>NC_079391.1:17667751-18412126 GCF_029220125.1 Pseudoliparis swirei | reverse complement strand
GAACTTCATGCTCGTGCCCCCCCCCCCCCTGTCCTCAGTGCGACACCCCCTTATTGCGTAACCATCATGTTATTTATGGATCATCTCAGGAACACTGCAGTGCACATACGAATGTGTGTGGTTGCCTGTGTGCTTCTGGTTGAACACAGAGAGGTAGCCTTGTTTGCAGGCCTCAGATTTATGGGGCTTACTCTGGTTGAAGAATCATCCTTCTCTTCACCAGCCAGGAACACGGACAAAAGAGATGGTTTTCACGCTGCCCTCTCATTCATCCTGACCCCTCGCTCCTTCCCTCTGATGTGCTTCAATGGCCTGCTTTCATTTTCACTCTAGATCTTTGCACATCATAGCTTCACACACACTCTTTCTCTTTTCTCTCTCTCTACGTCCCACTCAACCTCCCGTCCAGAAACCGGGCGACAGCGATGTCGTTAAAAAAAGGAAGTGAAAGCTCTGAGAATTTTGCCTTTTTCGAGACGCCCCGTCGCCCAGACTCATGTAACCCTCGTCAGTGTCACGGGGAGCCTGGAGTCTGTCCCAGCATGCACTGGGCAGCGGGCGTTAATCACATGGCTAACACAGTCAAACCAACACAATGACTCGCAATTACAGTCACAGTGGTGTGTTCTGGCCGCTCTGTCTCCCCCCATTTCCCGAGCTTACAGGAAAAGGAAGAACGGCATTATACAAGCCTGTTTCCTGTCCGCTGTGTTTACATGTCTGACCCCCTTACAATAGAGTCAGCGGTCCCGGTATTGTCTCGTGTGTGGAACTATATTTGAAATCCTTTTATGGCTTATTCAGTGACATGAAATGGCATTTGTTTTGGAAATGTCCCTTCTATGTTTAGAAAACAAATCTAAAATGAAATGTGACTTCATGCATCATCATAAGCCGTCATAAATACACTATCTGGCCAAAAGTATGTGGGCACAAGTGTTTTTCATTGCTCAGGCTAGTCTGGTTATCTGAGTCTGGTGTGGATGAACTTGACTGTCCTACACAGATCCCTGACCTCAACCCCACACACCCCTTCGGGAGGAATAGGAATGCCGGCTGGGAGCCAACCACCCAAAATCAGTGTTGGATTTGACTAATGAGCAAATCTCAGCAGACACGTTCCAAAAGCCTGGAGGCGTGGAGGGTGTTTCAGAGCAGCAGGTTACTGCTGGTGGTTTTGGAATGAGAGGTTCTGCAATCACATAATGTGGGTCTCCATGTACTTGTTGCCATATAGTGAGTCTTTATGGATACATCATGAATGTGAATGAGTTAATATCCGCCATTTGCATGTTTTAGAAGATGCATTTGACAGAAGAAAAATGCATTTTCATATCTATATGTTCTTAATTTCCCTGTTTTCACCCACAACGTTTAGATTTATGTATTTATTATGAAACATTTTATATGACACATATAGTATGCTTAATGTATGTGTAAACTTGGGCAAACTGACTTAACTGGAAGATTACTGAAGAAGTAGGAATTGAGGGTTTGGGTTTTACCTTATTAATCTCAATCCAGTTTCAGTTTGCCTATTTCATTACATCTCAGTGAAGACTTTGTAGCACATCTTTAACCTCTTCCTCTTTTCTCATGCAGAGGCGGACCTGCGCATCGGAGAGGTCCAGTGGGGAGACAGTGGAGTCTACATCTGCAAAGTTATTATATCTGACGACTTAGAGGGCCAGAACGAAGCCTCCGTGGAGCTGCTGGTTCTTGGTAAGCTGCCAATACTTTCCCAGAATGCCTGTTGTGAGGGGGCTTCGTTTGGTACGGACTTGGTCACATTCGCCCCCACTCCTTCATCTCTCATAGACATCCATTAAACTGTTTACAGGATTGGTGGCGAACTGGATGAAACGGTGTGTTTTAGGTCATTGACTCTCGTGGCGTCCCACCACCTTGTTTGGCACCATATTAGAACGGCAGACTTCCTGATGCAGAACCTCCCACCAATCTTTGTATGTAATTAAATCATGGACAGACATAATGTACATTCTGCTGTTGCATAACACAGCCTTTAAGAGCGGACCTATTCATCACCGGCAGCACAATACAGACTCATTAATGAGCTGATTTACGACAGTGGCACTTCCAGGGGGGGTCGTGCTTAATATGTGACCATAGCAACTACATTCCCTCATACTGTGTGTCCACATACAATTAGGGCTGCAACAACGAATCGATAAAATCGATAAAAATCGATTATTAAAATAGTTGGCAACGAATTTCATTATCGATTCGTTGTGTCGCGCGATTATTACGGCGCTCAATAAGTCACGGAGTATAAACAAAGTTGATTTGAGCGCAGAGCCGCGCAGGAGAAACAAGAGTGTAGCAGAGGGAGAGGAGAGAAGGAACGCTGCGTTGTGAGAGCCAATCAGCGCTGAGCTGCTCCTCTGTTGATGAATCTAATTGGCTGCTGCTGCTCACGTGGCGCTGGATGCGGAAGTCATTCACGTAGTCGGAGACATTCAAGCTGTGCGCTTACGGGTGATGTCATGAACCCAGACACCAGGGCGCTACATGTCACGACGTGTGGCATTTCCACAAGAGGATAACGTAGAAAACGTGGTTATTTATTCCGTGGCGGATAGCGGAAAATATTTTTCCACGGAGAAAGGCAACGGAGATAAGCCACGACGCCACTCGCTGTGAGCGCTGCGCTGCGCGTGCAGATATTTAACGGAGCGGAGCAGCGCGTGCGCTCTGATCGGGACACGTCCCATCAAAGATGTTCTATTGCTTAGAGCACCACTTCACATGTTTTCCGCGTCTCACTGCAATCTCAACGGCAGCGGGCCAGGTGGAAAAAAACAACAATCTGAACGCGTCTCTGATATTGTTCAGGGGGCCGCATGGGGACCACTGCTCAGGAGAGGAAAGCTGTCAGTCTGTTTGTGACGGTTCATCACCATGGTGACCAGTGAACAGGTTCATCCACATGCTGACCAATGAACAGGTTCATCCACATGACCAGTGGATCTCCAGGACCTTTCCATGACTTTAAACCAAATTTCCATGATTAAACATTTTGTGAAAACTGTCTATACGTGACAAAGTGAAAAGATATAGTATTTAAACTAACAATGAGAATTCCAAAGCATACCGTATATATACCATGTAAATTAACATCTGAATAAAACAAATTTGCATTACTTTTCCAAATATTTTGGGATTTTATTTTTTTCAATTACTTTTCTAGGCCTGCTAATAGCCATTTAAAAATGCCATGACTTTTCCAGGTTTTCCATGACCGTAGGGACCCTGTTTTGAATAAAGGGTTGAAAATTAAAGTGTTTTTGTTTTTTTCTCCGATTAATCGATAAAATAATCAACAGATTAATCGATTATCAAAATAATCGTTAGTTGCAGCCCTACATACAATACATACTCTACACAGGTCTCACCATACATTACATACTCGACATGTGTCTCTACGTACAGTGTGAGGTTGTGGCTGCAGAATAGTTGTTGCTTGTATTGAGTCTTTGGCATGCCACTTAGTCCTGTGTGTGTGTGTTTGTATTTGTGTATGAAGGTGTGTGTGTGTGTGTACAATCTGAGTGTGTTAAATCAATATGCTGCATCTTTACAGTGACGGTGTACTTGTCTGCGTTCACTTACAAATGTTACCATAGCAACGGCAGAGAAGCTATGTGGCTCTTGCTGCTCCAATTCACTCTAAAGGCTGAACTTTTGTTTGGCTGGCACTCAGAGACTTGTGTGTGTGCACAAAAGACACACACACAGAAATACACACACACACACCTTGTACGAGACAATAAGCCTTTACAGTTTGCAAAGACTTGAGCACATTCTGTAAAATGTTGATCCTGGGAGGATAATATGAGATATGAATATGACAAGCTTTTCCCTGTCGCCCGTTTGCAGTCTTTAACTTGAACTGAGAGCCAACATGTTGTATTTCCCGACCTCAGTGTATCTAATATGGCATGTGAGGCACTTGTGTTTCCATAACAACAGTAGGGGCCACCACGACTGGCTTGTCGGGGTCTTTTGTCTTTTATTTTTATTTTTTAGAATAGCTTCACAGCAAAGAAGGGAGGGAAGATTTAATGACGTGGAGAAGGGACAGCAGAACACAGAGGGTGACACTCGACTGGTTGACTGAGAACTCAGTGGCCGATAAATAGAGGGAACAATTCTGCTTCCCTTTGTTCTCCTTTTTTACTTCCATTGCCCTTTCCGGAGCTCTGATGCTATTTCCTCATGAAACAAAACTTTGACAAAACATTGAAATGTGTCTAGAGCCGGACATTTACCACGTGCAAAGTGAGATTGAACCTCTCCATGCATGCTGTCTACTGAAATGGACCAATATCCCCCAAAACCTGTTTAAGCATTCAAGTATCCAATTTATAGCCCCAACCGGTACTGGACTTAAGAGGCCTGTAACAATATTTGGGATCTTAAAATAATAATCAACAATTTATCTTCTTTTTTTATCAGAAGCACAAACCATCTTGATACAGATTCCTGATGTTTGTTGTTGATTTAGAAAACATTTGGGAGAAAGATGGGGAGAATTTACAGTTTTAAATTAAACTGTTTGTGGTGGACACATTCCTGAGCCCTGTTCCAAAGCACATGAACAATAAACGGGTCAGAAGTCGCGTGTAATCGGACACAAGCTGGAGTTTTTAGTGTTGCTTTGAACAATCACGCAAACGTATGTATGGCATGATGCGGTTTCTGCATCAGCGCGTACACATGCGTGTTTGGGTGTCTTTGAGTTTACACACCCTCCCTTTACAGTTCATTCCCATAGGACTAGCTGCATATGAGTCTGCATAACCAAACCCACAATGTTTGAATGTAAATGTAGTTGGATCAGCAGCCTGCAGGCAAATTCAATGTGTGAGTGGGAACTTTACAACCGAGCTGCCTCCAGCTGCTTGAGGAGACCGAACAACAACAGATACACAGAGAAACACGGCTCCTTGAAATGCTCACAACGCAAACTCCAGCAGCGAGTTGTGATTCAGCTGCTTCTCAAGACACTTAAGAGGTTTCTTTCTGTTTTCAAATCCAGCCAAGAACCCGCTTAGCCTTCCAGAGAGATACTCAGTGAGGTATGTGCCCTGTCAGCCCGAGTGAGGCCAAGGCGCTCCAGCCTGCTCCTCGTTCCTCACGTCCTTCTTTCTCCTGCTCACACCCCGCTCCTCCTCTCTGCCACGATCAACAGTAAAACACTCGTATCTGCTATTCTGCTCCCTTCGCACTTATCTCTGGCTTTTTTCACAAAGCTTCAGCTTATGGCGTGCGCTGCTCACACACGCACCAACTATCAGAACACAGTCGTTTGTGAGGCACATTTTAAATGTCCCCTTATCTATGATGTTAATGTTTTATTCAGACTTCTGCTGACTGACCTTGTGTGAAGTCCCTTAAAGCTGTGTTAAAATAAAATAAACTAAAGGAGAAAGACAAAACACCAGCGAGATACCAGGAACAACGACTGGCAGGTGGTGATGTTTAAAAGAAAAAAAGATATTTATGTTTCCTCTTTCTTTTCCTGAAGCAAGTATTTATGCGTGGAAGTCAGTTAATCTCACTTTCCACCAAAATGACCAGATCTAAGAAGAGAATCTGAATATATAACCGTAAAGATAGAACGCCAATACATCATTATGTTCACTGTCAGAAGTCAGAAAACTTAAGTTTCTTATGTCAAATTTGATTTCCAAATGAATAAAACAATATGCAGTCAAACATTGTAAATATTCAAAAATCTGGAAAAAACCAAACGACCAATAAACAGAGTGGATCATGTCGGAAGTTGAACCCAGTTTGGAAGTTTTCGAGGACATGCCATTTAAATCAACATGGACAATCATTTTCCTTCTGTCTTTTCTTAATTTTCACTTTGATTCTATCTTTACATGAATATGATTTTGACATTATTTGAACGGAGATTACATTTTTAAAATGTTCAACATTTAATAACAAATTGTGCCATCGTCTTTACTTTGCCTCCCTTTCAAAGCATTCGGGAGCTGTAGTGAAATAACTAGTTTTGACATATTGGGAAAATCTTGTCGTTTAATGTGCGCTTCCGAGCCAAGAAATAATCTCACACACAGCCCTCTAAAGAAAAAGATGAATCATTTGGTGTTTCAATTTAAGTATTCTTTCCTGTAATCAAATCTGTGATCTCAGAATACTGAGACTGAAAATGAGCATGATGAAAACGCACATTTAGTTGTACTTTCATTAATTTTGATAAGTGGGTTTGAATATCAAATTAGACCCTTTCATTATCGAGATTATTATCGGACTTGCGCTCCGGGTCTCATCCAGGAGCCACGACTCTCCCCAAAACAGAGGAAAAGTTACAGGAACCAAATGTTTGCTGTCTCTGGACGTGAGGAATGTTCCCACCTGGGATTTCCTCAGCTCCGCATGTAACATCACTCACAGCTCTACCAGGCATGTAATCTGCATGAGAGCGACTCCTGTTCCAGTGGGTCTTGGTACCAGACCTCCGATTACCTCACAGGTTCTGATGTCTCAAGTCAGAGGATCCCTGATGGAGACTTCCTGGAACCAGCCTGTCCTCTGGCGCATGCTGCTCTTGACCTCTCTGTATCTGTGTGTCTCTCTGGGTTTGTCTTGCTTCTCCTCTGGTGCATGCTACTCCCGCAACAGCTTTCTTTGAATCGAACATTTGTATCACCATTCCCTCTCTTCTCCTCTCCTCTCCTGTTGTCACCTCTGCGCTGTCTCTCTCCAGGTTTCTCAGGTGTGCCTGAAGATCTGCTGCCAGACTTTGACTTGAAGATTATGCCAGGTAGGGGCATAACGTGTTCTCCCCCTCACCTGGTTCCTTCCATTCATGCTAACCCCACTAACTGCTCTTACCCAGGGGTGTAGACACCATTTAGCTGGTGCTGGATTTTTTTGGATGGCTTTTTGCACACAATTTATGGAATGTAGAAGAAGACTGGCCTCTGACTTTCGGCACGAGACTTGATCTGATAAGATAGCGGCGGATACAACTGTTCCGCCGTGATAAATGGTTCCTGTTGCCCCTCTCACATCAGTAAATAACAGGTGTTTGTTACTAAGCTAGAATGAGGCTTTGACCAAACTCAGGGCCGTTCTTGACCCAGCGGTCAGATCCACACCCGTCGGATAATGATCCGCCCGTCGCTCCCACCACGATGAGCTGTGCTGGAAAACAGCTATTATGGTCATTATAGTTATTTATGGGTGTGGTTAGGGTGTCATCCTACATCATTTGGACATTACCCAGTAAAAAAGAAGAAAAAACCACAATGATCAAGAGGGAGGGAGGTTTGTTTATGTCACGTCAAATTCCTGTAATAAACATTTGATTATCACAGAGTTTGTGGGGAGACTGTATGAATAGATGGATTGTGTGCAAGTAACTCCAAAAGTAACACGGTAGAGTCCCTCAGCAAGAGTGGTGAACGCAAGCTTATCACGGTGTTGCATGAGAATGTGCTGTTGTCCACATCAACTCCCACGGCACTGAGATGTCTCATATGTGTTATCCACAGTCCTGGTGTGTGTGTGTGTGGGGGTGTTTGTGTGTGTGAGTGTGTGTGTGTGTCTGTGGGGGGGTTGCAAATGAAATCACATTACAAGCTTATTTGTTGTCACAGCCAAATCTCCAGTGTCTTCCAGAGATTAACCGTGCCTTTCCTTCCTGTTGCAAAGTTTCCTGCGTGTGTGTGTGTGCGTGTGCGTGTGTGTGTGTGTGTGTGTGCATGTTTTTGATAGAGACAATGTCGTCCTTGGTTTTACATTGTTAAAGATTTACTTATCTGCCCTTTCCTTCCCTTTGCTTTGTCCCTATAGAGAGACACTTGTAGTTTATCTCTTGGACTCACTTCAGCGCTCTAATACTCAAACACTGTGTGTAAAATTCATCTTATTTTAGGTGGTAACTGCTATTCTGGTTACGGTAGACTTTCTTCTGATTTGTTCCTGAAAAACAAGAAAGTAAATAAAAACTTCCAATATTGAGAGACATTTTACAACGATGCAGCCTCTGTCCCTTAAGACGTGCCGTCGATCTACAGGAAGGATTCCTTCCTGTGTTGGGCCGGTTGGTTTTCGGTTGTTCTCATTGGGATTTGTCTATATATACCTCAAGCAAAACAACAATAAAAGTCTATTAGGATATTGAACAATTGTAGTTTGCTTTTTGGCATTTTCTTTTAACCAATATAAAGATGAGGATTCAAATAGTAAACAGAGTGAAGTTGGGTTCAGCGAAGTGTAAACATGGACGCTGTACTGACGGAAAGCAGTAAATAAACTGCTAATGTCCAGACTGGAATGAAAAGTGAACTCCACAGGTTGTACCCCGCTCACCGGTCATGGGAAGTGCACAGTGACCTGATCGGACTGTTCCTGTGTCGCCGTGTGTTGTGTCTCTGCAGAGTGGCTGTTTGTGGCGGCCGTGGCGCTGGGCAGCGTCTTGTTCCTGCTGTTGTTTGGGGTGTGTTGGTGTCAGTGCTGTCCTCACTCCTGCTGCTGCTACGTCAGCTGCTGGTGCTGCCCTGACACTTGCTGCTGCCCTCGACACCGTGAGTATAAACACACACACACACACAGAGGTGCATTGGTGTTTTTCTGAGTCTGAATGGCATCCTCTGTCGCTTTTGTAGTGTACGAGGCAGGTAAAGGTTTAAAGGCGGTGACCTCCACTCCTGCCTACCCTCCATACTTTGTCACTGGTGTCCCGACAATGATCCCCATCGCTCCCCCTTCTCTGGTGGACAAGATGTCCTCCGGCCCCCCTTCAGATGGAAGCATACTCACAGCAGGTGAGGTCTTAGCTTTATTAGCCAGTTATCCGGGTTTTTTTTTAACATTATCATTGTTTGTTTGTTCTTGAATCCCAGTGAAATCATCCCCAGAGTTTATTTTTAACTTGGAAATACTTGCTGGCCGTTGAGTATTCTACAAGATAAACTTCATTTGAAAGCGCTGCCTTTGTGTCAGACGTTTAAGTACTGCATTTAAATGTTCTGAGGAATGTCACTGTTTCTTTCAGTTTCTGGTTTTATTTTTCTACATGTGAATTTGTTATGTGGATGTTGTTTTTCTCGTGTGATTGTGCGTTAATTGTTTTATTCTGCAATTTTGTCCAGAAGCAATCGTAATAGGGAAATAGGTCCTCAATCCACAACAAACACACACACACACACACACACACACATAAAGACAAACAGAAGTGCATCCATGCTGATGGGTCAAGTGTGTATCTCCAGTGCCGATGCATGCTGTAGGGGTTCCCTACCGCATGCCTTCGCCTCAGGATCAGGACTCTCTCAGGGTGCTTCAGTATGTCGAGAAACAACTGGCTCACTTCAACCCTGCCAGGTCCACCAGCCACCAGTGTAAGCTACATCAACCCATCCTGTGGATTTGCTGTCAGCATCTTCTGCCGCATGTTGATGCACTCAACAGAAAATGCATGCTGCACTCTCTAAGCCGCCCCTTTCGTCCCCTTGAGCTTGTCTTGTCATGTCTCTCTGCACAAGCATTCTTCGTTCTGGGTTTCTTGTCGTTGAGATGTGCTCAGTAGCAGGTGTGCATGGCTACTTACCTGAAAGAATAGGTTTTCAGAATCCTCGCTCGACTTTCTTCCTCTGCCATGTCTTTGTTTGTATTCGTTTCTCTCACTTTCTTTGCTCCCTTCAAGAGGGATTTTCGGTTTATTTGTCCGTTCAGTTGTTCTTCAACTAACCATGCCCCTCATTCGTGCCTGTCCAGCATGTAGCCTGTCCGAGCTGAGCTCCCTCCACGAGGGAGAAACCGGCTTCCGCCAAACATACCGGAAGGTCCAGAAGAAAGCTCTGCCCGCCATCCCGGACCAAGACCCTCAGCCTGAGCCGCAGCGCTACCGCGACAAATCCCCCTCACACCAACGATATGGCGATGCCCCCGACTCGGAGCCCCGCCGCTTCCAGGACGAGAAGCTTCCTCCGCGGCGGTACAGCGACGACCCTCCGTCCGCCTCGCAGGCGCGCAAGTCTGGCCGAAATCAACGGCAACAGAATCACAGCGATGAGGACAACCACAAAAGGTAGAGATAAGAATGCAGACACAGGTGTCTCCTCCAATACCCACACACATGTTGACCTTCTCTTGCATCCTTTTCCCTCTCCCCCTGTTGGTCCGCTCTCGGCTTCGGGTTGCGTGTCGCAGGTGGAATCCTCGTTCAGAGCATCTGCATAGAAAGAGTTACCGTGCCGCCGGAGGAACCTGCTCCCTGGATGAGCTGGAGGAGTTTGCTGCCTCCTACAAGCAGAGTGGAGGCAGAGCGGAGGGGAAAAGGGAAGAGGAGAGGGGAGAGTATGAGATGGAGCTCCGGGAGTTCAGTCGATATCCCTCCCACCGTAATGGCCCATCTCAGCATTATCACACCGATGAGAACGAGCTCGGAGACGACAGCGACCATGAAGATCGTCCCAGGCGGAACAAGAAAAGCGGACATAGCATAAGCCCACTTCAGTCTCCCCAAAAAAGGAGGGGCACTTGGGACAGCGAGCGCCCCGCTCCCCCTCCCCTCAGAGTCAGTCCACCATCAGCCTCTTCTCAAGAGAAGGACTACGATGGCACGATCCTGAACAACCTGCTGGACCGCAAGGCTCAGTTGCGAGGGGTCAGCCAAGGGAAGAGCGGGGCCCGGGGCGAGGAGGACTCGGACACGCCCTCCAAGGGTAGCTCGAAGAAGAGCAGCGGGGAATCTAGTCGCCACTGCAGCCGCTCGCCCAGCAACAGGCCCGAGGCAGATTCGCAGCCTCCTTACTCCGACACAGAGCGAAGCAGAACTGACGGGCCGTCTCCGCGGCTCAGAGAGGAGCCCAGAGACAAGACCCGCAAAGTGGTGAGTTGCATTTCAGCCTCTGAATTATTGGTTGGCTGGTAATGCTGATTTGATTTGCAGATCGATCAGCAGCAATGACTGGAGCTCACGGAACATCTTTTCTTTTGTAAAATGAGTTCTTGGTGTGTAAATGATGGGAATGTTAGCACTGAGCTAACGGCAAATTGTTAACACTGAATGTGTATTTTCCTGCTTTTAAGGGAGTTTTAGTGCATTTCCACCAAAGGAACTTTTCCCGAGGCCCAAGAACCTTTTGGAAAACTCAAAAAACAAACCACCATTTTGTCGAGAGGAACCATGGCAATTTAAAATAGTTTATCTCTGAGCGTGTTAAACTCATGTCGTCATGTTGTCTTCCCCACACGGGGTCCCAGCTCTGGGAAACTCTTAAGTTGCAGTATAAGAGGTTTTGAAGGCCTACATTAAGTGTTGTTGTTGTACCTTTGACAGGTCAGGTTCAGACCCTACTACAGTGAAAACTAGGTAGAATACTCTGTTCTGTATCCAACTACTCTCAATAACAATCTTAACTGGTTGTCTCCTCCCTGACACACCTGGGCCAAAAAGGTTTTCAACATCAAACACTCATCTGTACAAGATCAATGAATTGACCCGAGCCGTCTTTCAGGGGTTTCAATCCAATCTTCAGAAAAACCAGTTGAAATGCAGTTTGTCCCAGGTTCATCATAATAACCCTGTGTGGCTAATGTTTACTACCTCCTAACGCTCTCATTCTACTGAAAACAACGTGTTCATATTGCCGTGGGAACTCTCTGCTGTGATGATCCATTTATTTTTGTTTCCTCTCACCAGAGCACTCTCCTCAGCCGGGACTCCCTCATCGTCTGACGCACTGAGAGACTCACAAACTGAGCACTCTACAGGAGCTGCATGTCAGCTGATCATATTTGAGAAATACTCCTCTTGCAAATACATGCAATTGAAAGTGCAGGATGCTGAATCAGCACCGAAGGATGAAGAAACAGAGGAACTTTTACTATTCAGACTGACACCGGGGTTTCTGCCTCTGACGTCGCCGAAGGATGAAGTCATCACTGTTCGGCTTCTGTCACCGGCTGCCTCATAAGTACTGTGTGTATATAGATACATATATCTCTCAGCCGGACTAACACAAAACTAGTGAGTGCTGGGTGCAGGCTATGACCTGCTCATCTCCTCCCGTCACTTTAGAAAAGACTGGTTTACTCTTCCAGCACAATGAGTGCATTCATTTCCACTTGATGAGATATCGGGTTTAAATAAGCGCAGTTGCAGAAGAGGAGGTACATGACAACAGCATTATTGTAGAGCACATACTGTAGCTTCAGCTGAAAGACAATACACACTGTCATTCAGTAGCACATTCAGGGACTAGAGCACCTCATGCAGCAGCTCTTGCGATGTGATTTTAATGTTAACTAAAGCTGGTAGTACTAACCAACACTGCAGATGTGGATATGATGTTCATCTACAGAGAGGATGGACAAAGTCCTGAAAATACACCATGGAAAAGGACAGAGCTTAAAGCTGCATTCAGCGAAAGCCGGGCCAGCCATGTCAACACGACTTCCTGAGTTAATGATGGAGTTACAACATCGGTCGGTCGAGTGTTGGAGTTTCCCCGTTGTCCGATGCTCTTTCCAATTGAATGGGCTGCAAGCATTCCTCAATTATTGACTCAAACATAGTTTGCCCTTTTCATGTGATCTGCTACTTCAGGACACCTTTAGAACAAATATTACTGGCACCACGACAGAGAATGAGAATATTGAGCTAAAATCTCCCGCTAAAATTCAGCACAACAATTCAGTGTAACTGAGAGATGTTGAAACATTCATAAGGTTTTATTTGTTTTTACAAATGTGTTTACAGCTTCTTCTGCTGCCCCCATGTGGCCAACATGTCTATTACAGTTTTTTTCGATTGCTAAATGACAGCGGGCACAACTGGAGTCACATGTGCAAAACTCTAACTACAGTCTGCACTCCCAACAGTCACCTGAGCTAAACACCTCACATCACCTGCAAAACTCATAACAAGCAACACAACTCTTAACACATGGCTCAAAACACACTCAGTGCAGCCAAACACTGCACAGCCCTCACTGAGGTAACACACTGAGGTAACACACTGAGGTAACACACACTGTCACACTGAGGTAACACACACTGTCACTCAGAACACACTGAGGTAACACACACTGTCACTCAGAACACACTGAGGTAACACACACTGTCACACTGAGGTAACACACACTGTCACTCAGAACACACTGAGGTAACACACACTGTCACTCAGAACACACTGAGGTAACCAGAACACACTGAGGTAACACACACTGTCACACTGAGGTAACACACACTGTCACTCAGAACACACTGAGAGTAAAAACACGAGCATCAAACACCAATACAGAAAATACAAACTTTTCATCTTTACAGTTTGAACAATTTCAGTGACTTCAAACAAAGTAATATTTTCTTCAAAGAAAAGAGTGACATTCTTTCACATGATTTATTAAATTTTTTAGAACATAACAATTCTTTAAGGTAAATGAAAATTAGCAGTTTGCTTCAATAGTCTGTAGTAATTTATGGAATTACAGTAATGAGAAAAAAAAGGTAGAAACTAAAAGTACATAATTCAAACAAATAATTGAGGGGCTAATCCTGCCTCTAGCATCAGGCCACATGTTGTCATCAACATCACATCTCATGTTCTCTCTTGCCACCTGGGGAAGAACCTTCTGGAGGGCCTGATCCATCCCTGGCAGTCCTCTGGACTCGTGTCCTCACATCCGGCACGCATGGCTTCCAAAAGAGACATTTGGTCATGTGGGTGGTGACCAAACACTTGGTTCACGACATTACATGACATGGTCTATAAGTGGAGCCCTTATTTCATCTGGAATAACAGCTCTTTGTCTTCTCTCCCTGCCACCCTTCTCCCTCCACGAACCCGTCTTCCTTGTTCCATTTCCAAAATGAGTCTTTCTGAGCTCTACCTATATATACTGTAATATATATATATATGTGTGTGTGTGTGTGTGTTCACTAACAAGTCTAAAACAAGACACCTGCTTAGCCTTTCAGCTGAAATTGCAATCAGCAGTGTTTGAAAGGCACAAGGCTGAACTCTATTCCGTTTTGAATGTGTGGTTCACAGTTTGGACAGCAGTGTGTTAGCATGTGAACAAAGTGCTGTAGATCCTCAGTGTTGTGCAGGTTGTGGTTAAAGTCATGGGATAAGTGTTAGAGTTTTGAAAACTGTTCAAGCAATGAAAAACAAACTAGAGTTTGGTCCACATGAACTGCTGCTGTGCAGACTGTAGTTAGAGTTTTGCACATGTGACTCCAGTTGTGCCCACTGTCGCTTAGCTAACGAAAAAAACTGTAATGGAGCGGGAGCATTCAGGGGAATATGGAATATATTATGTATCCGTGTGTTTTCTTTAGTGTATAAATCACCTGAACATAAGAATCATTGTTTTCGTACCTTATAATGAGCTGCTGATAGCCACACGGAGCCAGACGCCGGGTTTCTCCAGTGGCTCAGAACATACAAGCCAAGCATTGGCTGGAGACCGGCCCATCGTTTCTTGTGTGGGCCACCGAAGTTCTTCTCACACACTTGGCACTCGGGAGAAGTTTCAGTTGGTTGCAGTCTGCAACGGCGCCAGATCCTACAAAGGGCACCTTTAGGTGCCTGAGTCAGTTTGAGTCCCCAAACAGTCGAACATGACAACATGCAGCGTGTCCCCGACGGTGTCGTGAGGACTAACGCGGCTCACTGGCCCAAGACGACCCACATGGTGCAGCGGCGTTGCTTCAATATGAAGTTCCTTATTCACGAAGCAGGACATTGTCTTGTCTGTTTGTCTTCTATTAAACCTGAGGGACTAAAACCTGATATAAGGTTGTATGTTTTTTGAAAACCATTAAGATATTGAACTGCCAACATTTTTACTACAGTATGAAGACATTTTTATATGTGAACTGGACCTATATATATATGTGTGTGTGTGTGTGTGTGTGTGTGTGTGTGTAATACGATCACTGCAACTTGTAAACTGTTTGTTTAGGCTTTCCAGTGAACGGTGTACCTAATAACTCATTCTGCCTTTTCTTATCAGCGCTGAGTCAACAGCTAAACCAACACCTCCGTATGTTATCAACACACACACACACACCTTCTGAATTATTACGTCTTTTGTTCTAACATTACACGAAACAGTGTTTAATTATTCCTGCCATCATGTTATTGTTGTTTTTTTTAGAAAAGTCTACCATCAGTGTTTAAGTTTTCTTCCACTATGTTTTCTGCTGTCTGGTACTGACAACAGTGTGTGCGTGTGTGTGTGTGTGTGTGTGTAGGTGTGTGTGTGTGTGTGTGAGAGAGGGAGCGATGACTCTTTACTTTTCTGTAGAGGAGACAATGTGTACTTGAGTGTGACTCATGTCTTTGTTCATTGTTGTAATCACAGACTTGTCTTTTACGCAGTTGTTTTGTCATCAACATAAATATTATGTGACGACACTTTCCCCCGTAACATTTATTTATCGTCTCCATTGGTTGTCTCATCTGATCGTGCAGGCAGTGCACTTATTCATCTACACACTATGCGTACTTTAGCAAAGTCTGATTCTGATAGTTACTGGGTATTAAGCCTTTTCTTCTCATACTTTGTACTTCTGAATCATAATTACAGTTTATTTTGTTAATAAAGAATTGACATCCATAATATATTGTTTTTTAATGGAACTACTCACAATATGTAAAGTATTAAAAATCAGTTCCACCTTCAACAGCAACAATCGAATGCGGCTTACGTTGGAAGGAATGCAGTATTTTTCTACATAATGAGCACTTTATCTTTTCATCATGCCTTGAAAATCTACAGGTTGTTTATTTTTGTTCGATAAAGAAACATCTAAATTCCAAAGAGGACAAATGGGAGATGACATGTCGCTCACATGTTTGGAAAGAACTCATCGCTTCTCCTCCTCAAGCCAAAGATGTGAGTGCTTCTTCAACCACGACTGGGACGGTTAGAGGGCACTAAAACACTGCTTGAGCAATTCATTTTATTACATTCATAAAAAAACGATGTTATGGGTTTTGTGTGTGAGAGAGATGTGTGTTCACCTCCGTGATCACTCACTCGGAGGTATGTCTGGAATGTAGTGGAGCAGCTGTCCAGAGGCATCAGCAGGTTCATGACATCACCGGGCTCCAGGCAACGCTGTGTTTGTCTTTCTGAACACGCCGGGTAAGTGCAGACAGGGGAACATGTTACAGACAGTCGGGGGTTCATCAAATCAGATCAAACCAAACGCGCACACCTAATAAAACTGATTATTTGAGTTTTAAAGTTGAATAAATAACACAAAGTGATGTTCACTTTACAGACGGTTGAATAGAGTGGTGGGAATAGTCCTCAGATTATTTACTTGATTATGAGTAGCAATGTCCAACTGTACATACCACAGTTGTGAGGATACAAATGTTAGAAATGTAATTTATTATTATGTATAAGCATAAAAGTATTCTTCAAGTAGCAACTGTTAAAGTGCAAACTATTCAGTCAAAAGTGCAATATTCGCCTCAAATGTTAAAATTTGTAGAAAATGGAAATACTCAAGTAGAGTATTTAAGTAAATGTACTTTGTTACTTTCCATCCCTGTTTTCATCAGTGTAGCCACTTCTTATATCCCACTTATTCATAAATAAACATGTGCAACATAGAAATATGTAGTGTTATTGAATGTAATACATTTGCATGTGTATTAAAATAAGCTTTACAGTCATGTTCATCATTTGAATGTCTTTAACAGACCTGACGGGGCTCCAGGCTCAGCGGCTGCTGTGCATGAGGACTTAGTGCCGCGGGTCATGCAATGTTGATGTATTTGTATGAGTTTGAAGTCAAAGTGATTACAAATTAACATTCTGCATTATGAAATGAAATGCATAACAATGATGCAACGCAGCAGAGGGGGCGAGGAGGAAACTCAGACCGGATCTTTGGCAGGAATTTCTCGAACAGACTCCAGAAGCTGCAGGTGCAGAGTGGTGCTCTGAGGGAGCAATGTTGACCATGTGAAGCACTTCAGAACTCACGGTCCAGTCATGTGAAGAGGCTCTCCGGCTTTTATGAGGGAGGACGCCTTTCCTTCGGGAATACACAGCCTGGTTTCGATCGTCTGAGCTGGAGAAAGCACACACACACACACGTGACACCCAGCCCCCAGACTCAAAACAGGTTCAGCCTGCCACCTAGTGGAGGACATCAGAGTTACACCGCACTGCATGTAGAGGATGTACACCGCCTGTTGAATCTAATAATAGTAACACATGAACATAATTATGTAGAGAGAGAGAGAGAGAGGAGCGAGAGAGAGAAGCTTCTGTGTATATAAATCCCAACATTATTATGATGATGAATCATTGAAATAACTGAAATGTAAATAACGAAAAAAAACTTCATGTGTTGATGATAAATTAGCATTAGCAGACATTCACTCCTGTTTTGGTGGATTTCACGCGCACGTGATTGCGTCACAATGGTATCCGGATGAATTCACCTGTTTCGGGGTGTGGCCAGAGATACCTGCGGGTTGAGGTATTAACGGCGAACACACTGTTCAGGACGACACAATGAATAGTTGTGCTTCCCTTTTAGGTTAGAATACAGGCACACTCTTATTTTATTATTTTATTTTATCATTCGCGGATAGTTTTGCGTCCAACTTGTTTCGGTGGTTTATGTTGTGTCATCATGCGGAGTTTAGCTGCCGCGACCTTCCTGCTGTCGCTTCTTCCAGGTAATTTCCTTTTTTTTTTTTTTTTACACATTGTAAAGTTTATGAGTTGAACGTTTTTCAACATTTTAACGGAAACGAACCAAACTGTATCAGTCAAATGACTCCCTGTTTGATTATGTGACACAAAGGTACTCTATACGCTATGATGTAAAATATTATTTTTTCTTCTTCAGTTGAATACATTAGTTTTCATTAAAGTATTACTTTTAGGCCAACTTTGCTCTGCTTTTTAAGCTGTAAACCATGAACAGTCTTCCAGCTCGTTTTGAAAAGCCTGTCCAGACTGAGGGAAGATCAAGTCAACAGGTTTCATAACAGCTTTTGAATGTTTGGCTGGTAGTTTCAGTGTAGGACACTTCCTGCACCTTTTGTCTGCGTCACCTGTTTTTCTGGTTCTGCCACTTTGAAAATGAACTCCTAGGTGGAGAGAAACCCTCATGCACATTGTTTCAGTCTGACCACACTTTTCCTCTTTGGCGACACACAAGCTGTTCTTCTTGATGGGCCTGCGGGAGCAGATGGATGGATTCCTTGTTGCACCAATACACAAACTAAACTGACTAACCCTCTGCTCAGTGTTTGTGTGTATTCAGGTGAATGTTCCCGAGCTGGAGCGCAGCACAACCCTGTTTGCCTCCATCACCCTCCGCTGTGACTACTCCACCTCTGCAAACCTCCAAGATGTCCTGGTCACCTGGAGGTTCAAGAGCTTCTGCAAGGACCCCGTACTGGAGTACTACTCCACAGGTAACCACCGCCTGAGAGAGGCTGCAGGAGTTCAGCAGCTCTCTGGGATCTGCACTGCTGACGTGAAACCGAGGCATCACATGTGGGAATAATCTGCCAGGATGAATAATGTCAAACATGTAGTATTTATATGTCTAGCTATAGTTGGGACATATTGTGCTCCTTTTTTTTAACATCTGCATTTTGTACTCTATATTTTGTAGTTTTGTATCCTAATCTTTTTAGTGCAGCATTAATAGGTGTGCCACAATGCATTTCACGACACATTATAATACACTTTATTGATGCAGCATTTTTCAAAACAAAGTTAGAAAGTGCTTTACATGGTTGGTTAAAAGCATTTAAGGATGCAACTCAAATCCTTGAATGATTCAATTGTGTTGTGGCTAACATCTGTTGATTTGCTCTTAACACAAAGTACAGGAATGTCATTATTCTGAAAAGTCCAGGGATCACCAAAGTCAGTGGGGTTTATCCTCTGAGGACCACGCATGTCTGTACAAACTCAGTCCGTCCAGTAGTTAGTGGAGATATTTCAGTCTGGACCAAAGTGATGCATCCACCCATCATCCAGGTGTAAACATGTGTCAATGAAAACATTGCCTCTGGTTCTGCAGCGTACCAGTCTGGTCTCCAGTTGGGACATGACCCAGCGAACGACTGCCCAGACCGCCAGCGCACTGTGCGCACGGTGATCCAGAAGAGAGGGAGCAACGAGCCGACGCTGGGGACAGAGTACCGTGAACGCCGGATCACCATCCAAAACAGTAAGTTGATCGGGCTCAACCAGTTGTGTCGAGTCTTGAAACAAAATGTGGCGGGGACTCGGACCGGTTATCATCCTCATTATGAATGATTTGCTTCACTTTTCATTTGGCTGTTCATTCTTCACATTACAGGATTAATCGATTGGTAGATACATTTTTTGATAATCCCATACTCATTTTTATGTTCAAAAAAACAACTTAATTTCCATTGTCTATCTATGGTGTTCTTAGTTTTACACCAAACAGCTCATTCATGATCTAGTAATTAATCCACAGATGAATCAATACTGAAAATATTTGTATGTTTTTAGTTTGTCTGTCTCAGTACAAGGAGAGAACTGGTTTGTTTAAACTTTGCTTTAAACGGAGACACCTCTCTGTGTCCACTCAGAGGCTGACCTGGTGATCACGGAGGTGATGTGGTGGGACAACGGGATGTACTTCTGCGCTGTGGAGGCTCCTGGAGACACGTCCGGAGACTCTGACAAAGAAATCAAACTCATCGTTTACCGTAAGAAAGAAAAAGAAAACGTTCACTCCCTGATTTTATTGCAGACCCCATGATTTGTTAAAACCTAAAACTGCGCAGCATCATCGGTTGCTATTTGGAACTGTAACAAAATCCGTCTTTCTTCCCCTCCCCTCTCAGACTGGTTAACAGTGTTGTTCATCGTCAGCGGAGGCCTCCTTCTGATCCTCCTCCTCTGCATCTGCTGCTGCCAGTGCTGCCCTCAGAAATGCTGCTGCTACGTCCGCTGTCCCTGCTGCCCGGAGACATGCTGCTGTCCGGAAAAAGGTAGAGAGCCGAGCACCATTTAGAAAATGCTTTGTGTTGGTGCCTTAGTGAATATTTGTTGAATGTTGCAAAAGAATAATATTCAAATTTTGGAAAATATAAGTTAATATAAAATAAGTGAAATATGTCTGGAAAAATATAAGTAAAATGTGAGAAAAAATATGGGTACGTTGGAGAAATATGAAAGTCTGAAAACATGTTCAAGATTTGAGGGAAATGGGTGGTAAAAATATGTCTATAAAGTTGGAAAATGTACAAATTATTAAATAAATAAAATAAACAAACGCAAAAAATACATAAAATGCACAAACGAAATGCAGCATCTGTGTCCAATGTAGTATGAAACCAGTCGCATGCATTGAAATCATGTAATGAAAGGATCTTATCACGGCTAATATGGACCGGGGACATTATTTCAGTGACCAATAACTCTCAATGAAGTGTGAGTGTTGTTTTGAGACCGACTTGAAGAAATGGGAACGTGTCCCTGAAAGTTAAAACGTCAAAACAGTTTCTTCTGCCGACTGCAATCCTGTGTAAAAAAGGTGAATGCGCATTGTAGTGGGTTTACCTTTAACAACCTCGTATCCATTCATACTTTTCTCGTGGTCCATCAAAACATGTCAGAAAAAAGCACTGAATGTGCTGTGCTCGTCTTTCAGCGGTGATGGAGCATCGTATGATGAAGAACGCTCAGAGGTCCATGGCGCCCTGGATGGGAGGACAGCCATTATATGGACAAATGGGTCCCGGCTCCTCCCAGATGAACCCGCTGCTCTACTCGGGTACACACCTACACACACCTAAACACACCTGAACACACACAGAAATCATATTACTCAGCAATTAATTTTATTTTGTTAATGTTTTTACCTCTCCAGGATCTACTTCAGGGAAGGGCTACCCGATGAAGCCCATGCCCCTCCCTCCACCTCAGTCTTCAGCTTACAACTTGCCCGTTCCCAGTGCCCACGGCACTCACACCCCCGCCAACTCCAATCACATGCTTGATTACCTGGAGAGCCAGGTGAGGGGGATGGACATGGCGACTCCTCTGCTCCAGGTATGTGACCGCCTATGTTCTTCTTCTTCTTCTGCATTGCTTTTGTTATTGTTTTGTAATCCAATAATACAGAAAGTACATTCTGAGTTATCGAACACAAATGCCAAACAAGTTCTTGTCGAAACAGACAAAAAGATCAGTTCTAAGTAGGAGATTTGTAGATATGATAAAAGTTGATAATCGTTGCAACGTAAGGAGGTGAAATTAGAGATGTGGTGGCTGATTTATGCTTAATCACAACTACTTTTTTTAGACTGCGCAAAGTCGAGAGCAACAGTATTGATAAATGTTATAAACGGCCACATTTGAACTGGGCCCTTTACAATGCAACACTTAACTGAGTTGGTATTAAAAATACCACTCAGAAAATGTATTGTTTCCCCAAGAAAATGGATTAGCTGAGGCAGAATGCAAATGGTTTACCTCATGATCCATTCAGTTAATAGGTGATGATCTAAACAACAGCCAAACATATTGTATCGTATGTACTCAATGTAATTTATTTATTTCCCCTCACAATATTTCTTCTCCTTTTTGTTTTGTCGTTTTGCAAAGTTGAAATTGGCAAAGGTGTTGTATTTTGCTTGACATTTTTAGGGCAATTATTGTGTAATTTCCTGAGTGCAGCGTAGTCTTATAAATGCCAACAGAATATGAACTGTGCCCGCAGTGTTGAATTGGGGCACAATTCTTGTGCTTCTGTCAACTTCACTAAAATGTACTAGTGGTGGTTTTCATTTGTCTGGTCTCTTCTTCCCATCAGTCCCAGCCTCCTCCTCCTCCCCAGTACATGCATCACCAGAGCTCTCATATGCAGCCGATGCCGATGCCCCCTCATATGCAACCGATGCCCCTTCAGATGCAGCACATACAGCAGATGCCACCCCCTCCCCAGCACATGCTCATCAACGCCCCATTTTCCCCCGGCCCTCCTAGCATGATCTCTGCCCTTGATGATGGCCCGACAGAGCATCGCGTCATCACACTTCCACCGATAAGAGAGCAGCCGCCGGCCAGATTCCAACCCACTGCACCCAGGACCCGGCCCCCGAGCTCCAGCGAGAGCAGCGGCTTCGGCCGTCGCGACGAGCGAGGGGGGGCGGGCAGGCGTTACCCCTCCCCCACCCGGTCTCAAGGTGTTCTCAGGAGCTACAGCGAGGAGTCCCTGGACGGGCAACGTCAAAGAGGAGGCATGGACCGCCCCCGCTCCCGCTCCAAGGATGACCTGTTTGACAGCAGGTCCAGAAGTAACTATTCTCCGCCAGCATCCAGGGCCAATAGAGGAGAGGCCTGGAGCTCGGATGATGAGGGAAGCAGCAGGAGAGGAGGAGGAGGAGGAGGGAGGAGAGGAGGTGGAGACTTCGTTGACAAACCTCCCAACTACTCTGAGTACGAACCTGGACAGAAACCGGGAGCACGGAGGAACCAACACCACTCTGTAAGACACACGCTGCTTTAGTTAACAGACACCCACACCACCACAAAATCAAATGCAAGTTATTATAAAACAAAGTCTGAGTCATGGTGATTGCGAGTGAAGTGAATCTAAAGTGTGGCTCTCTCAGGACAAGAGCTATCGCAGTGGCACCAGCGTCGTCATCTGAGCCCTCCAGCTGTGAAACGCCCTGCGACCTTTGTGTCAGTGAACACGGCCATCTCACGAACTGGGAGCCATCTTGTCCGGCTACTGGTAAACTTTTGAATGCCTGGCAGAAGGATTCATAAAATGTGAGATTGAAGGCGTTCATCAAAGTGTGATGGCTGTAAAGTGTAAATGCCAATGTGGAAACCCATTTGGTAGCCTATAAAAGTCCAACATATTGATGTCAAAGTCTTTACGAATGAAAATATTTTTGGGATAATCCCCCCCCCCCCCCCTCTACTAGTTCATAAATGTAATAAAAATCTGCAGGCCAGATTGGGACTAAAACCCTGTCAAATTATTCTCATATGGATGTTTCTACCTCCTTAAAGCTCTTTGTTTGACAGGAACACAATTTATAACTTTTACGTTAGAATTATTTAAACATGCATACATATGAATAGACTCTTGTGAATGTGCTGGAATTAGTTTTGAGCTTTTTATGAATTTTGTAAATAGTTATTTTTCATATCTGCTGGATGTCTTGAAGTGACTATCGTGTAATAGGTTTTAAATGAAAAGTTGTGTGCCATTGGCCTGTGTTCAGATAAGGATGAGTGTTTTTTAAACCTTTTGTACATAACATGAAGTATTTACACTTGCTTATGAATAACTGTAAATAAGTATTTTACATGGTTTTTATTACAACAAATTAAGTATTGTTCCAGATATAAAACAACAACCATGCTATAGTTTGCTCTTTAGATTACAGTTGTTGGCACAACTGAAAAATGTAATCCTATTTTATTTTTTTCTTTCCTTTTTGGGTGTATAATGGTAAAAGTTATAATACTAAACTCAAAACCACTTCCCCATGCAATAAAGTGGTTGACTCTGCCATTGATCTCTTTCAAGGATTTTCATTTCTCATCATTGATTTAACACCGTGAAGTCAGTTTGTGTTTGTTTAGAATATTGAAAATAAATGTTTCACCTTCGATTCAACACTGTATGGATGTGATAACTTTGTTTTGTCATTCCACTACAAATTATTCCAACAACTAAATAATAGCATGTGCTTTAGCTTGGACTCATCAACAATGTGACCATACTTAAAACGATTAGGAAACCAAACATTGTGATCAGCCACAATGAATTAAGCAATACTCTTAATGTAACCATAAACAGTAAAGTTCTTCCAATCAATCTTAATTGAGGTCAGTTTATGTAAATCATACAAGACTGATTTTTAATTTTTTTTTCATTAATGTACTACTTGTATTGCTTACGTTCCATTATCCGAACAGCGTATCCTATTTAGGGTCGTGCGTCGCAGCAGGCGATCCTGACATTGGGCAGAGGCAGGGTTGACTCTGGAAAGGTCAAGAGGTCACCAGTCTATGCAGGGCACATAGACAACCATTCACACTCACATTCACACCTACAGGCACTTTTTTCCAATTAACCTGAGCTGCATCACTTTGGACTGTCCGACAGTGCTAGCCACCAAACCTCCGTGCAGCCCTGTATTGTTAATGTTGTATTGGTAAAAGGGGGCCTGGTTATTAACGACTTTATATAGGCTAATTCTAGGTAGTTTTACCTGTGAGAATATATCAGAATGTATTAGCTGAATTATATTTATAATTTACATCTAAGTGACTGAAAAATGTACCCAAATGGAGTAAACGGTACACTATTTTCCTCAAATATAAGTATAACTAGCATAAAATATAAATACTCAAATAGAGAACAAGTACCTCAAACGTGTGGGCTTAAAGAAATTCAACCACTAGATGTACCTAATAAACTGCCAACTGATGGTTGTTGTTTGTGCACTTAAAACTTATACAGGGCTCTCAAGTGTCACGCATTGAGCGTGACACTCACGCATGTCGGTCTTAAGTCACGCACTCCCGCCACACATCGTATTTCTCACGCTGAAAAACTCGGCTATTTAATGTTTTAATGTGCCGCAGCGCGCCAACATGAGCTGGCCGCGCTGCCCTCACCGTGGAGGAATCAAGCGCTCCCCTGGAGTTCTGCTGTGAGGTGCCACTTATCAGCCAATCAAAAAAAGAAATGGGCTACACAATAGCCAATCAGAAAAAAACCCGTATCTGGGTAAGATTTAATCCAGCAACCAATGAAAATAAAGCATCCTGGAATTGCGCGCGACTGACGAAGATGTCGTTCTGCGGGGATGGAAATGTCACTCTTGCCTGTCTTCAAAACTTGAGAGCCCTGACTTATAATACAGTTGTGCCACGGTGAAAAGAAGAAGTGCAGTGGTCATTTGCTTAAATAGAGATATGTTGGTTAAACACCTCGATGAATTAATGAACAGAATCCTTAAAAACAACCAAAAGCACCACAGAAAAAAATCTCCAGAACAGCCGCCTGCTTTGTCAAAACTGCGACTGTGCAGTTAAGTCGCGCGCTGATGACGTCGCAGGGAGAGGAGGTACGGGTCTGCCACGTCGGTCTCTGTGCAGCGCATTCACGCTGTTGCTCCTGAAGCCCGCGGCTAACTTTTAAAGCCGTTTTTTACGCGTTTAACCCGGAGAGAAAGCGGCCGTCCAGCATCGCCGGCCCCGTCGTCGCTCGTCGCCTCTCCGGTGCAACCGGGTGTATTGAAGCTGGAAGGCGGAGAAAATGCTCAGTGCTGTCCGGACTCGTCAGGCTGGAAGCCACACAACTGACTGATGCATCCTTGTTCACTTCAGCCCACCGTGTGTTGTGTGAGTAGCGAGGCTTTGTGGAGCTCAGGAGAAAGGCACAACTATGAGTCGTTACATGTGCATGCTAGGTGCTAGCTGCAAACTCACGTGTGGATTTTCACGTCGTTGTTAAAGTGTGTTCACAAGTTTCCGC
Source organism: Pseudoliparis swirei (assembly GCF_029220125.1). Taxonomy (NCBI): domain Eukaryota; kingdom Metazoa; phylum Chordata; class Actinopteri; order Perciformes; family Liparidae; genus Pseudoliparis; species Pseudoliparis swirei. The sequence continues at coordinate 18,386,578 of NC_079391.1, read as the reverse complement.
CGTGTACAAAAATAACAACGCTGCTTGCTGCCTGCTTTAGTTAGTGCATGTCTTAGCAAGTCCCGGAAAAAAACACCAGCACTTACTAATAAAGTGTTCCCCAGAGAACAGCCAAAAGACACCCAGCTCGACATAGCGTAGTTACAAAAATACTTCTTACACCTTTTTTTTTTTACCAGTGGTGAAAGAAGTATTCAGATAATTTTAGTAAAAGTACTAATGCCACACTGAAAGTACTCCAGTACCAGTGCAAATCCTGCATTCAAAACCATACTTGCAGGATACAATTATTATTGCATGGATGTGTGTTGCATTGTATTGCTGCAGATGTTTAAGGCGAATTGTAATGTAGTGTGCATAAAGCAATGCATCTTATTCTATAATAATGCTATTCGCTTGTCATGTGTCAAACCATGTAGCTCTTAAGTCATGTTTTCAAGAGCTCAAAGAAAAGAAATGTCCAGCTTTGTGACTATGCACACATAACAGTAGTTGAGTAAATGTACTTGGTTACATTGCACAACTGTTTTAAAACTTTAAAAACACTAGAAACACGTTGCACGAACACAACATTACAAAATGCCATCTTGCAATCCCACAACTGTAGTTAATTTCTCCAGTTCTTGGTTCCTGTTTTCACTTTTGACTCGCAACTGTAACGTTGGTCCCTTGTGATGCGGGTTGGTGTGTTAACGGCTGCCTCCTGTTGAACATGTAATCTGTTTTAGTGGAGCTACACACTGCCCACCGAGCATGCTTTCATCCTCTCTTGTTCCATAAAATAAATGTTGACACGCATGGAGGTTGGGTGTTATCTGGCTCTGGTTCATGTTTGGTCACTGGCTGATCAAGTATTTGTATTCAGGCATCTTCAAACCTGATTATCTCCAAGTGGAGAATATTAGACAGCTCATCAAGCCAGTGATGTCCTAAAGGTGTTTCTGGTGTTTTCAAGTGCCAGATTATAATTATTTTTGCAGCTATTGGGCCATAGACAATAAATTGTCTTTGAGGCTCATTAATGTGTTGAGTGCCGGTGCCGTCAGCTTGAGGTCATGAGGATCAAATGTCCTCCCAGTATTTAGTCGGCTTCGGACAGCCGACCAAATTATGTAACACGGTTCCCTCTGCAGAATTACACTGATCACACTGTGATGATGCCTCAGAGAAAAGGCTGTCAAGTTAAACTTGAGTAATACAGCCTATGCACTGACTTAAGCATCATCTGGCATTTCTGGAGCATGTATAAAGTAGACTATCATCTTTTTAGTGCCGTAACGGGACACGTATCCAGTTCAGAGGTGTCAAGTGTTTATTGATGTAACGACTTACTTTTGGGTACCTGAAGAAATTGGATTTAGGTAAGTTGTACCTTTTCTAGAGCTGCTGAAAACTAGCGAAGATGATTTTTACTTACAATCCTCTACTGAATGAATGGCATTTACCTACCATTCTAAAGCTATCAAATGTCTCATTAACCCCTCATTTTCTTATTTTGAACACGGAAACGTTTCATATAATTAACCAAAACAATAAAATCAGCTGTGTTGTAGGACAACATGGTGTTCTGATGTAAAATTATGGCTTTGGAAATCTTTAAAAAACAACTTGTTAATGCGAAAGTGCAGAGAGAAGAAAAAAAACATCAGAGCTGGGAAACTTTGCAATAAATTATTAATAACCTTCCACATCTAGACCATTAGTTACTTGTCTAAGTATGACGGTGCTTGGAGAGTGACACAAAGTGAGATGTTATTAGTCTTTGTTCAACCGGTTTCACGGTCTTGGCAGGAAAAGTCCATTTGAAATCAATAAGAACAAAGTTATTGGCTGCATCCCAGTTCTGTGTGTCATGTATTGTTCCTGCGTGCTCACTGGCATACCTGGACTGGAGACATGTCCTTAGTGATGTGCCAGTTGGGGGAGCTTACTGAAAATTATAACGGGTTTGGATGGGCAGGTAAAAATGGGAAAAGGCAGCTTTCCAAGTAAGTTATTGATGACTTAAAAAAACATTGCTTACTATAGTCCACCTTCTCTCCTCTGTCCACGTTTCTCTCTTTTTAAAACACACGCACACACTTTGTGGGTTTGGCTCAGTCAGGTGGTTGTGAATCACAATGAGTTATTGTTATTAGTTACACCTGTGCCATTCCGCCTATAATGAGTTAATTATGGACTGTGAAAAAGGCCCTTGTAATCTCATCGTTTGTGAATCAGTTGACGCTTTTACATTTGTACTTGTAGTCTGGGAGCTGAGAGGAGTTTCAGGTGTGTTCTTTCCGACTCTCAATTAACACAGTTTAAGTGTCTGACGGCTGATGTCGCCTAAATGCCTCAAAATATTCAATTTAATTCAGTTTATTTCATATTGCCCGATATCACAAATGACATTAGCCTCCGAGGGCTTTAGAATCTGTACACATGATATCCCTGTCCCAGGACCTCACATCGGATCACGAAAAACTCCCAAAAAATTTAAAAAAGCAGGACCATGACGGGAGGCATCAGACCCAGCCAGGTCCAATGGACCCTATGAGACGTGAAGTCACAAAGACTCAGTGGAGGAAGCAGAGTTAGTAATGTGCAATGGAGAGATGTAAATTCATCCATAAGGAGAGAGAAGAGAAGTATCCTAAAACTTCCCCCAGCAGCTCCTCAAAGCCAAACTAACTTCAAATGTCCGCGGCGTGTGGAATCAGGAAAGCATCGTGGCTGCGAGACTCAAACAAGTAGCGAACGTGTGCGTTTACTACATCGTTTTCAAAAGTCTGCATTTCCATCCACACTACTATATAAAATATAGTCGAAGGAAACTCCCTGTCTCTCTCTAATGAACGGTCTGTTGAGCGAACGACCCCGGAGTTGTGAATCTAACTGAGCTTCAGTAGCGTTTCTAAACCTGTGGACGTAGCCTTACTCCTTGCATGTGTCAGTGGAGAAGGTTGTGAGCCTCAGCAGGTATGAACAGGTCTTTTACTCCGGCTAGTTGTAGATCTGGTGACGGCTCTGTTGCCTCAAGGAGGGCTTTTAGATGGATCTCTGATCTGGTAGCATTTGTATGAAGGAAACCTCTGGGGTAAAAGCCAAGTACTCTCAGTAAAGTACTGCGAGTCAGCTTCCGTGCAGTCATTTGCCCGTGTCTGAAGTAGACCGAGCTAAAAGCAATGCAGTAAACAGTCCTACAGTTATCCCTACCTTCAAGAACTTATGTTGAAATGGACTCCAGGTTGTAGTTGTTGATGGAGCTGTGTTCCATGAGAATGAAAGACTTGTCCAACATTTTTCCAAGGCCAGTATAACAGTGAGATAAGACGGTGTGAAACATCGCTGGGTTTAACAGCACTTCAAACCACAACCTCCTCATGACCATAACTATGGCATCATACGACAAACGATTCAAGAAGAACTTTCTGTTGTCCGACGAACATTCAAAACGTAAATAAATTACTTTACAGTCATGAATGGCAAAAAAGCAAGTATCTCTAATTCTTATATCAAAGTTTTGACAACTTCTGCTAAAAATATAAATGAATCCACTTCTAAGAAATAAAACATTAAAATTCTTAACAATCTTTAAAAACAAATTCTACCCCCACTGTCGAATATCCTATAAAAGCAAAGACAATTCTCAAAAGTAATTGTCATACATTGAATAAGTGTGTCTGCGACCATCTACAAACCAAACTGATGAAAGAAGATGCCTCAGGATTAGTGCTGTGAAAAATAACGCGTTAACTCAGTTAATTAAATTACAGGTTTAACTACCGTATTTTTTGCACTATAGGGCGCACTAGATTATAAGGCGCACTGTCAATGAATGGTCTATTTTCGATCTTTTTTCATATATAAAGCGCACCGGACTATAAGGCGCATTAAGCGGAAAAAAACAGTCAGATAAGTCAGTCGATCAAACTTTATTACGGCATCCAACATGCCCGAATTCCCCTCGTCATTATCCGAGTCAGTGTCGTTGCTGTTAGCTGGCAGTTCAGTGATGATTCCGGCCTTTGTGAAAGCTCGGACCACAGTTGAGACTGATACCTTAGCCCAGGCATCCACGATCCATTGGCATATAGTGGCGTAAGTCGCCCGGCGCTGTCTCCCTGTCTTGGTGAATGTGTGTTCGCCTTCTGTCATCCACTGCTCCCACGCAGCTCGCAGTTTAACTTTGAGCGCCCTGTTGACACCAATATCTAGCGGCTGTGGTGAAGCACAGTATGTATTACTCCGCGACGCTCCTGGCTACGGTAGCCGTAATGCTGCAAGCGGTGCGGCTTTGTAGTTTACCAAAGTCGTACTAAAACATTTTGACTTAGCGCCGTGAGCGCCTTGTACCACACAAAATCGCTTAGAGGTCAGTAAGCAAAACCAGAATTAATCCATATATACGGCGCTTCGGATTATAAAGCGCACTGTCGTTTTTTGAGAAAATTAAAGGCTTTTAAGTGCGCCCTATAGTGCAAAAAATACGGTAGTTATTTTTCTTTTAATGCATGCGCAGAATGAGCTTCCAATCCGTCTGTTGTTGGTCGTCTCTCCAGCAGCATGTCATTCTGTCTCTACGTGTCGTGTTAACACGACTCCGATCTCCGTCTCGCGCGCCGCAGAGCTCGGATGCCGGCGTGTGCGTGCACATCGGGACGAAAAAAAGTCACTTGCACCCCCCCCCCCCAGTCAACAACTCCTCTCGGAGCTCTTGCCTGTTTTGAGAGCCCTGTAAATGTATATATGTGATTAATCATGATTAATCCACAGAAACCTGTGATTAACCTGATTAAAAATGTTAATTGTTTCACAGCCCTACTCAGGATACAAGTGGCTCACTCACTGATCAACATTCCCTGGCAGGTTTGAGGGCTGAGATGTACCACACTGACAGTTTATGTCTTGATGAAGATGCATTTCTTTCGCGATAAAGGCTTGACCAAACTGACAGATGTTAGGGTTGATTGTGGCATGATGTTGGCTAAAATGCTTGTGACATTCTTGTGCAAACAAACACAATATCAAGGTCATCTCCATAATACGATAAGTGGATCTGGTGTTTATTGCGACAGGCCTATTCTCGTGCTGAAGTTGAGTTGTTGGCTTTTTCAATGAGGCTCCTTCATGTCTGTCTTCGACTTGTAATATTCAACGTTTGTAAAGATCTGAAATATGTTGTTTCTGTTGGATGTCTCACCTGAAGCCCAGTATGTCAGGTTTGTTGCATGTAGCAGGAACAGTCCAAGTCTTTCCCAAATGAACATCAGATAATCACGCTCCTCGTATTGGGTAATCTAACACATCTGTTTTTAAATGACACCCTGAAGAAAAAGAAAAAACCCATTCACATGAGGCGCACTAGAAACATCGCTTATTTTCCCCCTCAGGTAGCTGATGAGGGAGCCAGTTTGTTATAACGCTGATGCACTTGATGGAGAAACTGTCAGTAAAGGAAATACCGGCTTGATCATCTGCACTGTGCTCTAAGAATCCCTCTCCAGACTAATTTAACTGCTCTTTATGTATTAGTTTACTTTTTGTTCAGTAAATCCCGTGGGCCATATTTATAGTCTAATCACACTCCAGAAATGTTGATTGAGCCCCAGGTTTGTTGGTCTTTAGTTTTCTTCTATCTTGACGTTACTTGTGTTTTTATGAACTTAACGTTTCTTGTTCTGACGCAGTCTTGTCTCTCCCCCCCCCCCCCCCCCCCCCGTGCAGTGGCCTGGCTGTTCATGGTGGCTCATTAAGGAGAAAGGGAGGGACTCCCGTCGGCTGTTGGTTGACATCCGTGGTTGCCACGGTAACTGGCGACCATGCCAGGAGGTCGCAGGGGCCCCAGCAGACAGCAGCTAAGTCGCTCTGCTCTGCCGTCCCTGCAGACTCTGGTTGGAGGCAACCTCGCCAATGGTACAGGTCTCAGGAACAGGTGAGCGACAAACTCACTCCAACTGCCGTCTGTCGTTAAAGCCTCATGCAGGTTTCATCCCTCTGGCTTGAAATAATCGTGTGTGTGTGGATCGTCTCTCAGGAGCAGCACCGTGGTGGGTCTGTCTGCGCCCCCTCTCTCGGCTCTCATTACTCCGGAGCAGGTCCGTCACTCGAGGATCCCAGAGCTGCCGTTGGACGGCAGCCTGCTGTTTGAGCTTCTGCTCTTCCTTTATTTGCTGGTTGCCTTGTTTGTCCAGTACATGAACATCTACAGGACGGTGTGGTGGTACCCGTACAGCCACCCCGCTGCCTCTACCTCTCTTGTAAGAACGAACACACACGCTCGACCCACACTAGCCCTGACCTTTCAGAACTTCTAAAAAGGAATAACCGTAACCTGATACCCAAACTAATCCTCAAACCCGGTGCATCTTTTTTGTTTTTGTTGTAAAACTGAAATCATTGACACATTGAAATCTGCAATATCAACACTCGATAGCTCAACTATTTGTTGCTCTCTCTTTTTCTTCCACTGTTTTCTCTGTTTTTGGAAGCTCTGCTGTGGTTGAGACCTCGGTTACCGTGCTCTATCTAATCTTTTTTAGTGTGTGAGAAATTCCGATGACACTGAAAAAGGTTTTAGGATTTTCGTTTGGTTTCTGGCTGATTAGTTTATTGAGAGATATTATTTTACAGTCTCAGGTCTAATTTATCATGTTAAATAAAAAATGGGTCCATGGAAAAATAATGTTTGCTTCCTTCCTCTTCCTATGAACAGAACTTTCATCTGATGGACTACCACCTGGCTATCTTCATCACAGTCATGTTGGCCAGGAGGCTCGTCTGGACTATCGTTTCTGAGGTGAACGCTCAGACCTGCACAAACAATCGGCAGACAACATTTTAGTGCATTTCCCACGTGGGAATCAAACCCGAGCGATGGCTTCCTGGTAACTGTGACTCTGTCTCGTCCAGGTGTCTCAGAGCAGCGGCGGACCACTGCTTCGCTACGTGGTTCTGATCACGGCTCGGCTCAGCCTGCTGACCATGTGCGGCTGGGTGCTCTGCTGGACGCTGGTCAACCTCTGCAAGAACCACTCTGTGCTCAACCTCCTCTTCCTGGGGTACCCGTGAGTCTCTTCTTATTTTAGATTTGCATGCCGTTTTCACATCATACGTCTCCCCTACTCATCCTGCTATCATTTGAAACTAAAACTCGCTGCTCTGTCCTTTTGTCCTCCTTTGCCCACCGCCCTCGTCCCGTGTCAGATTTGGTGTGTACGTCCCGCTGTGCTGTTTCCATCAGGAGGGAGGGAAAAGCCAAACGGCACCGGCGGACTGCGATTACCCCGCCGACCACCAGCAGACCGACCTAACCAAAAGCCCGTTGTTTCGACCACGTGACTTCCTCTTCCTGTTGCGAGAGAACCTCAGAGAGCAGTTTTCCAGCCCGCCGCACATGCCTACACACACCTGCCCACCGCACACACACTCGCAGACACCGGAGTTGATTCGAGCAGAGGTGAAGGAGCTGAAGAGCGACTTCAACCGGCGAATCAAGGAAGTGCTGTTCAACTCCCTGTTCAGCGCCTACTACGTCGCCTTCCTGCCTCTCTGCTTCGTCAAGGTTAGTCATAGTAACAGATTTCTGCAGTTTTTTCATGCTCCCCGCCTCCAACCAATCTTTCCAATTCATGTTGCCTGTTGCCTTGTTCATTCTAAGATCTGTTTACCCATGTTTTGACTTCAACAGAGCACCCAGTACTATGACATGCGCTGGTCCTGTGAGCATCTGATCATGGTGTGGATCAATGCGTTTGTCATGCTGATGAGTCAGCTGCTGCCCCCGAGCTACTGCGACCTGCTCCATCGCTCTGCAGCTCACCTGGGCCGCTGGCAGAAACTGGAGCACGGCTCGTACAGCAACGCACCTCAGCATGTGTGAGTGGCGCTTTGGGACACACATTTGTACACAATCGCGCACACATGGGTAAAAAAATTACTTTGCTAATAGTTTGTGCTTTGGTGTTGATTTGTGTTGCAGGTGGTCCGAAAGTACCATCTGGCCTCAGGGGGTGTTGGTACGACACAGTCGGTCTCTGTATAAGGCAGTCGGACCTTATAATGTCGCTCTGCCCGCCGATGTTTCCCACGCAAGGTTTTATGTGAGTATATGGACTGTAACCTGTGAATGAGGGCGGACAAAATAATATGGATACCTTTTACAAGATGATGAAATACCACAGAGCTGTGGCAACCTATGAAAACGTAAACTGAACCCCTGACACATGTAGACCACCCTCGCTAATTTCAGCAGAAAAAAACAGTAGGGGCGAGATCCCCCTAGCGACGCTGGCACTCAGTGGCACTTGCCAGTAGTTGCCAGCAGATTTCCTTACATTTATGAAATGTAACTCAGCAACACTTTATTTTTTTAAAGGGTATCCTCCAGTTAATTAGAATCGATATAGTTGTACTGTGGTGCCATCCAGTCGGAAATTTGCTAACTGTTAAAGTCTGTATAGAACATGAATCACTGAAACTTGAATTTCTTTACAGTTTAAAGAACAAGCACGACAAATTCATACTTGATCCTCCAGTGTTAAACTTTAGACTAACAGTGGCATCGCCTCAAAGTAGAATTTCATGGCGGTATAACAGTATGACATGGTAAAACAATAAATTATATATATATATATTTTTTTCTATTATTATTACTATTATTAAAGAAAGGCGGGTACATTATACATATTGTAGCGACCCTGTGAAGTGGCTGTCAATCACAGTGTGGCACCGTGCGTGCTGATCGAGGGGGCGTGCCTGTGATTGGCGGAGTAGAGGGGAGGCGGGGTTAACCTGTCGGAAAACGGGAGTTAAGGGTGGTTGACGGGAACCGTTGTTGTTGACGCTTGAGCTGCTGAGCTGAGAGGAGCACGCTGTCTGTTGGTGGATGCCCAATAAAGGGAGGATTAATAACGGCATCCCGTCTCTGTGTCATCAGTGCCATAACGTCTGAGACGTTACAGTATCATGGTATATAAGTGTAATAGATTACGAAGTGAAACGTAGTAGTAGCAAAACAATATTAACTAGAATGGGCACTCGGTAGAGCGCATACCTTCGCATATCACAAGATTGGGCATTGAATTATGAACATTTTGGCATTAGTTGCATGCCAATTGGACAAAAATATATCGTGCTATGGTAAAAAAAGAGTTTGACCTTTCCATGACCTTGACCTTTGACCCGATTGATCCCAAAATCTAATCAAATGGTCCCCGGATAATAACCAATCATCCCACCAAATTTCATGCGATTCAAGAACATTTTGACTTGTTCATGACCTTTGACCCGATCGATCCCAAAATCTAGTCAACTGGTCCCCGGATAATAAACAATCATCCCACCAAATTTCATGCGATTCGGTTCAATACTTTTGGAGTTCTGCGAAGTATTTTGACCTGTTCATGACCTTTGACCCGATCGATCCCAAAATCTAATCAACTGGTCCCGGATAATAAACAATCATCCCACCAAATTTCATGCGATTCGGTTCAATACTTTTTGAGTTCTGCGAAAGATTTTGACCTGTTCATGACCTTTGACCCGATCGATCCCAAAATCTAATCAACTGGTCCCCGGATAATAAACAATCATCCCACCAAATTTCATGCGATTCGGTTCAATACTTTTTGAGTTTTGCGAATAATACGCATACAAATAAATAAACTAGAACGGGCACTCGGTAGAGCGCATACCTTCGCATATCACATGATTGGGCATTGAATTATGAACATTTTGGCATTAGTTGCATGCCAATTGGACAAAAATGTTTCGTGCTATGGTAAAAAAAAGATTTTGACCTTTCCATGACCTTGACCTTGACCTTAGACCCGATTGATCCCAAAATCTAATCAAATGGTCCCCGGATAATAACCAATCATCCCACCAAATTCCATGGGATTCAAGAAGATTTGACCTGTTCATGACCTTTGACCTTGACCTTTGACCTGATCAATCCCAAAATCTAATCAACTGGTCCCCGGATAATAAACAATCATCCCACCAAATTTCATGCGATTCGGTTCAATACTTTTTGAGTTTTGCGAATAACACGCATACAAATAAATAAATAAATACACGGCGATCAAAACATAACCTTCCGGCATTTTCAATGCGAAGGTAATAAATAAATAAATACACGGCGATCAAAACATAACCTTCCGGCATTTTCAATGCGAAGGTAAATAGTACAGCAGTAACGTACAGCACTATCTTATTGCATATTGTAAGTAAGTGTCTACAAAAAGACACTAATTATATATATATACACTACCGTTCAAAAGTTTGGGATCACCCAGACAATTTCGTGTTTTCCATGAAAACTCACACTTTTATTTATCAAATGAGTTGCAAAATGTATAGAAAATATAGTCAAGACATTGACAAGGTTAGAAATAATGATTTGTATTTGAAGTATTCATTTTTTTTCTTCAAACTTTGCTTTCGTCAAAGAATGCTCCTTTTGCAGCAATTACAGCATTGCAGACCTTTGGCATTCTAGCTGTTAATTTGTTGAGGTAATCTGTTGAAATTTCACCCCACGCTTCCTGAAGCACCTGCCACAAGTTGGATTGGCTTGATGGGCACTTCTTGCGGACCATACGGTCAAGCTGCTCCCACAACAGCTCAATGGGGTTGAGATCTGGTGACTGTGCTGGCCACTCCATTACAGACAGCAGACCAGCTGCCTGCTTCTTCCCTCAATAGTTCTTGCACAATGTGGAGGTGTGCTTTGGGTCATTGTCCTGTTGGAGGAGGAAATTGGCTCCAATCAAGCGCTGCCCACAGGGTATGGCATGGCGTTGCAAAATGGAGTGATAGCCTTCCTTATTTAAAATCCCTTTACCTGGTACAAATCTCCCACTTTACCAGCACCAAAGCAGCCCCAGACCATCACATTACCTCCACCATGCTTGACAGATGGTGTCAGGCACTCTTCCAGCATCTTTTCACCTGTTCTGCGTCTCACAAATGTTCTTCTGTGTGATCCAAACACCTCAAACTTGGATTCATCTGTCCATAACACCTTTTTCCAATCTTCCTCTGTCCAATGCCTGTGTTCTTTTGCCCATACCAATCTTTTCTTTTTATTGGCCAGTCTCAGATATGGCTTTTTCTTTGCCACTCTGCCTAGAAGGCCAGCATCCCGGAGTCGCCTCTTCACTGTCGACGTTGACACTGGCGTTTTGCGGGTACCATTTAAAGAAGCTGCCAGTTGAGGACCTGTGAGGCGTCTATTTCTCAAACTAGAGACTCTAATGTACTTGTCTTCTTGCTGAGTTGTGCACCGGGGCCTCCCACTTCTCTTTCTGCTCTGGTTAGAGCCCATTTGTGCTGTTCTCTGAAGGGAGTAGTCCACAATTTTCAGTTTCTTTGCAATTTCTCGCATGGAATAGCCTTCATTTCTAAGAACAAGAATAGACTGGCGAGTTTCACAGGAAACTTCTTTTTTTCTGGCCATTTTGAGAGTCTTATCGAACCCACAAATGTGATGCTCCAGATAATCAACGAGCTCAAAGGAAGGCCAGTTTTATAGCTTCTCTCATCAGCAAAACAGTTTTCAGATATTAGTCTTCTAAGGCGATTAGCAAACACAATGTACCATTAGAACACTGGAGTGATAGTTGCTGGAAATGGGCCTCTATACACCTATGGAGATATTTCATTAGAAACCAGTCGTTTCCACCTAGAATAGTCATTTACCACATTAACAATGTATAGAGTGTATTTCTGATTGATTATCTTCATTGAAAAAAACAATGCTTTTCTTTGAAAAATAAGGACATTTCTAAGTGATCCCAAACTTTTGAACGGTAGTGTATATATCCATCTGTGTATCTAGCTGGGCTATTTTAGCTATCTATCTAGCTAAACCGCAGCTCCTCCATTCTGTGATCATGAAAGTGATTTATTCCGCTGTCTGGGCACTTCAGTGGAGCTTGTCACTGAGTCGTCGCAGACTCGTCACTGCGCAGACATGCCGCAGACGCGCCTGGCCGACCCTCCGTCTGCTGGCACTTTTTGACTAGCTGCGGCATCTGCTGGCAAGTGTCACTGAGTGCCAGTGCTTAAACTTTAGACCAGGGGTCCCCAAACTTTTTCCTGTGAGGGCCACATAACGTTTGCCTTGTCTGATGGAGGGCCAGCCGGGGGGGGGGGGGGGGGTGCTAGTGAGAAGTGAGAGTGTGCTCACCTGTGCGCGCACATCACGGCTGAGTGGTGCGCGCACATCACGGCTGAGTGGTGCGCGCACATCACTCACGCTCGCTGTGAGCGCTGCGCGTGCAGACAGCATTTAACGGAGCAGCGTGCGCTCTGATCGCTCTTTTAATGTAGTATCGATACTAAAAATATGGGGGGGGGAATTACAGAGTGGCGGGTGGAGATTTCACCCTGTTATAATAGTAGGGATAACACTGGAGTTGATAAGCGTGTCTTCTTGTCTGATCAATACGCAACTGTGAGGTGCGCGAATGGACCGAACGGCCAGCTGCTGATCACTCACTCAACAGCCCGACTTGCACGAGCAGACGGTGCGCGCACGAGCACCGAAGACTCATTTTGACCCAGGAAAAATCCTGGATGCGCGCGCCACTCGCTGTGAGTGCATGCGCGTGCAGACAGCATTTAACGGAGCGAAGCAGCGCGTGCGCTCTGATCGCTCTTTTAATGAAGTATCGATTCTAAAAATATGCTAAATCACATCGTTTTTAACGTACGGGTACTTTGTTAGTATCGCTACACCGTGCAGCGTGACGGCAGCAGATGTAGTGGGCTAACATCCAAGCTAACCTAACTTCCCAAACGCTGTGGACATCTGAACGCTGATTGGCCGAGACACGTCCCATCAAAGATGTTCTATTGCGAAGAGCAACACTCCACATTTTCTCCGCGTCTCACTGCAATCTCAACGGCAGCGGGCCAGGTGAAAAAAATAATAAATCGGAACGCGTCTCTGGTATTGTTCAGGGGGCCGGTCCAAATGGGGAGGCGGGCCGGATCCGGCCCGCGGGCCGTAGTTTGGGGACCACTGCTTTAGACTAACAGTAGCATCTCCTCAAAGTAGAATTTCATGGAGGTATAACAGTATGACATGGTAAAAAAATTAATTATATATATTTTTATTATTAAAGAAAGGTGGGTACATTATACATATAATGGTATATAAGTGTTATATATTACGAAGTGAAACGTAGCAAAACAATATTCAATATAGTACAGCAATATCGTATTGCATATTGTAAGTAAGTCTAAAAAAATACATTATCTATCTATTTGTACACTTAGGCAATGACAAAAGAAAGAACCCGCAGCTTCTCCATTCTATGATCATCAAACTGATTAACGGCAGCTGATCTGTCGCAACAACAATGGCTGTTCCACCCACAGCTTCTCGGCGAGTGTCGCTCGCTGCTGTCCTGCCACCTGAGTGTTGCTGCAGGTGCTCATAGTTTACGTTTAAGTAGTTACTTAAATGTAAAGGTCAGAGCAAAGTGTTGCGGAAAGAAGAAATAATTAGTTTGTTTACCCCATTGTGAAAATTAAACTCAAGTGACCAAATCGTTTATATTCAGCTGAAGTTGTGTGTGTGGGAACAACTCGCCACACAAATGTAAGAGAGCAGGTCAATAACCAGGTTGAAGATGGTTCGATAATCGCCAGCGGAACACAAGTCTTAACCAGTATGGTACCAAGTAGAAGCGTTTGGACTGGAACCTGATTCACACTGGCCGGTCTGTAGAACCCTGTATTGTATTATATTGTAAATGTGCTCATTTCGTCGTGTCCACCCCTTTTAGCTTCTAGAGGCTCCTTTCTAATCCATCTCCTGTCTTTTGGTCTTCCAGTTCCTGTTCCACAAACCATTGCGGATCCTCAACCTGCTGATCTGGATCGAGACCAGTGTGGTTTTGTACCAGCTGTACTCTCTGCTGCGCTCTGAGCGCTGGAACCACACTTTGTCTCTGGGCCTTATTCTCTTCTGCAACTACTATGTCCTCTTTAAACTGCTCCGAGACCGCATTGTGCTGGGCAAAGCCTACGCCTACCCTCTGTCCTCCAGCAGTCTGGGGCTCAAGTCCTAGTAAAGGCTGCGTCGCGCAGCGAGACCTCATCTACGGACCTCGGCTGCGGAGGGGAGACGGGTGGCGGTCTGCTGAAGGGACAGACTGTGAACGCCCAATCGTGTTTTGATACGGTTCTATTTTTAATGCAATGTTTATATATATATATACCTATTTAAAAAATATTTTTATTTTGTATACTGTTTCGAGTTACGCCGGGCATTACCACGCTGACGACATTAGCATGTTGTGTTATGTTGTTGCTAGGCGACAGGGAAGTCAGGGAATGCCAGGAGGTGACGCTCTCTAAAGATATTTTAAGTGCAGGTGGCCACAGTCGGTTCAACCAGACGAGGGACTCTGATCAGTGGGAGGAGTTGTGCTTGAGATCCTCAATCCTGATTGGGCGGTTGTGCTCTAACCCTGAGGCTCTTATCTAGAACGGCATCTTATGCACGTTTTTCACTGGTGACTTTAAAGCAAAAGTTCAACATTTTGGGAAATGTGCCTCTTGGCTCTCAGGTGTCTGTCCATCAAATACGAGGCCACAGCAGGCGAGGGTGAGCGGCATGTCGGCACAAAGATTAGACACGAGGAAATCGCCATCTTTGTTCTGTACAATGGTGAAACAATCTGCCTCCCAGCACCTCTCAAACGCAACAATTGACACACGGTCTTGTTTGTTTAATTAGACTCATTCTAGCTCATAACCCCCCCTCAAAACAGCAAATTGTTGTTTCCACACCAGCTTTAGTTTGAACTCAAACAAAAGCTGGTGTGTGACTATTTGATGGTCAGACTAGCTGTTTCCAGTCTTTATGCTAAGCTAACCAGCTGCCTGCAGTAGCGTCATATTTAATGTGCAGATAAGAGTGGTTTAACTTTTCCCTTTGAATTGTCAAACCTTTGCTTGCAGCAGAGCCTCAGTGTGGATATTTACCACCAAGTGGAATCAAACGTTCCTCCAAACTGGGAGGAGGAACACTCCTCTACTCCAATCCACTGCCTCTGCAGAGAAGTGCATTCTTCCTTGTTCACTATTGTTACTTTGTTTTGACTATCAGTATCTGCTTGTTTCACATCATGGGAGGGGGGTTTCAATCTGGAGGGCAGTTCCAACAGCAGTCTTTACAAACTTACACCAGGCTCTCAACACGTGAGAGGGGACTGAGATACTATTGGCATTAAAGCACAACCAAAAATGTTTAAAAACCCAACGGCAGGTTGACCCCGGCTGTTTCCACCGCGTCAGTCGGCCCTCTCTGCCCTGCTTGGTAATTAGAAAGTGACGTTTGAAGGGCTGCTGCTGTGACCTGGTGATGATTAAAGTCAATTTACTAATGTCTGACAATCCTTTGACTTGCCGTTAGAGCGTCCGCCTCATTCGTTTTCTTGAAGTTGATCCCGTCAATGTTTTATATTTTTGGCGCCTTAATGCATAGATGGACCGCACCAGGTCCATCTCTTTGTGGATTGGTTGTAGATTATGGAACCATGTGACTAATAATACCGATTGCTGTTGGTACGTCCCGGGACCTAACCCGTCTCCCACTGCGAACATGCCATCTTGTCATCGCCCTCTCACCTGGATTTGACAGCAGAGGGCGTTTAGCTCGTTTCCATCGGTGATGAATGCAGAATCAAGGCGGGAGGGTCCCGGCTCTATGCGTCTCTTCATTACCAGTTCATGTATTCTCAGTTACCAGAACGTGTCTCAAATGTGTCGCCTCGCATGATGTTACCTTTCTGTTAAGTCTCACCTGGC
Organism: Pseudoliparis swirei; assembly: GCF_029220125.1. Classification (NCBI taxonomy): domain Eukaryota; kingdom Metazoa; phylum Chordata; class Actinopteri; order Perciformes; family Liparidae; genus Pseudoliparis; species Pseudoliparis swirei. Next base: position 18,370,768 of record NC_079391.1, on the reverse strand, counting down.
TAAATCAGCTCCCTCAAGTGGGTTTCTCTTGAGGAGCCTCTCCTCTCGCTGGCTCCAGCCTGCAGTCGGTCGTTACAGTATTGAACATTCGGGCCCGTCGACCGCCGTCATCAATTGGCTGCTTCAGTCAAGTTTCCAGTTGAGTGATGGAGGTGGAGGAGAACACTTTTGAGATGAGCTGCTCTGCTCTTCAGAGGAAGTGTGAGAACTTTTTTGATAACGCATAAATGCCATAAACATGCCCAGTATGCTGCTTCTGTCTGCCACCTCGGCCCTTAAATCAGCTCTCTGGTGCTTCGGTGTGGTTTCCGGTCATTTACCTTTTGTTCAACTGAATGTTGCTGTTGATCTGAATTGGCATGTTTTTGAAGTTGGTCGCGATTAAGCACCATGACAAAATGTATTTTTATTTTTTTGCGGGTGTACTTTTGTTGCCCCTATTTCAATGACGCAGAAAGACTGCATTTATAAGTTCGCTTTAAATCTTACTCCATGTCAGTTCTTGCTTGAATGTTCAGTCTCACTCTGCCTTCTTTGACATGATCACTGAGGACATGAAATACTTTAGGTTCACCTCCGGACCACGTTGCCCTGAGGTTTCCTTGATCTTCCTCGAGCGAACAAGTGTTGATTAAAAACTGATTCGATGACGTGTCCTGTCAAATTGAGTCACCGTTTGTTTTCGTGCCATATCCCAGGATGCAACTTCAGACTTGTGGTTTAACCTGTTGTTGAATGTGACACTGCTGGAGAAGTCTTTGGAGCTGGCCCTCATTGTTCAGCCTTTGACACTGTTCAGTTTACCCACAGCATTTATAAAATGCCTTTTGACATCCAAAATAAAACATGGTGTTTAAACAGAGACGGTGTTGTGTGAGAGATATGTCGTCCGAGCAGATGGATAAGAAATCTGTGACACAGTTGCTTATTTCAAAGTATATATTTAATTAAATTCGCCACAGCTTTTAGTTTCCGTTTCAACAAACGTTTTACGTGGAGTAAAAAGGGCTTATGAAGACCTGCTGGACATAATGCTGGACAACTGCAATGTTTTATCTTCGCCACCAGATGGAGCTAAGTGTTAAAGTACAACACGATAACCAGTAACCTGCAGCTGTCATGTAATTGCATTCTGTGTAACAAGTTGCACTGTGTACACGTGTGTCGAGAGGAGATACGAGATAGTTTGGAGAGAAACGTGTTAGCACCTTTGGTCGCTGACGTGTACATTCATCCACAAATTGTTTTTCAGGAGAACAACTTCAAGAGTTTTAACAGTAAACGCTTTAGTATGAGCACAATAAAAAGGTCTAGAATACATAGTGGAACAGCACTCTATAGTCCTGCTCTTTCTGAGGGCCTTTTGTTGTTGTTATTCAGTCCATGCTCCAGATCTGCGGGGCTTTCAGGTAATTTTATCCAGATAAATGTTCCAAGAAACGGATAAACCTGCTCTTCTGCAAAACCACATGACTTGTTTCCCCGGTTAACACAAAAGTAACTTTTTTTTAATGTGTAAAAAAAATGTCTTTAAATTAGTGTGTGTGCGTGTAACAAACAAAGTGAATCCGTTCATGTTGATGTTACGCCATTGCTACAAATGATGGGGTGAAAGAGATGGTTCCAGTATGTTTGAGGGAGCCGCGGGCCTGAGGAGTCCGAGGTGGACCCCCTCACCCCTCCCGGCAGTCCACAAAGTTTCCTTTTATCCAGTAGCAGATCTGAGCATATTTGAGGGCTGTAATTCTCACGGCGACATTAAATTCCTGAGACGCCCCTTGTCGCTCCACCCACTGATGCCCCGAGAACACGCCGATCACCTTCCGCTCCCAGCGCTGGCGCCGGCCATCCCACATCCGGGCGTAGACTCCCGACCCGCTGGCGCCGGGCTGAGCGTCACAGTGCTGGTACAGCAGGTCTGACGTCTCCTCGCCGGCACGACAGAAGCGGTACACCAGGTTGCCAGGGCGGTCACTGTCGAATCCGGAGAAGTGGACTCGTCCGCCGGGCAGCCTCTGAGACGGGGGGCTGACTCCCAGCTTCATGTAGCGGCGTTTGTGCGGTTTCTTGAGCTCAAGCAGAGCGTAGTCATAGTCCATCCCAATGTCATTGGCATTGCCCTTAATCCATCCTTTGGGCACGTAGGTGCGCTTGGCTCTGATCCACTGGAATTTCATCTGGTCGTTGGTCGGCGGGTCCAAAGGAGCGCGGCCGCCTTCGACGTGGTTGGTGAAGTTGGAGGAAGACGCCCGTGTGTCCCGTTGCTTGGTTTTGAGGAACCCAACCCGGAGCTTCTGGGCTCCTTTGACATAGTTTTTGCCATCGTGAACACAATGAGCGGCTGTGAGAACATGACGGTCCCCCACCAACGTACCGCTACACCCAGTGGACAGCTTGACCGCCACTGAAAATGGATATTTCAGCAGGTAGTTCTGACCAGCGATGCTGAAGCGCCCATCGTGGCCGAAGATCTGGCGCTTCCTCCTGACGTGCGACCGCTCGGCCTTCCCAGACGACCGCGCGGAGTGGGCTGGACCGGTGTTGGGACTGGGGTCGTAGCCGTAGAGCCCGACGGCGGTCTCAGTGAGTTGACCGTTGGAGTGGAGCGTCTCGTAGGCCAGCAGACGCCGCAGGTCCCAGTAGCTCGGCCGAGGGGCCTTCTTGTGGCATTCTGGGTCACAGGGGGAGCTTACGTCCAAGCGGGCCGGAGACAGGAAGTGGGGGGGCGACCTGACCTCCGTCTGCTGTGCGAGGACCACAGGGATACGCTGGAGAACCCACTGGGGGCGGCGGGAGGAGGAGGAGGGAAAAACGGGGGCAAGGAAGAGAAGAAATAGGAGGGAGGAGAACCTGTGGACGAAGAGGAGCAGCGATCAGGGGAAGTTCTGCAGTAAAGACCCGTTCACTGACGGATCACGTGATGCTGTGAGACGTGACCGGATGTCTGGGCCCCTCTGTCCGCATGGGAAAAAACACTCATTCCTAAAACAAGCATCATGGATTTATAATTTCAACCATGGGAGTTGAGAAGGAGCGTTTCAACTTGGAGAATTCATTGTAATTTGTATCCGTCCTGGAATTTGGCAGCTGTAGACTTTAAATGTTTTTATTGCTGCAAATATGACAGACGGGGCAAAGATCAGGCCTTCTGATATAATGGAACATTCCTGAAGTGGCCTGGGGATCAGTCCACCAATGTGTCTGGTAACATTGTGTTCTCGTGAAAATAGACTTTTGTAAGAAGTTAGGGATAATACAAGACACAGCGTGTGACACTTGAGACAATATTCATCATTAGGAGTTATGGTGCAGAAATATGTCATATGTTAATAAATATAAAGCATTCCATTCGCATGTAATCGCTCACAGTACCACCACCACATAACTTAAATGATAAAAGTGAGGTTAACATGAATTCCTTCATCTAGCAGCCTGCTGACTCCCGTTACCAGCGGACAGAGAGGCGACTTACCGGGGGAGCGCAGCGCGGGAGCGCATCGTTTGGCTCCTGCAGGTGAGCCGGTGGCTGAACACTGAAAACACAACCATCCACAACCGGCAGAGCCCGCGAATGGACTTTGACTTGTGGGAGAGGAAAAACAATCTAATGAAGAGTGACTTCTTAGCGCTCCTAGCAGCAAGTGACTACTTTATTTTATCCGAGACAGCCTGGGCTTTTCCGAAGGCAGCAGCCGGGTCCACAGCGGATGAGCTGGATCATGGTGCGCGCTGCTGGAGGAGGCGGTCTGTCCGTCTGTCCGCGCGCACACAGTCACATCTGCCTGCGAGGACACACACAGCGACTATATCCGACCCGAGACCACCACGTGACGCGTCACATCACTGCTGTTGCGAACGATGAAACCAAGCTGTGTTTGATGAGTTTCATTTGGGAACAGTCTCCCACTATGTGACACACGTCAGTGCCCTCTGGAGAGGCGGTGGACGTCCGCCATTGGATCAGGGTGGCGTCCAATTATTGATCCATTAAGCTTTTTAAAGCAACCAATCTCAAATCGACAGCATTTTACAAGATAATGCCCATCGCTATAATAAAACGAATACGTTTTACCACCCATTATAAAGGGTTTATCAATTAAACCTAATGGCTTTATTTATGATTCAATACTCAGTTATTTATGTTGTTAATTAGAGTAACCTTTGGGTTGCCTGGTTGTCAGAATTCCTAACTGTTGTTTATTCGTTCTGCTGCTTCGTATGATGGCATTTAGTGTACGGTTATATGCATGGAAATTATTTGTTAATGAAAGATTTTTTTTTTCTAGAAAGGAAGTGATCCATTAGGATATTCCTGATGTAATAAAAAGCTGTTATGACAGGAGTGGAGGATTAATACTGTACAGAGGGATTTCGCACAACCTGGCAACCCAATTTGTTTTCTTCTTCAAACTAATTTCTAACTGTGTGTGTGTGTGTGTGTGTGTGTGTTACATATTGCCCATACTGTGACCAGCTCGTCACACGAACACTGACCCACCTTCATTCTTGAGGTCAATGTGACCAGATCCCCCTCCTTCCCCCCTCTGTGTGTCACATCCACAAATGCCATCAAACTCCTCATTAAATAATTAAGTCGCACACATACAAAATGTGCTGCCCCAGCAAACTTTCACACTGTTGATTCCCCTGGTCACCACCCTCATGACTCTTAACATTAATTACAAAAGGCCATTCACTTGTGACTGTTTCATAACAAAAACATCCCTCATTTCCCATCATACGGCTGAGATTATTCCCTCTGAAATCTGAAATGTACATTCAATAGCCACCTCACTGCTATTGTGACTGGGATTAGTTTAGTTGGCAGTGTGTGGCTCAGACGCCAGATTTTGTCCACTTTGCCCGTCCAAGCGTAAAATGTGCAAGCCGTTGGTGGACATTATGCAATGTAACGATTTCATTTGGCTCGACGGCCACCAGAAAGATGGGGAGAGGGAAAGAAAGAAAGAACAAGATGGGCGGGGGCGACGAGTGGGGACTCATGAATGGCTGAACAGTTGGCCAACCTCCACCCTCGCCCTGTCCTGCCGGGATTTGTATATGTGGACTTTTGCCACTGGTATTCTGGTGGAGAATGTACGTTCAGTTTTATCACTAAAAAATGAAATTAATTGTTCAACGTCTTGGGAAATATAACTATCGGCTTTCAGGCAGAGAGTTAAATGACAATTAGCTTCACTAACACATTATCAATATATTAATTATTGTCATCACTGTGAGGTTGAGCTGTTCCCCTCTTCCTTATACTATATACTAATCAAAGCTAACTGTTGATTTTAGCTTATTATTTACAGATGTGAGAGTGGTGTCAATTTTCTTATATAACTTCTCATATAACTTCAGTAAGAAAATAAAATGTTGAACTGTTGCTTCAAAATGATTCAAATCCGGTTTGAGGTCTTCTGCAACTGATTATACATTAGCACCTTAGCCAGGACACTGGGTGGACCTGCTGGCTCATCATACACTGCACTGCATCATCGCTGGTGCACAATCAGGGCCAGGAGGGTCTCATCCTCCTCTTGCTCCATGAGAACCAAAGCTATAGAAGCTTAAATTAATATGAATTTGGAGTTGAAATATGATCCTTTTTTCTTCTTCCCCAAACAGGAAGGGATGTCCTCTTTAACAAATGCATGGGTAATTATAAGGGAGACATTTCTGTTTGTTTTGAATTGTTATGAAAGGCCCATCTGTTTTGCTATGCCTGCTGTTGTCAAGGAAACACACATTCCCCGGAGTACTGTTCATGTTAATTATTTTATTCTTCCCACTCTCCCCCTCTTGCTTCTGGCCACTGACACAATCAAGCAAGTGTGGACGGAATCACATGTTTAAATCCTCTCTCTTGATCTCTCTTTAGCTCTCATTCACTCTCTCCATCTCTGTTTCTTTGTGTTTTTCCGTCTCTGTGCCTCTCAGTCTCTTGTTTGAATCATCTCTCCGATCCTGGACCTCTTCTCTCGATGGTCCCAAGAGGCCATGAAACAGCTGTTTGGCAAAATGAGATAATCACAGGCATCGAGAAGTTATTTACTGTGAATGCTTAGGGGGTAACTTAGGCTGCGGGCAAAAGGAAAGTAATAGGACAGACACATTTTATATATTGTAATGCCTTGTAATAAAAAGATGCTAAACACTGTCAGGAAACTTCAACTTAGTGCATTCCGGGAGTTATTTTGTTGAGTTGACTGTTTGGACCGTTTGCCTTGTGTATGCTAATTCCCTTTTCCCAGAAATATTATCAGGTACAATGTCACAAACGCATCAGAAAACAGGGATTATTCAAGTATAATTTTTTACCATGTTAATACTTTCATTCCTCTTATTTAGTCCTTCTTTCACACTCGAGCTGGTGATGGTTGGAACAGTGGACATACCGTTTACTGCCTTTTTATATGTATACTGCCCTTGGTTGCTGCTGACTCCAGCTATAGTGAAAACCCATCCGTGTGCCTTATAGAACCCCACTTCTATGTGCCCAGAGACATAGTGGGGGGGAAGCATAGACTCTGTGTTGATGGGGAAAACAGTTTTCTCACTTTTATTGTTTTTGATGCTGTGTTTGGCTAACAGCTGACAGAACTACTGCCCACAGCTGCATGAATTAAAATAGGGGCCTATCTGTTGTGTGAGACGTAGACACGGGGTTAGCCAGCTGTGATTTGTATCCAATCAACCAAACGTTACAGCATTGGTCGGTGCAAATGCACCTAGCAGAGATGTGCACTTTCTAGGTCATCATAATATTTATTTAAATGTGTGGCACATAGCGTTGCGTCGAAAAAAAGGGCAAAGATGAGCTCCTCCATCCGGGTTCCATGTCTCCATCCCTGTCGCTCAGAGGTAAAGCCGTTAATGACCACTGAGTCATTTGTCCTGGGAACAAATGTAGATTGTTACCTTTGCCACTAAAGACAAAAGCCAGATGCCAGTTAGTTTCAGTGGGTTTTGGCTCCAGCGGAAAAAAAGCTTTATATGTCAATCAGTGATTCCTTTTACCAAAAAAGCCCCGTAAACATCTCACTATAATAGTGACGATCCCATAGTAACATCAAGAGGACATCACCTGCTCACGGCCGATGGAGCCCTGCCTGGTAACAGTATCACAGCATCCTTCAGGCCTAACACAGTATTTCCTTGCTTATTAGATATTAGCGCAAGATTATTCATGTCAATATTTTGGAATTTGCATTGTCACTTTTTTAATGTTTGAATTGACTTACATTATCTTTCCGTCCTGCCTTTTGCTGTAGGCCTATTGCTGTGTTTATTAGATATCTTTTTTTTTTAAAGAAGGAAAAAGAGAAAAGAATGAACTCAATACCAAAATGTATATTTGTATATTTGTGTCCGGCCTTCACCCTTTCACCTTGCTTCAGTGATGTAGAAGTGTACTCCAGCGTGGGTGTCGGTACACTGTGACATTACTTGGGTGTGGTTACAGGTGCAACAGATGCTTTATGTCAACCAGAGAGGGCAGTGGAGGATTTTGTTCAGGATGTGTTCACGTTTTTACTTCAAGTCACATTCGCATCATACCGTATGACATTAGTCAAATTGAGGAAACTATAGAAAATCATCTTTGTGTGAAACAGCACTAAATACACCCGAAAGTTTATTTTTCCAGTCCGAGTATCTTTTCTTCTCCCCAGTGTCCTCTCACATACAACGCCTTTTGATGACTGGGCTTTTCGCCCATGGAAAGGAGTTTTGCGCCGTGACTATGGGTAAATCCCTTGGCTTGCCATGTGATACCCTGGCTCTTAGGAAAATGACTCACATCCTTGTGAAATATATGCCAAAATATGTATCACATCCATCACGAGTTGTTGTGTGTTGCTAGTTTTTCGGTTCACATTTTGATGTTATTTGATTAAATAATTATTTGACCTCTCCTTTGAAGTAATTTTTTCACTCAACGTATGTAATCAGATCAAAGGTACATTAAATCAAAACAAGTTCTGTAGTGTTTTTCCCATAGTAATGGGAATGCAACGCATTTCCAATAGACACATGCTCTGAAAGCACAGATGCAGAGAGAATGATGAGAAGGAGCCGCTCTACAGTTTTAAATTATTTTGTAATCACTTTCTTTCCTGACTTCTAGTTGTCTTCGATGGCCTCCCATGAGAGTTCTTCGATTTTCCTTTTTATTGCAGTTTTTTTTGTGGACTTTCTTATTGTTTTCTTTGACGCCGTTGGCTGGATGCTCATCTGGGCCTCTAAAGCGCATTGAGGGACTTATCTGATTTCAGGCATATCAATTTGAAATGATGTGGCTGTTGTAAAAACTGTCTTTGATGACCAGTGTGTAGCTTAATGGGATCTATTCGGCGAGATCCTAAATATGTTTTCATCCGAGTACAATCAACTGAAACTAAGACTTTTCTTTAGCTCAGAATGAGGCCTTTATATCTACATCGGGAGTGGGTCCTCCTCCCTCAGTCAGCCATGTTTGTACAACACCCCAGAACAGACCAACCAAATCCCTCTGATTAGCAAACTCTGCAGCATCTAAAGCTCTAAAGCAGGGTTGGCCTACCAGTCAGAGAATAAGAGACACAATTATTACTGTGTTACCGCAAAGAGCCACATCATACACATGGGCACACACACAAACACACACACTGGCTTGTATTCCGTTGTTGCCACTCGAAGCAATTCTTTCACATGGTGTCAGAACAGGTCGATGCTTCGACTTCACGTGTTTCAGGGTAGGAAACACAGACTCGCACACGCACGATTTTCATCAGATTGAAGTCCGCGGAACAGCCGCTCAACGGAGGGTTTCGCGGACGTGGATGAAAGTGTCCGAAAATCGAACGCTGCACTGACACCATGAACGCTGCACTATGGGTGGCTGGATGTCCCTCACTTCGGCTGGAGAAAGTACTCAAACGCGCACCAGTAAACCACTTTAGCCGAAGAAATCTCAGGGGCCGCGGGTTGGCCAGGCCTGCTCTAAAGCCCGGCTTACATGGTCAGATATATATGAATTGATTCAATGAGTAATGTATGTAGCATCATAAAGCAAATGGCCATTATCTTCTTTTTTTCCCCAAAAGAAATGTCCACTATATATTTTTTGACTGCCAACTGTTCAAGCTGCTGTCCCACATACAGTAGATCATAAAATGACAGATAGACCAGACATTGTTGTTACAGCATCGACAATCTTCATACCAAATATGCTTCACAGCAAAACACAACAGTAAATCTAGTCCCAGAGCATGCCGCATTTATTATCATACTGTTCACATTCCTTTCCAAAGCATTCCAGCATCATGCTTTTATAATTCAACAATGCAGCCTGCCAAAGGACACTGTGACTCAAACAAGCACCCTGTTTTCACTCGAGCCAAGCTGAGTCTCTGCGAGCATCCACCCATCCCTGAAGAGCAACCACATGCTGAGGACAGTGACAGTTCGTGAGCCACAAAGAAACCCCAGATAGCAAGAATGTATGTGAATCCAATCCATCTTTAACCCCTGCGGATCTTTACAAATGCTTCTTTTCAGGGCCGTCACCCAGAGATTGCCTTATACTCGGAGCAAAGGGTATTCATCCTTGAATCGGCATCAGTTAGGTGACCAAGAGACTACAGTCAAAGCACATCTCGGGATAATATCTTGCCCAGAGCAGTTCAAGAGCATGCAGACCTTTTAGGGAGCAACGCCTTGGTTCAGTGTCATGAGAAAGTTGAGCGGCTGCAGCAACGGAAGACACTGTCTTCATTATGTTGTATTGTCTAATGTTTCTTCCAGAGCTGCAGGGACGACGTGACTCAGCTATTCCAAAACACCATCAACACAATGATTGTTATTCAGCTGCAGGCTTCCTGTTATGCTTCTGGTAGGACACAATCTCTTTCTCTCTCTCAGTTGATCCTCTCTGTATTTCTGATGCCATCAGAGGTCAGATGTTAAACTCTTCCAGCAAGGGAGAGGTGGTCTGACCACACAGCACGAACTTGAACGTGGAGTCTATCAGCATACCAGCAAGATCACTTCTGACCATGATGAGCACCCAGCGGACCACAAAGCATCGCCTTCAGCCGGTTTGATGATGAAATGATCTCCACTTCTCTGATCCAGACCCAATTATCTCCACTGAACCGCAAAGGACTTGTGTGCTGATGATGGGGGTCGGGAATTTCTGAGTCACCTCTTCTTAAATGGATCAGACGGCGTTGACAATCTGTCTTCTCAACCGTTGCCGTCTCTGACTATTTCTTATCTGTGTTCTTTGCAGATCGTTATTAATATTCAACATTTTTCAAAGTTCATGAGAGGACACAGGAGTGCGTCGCCACTGAATTTCCGTAAACTTTATCCGCCACTTAGTTTCCGCAAAACTCAATCGGGGAAAAGGCAGCACTTCAGTGGCAAACATGGCAGAGGCCGTGTTCAGACCCACTCAAGCTGTGATGGAAGAAAACACTGACGTTTCATTCATTTGAAAGATGCCGGCCCAGACACCAAGACCACAGGAAGAGCGCCAGTTCTCTTTATGTATCCACGGTGCCAATGCAGAGGGCTAAGATAGAAAAAGAAAAAGACCCGCATCTCAGTAGTTGAACCTGGTTGCAACATGTGCTGCGTTGGCCAAGACACATAGCGCTACTTGAGCTAAATGCTAACGTCAGCATGGCACCATGCACACAACAATGCCGACATGCGGATTGTTTAACGTGTAATGTTGACCTCGTTCGACTTCTTGGTTCAGCTTTTTAGCATGCCTATGGTTTCTCATAAGCACTCTCAGTTGAAGCTAATGGGAATTTGGAGATTTTTGTTCATAAACCCAAAGTATTGGAGAAAAAGTCGAAGGATCCCAAAAGTCAATACAATGAACCCTGGTGGGTGTCTCATGAGTGTCTGAACCAAATGTCAGGAACCAACATTGCAATAGCTGTGGATAGATGTCTGTGGCGGACCGTTGCCATTCAAAGAGCCATGGTGCTAGTGTGACACAGAAACACAAACATCAGAACAAGGACCAACATGTGTCAGCAATCAATTCATGATGAATACATCTCACAGAAACAATCAGGCTGGAGGGTTTCACATTTCTTTTCCCTTTTGTGTTTCGGGTGGGGAAACAAACAGTTACGCTCAGTCTCACCCGGAGGGGGGGGGGAGGAAGATGACTTTCACATTAAAACTGACGGACTGATTCACAGAAGGGAGAGGTCAGGTCAATGGTGACTCAATTCTCCCATTTCTGGTATCCAGTAGGCAGCTACTGTTGTTGTTTGAGTAGGTTGCTGTTAACAATCCTCCCAAGGATAATGTCATTTTGATGATGTGTTTGTTTTGAATCTGCTCTGAGAAGAAGTTTTGTGTCCCCGGAGGGTTTAGGGTGTTTGTTTCATGAGTCAGAACATGATGCTGATGGACGGTTCACTGTAATAAACACAATGAACTCAGCGAATAGCTTTAGCATAATGTTGTAATGTCAGTTTGAGGGAGAGACCAACATCAGACTGAAGCCATGAACATCCACTCTACATGAGGCTTGCCACATGTTTACATGCTGGTAGTCCATTCAAACTATCTCTATGATTCAGAGACCCTAAAACATCATCAGTGCAATAACTGATGTTCCTCAGAGGGTTTCCTGTTTTCGCTCATGTATGCTTGACGGAATAATCTCTTTTTTATGTATTCTGTTGTATAGCTATGTTGCAAAATTGTTAAAGGAGATAAAAATAAAGACCAATTGCAGTGGGTATAAAAACATTGATCATGATGAGTTTTGATTATAGGAATAGTATCAGCTAACCTCACATAGTGACTTGAGACAGCTGTCCATCTCGCCATCAAGGTAGAGGAGGGAAAGAGAGAGCCTGTTTCGGAAAAATACCGGAATAAACAAATATGTGCATATTGTTGTTTTTTATTTATTCATTCATTCATTTATGATTCATAATGACTTTATTAGGTTATTCAATGGTTTTCACAGAGAAATGATGTTTCCTATCTGTGATGCAATGAAACATTTGTGTTTCCTAACACAATTGTGTCAGTCTATGTTTTCGTGTCATTTGAATTTGTTTGCATTTTTGGGGCTTTATCGTGAATTGAAATTATTTTGGCCAGTATAATGATGACATGACATTTTCTTATTGTCCCATGAGTCAAAGTCCTCCATCTAAAATCTTACTTCAGTAAAAGTACAAAAGTATTAGCATTAGAATATACTCTAAGCACCACAAGTAAAAGTACTCATTTTGCAGAGTAATATCAATGATTAAATATGTATACTACTTAATAACACTTAATTTTTCTGCTGAAAAAGGTGGAGCTAATTTTAATTATCTGCTGGGCAGATTGTGAATTCCTTCCCCCAGGGACCAATCAAGTTTGACTTTATCTTAACCTATAATGAAACTGAAATGTTTATTGATGATTTGTGACTGCACACCAACAACGTGCAGTCACAAAGCCATGTGAAGCCATCATGTTTTTGAGTTTCAAAAAACATATGTCTGAAGGCCTGGAAGGATTTTCTTAAAATTTAGAACAACTAATATAAACGTAAACTGCAACTTGACTGGTTGGCAGAGGCCGACAACTGAGGCAGTTATTTGAGTTTATTAACCATCTGAATCTGTACGGTAACTTTGTAATTTAAGTCATAAAATATTGTATTAGTAGTAATAAGTATAATATTTGCTTCTGAGAGTATAAATAAGTATACCTCAGTAAATTACCTTAAAATGTTACTGTATTTGAGTAAACGTACTTACTTACTTTCCATCAATGCTATCTTTTCCCATTTCGCTCTGTGGCCATGAAGCTGCATGATGCCGCATGAAGTCAGCAAAATAACAGAAAGGTCGTTGCTGTGCGCTCGGCTTCCGTTTTACACACAAACATCTCACTGACGCCATCATTTGACCTTTCTTCCTCACATGAAACAACCGTGTCCATGGTAACCCCTAACCAGGGCACAGTCGCTCACCAACAGGAAGTGTGGAGCATTTCGGATTAATGAGAGCTTCCGTGTGGAAGGGGTGTTCCCAGCAGGAGGGAGACCTCTGCGTCATCCTGACTTAGTGGGTTTCCATGTTTTATGACAGTGAGAATATTGTTCCTGGCCATTTGGTTTTTCTCTCTGTGTGTGCTCTGTATTGTTTCTACGGTCTATTGTGTATGAACCCTTCAAACATTTCCACACACCAAAGTGTGTCTCAACAAGGTATGTCCTTTTTCACAACTACATCACCAAATTGGAGAGCCCTAGTGGTGCTCAAGCACCAGCCCTTTTGTCCTAGATGAGTAAAGTGCCCTTTTTGCTGGAGCCCACTTTGTTCATTCATCAGCATTTAAGAATAAAAGCTACTCTTTCTGTCATCAAGTCCTCCAAAATGTGTTTTAATATCCGACGGGGCATTTATTTGAGAATTTCGCCCCGACATGCTCCGCGGCGCTCACGAGGCCCCCCCCCCCAGCGTCTTCAGTGTATTGCTGCTTATGCTTTTTTGGGCATTGGGTGCCCTTTTTTTTGGTTTGAGCACCTGCCCCCCAAAATATCTGAGCACATGCCTGCCCTGGGGCCAATAGTTCCTTTTGATATTTGTTTAACTAACAAAGTTACATGAAAAAACACACTGTTATAAAACAATGTTCAATTTCAACTTTATTTGTCAAATGACAATGTAACCAAATATGATATAATATTATAAAACCAAGTCTGCCTTTCATTCAGTCAGATAACAATGAACAAACTGGATAGAATACCTTACATTTCTATGAGTTAAATAACGTTGCTTAATGAACATTTTAAACAGGAGTTATAAGTGATGCAAAGTGGTCTGTTATCATTACACTTTCAAACTAATCCAATTTGCCCTTGTCTTTTAAAAGATGTTTTCAGAAAAGTTGATGTGATGTGACACAAACTATTTTGTGTCACATCTACAGGTTTTTCACAGTTAATAATGACATATGTTACCGTTTAAAACACTCAACTTCAGATTGATCAAGGAACAGATAACTTGTTCTCCAGCTGATGCATTTAAATGTACAACACTACTTTTATTCAATTTTTTTGGTAAACATGTAGAAAAAGCTTACATTGCGCTTATCAAAATAGGTGCAGCCCAACAGATTAGCTAGTTGGTGTGGTTAGGGTACTTATAATGTAATAAATATATAGCTGTAACTTTTAATTAAACCAGATTATAGATAATACAAATAAAGTGCAACCTGTGAAAAACTAAACTAAACAATTTCAAATATTTGGCAATAAAGAGTTTTACTGAGTTGTACACTGCATATCTTTTCAAAACAACAATAACGTTCAACCTTCGCAAAACAAAACAAAATTGGTGCAGATATGTGTGAGTCATCCTGTGTTATCACTATTATTCGCTGCAATGAGCTTTCAACCACACATCTTTTTTAAACGGGGGTTGCAGACTTGATACGGCCTCTCTCACTTCAAGCACAACTCTGGCAACGTCTACCTGCAAAAGTTCTCTGACGACTCTGCAATCGTCAGCCTCATCTCTGCCGACGATGACAGGGAATACAGAGAACTGAACCAGGACTTCTTGGAATGGTGCCAGCGGAACCGCCTCCACATCAACTCCAGTAAGACCAAGGAGCTGGTGGAGGACTTCCGCCATGGTAAACGCTCTCCTCCGGTACCAGTGGGCATCCAGGGACTGGACATTGAGATTGTAAAATCGTATAAGGATCTGGATGTTCACCTGGACAACAACCTGGACTGGACTGACCACGCACACGCACTCTATCAAAAGGGACAGAGCAGACTCTTCCTGCTGAGGAGACTGAGGTCTTCAGGAGTGCAGGGAGCACTCCTGAAGACCTTCTTTGACTCTGTGGTGGCATCAGCCATCTTTGATGGAGTGGTCTTCTGGAGCAGCAGCATGGCAGCGGCTGACAGGAAGAGGCTGAACAAGCTGCTAAAGAAGGCCAGCAGCATGCTGGGGTGTCCTGTGGATACTGTGGAGGTGGTGGGGGACGGGAGGATGATGGCAAAGCTCTCGTCCCTGATGAACCACGCCTCCCACCCCATGCCTGACACTCGAGCAGCTCTGCTCAGCTCCTTCAGCCACCGGCTGATTCCTCCCCGGTGTCTGAGGGAGAGGAACCACAAGTCCTTCCTTCCTGCTGCTGTCAGGCTGCACAACACACTGCAGTAGATCACTAGAGATCCTGGTCAACTCTGCACTTTACTTTACTCAGCACTTTACTTTGTTTCCCCCTGTATATTAAGTATTAGTATTTAGTATTTAGTTTTTAGTATTTAGTTTTGGGTTTTATATTTATTTTCATTGATGCTCTGATGTGCACCGCTGCTGTGATCTTTGAAATTTCCCCACTGTGGGACGAATAATGGAATATCATATCATATCATATCATATATTAATAAAGCTCAATGTTGAGCTCTTGTTTTGAAGGGCAACAGCAGGAACGCCGACCTCACGAAGGTAAGACCTGGCAAAGCGCCAGAATCTCGTCCGTCGCGTATGCGCAGCGTGATATGGAAGTCCATTTCCGCCACTAAAAAAAAAAATGTAAGTGATAGAAAGTCGAATCTATGAGATAAAAAGTCATTATTATGAGATAGAAAGTCATAATTATGAGATAGAAAGTCGAAATTATGACTAACCTAAATAAATCTAATACATTAAAGTAATCCTAAATTTTTTGTTACACACATGAAATATAAATAGTGCTGTTACTGGATTAATATCACTGTTATTAAATCAACTTCACCGTTATTGGATCAATATCGCTGTTATTGGATCAATCACAAGCAGCCCAGAATAAAATACGAAATAAAAAAGTAATACAAAATAAAAAAGTAATGTAAAAGTAAAGAATTAATCAAAAGTAAAAAAGTAATAATAAAGTAATCTTAAGTAAAAAAGTAATTAAAAAGTAAAAAAGTATTGAAAAGTAAAAAAGTTATGAAAAGGTAAATAAGTAATAAAAAGTAAATAAAGTAATTAAATGTTAAAAAGTAATAAAAAGGTAAATAAGTATTGAAAAGTAAAAAAGTAATAAAAAAGTACAAAAAGTAATGAATAAGTTAAAACAATTATAAAAAGTACAAAAAGTAATAAAAAGTAATAAAGAAATACAAAGTAAAAAGTAATACATTTTGTGTTACACACATGAAATATGAATAGTGCAGTAACTGGATCAATATCACTGTTATTGGATCAACATCACCGTTATTGGATCAATATCCCTGTTATTGGATCAATCACAAACAGCCCAGAATAAAATACAAAATACAAAAGTAATGTCACTCTTGCCTGTCTTCAAAACTTGAGAGCCCTGAATAAGTAATCAAAA
Source organism: Pseudoliparis swirei (assembly GCF_029220125.1). Lineage (NCBI taxonomy): Eukaryota > Metazoa > Chordata > Actinopteri > Perciformes > Liparidae > Pseudoliparis > Pseudoliparis swirei. The sequence continues at coordinate 18,354,406 of NC_079391.1, read as the reverse complement.
GTAAATAAAAAGTTAAAAAAGTTTTACAAAAAGTAAACAAGTAATTAAAAGGTAAATAAGTAATAAAAAGAAAAAATGTAAAGAAAAAGTAAAAAAGTAATGAAAAAGTAACAAAGTAATAAAAGTACAATAAGTAATGAAAAAGTAAAAAAGTAATATAAAGTAAAAAAGTAATAAAAAGGTAAAAAAGTAATGTAAAGTAAAAAAGTAAAAAAGTAATGAACAAGTACAAAAGTAATGAAAAAGTAAAAAAGTAAATACAAGTAAATAAGTAATAAAGGTAAATAAGGAATGAAAAGTAAAAAAGTAATGAAAAAGTTAAAAAAATGATGAAAAAGTAAAAAATTATGAAAAAGTACAAAAGTACAAAAAGGAATAAAGTAATGAATAAGTACGTGAATTCCCTCTCCAGTTTCCTCCCACAGTCCAAAGACTTGCTCAGTGTAATTGATCTCTGAATTGCCCATATATGTGAGTGTGAATGGTTTTTAATAATGTATTACATTTTCATTACTTTTTTACTTTTTAATACTTTTTATAATTTTTTCATAACGTTTTAACTTGTTGTAACTTTTTTATAACTTTTCATTACTTTTTTACTACTTTTCATCTTTTTTATTATTATTTAACTTTTTCATATGGAGGTTAGTTCTTTAGGTTAGATGGGTGGGGCTTCACGGTGGTGTAGTGGTTAGCACTGTCACATCACAGCTATTCCCGCTTTGTGGTGGTCATTCTGTGTGGAGTTTGCATGATCTCCCCTCGGCAGCGTGGATTCCCTCTCCAGCTTCCTCCCACAGTCCAAAGACATGCTCAGTGTAATTGATCTCTGAATTGCCCATATATGTGAGTGTGAATGGTTTTTAATACTTTATTAGATTTTCATTACTTTTTAACTTTTTAATATTTTTTATAACTTTTTAACTAATTTATAACGTTGTAACTTTTTGTAACTTTTTTATAACTTGTCATTACTTTTTAATATTTTTTACAACTTTTATAACGTTTTAACTTTTTGTAACTTTTTTATAACTTTTCATTACTTATTTACTACTTTTTTTCCTTTTTATTTCTATTTAACTTTTTTATATGGAGGTTAGTTTTTCAGGTTCGATGAGTAGGGCTTCACGGTGGTGGAATGGTTTTTAATACTTTATTACATTTTCATTACTTTTTAACATTTTTGATAACTTTATAACTTTTTTATAACGTTTTAACTTTTTGTAACTTTTTAATAACGTTTTAACTATTTGTAACTTTTTTATAACTTTTCATTACTTTTTTACTACTTTTTATCTTTTTTATTTCTATTTAACTTTTTTATATGGAGGTTAGTTTTTTAGGTAGGGCTTCACGGTGGTGGAATGGCTAGTACTGTACAGCAAGTACAGCAAGAGGGCCGTGGGTTCTATTCCCAGTTGGGGTGGTTCCCACAGTCCAAAGACATGCTCATGTTAATTGATCTCTAAATTTACCATAGATGTGAGTGCAAATGGTTTTTAATACTTTATTAATTTTTCATTACTTTTTAACTTTTTAACATGTTTTATAACTTTATAACTTTTTCATAACGTTTTAAATTGTTAAACTTTTTTATAACGTTTTAACTATTTGTAACTTTTTTATAACTTTTCATTACTTTTTTATCTTTGTGATTACTATTTAACTTTTTTATATGGAGGTTAGTGTTTTAGGTTAGATGGGTGGGGCTTCACGGTGGTGTAGTGGCGAGCACTGTCACCTCACAGCTACAGGGCCGTGGGTTCAATTCCCGGTCTGGGTGGTCATTCTGTGTGGAGTTTAAATGTTCTCCCCTTGGCAGTGTGGGTTCCCTCCATCCTCCCACAGTCCAAAGACATGCTCAGTGTAATTGATCTCTGAATTGCCCATATATGTGAGTGTGAATGTTTTTTAATACTTTATTAGATTTTCATTAGTTTTTTATACGTTTTAACTTTTGGTAACCTTTTTATAACTTGTCATTACTTTTTTACTTTTTAATATATTTTATATCTTTTATAACATTTTAACTTTTTGTAACTTTTTTATAACTTTTCAGAACTTTTTTACTACTTTTGATCTTTTTCATTACTATTTAACTTTTTCATATGGAGGTTAGTTCTTTTGGTTAGATGGGTGGGGCTTCACGATGGTGTAGTGGCGAGCACTGTCACATCACAGATACAGGGCAGTGGGTTCAATTCCTGCTTGGGTGGTCGTAAAAAAGTAATGAAAAAGTAAATAAGTAATAAAGGTAAAAAAGTAATGAAAAAGTAAAAAAATAATGAAAAATATAAAAAGTAATGAATAAGTACATAAAAATATAAAAAGTAATAAAGAAATACAAAGTAAAAAGTATTGACGTTATTCATTTTGTGTTACACACATGAAATATGAATAGTGCAGTAACTGGATCAATATCACTGTTATTGGACTAACATCACCGTTATTGGATTAATATTCCTGTTATTAGATCAATCACAAACAGCCCAGAATATAAGAAAAAGGAAAAAAGTAAGAAAAAGGTAAATAAGTCATGAAAAGTAAAAAAGTTATGAAAAAGTAAAAAAGTAATGAAAAAGTAAGAAAGTAATACAAAAGTAAAAAAGTAATACAAAAGTACAAAAAGTAATGAATAAGTAAAAAAATTATAAAAAGTACAAAAAGTTATAAAGAAATACAAAGTAAAAAGTAATACATTTTGTGTTACACACATGAAATATGAATAGTGCAGTAACTGGATCAATAGCACTGTTATTGGACTAACACCGTTATTGGATTAATATTCCTGTTATTTGATCAATCACAAACAGCCCAGAATATTTAAAAAAGTAAGAAAAAGGTAAATAAGTAATGAAAAGTAAAAAAGTAATGAAAAAGTACAAAATTAATGAGAAAGTACATAAGTAATAAAAGTACAAAAGTAATGAAAAAGTAAAAAAGTAATGAACAAGTAAAAAAAAGCAATGAAAAGTAAAAAAGTAATGAAAAAGTAAAAAAGTAATACAAAAGTACAAAAAGTAATGAATAAGTAAAAAAATTATAAAAAGTAATAAAAAGTTATAAAGAAATACAAAGTAAAAAGTAATACATTTTGTGTTACACACATGAAATATGAATAGTGCAGTAACTGGATCAATAGCACTGTTATTGGACTAACACCGTTATTGGATTAATATTCCTGTTATTTGATCAATCACAAACAGCCCAGAATATTAAAAAAAGTAAGAAAAAGGAAAAAAGTAAGAAAAAGGTAAATAAGTAATGAAAAGTAAAAAAGTAATGAAAAAGTACAAAATTAATGAGAAAGTACATAAGTAATAAAAGTACAAAAGTAATGAAAAAGTAAAAAAGTAATGAACAAGTAAAAAAAGCAATGAAAAGTAAAAAAGTAATGAAAAAGTAAAAAAGTAATGAAAAAGTAAGAAAGTAATACAAAAGTACAAAAAGTAATGAATAAGTAAAAAAATTATAAAAAGTACAAAAAGTAATAAAAAGTTATAAAGAAATACAAAGTAAAAAGTAATACATTTTGTGTTACACACATGAAATATGAATAGTGCAGTAACTGGATCAATAGCACTGTTATTGGACTAACACCGTTATTGGATTAATATTCCTGTTATTTGATCAATCACAAACAGCCCAGAATATTAAAAAAAGTAAGAAAAAGGTAAATAAGTAATGAAAAGTAAAAAAGTAATGAAAAAGTACAAAATTAATGAGAAAGTACATAAGTAATAAAAGTACAAAAGTAATGAAAAAGTAAAAAAGTAATGAACAAGTAAAAAAAGCAATGAAAAGTAAAAAAGTAATGAAAAAGTAAAAAGTAATGAAAAAGTAAAAAAGTAATTAAAAAAGTATAAAAAATATTTTTTTTAAAAAGTAAATAAGTAAATCATTTTGTAATTTAGTTGGTACGACGCTGCGATAATCTTGCTGCATCTTGTCAGGTCACAGTCAGGAGAAAGGGCGGAAAGATGACAGAGCGCGAGATCTGACAAATGTGCAAAGGATAGTCCCCAATTAAACGCGTTGATATGCACACTATTTAACTGTTACTGCACTGGAAACGAGAAGACTTCTCCAACTGGCCAAATGATGATTTGCCCCGCAAAAAAGCTGAATTTGAGAACAGAGTTTTTGACTAAGATGGATGCAATTTGTCTGCTGTGCGTACAGATCCAACATTTTCAGATTTAATTTTTTCCCCGTAATCTAGCAAACTAAGGTTGAAGTGTTGCAATATTGAATGCAGTCTGCGGACGGTTTGGATCGACTTCAGCTCAGTGAATGATTATGTAATGTTACGTGCTGATGTTGAACCTGGGCTGCAGTCCACGAATACTCGCACAACTAGCCAACTACAATCTGCCTGCCAGTAAAACTAGCATGAATATCCATTAGATCTACCCTCCACACACACACACACACACACACACACACACACACACACACACACACACACACACACACACACACACACACACACACACACACACACACACACTCACACACATACATACAGCACAGCCTGGTTCTGCTGTAGTTGTGAGAACAGATATTTAAACGTGGAATTATGTAAAAGCTATAACTGCATAACTTGATTTTCTTGGCTACATAGGAGTGGGAGGCAGAACATGCTGTAAACTCAACATTATTATAGTTTTATAAAGTTGATAAAAACTGCATTGAGCAGCAATGAGCACTAACACGTCAAAGGTGTGCCCTGTTGAATCCAAACAATGAGCTGAAAGACACAGAAAGCTCCGTAGAGGTGAGGGGAACTGCAGAGTCGTGTGAGAGGTCGTTGTGGCTGTGTGACTACAATAGGGTTCAGTGCAGCTTTAATGCACCACTTTTAGAAATATATTTTCCTGCTGTGAACAGTGACCAAAACGTCCTCTCAACTTCAAGACAATAGGTGTTTGCAAGTACATGCAGAGTGGCCTTGCATCTAGATTTTGGCAGGTTATCAACATTGAACATTCAACCTCCATTTCCAGCTGTTCATATCTATCAAGACTCAACACCTAGCAGCAGGCAATTTATGGGTTGAAAGGAGATTGCTCCATATCCTATTCAAAAACACACACACACACACAAACACACACACTGCCATTGAATGTGGCGTGTGTGTTCATGCAGAGCAGCAGTGTAATCAGTCATGCTGCTCCAACAGCTCCACTGTGATCTGCTTGCAGCTGGATCAGAATGAAGTCTCTCGAGGCTCCTCCCTGTTATCTGCCAAGCTGTTGCATGAAACTAAAATATTTCCACCTTGTGCTGTCAGACTGGACCGGAGGTCGCAGCTAGCTGGGACCAGACATCAGGAGACACCCTCTGTCTCAGTTATTAAAGAAACAGAACAAGTGCAGAGGGATCGGAGAGAATGAACTGAAGTTGATTCACAAGTGATGACACAGGCCTGCATGCAATTCACTGTTACTGTGTGTGTGCGTGTGTGTGCGTGCGCATGTTGAAGAGCTTTCGAGGCTTTGCTTGTGAACCTTATCGTCACCTTCTTCATACCATTGCAAAGGCTTGTCCTGTCAATGTAATCAAAAGGAAGCTCAAAAGCTCGCGACACATTACGTGTTACAGCAATGTTATTACTTGTGTGTGAATGGAAGGTTCTACATTTTGAAAGGAATTTATTACATTAGAGTTGGTTACTAGTTGGAGGGTGTGTGAACTCTGCAGGTCCGGGCCAACTGCTGGTGGGGAGTCGTGGTCGAAAGTTACTTAGAACTAAATGTAGTTAGGCTACAGATTTGATGTACTTTTACTGCAAATGAATTGGCCCTTGTATAATAAAGTAATGAGCTGAAGAAATACCAGGAAACAAAATACAACTGAGTATGAAATGAATGAGTAAATTTACAGGGTTCTGGTTTGTGGTCTGTGTAGTATGGACGAATCACGTTGAAGGCTGTGGTTGGTGCAGGCATACGGTGCGTCATACGGAAGTCTACGGTGCTCCACCGGAATTCAAGAAACTAAACCGTTTGACCCCGGAGGCGTACAGAGGTTGTACTTTCTCTCTTTCTCTTCATCACTCTCTCTCTCTTTCCTGCTTCCCATGTCTACTGGCTGTGACCCCGCTAGCATAGTTTGACCATAAGCAGGCATGAGCGAGGGTTGGACTCTCAGAAACACACAAACGTAACATGTGCACATGTACGTCACCATGAAGACACACAATAGGAAACTGAAAAGATGAATGTTATGTTGAAACGCAAACTCCACCTGCTCCTTCCAGCCAGTATGAATGTAAAACAACATGCTACAAAGGCAGCTGCAGCTTTAGCGACAGAGATCTCATCACATTCAGTGCTTGAGCAGCTTAAGTTCATCTGAAGCAAGTGACAAGCGGTTTCTAATGACATTGCACTTTACAATTCTACAGCGTCGTATCGCAGAAAGAAAGCACGGCCTTTGGAAGAAATTTGTGTTGGGTGAAGGCGGACAGGAGCCTCAGATAAGACACAAGGGACGGGCAAACACAAACGTATGATGGGATAAATAAGTGGAGTGGTGAAGGAAAAGAAGTAATCGAGAAGGGCATTACTCAAAGTCACAAAGAAAAAAATAAAGAGGAGAAGGCCGATCCTGGCGCTAAATGTGCATAAAAGAGGAGGAGAATGGGAGTTCATTGCCAACCTTTGGTATGTTCCTTATGATCGGAAAGAGGAAAAGGAAAGGAGGGTGCTTCAAAAGAACAGTACAAGTACAATTTCAGCAGGAAATAACATTTATTTTAACCTGCAGAGTGCGTGACATGGGAAGCCCTCTGGTTTTGTGCGAGTGTGTGTGTGTGTGTGTGTGTGTGTGTGTGTGTGTGTGTGTGTGTGTGTGTGTGTGTGTGTGCACTCACGTGTGCTAGTCTATGACAGGCTGAGGGACAGGCTTTGGGGAGCAGGCGTAGTTTTTCTGGGCTCTTGCCTGCACTGGTTTCATTGGAAATAGGAAATAGCTTTTGGTTTCTCAGGCGTGCTGAAAATGTGTCTAATCAATAGCATATTTGTCTTTCATTTCATCATCAAGTCTTGAAGTCATTTTTATTTTTATTTTTTTCAGTGTGAAAAATGTGGTTGCAAAACTCAACTCATAGCTGCTCATTCCGTGTTTAAATATCCTCGCAGTGGACCATGTTGTCAGTAAAGAGCTGAAATGCTGCTCCTTCAGTTATCAAACTAACAGCTTTGTCTGATTTTACATTCAGGTGACGAGTTTTCACACAGTGGGATAATATAACATCGTGGATGTGCTCTCAAGAGCTCCACTCACAACTCTTCAACATGTGGAGACATAACTGCGTAACTGTCACTAACTTTGCTACTTGGTGCTTTGGTCAGCCGGGCGACTGTGGCTCAGAGCGGGTTGTCTTTAAGCACAAGCTGCAACGCCCTGTTCTGTTTCTCCTGTTTCCTCTGTGTCTCCTCTGTCTTGATTGTTTCATTCCCTTCACCTGCCCTCAGACACACCTCTATCTCCTTGATTGGTTAATTCCCTTCACCTGCCCTCAGCCACTCCTCTGTCTCCTTGATTGGTTAATTCCCTTCACCTGCCCTCAGCCATTCCCTTCACCTGCCCTCAGTCCAGCCTGTTTCTCTGCACCTGAGCCTCACCCCGTGACAAACCCGTGACACAAAGTTGATGGTTTGAAACTTGGTTATGAGCTCAAATTATTTGAGGGGTGAGCAGCACTTTTCACATGACGTACAATTATTTAGATCTCTCTCAATATTGACCAGTGTAGCTTTAAAGAGTCATAATTTCTGTGTTCAGCATTCAGGGGTAAAAGTGTCTGAACTAAATGAACATAAAAACACATTTTTGTTGTCCTGCTTACTTCATTTGCTGTTCGTATTTCATACATAACATGCACATCGTTCCCCATTAGAGCGTATACAGCTGACCATGTGCTGGTTGTCCCTCAAGGACTGATCTCATGATGCGCTTGGTTCATAGGGATTCATTCATTGTAGGATGGCGTGTGGGCACTTTGGAAACATCTGGATCTGAAATGAAGCTCTGACACTAACTGTCAAAAAGCTACACTCTGCCTGCCAGTAAAAGTATCATGAATAAACATTCAGATCTACCCCCCCTCCCCCCACACACACACACACACACACACACTACAGCATTTGAAGCCATTAGACTTGTCGAAATTCTGATCATACACAAGTTTGTGTGCATGTATTAATTGTTAAACAAAAGTTAGTTTTTTAGACATGTCTAATAATTATTTTGTGACTGTAACACGCTCCTGTCACATTCTCCAGGTTTCCCCCCAGCACCAGTGATTGAGCATCACAGTATTGTCAGGAATATTCGGCACGCTCTGGCAGACCTCTCGCAATACCTTAATGAACTAGAATGGGCACTCGGTAGAGCGCATACCTTCGCATATCACAAGATTGGGCATTGAATTATGAACATTTTGGCATTAGTTACATGCCAATTGGACAAAAATGTATCGTGCTATGGTAAAAAAGGAGTTTGACCTTTCCATGACCTTGACCTTTGACCCGATTGATCCCAAAATCTAATCAAATGGTCCCCGGATAATAACCAATCATCCCACCAAATTTCATGCGATTCAAGAACATTTTGACCTGTTCATGACCTTTGACCTTGACCTTTAACCCGATCGATCCCAAAATCTAGTCAACTGGTCCCCGGATAATAAACAATTATCCCACCAAATTTCATGCGATTCGGTTCAATACTTTTTGAGTTCTGCGAAAGATTTTGACCTGTTCATGACCTTTGACCTTTGACCCGATCGATCCCAAAATCTAATCAACTGGTCCCCGGATAATAAACAATCATCCCACCAAATTTCATGCGATTCGGTTCAATAATTTTTGAGTTCTGCGAAAGATTTTGACCTGTTCATGACCTTTGACCTTTGACCTTTGACCCGATCGATCCCAAACCTAATCAACTGGTCCCCGGATAATAAACAAGCATCCCACCAAATTTCATGTGATTCGGTTCAATACTTTTTGAGTTTTGCGAATAACACGCATACAAATAAATAAATAAATAAATAAATAACTAAATAAATACACGGCGATCAAAACATAACCTTCCGGCATTTTCAATGCGAAGGTAATGAAGGTTGATCGTCGTCATGTTGTTCCTGCAGCTCTCTATTGGCGGTCTGATGTACACGCAACTAAAGTAATAGCTCAGGCATCAGATTCAGATTTTAGGTCCTAAATCCTCTGTATTTAATTCAACGCTCAAACCCGAGAGACCACTCCAGAGCAAACAATGAAAAAAAAGATGAAAGCATAAGTAGCTATTGTGACATTTCAACGAATAGTTGTGGGTTGTTCAGAATTTACAGGGAACCCTACAAATTAAACACATCTGCCCTCCTTTAAGCACAAGCCCGAACACCAGCATGCCAACATGTTCACTCCCTCAGTCAGTCAGGGGTCGATCTCTCACAAGACCAATTGAGTTTTTAGAGTGTTGCAACATAAAGGGGAAGTTATATTAAACCACTTGTAGAGTGGAAGCACAATACTTTGCAGGGGATGTGTTGGTCCCACACAGGGATGCCTCACTCACTAAATGTGGTATATGACCGTGTCTCTGACTCTTGTATAAATTTCCCCATGCATATCTCATCAGGTAATATTTTACAAGCTTATACAAATATGAACCCCCCCCCACCAAGGATAACTATTTGTTTTAAAGCACTCCTGTGACTTGCAGGGAGGCTACAGCGGTCCCTTGTTGCACAGTTTAATAGCTTTAGGGTGGATCTGTTCTGGGTTGCACAGAATATGAATGCACAGAATATGAATGTTGTGAGGTATGTTTCTGCACCACAACTCACAATCACACATGTTTTTGTCCACACACAATTGGTCTGTCAGTTACTTGATTAATCATCCAGAGCGCGTGGGGCAGTTAATTGTGCATCTGTTTTGATACGAAGACCTACAAAACGCCTCCATGAGCTCATTAAACGAGTTCTGGTTCACAGAGAACTGGGACTTCAGCCAGAATAATATTGTCATGATCCTGCAACACATACATCAACTGGAGAAACTCCCCGCTACATGAACACATCCTCCCAAATCAAAGCCACATACCGTCTTTCATCCTCAGCTTGTTTTGTTTTCCTCACTTTTTCTCTTTGCTGCAATTTGTCTTCAGCCTGTAATGACGTGTGAGGAAACACACAATGTGTAATGTTTTGCGTTTCCATTCCTTCTATCTCCGCAATCCTCACAAACTTGGGGCCCCTGTTGGGGCCCTTTTGCTTTTCATCTCTCTAAGTTATGTACTTCTCTGTATGTATGCCTATAGCATATACAGCTTTCCCTCATCACTTGCCGGGGTCATATGGGACAGCTGCCTCTCAAAGTATGTAACGACCAAAAGACATTCTCTTTATTCCCTCCGCCACTGTGCTGCACTGGGGTAAATCAGGAATTTTCAAAGTGTCAGAAACCTTTTTATCGAGTTTTTCCTCAATCTCTGGCTAATTTCTTTAGACAGTCTCAACATTCTAGAAACTGTAAGTGTCACAACTAGCGTCCAAATTCATAAAACATTGGATGCTAAAGTAGCTAAACATTTTCATTTAGGCAGCCAATGTATGTGGTATAATGTCAGCTGATGGAATTTGTATTTATAGTATGGCTTAAAAAAATAAAACTGAAATAAATGTGCGTCTAATTAAATATGTATGTTTACTGTGTACAGGAAATTCATTGTTGATCTTTTAGATAAAGCGATAGACAATGAACCAGCAACAATGATAAAAACCTGCTCTAATTCAGTAAAAAACACGTATTTGTTGTAACCAAATGTAATCTGGGTTTACAAAGTAATTTTTTTTGCCAGGAATGTTTACACACAAACGAGATTTTTTCTTTGTGAAGGCAAACATTGGACATGACAAACAAACAACAATCAACATGACAGAAAGTGTTCACATGGTGTGTGTGAAAAAAGTGGTGTGGTGTGTTAAGTGTGTATTAGTTGGCGTGGCGGTGTATGTTAGTTAAAGTGCATGCAAATAAGAAAGTGTGTGTGGGAGAGGCAAGTTAAAGTGCATGTTAAAGTGACGTGTGGAGGAGGGAAGAAGGAGGAGGGAGGAGGAGGGAGGAAGAGGAAGAGGAAGGAGGGAAGAAGGAGGAGAGAGGTGGAAGAAGAGGTGGTAGTCCTGGGGTGACAGTCAGTCAGTCCCGGTTCCAGTGACCTGAAGTGAACAGGACCTGACTCGGAGCAGCAGAGAGCCGCCGAACCCTCGGCCGAAGCGGATGATGCTCTGCAGCCTGCACTTCTTGGCTGTGCTGCAGGGTGCCAGAGCGGTGATGGAGGAGCAGATGATGACTCAACGATGGCGCGTAGAAATTGTACCATCATCTCCCTGGCAGACATCCTCCTGCTGGCCATCTGGAGATGGAGCGATGTTCAGCTCCCCACTTGAGGTCCTGGGGATGATGGGCCCAGAGCGGAAGGACTCCACAGCCAGCGGACGGGGAGTCACACACATGAGAGGGCGGGTGGGCTGCATTCCTCCTGAACCACACCTGTGTCGTCCTCACCCCCCCAGAGATGAGCCCAATGAGGTGGTGTCATCATCCGAACTTAGGAGCTTGACGGACTGGTGACTGGAGGTGCAGCTGTTGTACAGGAGAACAGGAACAGGAGGAGGAGACACAGCCTGGGGGGAACCTGCTGGTGGTCCGGGAGCCTGAGACGTGTTTCCCAGCTCACGGGTGGGGCACGTGCAGCTGGGAGAGTTGTCCTGCAGCAGGGCAGGGATGGATTGATTTGAAGGCAGAGCTGAAGTCCACAAACAGGATCGGCGTAGGTTCCTGTAGTGAAGGGCCATGTTGACTGCACGTCTGCAGAGACTGTGGCTCTGTAGGCGAACTGCAGGGGTTGACGTCTCTCTCCAGGATGACGAGGGTGTCGCTGAGTTGATGGAGGGTGAGCCTCAGGTGTGAGCCCCTGATGGGCTGGGGGAGGTGGGCTGAATGCATATACCACCATGCTAACTACTATAGGTGTGATTAGCTTATACTAGTGGTTCTCAAACTGTGTGGCGCGGCCCTCTAGTGTGGCGCATTGGTGCTACAGGTGGGGCGCAGGAGGAAATGCAGAAATACCTTTATTGAGAACTTCACATATCACACAAGTTCAAAGTACGAGTCATCGATAAATACATGACGAAATGCCTGTACCTTCGTGCACATGTTTACGCTACACCGTTAACAGGTTACGCTCGCGCATGCACGACGGCCAATTATTGCTTTTTTGCCAAATGCCAATCTTTGTGAGATCGGTTTTCTGCTGTTGCCCTTCAAAACAAAAGCTCAATATTTAGCATGAGAGTGGCTGCATCAACCCCATTTAAAAAAGAGTTGTAGCCTAAAGCAGGCTCATTGCAGTCACTAATACAACTTGACACACATAGATTTTTTCTGTAGATGCACCGAGCAGCCATCTTGGATTTAGAGGTTGGGATTGGTGAGGTTTGCCCAACTTTCCCAGTCGGAAATCTGAATTCAGGCGGCGTTCACATTGACATTTCTGACTGGAAACTCAGAAATTCCGAAAACAACCACATTCTAGGAAAAATAAAAAGTACAACAAACAGGAACTCTGACCAGACAAAAAGAGAGAATAAATCTCACACCAACACAGCCGATAAAAGTATATGCTTAACGTATCCTTTAAAGGACCCATCGTATGCCCATTTTTCCACAAGTTGATATGGTTCCTTGGGGTCTTAATGAAATGTTTGTAACATATTTTGGTCAAAATACCACAAGAATCATTTCAAACAGCACCCTTTTTACCCTGTCAAAAACACCTCCCCACAGATGTACCTGTTTTGAGTGCCTGTTCCTTTAAATGCTAATGAGCCAGCTCCCCCCTCCCCCCTCCTCCACGAGATGCGCTCGCCTAGCTGCTGCCTGCCCAGCTAGCCATTACCTTTGTAGAAATATGGCTACTGCAGATGAAGATAGCGTCGTGCAACCATATCGTTTTGAACCAGAGTCAGACCCTGAACAAGAAGAGGCTCCCGAACAAGTTCGAGAAGTTAGGGCTCAACAGGACGTTTCTGAATGTCACTTCTACATTTTTTGTTTGTTTGTACATTGGCTCAGGTCTCACAGTCTTGTTAGCGGTTTTGAGAGCATAGTAGTGCTAGAGATTCGAGTACGTGAATAGTTTGTGCATGTATGAGCAGGGCTCTCAAGTTTTGAAGATAGGCAAGAGTGACATTCCCCCTCCTCCTCGGATATTAGTCAGTCGCCCATTTCTTTTTTTGGATTGGCGGATAAGTGGCTCCTCACAGCAGAACTCCAGGGGAGCGCTTGATTCCTCCACGGTGAGGGCAGCGCGGCCAGCTCATGTTGGCGCGCTGCGGCACATTAAAACATTAAATAGCCGAGAGTTTTTTTCAGCGTGAGAAATACGATGTGTGGCGGGAGTGCGTGACTTAAGACCGAAATGCGTGAGTCTCACGCTCAATGCGTGACACTTGAGAGCCCTGTATGAGTATGTAGCAAATACAGTGTGTTTATGTAAGTTACTGTTTGTGAAAGTGTTTGTGTAAATGCAAGTAACGGGAACGCCATAAAGATATAAATGCTACATGAGTAAAGTTCCATCTGTAAACTAAAGTGTTATCTGACAACAGTAAGTGACCAAGCAGGGGCGGGGGTAACGTTTTTACCTCCATTAATTAGCGTTTAAACCTTGTTTACTTATTAAATCGTTGTATTTGATGACTTATGACTTATTTGATGACTCATGTCTAATATGAACACAACTTTCAAATAAACTTTACCTGCAAAGTTGTGGTGGGGGGCGGTCCAAGGCCATGTAGCCAGACTCCCTACATGGGCGTGCTTCAAAATCTACGTAGACGTTGGTGGTGATCCCATTTGACGCACTCAAGCATATCGTTTCTGACATAGAGGAATCACAACAAGCCGCGTGAGTTGTTTTTTTCCAGCGTTTTTGTGTTGGGAGACATGCCAGATACCCAAATTAACGTATAGAAGCACTAAAAAAGTGGAATTTTCATAATCTGTCCAATTTAAATCTTAAGTGACACAAATGATGAGGCACAAGGATTGAGGTCTCGTGTTAGGTTCTCAGGTATTGATGTTCAAGTTGTAGCTGCTGTGGGCTACACTGGTCATCAGATCATGAATTGTGAGCCAGAGAGGTATTGAGAGTCCTTCCAGATGTTGGTCTCTCCACAGTTGGTGGTCCTCCTCTTACACTGGCAGCAGCGCCTGTACTGGGCCAGTTTATCGACCAGGAGCTCACCAGCAGATCTGACCACAGGGAGACAGAGGAAAGTATGTAAGTACTTGTAGGTCGGTCAGTACGTGTGAGAACTGAACTCAAGATTATATAAATAGATGTAAATGGGTGAATGCTGACGGAGGTTATCCCTCATCCACAGACCTCAGGAAGCGCGTCTCTTCTTCCTCTCGCTGGTGTTTGAGCTTTGCACTGCGACTCCACTCGTCCTCCAGTGACTTACTGATGTCTCGCTTCTTCTCGAAGCGATTGATGCGACCCGATATTAACCTGGACAGGAAACATACCAGAGAGAGACAAACGACCATAGTTTTCCTTTATCTTCACTGGTATCCATATATTTCATTGCACCCTTCCTTTACTCACCCCATTTTGTTGTTTTTGAGAACTTCTCTCTCTTTCTCCAGCTCTGCGTGGCGGCTGTGCAGTTCTTCCTTCTTCCGCTGAGTGGAAGCACTGAAATTCACTTGGAAGAGCTGCCAATAGAAATACATATGTACACATAATGTAAAATAACACGACATCAATATAAAGGGAATCAGTTTAAAAACAAAACAGAGAATATCAAGAAATGTACTTCGGTTTTTACGATTTAATGTTATGCTTCACAACATTTCAGAAGGAAATACACTTTTTACACCATATGTATATAATATCTGTAGTCTGTACTTGTTAACATTTTATGCAAAAACATTTGAGCAACAAATATCAGAGGCATTTTTTAAGTTTAAGCCATTCTACTGTATATAAAGTATTTAGCAGCATCTCAAATAGCTGCAACCGGAAACTGCTTATAGCATGTTAATACATTAATAATATTTATATTTATTATGTATTTGTATTCATTGGTATGGCTACTTTTACTTAAGTAAAGGATTTGACTTATTTTAATTGAACAACAATGACCGTGATTTTTTTTCATGTTTACGCAATGCCAACAAATAAAAATAAGATTCATGCGAGAAATAGGAAACGGCGTTGACCTTCTGTGCCCTCTCTCGACCTTCAGCGTTGTTGGCTGCTGTCACGCAGCGGTTGAACCCAGAGTTGTCAGCTTGGCACTCTGGAGGATCTGTGCACTTCTTATCTCCGACCTAAAGGACAGACACATTGTAGTTGTAAGGTGACCATAAGCAGACTATGACTTTCTGGCCCACAAGGCCAAAACTAAGACAAATAAAAAATGTGATACCCCAAAAAAATATTGCAAAATTCTGAAAACTATATTCTCCCTGAAAGTAAATATGTGACTTTTAATTTGAAATGGAAGTATACACAACTAACTACCTGCATATGCTTAACATAGGACACCTGCATCATTTTGGTCCATCAAAAGAACAGCTGGGTAGGATTCCAGTCCTCTACAGATTTAGTATTGCGCTCGTATAATACTTTTGCAGAACCGGAGATATTTTTTTTCATTCCATGCATTCCTCTTCCTTGTCAAAACATGCCGCCTATATTAACAACAATGCAGCTCGGGTGTGTTATGGTAGTAACGGCTAATGCAGCTTCCAGCTGCCCCAAGCAGAGACGAGGAGACACAGCGGCCTGCTAAGGTCTCTTCTTTGTAACTCCAGATTAAAAATAAATATATAAAATCACTCATTGACGATGATTAAAGTGACATCACTGAAGGTAATTCATCAAATTTCACAAAGCTCCCCCTGGAGCCACAAACAAATTGATACACCTTGAAAGAAATTACATAATATATTCTTGAAGAAAAAAAGTTCTAATTAATTAAGTAGAAAAATATGATTTATGTTAAAGGTCTTACAGATTTAATCTTCTTGGGTTGAAATAAACCAAGTAACCAGGCGACAGCCTCTGGGTCTGTACAAAGAAGCTAATCAATCGCTATACTGGTTTCAATACAGCATGATGCTTATTTAGTCCATTTTTGTCCCATTTAGAATCAGATAGATTGATAATAGATAAAGCAGGGTATGTTTTAGGGCTTGGCTACCTTGTGATTGACAGGTTGCTACCACCGTGTTGTGTTTGGCGTCGGCCAAAATGCAGAACTTGTGACTTCAAAACCATTTGACACAAACCAAAGGGTGACGTCACTGACTATATCTACTTTTTAAATGCAGTAGACAAGTATCCAGATGGAGCTCAACATGTTTCAAATGCTTTAGTTTACGTGGTTTGTCTGCACTGGTGCCCCTTGATCTCCCTTTCACCTCTATCCTCAAATTGAAAAGCACAGTTAGTTGTTTGGGTCTTTTTTTCAAGAATTATTCAAAACTGTACTACTTACTTCTAATGTTGACATTAAAGTTATATTTGATAGATTCTCTGAGCAATTGATTAGCTGTGAAATCAATGAATGTTCAACGAAACATGTGAAGTACTTTTACTCACTAACCTCACCATATTGTGACTGGTGATCATTGTGTGTAAAACTTGGTTTACAAAGAAAACGTGTTTTCCCCAACATCCTTTTGCAAAAGTCTGGAAGTAAACCGTGTGAAGTATTTTCTTGCCTGCGTGTCCAGAGCCCTCTTGTAGTGCGTAATTCTGTCATGTTTCTGCTGGAGCTGCTGAGCGTTCTGCAAAGCTACCCTAGAACACACACACCGGGTTACACACTCGCTACCACAACAAATTATTATTTTCATTTCCCGAGCAGTACCGCTGTTACTCACTCCTGGACCAGCTGGACCTGGTCTAGATGCTCCAGGAGCAGACGGGTCTGCTGGTCTTGAGCCTCATGTTGCCGCCGGGTGTCTATCTGACTCTGAAGCTCGTTCATGTAGCGATGCTGCTGGATCCTCCTGGCAGGGGTGAAGGGCCGGGCCGGGAAGACGAACGAAGTCTAAGCACATTTTTACAAGCCACTGTTACACTCAAAACATACAGTTGTGAAGTGGGATTTCATGTTTTATTGTAATAATCAGTGGCTCGGTAAAATCTCTCCTCCAAGACTCGTTTGAGAGAAGAACTTTGGGGGAGAAACTACAAGTCAAACATCTGGGCCCAGATCAACCGGACTGAATAAGACAACAGACTGGCTGAAAGGGACGCGGCACAGGAAGCTTCTGGAGAGCTGGAAGGTGTTGCTAGCTGGATGCTGTCGTGCTAGTGCCGAAATTTGCTTTATAAATCAACGGGGACAGAACCAGCATGGACAGATACGGGAGAAAGGGACATGAAGCACTTATTGGACGAATTAAGAAAACAAGAGAACACCAGGACACACATGGATAACTCAGTCAAGCAGCCATATTGGGCAAAGTGAACGTCGCTACCAGCTGGACGACGGACACAGGAGGAGGTGAAGAAACACAATGAGGAGGAGGATTAAAAACAGGCTCACTTTAAGCCTAACAAGGTTCATAGGGGCATCTTAATGTGTAAACATGTTCTATTAGATTTTTCATACTGACTTTTATACTGACTTTTATGAATAAGATGTCCTTATTAGTCAGTGTTGGAATAAATATTTTAAAAAATATTCCACCAGCCGCCACTGATAATAATCCTTCCCATTTTCACAAATTCAACCTGTATTTTTGGACAAACTTATGGTCAGATTTTGTTCTGCCTTTCAATGTCTTTACATTCTGACCATGATTGTTCACCAAACAACGTGAATACCAGTCATGGCCATTTTCACCACTTTTACTTTGATCTGCTGTTGAGTGCAAAACTATTAGTGGCGTATGCAGTTTGTTTGGCTGCAATGTAAACAGATACAAAAGTTGCTTTTCTTTTCACAAACTGGCTGCTCAAAGAGTTTTACCTACCAAGACTGAAGTCTTACAAAGTGAATAGCAAGTTCTACTCACAGTGAAGAGAGAGCAGCAAGTCTTCTCTTTCTTCTCTAACATTTGCAGGTTGAATGTAGCGGCCTGCTTTGCACGCTTCCGTTGCTCATTCAGCTTCTCCTGCCAGACGACAAACACAAGCCTTGTATCATCATGTGGACTGAAACAGCAAAGACATTGAGAACATTAAGCATCTTTGAGTACTATGAAAAGCGCTATAGAAATTATTATTATTATTATTATTATGATGCTCTCCGGGGCAAAAAGTGAACTTTTTAAGAGGACCGTTTTATTAAACCATGAAATAATATCAGAGAAAACAACATGCAAAAAGCACTTTAAGTTGTTTCATTTTGAATTTGAATGTCTCAAATGTCTTCCCCAGTGCTGTAAAGAGGATGACGCTGTTTTCTCAACTCTCTGAACCCAACCAGTCTGGAACCACCCTTAATGATCAATTGTTGAGATGTTTTTTTATTGCAGATTTTCTTGACATAATAGTATGAGTGGACTTCTACCCTCGACCTTGTGAAACCAACAGTTTTCACACCTCAATCCGTGCGTTGTTTCCTGATCCCTTTTTTTCTTCTTTTTTCTCAGAAAAAAAAAAAAACCCAGAGCACTCACAAACTAGAACGGGCACTCGGTAGAGCGCATACCTTCGCATATCACAAGATTGGGCATTGAATTATGAACATTTTGGCATTAGTTGCATGCCAATTGGACAAAAATGTATCGTGCTATGGTAAAAAAAAGATTTTGACCTTTCCATGACCTTGACCTTTGACCCGATTGATCCCAAAATCTAATCAAATGGTCCCCGGATAATAACCAATCATCCCACCAAATTCCATGTGATTCAAGAAGATTTGACCTGTTCATGACCTTTGACCTTGACCTTTGACCCGATCGATCCCAAAATCTAATCAACTGGTCCCCGGATAATAAACAATCATCTCACCAAATTTCATGCGATTCGGTTCAATACTTTTTGAGTTCTGCGAAAGATTTTGACCTGTTCATGACCTTTGACCTTGACCTTTGACCCGATCGATCCCAAAATCTAATCAACTGGTCCCCGGATAATAAACAATCATCCCACCAAATTGCATGCGATTCGGTTCAATACTTTGAGTTTTGCGAATAACACGCATACAAATAAATAAATAAATAAATACACGGCGATCAAAACATAACCTTCCGGCATTTTCAATGCGAAGGTAATCAGCTTCAGTAACCCACAGCAGATGGTATCTAATAGGTGTTCATTCTTTTAATATATTTTTTTCAAATGTAGCCTTCTAAAGCCCTCTCCCATTTGACCTGCACGATCATAGCTTAATGTAGTTTGTGTTGGTCTTTGAGTCGGTCTGGAGTACAATATCTCAACATCGATTATTTCATTCCTTCATGTTACCCTCAGGATTCACTCAACTTTTCATTGAGTTCCATTGTGACAGGTGTCTCGCCGTCACTAGTAGGTTCCCCCCTTCAAGCACCATGGAATAAGTAGTCGGATGGTTAGGCGTAATATATTTTATTGTTTCCAGACAGCAGACCGTGTCTCTGCTCTGCACCCCCCATCTTCCTCCTGTCCCGCTCCTTTATGGAGACAAAGCCTCGCAGATACACAAACACAGATTGTCATCAGCTGGTCTGATTGTCCTCAGACCAGCTGATGACAATCGGACACCGTTCCCTGAACCACACCCCCGCTCCACCCACTCTGCAGCCGAGCTTAAACACCCCCCGCTGCCACATCCATCAAATATACAATTCCTTGGTTTATGAACCAATACTTGCAAAACTAGAAAGGTACGCCTAGTACTAGAAAGTAACATATTGGCTGTTAGGCGTCATTAAACACATTTTATTCAATGTGCCGCGGAATCAATGTAATTGACTTTTTTGGACTGGTAGTTCCGTTAGCTGATAGCCGTTAGCAAAACAACCTGCCCAAAGCACTAAATGTAAGCAAACAGTTTTCGGTCACTGTGTCCGGTGGGCGGTGATGCACTCAGCTGTGTTATCACTAGCGCCTCGACCAACCGATTGCCCGTTAGGAGGAGTGAGTGAGCAGCCAGAACAGGCAATAAGAGGTGTTTTGAGAAGATGGGAGTCACTGCAACAACGAGAGGTCTTTGAGCATGGCGCCATAATTTGCCACCCAAAATATGAAGCACTTTGCTGCAGCCAAATGTGAGATTCACCGTGGACAGACACAGCAATGCACAAACACACAACCTTCTCCTGGCAATGATGACTAATCACATTCCTATCTGCCTCAGCTGTATACAACAGCTGTGTCAGTGAATTGCCAAACATTAGCATGATTAAGAAGCTGAACTTAGTTGTGAGGTGTGGCTGTTTAAGCTCTAGTTTTCAGATAGAACGTGAACTTTAGAGGCGTAAATGCAGCCAGACTTGGCCGCAGAATTGGGCGTTGCTTTGCAAGTTGAAAGTGTGACAAGTTTGTTTATCCCAGAGCTGCATGAGTCTGCTTCATCGTCCAGAGATGAGAGGAAAGAGGACAAAGACGGGGGATAAAAAGGACACTACTCGCGTTTGATCGAAACTGAAACACACAAGGAGGCAACACATTCCAACAGATGCAGTCTGCTTACAGCCGACAGCTAATATCCGTGCAGTCAGATTTGTGTGTTTTTTTTAACTGAATGCACAATTGTTGTAGAAAAACACTCAAACACACCAATTGCACACATGTATGCAATGCACACACCTGTTCTTGGTCCATGTACAGCTTGTCTCTCTGTTGCTCCTTCAGCAGTAACAGTTTCTCCTGAGCTCTCTCCTCCGCCTGCTGCTGCTCCCTCAGGTAGACTGGGACATTTCTTTGGGCCCGCTGCATGCACAGGTAGCACAGCTCCTACGATGACCAAACAGCGATCACAATTATACACAGTAATTAAACGGTAATACACACATATAATTATGTGGGCGCTGTGTAATATAAATACTTTGTAGCTAATGCATTGCTTGGGTTTTAAATTATATTGAGATTTGTATCACCGCTCCCCCAGAGACCTACCCATACAGTCAAAGCATTAACACTTTACATTGTCAAGCAATGTAATACTCAAACGCTCTTCAATGAAACCTAATTCTTTATGAATAACATCTCCTTTCAGTCTTACTTTCCAAGCACGTACACGCCTTGAGTACACAGTACACACCTGTCCAGCACGGGTGTGGCCAGAGCAGCTAACGGTTGTGCGAGGCTTCTCCAGTTTGGGAGTGACCTCTGGTGGTGTGACTGAGATGGTGGGCCTGGGAGTGGAAACACACCCTTTACCATACAAAGCAACTCCCTCAGTTTGGACTCAATAATTGTCGTGAACAGCGGTTGTGTTTTGATGAGGTTTCCCATGGGGCCTTGTTGCACCACGGACATGTGTTTGAGGTATGACGGCTGCTCGAGCTGTTTCTGAGGATACATAACAGAATGAGTAGCTCAATGGGTTGTACTGTTATCCGCAGTGGCTGAAAATCAGCTGACACTTGCAGGTACACTTACAAAAAATCTTCAAGAAGAAGTGTGTGTGTGTGTGTGTGTGTGGGTGTGTGCGTGTGTGAAGTGATGACAGAGGAGGAATCTGTCCCACAGGTAGTTGTGCATCATTGATGGAGCTGGAAGCTGCCTCGGGGCAGGAACAATATAAGACCACCACAAAGCTCTCAGCTCACACTGACTCGTCTACCTGCAAACAAGAGCTCTGTGCACTGCAAACTGAACCTCTCCATAGTGTGTGTGTGTGTGTGTGTGTGTGTGTGTGTGTGTGTGTGTGTGTATGTGTGTGTGTGTTGTACTCGTCTGTGGCCTCCATGGGGGGTTTTGGATTCAGTTCTTCGAACAGGCTGACAGTTTTCATCTTGGCAGGCTGCAGTGGCTGATGATGTTTGGATTCTCTCTGTTGGGGAACTTCTGTAGAGACACACAACACTCTGAGTGGGTTCACAGTAGAATGTGACATTTTAGGGAAACACTTATTGGCTTTTCCGATGAGCGTTTGTTGAGCAGATCAACACCACTCGCTGTCTGTTAAATATGAGGCTGCAGCCAGTTAGCTTAGCTTAGCATAAAGACCCCGGGAGAAAACATCTGTATGTACAAAAACTCCTTGAGTCGTAAGGTTGCCAGAGAATCCAGAAAGTTGCTGCACTTGTCCCTGCCTCCTTCCTCATGCCCTTGGCCCTGGCTCATGGTCCCTGTCTCCTGCCCTTTGGCCCTGGCTCATGGTCCCTACCTCCTGCCTCCTGCCTCCTGCCCCTTGGCCCTGCATGGTCCCTGCCTCCTGCCCCTTGGCTCTGGCTCATGGTCCCTACCTCCTGCCTCCTGCCCCTTGGCCCTTGGTCCTGGCTCATGGTCCCTGCCTCCTTGACCGTGCCCCCTGTGTCATGTTCTCATCCAGACAGTACGATCGTTTCCCTGTGTTTCCTCTGTTTCCCTGTCCTTCTGTCTCCTGTGTGTTTTACCCTGTCAGTCTAGGAGGTGTGGCCGTCTCCTCCCTCTCCTGGGCGGTGATTTCTGGAGCAGCTGTGACCGATCACCAATTAGGACTCTGCCTATTTAAACTCTGGTCTTCCGTTATGATGTTGTCAGATCGTTTTTGTTTCCGTTCCCAGACTGTGGTCCTGCTCGGATTGATTACATCTGTTTTAAGCTAAACTTGAACCGATCCTGTGTGCTGCTTTTGGGTCCAAGTTTTTTTCATATTCTTTGGGAGTTTTTCCTGATTCAATGTGAGGTCTTATGTGTACAGATTGTAAAGCTCTCTGAGGCAAATTAGTAATTTGTGATTCTGGGCTATACAAAATAAACTGATTTGAATTGAATTGCTCCAACAAGAAACACTGGCAGACATTTTTACACTTTGTTTTTTTTGTACGAGATATATTGTGAGTTTAGAGGGTGGATCCCAAAATGACGTTGACAACGACTTCTCCAAATACATAACCTTCATGATATATGTGAATTAACCTCATTTTCACATCCTGTTTATTTCAGCTTCTATAGCCAGTGAGGAACAGATATCATGTTCCTGTGCTGCAAGACTTGAAAGGATTTGTATTTGATCCAATGTTTAATTTAGATTCATTAAAGTGCTATCAAACCCCAAATGGTCAGCCTTGTGCCAAAAGCGCTTTCACCTCCTGCATTCCTCTGGTCTGGAGCTGGTGACGAGCGCCATACGTCTTTGTCCCCAGCGTTGTTGTCCGGCTGAGGAGAGCAGACAGCTGGCAGGGTGACGGGGGTGGCAGTCTGTGGCCTCTGAAGCCTGGACAGGCCCCCAGACAGTAAAGAGACACTGCTCCCAGGTCTCTGCAGGGACATAGTACAGGTGATCTGCACCAATACCCACATTATATACACTTCAACACACACATGCATGCCTTTATACGCACCTTGTTAAAGGCTAACAGCAGCCGACCAGTTCCATCCATAGCGGTAATAAAAGCTCTGTTGAACTTCATCTGCACCTTTGGATAACATCAGAAGAGATTACGTTTAGCAGGAAACCTGTGGTCATTCTCCCAGACTAG
This sequence comes from Pseudoliparis swirei, assembly GCF_029220125.1. Taxonomy (NCBI): domain Eukaryota; kingdom Metazoa; phylum Chordata; class Actinopteri; order Perciformes; family Liparidae; genus Pseudoliparis; species Pseudoliparis swirei. The sequence continues at coordinate 18,330,740 of NC_079391.1, read as the reverse complement.
AAGCAATACAGATGAGCAGGCGAGCCACCTTGTTGTTCTTGAAGGACAAGACTCCAATTCCCTGGAAGATGAGGAATATGTTTTGTTCAGAGGCCAAAGCTCTGAAGAGGAGAAGAAGAGTTTCTCTAACGCAGCCCTCCACCACGTCTCGGCTGAAAGGAGTCTCTTGGGACACAGCGGCAAAGTTCAGTTGCACCACTGGCAGGTGTGTTGCTGGTGCAAGACACACACACACACACCTATATTATGATATTATAGTATTATTAATGAATTTAACTATACCTATCTATCACTTAAGAAGATTGAAAAGCAACATTTTATCGCTATATATTGGATCAATTCCTCCATCTTTTGAATTGCTTTTCGGATTACATAAATCCTCAGAAGCCATTTATTCAAAAGAGGTGCTCACCTGCAGCCAGCGGTCTGACCTGCTTTAACCCCAGAGACTGGACAAGCTTCCCAGACAAGAGGAAGATGGGTCGTTGGATCATTGTGTACTTGTTTCCGATGTCCAACTTCTGCTGAGAGAAGGTGAAGGTCCCCAGTCCCGCCAGGTGGACCCCCTGTTGGATCAATCAATTATGGATGGAAAGATGGATTGATAGATGGACGGATAGATTAATAAATAGATAGGTCTAACCTTTTGTAAGGTCATCTGACGTTCAATGTAGGCAGATACATCCGCCCAAATACATTGTATATCTGAAAGAAATAAACAAACAAACAAACAAACGCACGTTTAGTTATACGGTGAAACGCCGGCACACCGAACACAGCTAAAGTGCAGAATAAACAGTAACTTTATGTCTGACCGTTTTCAGAGAGCTGGGAGAGAGGAGGTAATGTCCGCCCGTCCGCTTCGGACAGCAGCCGCAGGATGTCCGTCATCTCCGTCAAACCGCTTTATAAAGCGCCGCAGGCTGAAGTTCACCGAGCGTCTCTCTGTAGCGTCTTCTGGCTGTTTCGCTGCCACTGCCATGAGAACCAGAGGAGCGCGTGAGAGCCGCGGTTGCCCGTAACAATGCGCGCGGAGACACGCAGCCACAACAAAGCAGGTCAAGTTTCCTCTCGTGGCTGTCGGCACGATACTGTTGGACACGCGCCGGACAGATAAGCCGTAAAAGGTCATAGCAGGAGGGTGACCTGGACATGGTCAACTCCCTGTGTATTTTAATAGTGAAGTTATTATTATTATCATTAATGATTATAATAATAATAATAATAATAATAATAATAATATGAATAATAATTATAAACTAGGCCATGCAAGTTTCCCCCTTGACAACAGCCTAATTGTTTAATGGGATTTTAAGCATGATTTAAATATCAATGTTGGAAAATAAAATTTACAGAAGACATCGCTTGAGAGTCAGTTAATTAAATTCTACAATCAAATAATATAGGCCAAAAAGAATGTACACAATATATGAGGACAGCCTCCTAAACAAACAGGTATGGCTTGAAGTGCAATCATTTGAAGAATGTGTTTCTTTTTATTATTTTATTTTATTTTTATTTTTAATAAATTTTATTATAAGACAAAACATAGACATAACACCTAGAGGACAATAAACAATGCAGACGACAAAACAATGGACATAACATCATAAAGTCAGAGTATTTGTGGAAAAAACAACAACAACAAAACAACAAACAAAACAAACATAATAATAATAATTAGAAGGAGAAGAAGAAAGAAAGACAGATGCATGTGTACATGTGTATATGTGTGTGCGTGTGCATTATGAATTAACTAATAAATAAGAAGAGTGGTGTCATGTTTGTAAAAATATAGTGAATGATGACCAGATGTCGTGGTGTTCTGTTGTATTGTAAATGATAGATGAGGTGAGTTGTTCCATTGAAATATATTCTGACATTAAATTTTTCCAGTGTGAGATATGTGTGTTATTCCTTGATTTCCAGTTCACGAGGATTGTTTTCTTGGCGATAGTTAGGGCCACGAGAAGTATTTTGCAGTTTGTTTTGCTCAGGTTTATAGATGAGATGTCTCCCAGTAAACAGAGTGATGGGGATAATGGGATGAGGCAGCCCAGGAAAACAGACAATGACTCAGTTATTTGTTTCCAAAAGTGTTGAACTGGTGTGCAGTGCCAGGTGGCGTGAATGTAACTATCCTGAGTATTTTGCATGCAATGTGGACAGATGTCTGTAGTGAAACCTATTTTAAACATTGTGTGCCCAGTGTAGTGAATTCTGTGAAGTATCTTATATTGTATTAATTGTAAATTTGTATTTTTGGTCATAAAATATATATTAGTACAGATTTTGGTCCAGAAGTCAGCATCAGGAGTGATAGCTAAGTCAAATTCCCATTTTATTATTGGTATGGTTATTATTTCAGAGTGTGATATTATGCTACATATCTTTGAGATTAATTTATTTGAGGAGGTGATATTAATTAACTGTGAGGTTGAGGGAGGTAATTCCAAATGTGTGGCCTTAATGTTGAATTTTGTTTGAAGGGATGATTTAAGTTGTAGATATTCCAGAAAGTGATTTTTCCCGATGCCGTACTTCTGAACCAAATGGGGGAATGAAACCAGGGTATTGTTATTAAAGATGTGTTTCAAATGAGTGATGCCTTTAGTGGACCATGTGTGGAGATTTAAAGGCTTATTACTGCTTAGAATGTCCGGATTATTCCATATAGGGGTGAAATTTGAGGGTGCAAAAGTGATATTAGTGATTTTGTGGAATTTCCACCAGGCTATCAGAGTTTCTGCTATTGTTACCATTTTGAAACAAGGATGGCGTTTGACTGATTGGCTGAGAAATGGTAGGTCTGAAATCTGGATGTCCTTTCATACTGTCTGTTCGATGTCTAACCATGTGTTGTCTGAGTGAGTGGGGTGGATCCATTTAAGAATATATTGAAGTTGGTTTGCTAGTGAGTAGTGAGAAAAATGTGGAGCTTCAAGTCCTCCTTGTTTTTTTGTTTGTTGTAAAGTGGCCAGTTTTATTCTTGGCGTCTTATTTTTCCAGTAAAATTTAGTAATGAGTGAGTCAAGAGATTTGAACCAGGAGTGGGTGGGTTGAGATGGAATCATTGTGAATAGGTAATTTATTTGAGGAAGAATTGTCATTTTAACTGTTGCTATTCTGCCCATGAGTGACAGTGGTAGTTTCATCCAGCGGAGGAGGTCGTCGGTTATTGTTTTAAGTAGTGGAGTGAAGTTGAGTGTGAACAGCTCTGACAGCCTGGAGGAAATATGTATTCCCAAATAAGTGATGACACCAGTGCAAAAAGGAATAGGTGGTGTGTGGCCTGCCCCATCCCAACTGTTACTGTCTAATGGAAGGATGGATGATTTGTTCCAGTTAATTGAGTAGTTAGAGATTTTGGAGAATGTTTCTATAATTGTAATAGTTTCTTGTAACGATGAATATGGCTTTTGGAGGAAGAGCAATATATCATCGGCATAAAGACTGATTTTGTGATGGGTATTGAGTGTTTGGATTCCTTTTATGATGGTATTCTGACGAATGGCAGCAGCTAGCGGTTCAATGAAAATGATGAAAAGTGAGGGAGAGAGTGGGCATCCTTGCCTTGTCCCCCTGTGCAGTGTGAAGCTGTGAGAGGTGTGTCCATTGGTGATGACGGTGGCTGTAGGTGCAGTGTATAGAATTTTGACCCAGTTAATAAATGACTCCCCAAAACCAAATATTTTTAATGCACCTAAGAGAAATGTCCAATTTACTTTATCGAATGCTTTTTCTGCATCTAAGGAGGCGATGATGGTTCGGGTTTGTTGTAATGATGAGTAGTTGATTAAATTAAACAGTCTGCGTGTGTTAGTGTATGAGTGTCTACCTTTGATAAAGCCGGATTGATCTGGGTGAATTATAAATGGAGTGACTTTTTCTAATCTGTGAGCTAGTGCCTTTGTGATGATTTTAATGTCTACATTGAGGAGGGAAATGGGACGGTAGCTTGATGGAAGAATTGGATCTTTGTTTGGTTTGAGGAGGAGTGATATACAGGCTGTATTCATGCTAGCTGGAAATTGCGAATTTTGTTTTATTTCTGTTATCATCTTGTGGAAAAGTGGAGCTATGATGAACCAAAAGTGTTTATAGAACTCTGCAGGGTAGCCATCAGGTCCGGGTGCTTTGTTATTGGGCATGAGATGGAGGGCAGTACAAAGTTCATCCTGTGTTAATGGGGAGTCAAGTGTGTTATTTTGTTCTTTGTTAATCTGTGGTAAATCAATGCTGTTGAGAAATGAATGGATGTCTTCTGGGTGTGGGTCCTTTTCAGATGAATAAAGTTTGGCATAAAAACTTCTGAAGATTTAATTGATTTCATCGGGTGAATTTGTTGGATTCCCTGTTGAGTCTTTAATGATTGTGATTGTAGTTTTTTCCTTATTTTGTTTAATTTGACTTGCCAAATATTTACCAGATTTATTGCGATGGTGAAAATGTTCTTGTCTAAGTCTGTGTATTAGGAATTGAGTTTTATTATTTATTATTTCATTTATTTGTAATTTATATTTTCTCAATTCGTTTTGAGTTTCCAATGTTGGGTTGCTTACATTAATGATTTCAAGTTGGTTGATTTGTTGTTCCAATTCAGCTTCTTCTTTTTTTTCTTTCTTTTTTTTCTAGACGGAAAATGAAATTATTATTCCTCTTAAAACTGCTTTCCCTGTTTCCCATAGAAGGGTCGGTGATGACTCTGGGGAATCATTTATTTCTAGGAAGGATGCCCACTCTTTTTTAATCAGAGTGTCAAACTGAGGGTCTTTGAGAAGAGACGTATTGAAACGCCATCTAGTAATTGGTTTATGTATATTAATTCTGTTCCATGTAAATGTTACGGGAGCATGGTCGCTGATAATTATAGGGTGAATCTTTGAGTCTGAAATATCCGATATAATTGAATTTCTGTTAAGGAAGAAGTCAATGCGTGAGTATGAACGGTGAACCGGAGAGAAGAATGAGTATTCTCTTGCGTTGGGGTTCTGTAATCGCCAACTATCGCCAAGACAACAATCCCTCATGAACTGTTTTATTGTTTCTGTGGATTGCCAGGTACGTTTATTATTTGTAATATTAGATCGGTCTACTGATGGGTCGATAACTGTATTAAAATCGCCTCCTATTATGACTGGACAGTTGCAAATGTTTGAGAGGGATGAAAAAAAAATATGAAAAAAGGATGGATCATCAGAGTTTGGGCCATAAACATTACAGATTGTGACTGGACTATTGTTGATGGTTATGTTAATAATGATAAACCGGCCTTCTGGGTCAGTGATGGTAGAGTTGTGGATAAAGGAAACTGTCTTGTTAATTAAAATACAGACCCCTCTTTGTTTTGTGTTGTAGTGAGCTGAAAATGAATGAGTGAATTGTGTTGATTTAAATTTGTTGTGACCTGATTCTGAAAGATGTGTTTCTTGAACTAAGCATATATCTGCTTGCAGCTTAGCCAGATGATTTAGAACTTTAATTTGTTTTGCTTTAGAACCAACTCCATGGATATTCCAGGTTAAGAATTTGAGAGAAGACATGTTGATTGAATTACTATAGACTGAGTGTTAATGTTGGTGTGTGTGTGTGTGTGTGTGTGTGTGTGTATGTGTGTGTTTGTGTGTAAATGACACAGCAGTATGAGCAGACACTGAATCAGGGAAGAACAAACATATACAAAACAAAAAAACAGAGGAACGTGAAGACAACAAAGTAAGTAACATATTACACCTAACAGAAATACAAGGCAATGTGTGAACCAGATCGGGGTTCATACTGTCAGGTACAGTACGACATGGATGCAATACTAAATAATATAATAATCGAAAGTGAAATGCAAAGAAAAGAGAGGGGGGCATAGGCCTATCGAGATTACAATGGGGAGTTTTGTGTATGTATGCGGATACGTGGAGAGAGAGAGAGAGAGAAAAAACGGGGTCTAGAAGAGCCAGGGGGTTACGTCCTTATCGCGGTACAATTGTCCATCTATGTATAGTCTGTCCAGTGATATTATTGCTTTCTTTCCTTCTTTCATCATGTTTTTGCGGATTGGAAATAAAACTTTGCGACGTTGCATGATTTCTTTTGGGTATTGATCGTTGAGTCCATAGTCCGTTCCTCTGAGCTGCCTGCCTTGTTGTTTGACCTGTTCTATTTGTTTATAGTGTTCAAACTTAGCGATGATTGGCCGCGGCCGGCTGTTGTTCTGCGGTCCCAGGCGGTGGACGCGGTGGAAAGTTATGTTGTTGACGACCTCTGCGGGTAGTTTGAGCTGTATGGACATGAATTCTTTGATGGTTTTTTCTGGGTTTTCTGAGGTTTGTTCGTTAATGCCGGTAAAGACTAGATTGTCACTGAAGAATGTGTTTCTAAGAAGTTGACAAGCAGCCGTCAAACACTGATATGATCTTAACCCCTCCACCACACATGACAAATTAAGAAATTCAAATGCCATGCTTATGTGGGCAACATTTTTTTGTTTGCCCGTCACTAAAGGTAGCCTATAGCCACATATAATTATTAGAATTTATTGACCGTTTCCCTTATTGTAATGCCTGTTTCTTTTCTTTTCTTTCTTTCTTTTTTAAGTGAGTGCTTTAAACAGCCCATAAATCACCAAGGGATGTTTATGTTATCAGCCCTTCAGGAGGCATGCCGGCTTATAGGGCGTGTTTATGTTCCAGCTCCTTTCATTTTCATTTTGTATGATGGAGAAACGAAATGATTCCACATAACACCGAGACATTTCAGAGAGAACAATTGTGGATCCTTGATGTGAGCTGTTTTCATCATGATGGAGAAAATACTGATGATTCTGATCCTCCTCACGTCACTGACAGGTAGGTCTGAGAAAATGAGTGGTTCGTCATAGCTGCAGGTTGAGTCCTGTGTGGAGTGAAATATCCAACATTCAAATAACTGATATTTAAAAGCCTGGTAAGAAGTACTTTACTAGTGCTGAACTTGTCTTATAGCCTACAACACTATATATATCATTTCCCTAACTAGCTTACATTTATTTTACAGATGAAAAGCTTTTACAAAAAAAATCTGATGAGTTAATCAAATAAAACACATTTAGCTCATAAGTTAAACCAGACCAACCCCGGGCTCCTTGTCAGATATCTATGAGTTGTTGGAATTTCCACCAAAGAGTCATTGCCTTTCTAATCTTTGATTGCTAATAAATGACCCAGACCCAGAGAGCTACAATTATTCAGTATTTCACAAAAAAAGGAAATAACAGATTGATGTTCCAGAAATTTTAATTATTATTTTGAACTACTTTCCAGACCTCATTAATCCTCTTGCGACCACTCAAATTGGTCCTGTGACTCTCTGGGCATTTGAAGGTTGGCAACAACTGGACTAAACTAATTCAAAGTATCTAAAGCGAAAGTTAGACTCAACCAACAGTAAAATGCTACTTACACATTGTTGCATCAGTATAATACTAAGGGGATGTTCTTATGCGTATTGAGAACTTTTGACTCAAACATTTTGCTCTTAATATTTCTGTATTGGGATGGAGTTTGACAATATAATAGATATATTGTATGCTAAGACCGTATGATACATAATACATTCCAACTATAGGTACAAAATTCTGAATGAAGAAGGGAGTCTGAAAAAGTCTGCATTCAAACTCAGCAATCCTACATTATGAAATACCCACGTGGATATGAAACATGCCAAATAGTAAACAAAGCTATCTTAACCCTTGTGTTGCCTTAGGGTCATTTTGACCCGAATCAATATTACACCCTCCCCCCGCCTTTGGATTAATTTGACCCCATTCAATGTTTAATGTCGGTGTTCTTTCGGTAGTCAACAAACAAACATAAAGTGCCTCACACTTAAACTTGGAAAACAATATTAATTCTAATAATTTTCTGGAGGTTTTAATTGCTGGCGTCAAATTGAACCCAAAGGGTAAAATATGTTAGTAAATATAAAGGTAACAGGAGGGTGAAACATTGAATCAGGTCAAAATGACCCAAAGGCGGGGGGAGGGTGTAATATTGATTCGGGTCAAAATGACCCTAAGGCAACAAAGGGGGATGAGTGCCCCCGCAGATGCTGACTAACTTCCTTTTTCAGAATATCACAAGACAAATAACCACCAAGAAATTGGGATGTAGGCTCGGCCAATCATTAAGTCATCCACGCTCACAGTAATGTTATACAACAGGTACAACATTGCTGATAAAAAGATCAATACCACTTTCGTTTTGAATAAATATAAAACTACAGTCAGGTCATGGTTAGCATAGCTTAGCATACATACTGTAAACAAGGGGAAACAGCTATCGAGGCTCTGTCCAGAACAAACTAAATCCAACGCATGAATGTGTATCTCATTAAAAGAAATTGGACCATAAAAAAAGTCCCCCTACAATTTCTGTTTTGGGATAAAGTTATGCATGCAGGACCATTTCTTGGCTGAATGCAGTGACTTTTGTTTCTATTGGATAGCTGGCAATTTCACAGTGATAATAATTGTACATAATACAATTAACTGCCATTTGTGACACTCGTTTGCAGGCGTGTGTCCCTGGAGAACCAGACAGACATATGTCCGGGCAGGTGAAATGGTGGCGCTGTACTGCCGCCATGACAGACGTTCTAGTCATGGTGATGCCAAAGTGATCTGGACCAGTTCCAGCAGCCAGGAGAGGGACCTGGCCGACATGTCCTCAGCTGAGCAGACGCAGATGGGGTTACTGGTTCGTGGAAGGAGTCTTGTGATTCTCAGCGCTTCTGTCAACCACCAGGGGAATTACTCATGCTTTCCGGGGTAAAGTCCAAACAACATTCCTCTTCGACAAGGAGGCATAATTCCCAGAAAGCCCATTCAAACTGTGTTTCGTTCTTAAGACTGACATTGAACAAGACTATAAAAGTTGCCTTAATAGTTCAGGCATGTAAATACATTTGACCCCAACAGGATTGTATTGGCTTTCAGCTGCTGAAATCACCAATGAATGACATTTTACAGTGGTGATGTCTACATATCTTCTCATATCTAATGAACTCAATGTGTAGAGGTTTTTCTATATTTGCTGTATTAGAAAATATTATAGAGCTCATATTCTGAAAGCATAATTTATCAATTGTTGTCTTATCTGTGCAGTAACATAAATGTTGTCAACCCTGGCCCTGAACCTTTGAACCGGTAGCTTGCCATGACTTTGAGCTCTATAAACAGGTCCAAGAGTCTAAAGCCAAGCTAGCAGCTCTGTGATGATGCTAGCTAAATGCTAACATCAGAAGACATACGTGCTAACATCAACACCACTAACATGTTGATGTCAAGCTGATAGTGTTCACAGTCTTAGTTTAGCTTGACAGAATGCTAACATTCGCTAACTGGCTTGGAACACAATGTACAGTGAGGATGATAGGAATGTCATAATTTATTTGCAAGTGTTTGGTCAAAGACCAATTTGGACAAATTGTAAAATTGCCCTGATGGTGCCGCTAGAGTAAAAGTTATGGATTACAAGTCGTCGTTGAGCGAACATGATTGTCTGAATCACATTTCAAGGTGACCCATCAATAAGTCTGCAAACCCAAATACATTTATTTAACTCAAAGTCACATGATGTAACGTCAGAGGGTCTAACCGTCCTGACTTGTTCATGCTGATCCAGAGCTTCATCCCTCCATCCAGACTGCTGTGGTTTGATTTGGTTATTTGCAGTCCAAAACTTTCTCAGCCACAAAACAAATGCCAGAAGGTGTATGTTGTAATGTGGCGCTAGCAGACTATCTGCCTCTATCTGGATAGAGAAATGTCACACTGGCAAAGATTTAAACATTTGGAAAACTGATCCTTTTTAGTCGTCTCCACAATTCACATTCAGAGCCTCTGCAAAATTCTGAATGAGAAATCTTCATGTTAACCTTTCTCTTTGATGCCAGCAGCCGGCTCTGGTTCAGCCTCATCGTATGCACAACGCAGTCCAGAGAGTGTGAGGAGAGGACCCAGTACCCTCACATATGTTACAGACAGGAGGCCTGCACATTGAACTGTCCCGAGGTAAACATACCTGCTGTGAGCATCACGAATATTACCAGCAACGGCATCATATGGAACAAGGTATGTAAACGCAGCAGATTTTTTATTGTAAAAAATATTTGATTGTGAAAATAAAAAGCTGCATGTTGTTCTACATTTGAGGCTAAAGCTGGTTTTGCCGTGACTTCATGGTTTAAATTTTTAAAATCCATCTTGTAGGAGGGTGAGCCAAAAGACGGCTACTTCTCAAGTGTGGAAGAGAATGACCACGGTGTATACACCTGTACCAGGTCTTACCTGTATCGTAGACAAGAATATCACATGACCTTTACAGTGGTGCTTCAAGTCAAACCGAAGGGTGAGGAAAAACACTATTTGGATCTGTTTGTTGTTATAGACTTCAATATGTTTTATTTGTGTGTTGTATGTTTGCTCTTATTTTGCACAGGAAAATTTGGACAAGCAATGATACTTTCTCCATGCAGAAATGGTGTGCTTAAAGTATATTTAGGTGAGTGTCTTGTGTTGTTGTGTAGTAACATATACATTAGCTATTAGCTTTCAAATTAACTTGTCAAAATTCTGCTTTTTCTAGGAGCAACACTGGTGGTTGATTGCAAAGCCGTTATGTATTCAGACTTTGATGACGTGTTGTGGTTCGACGGGAAATCAGAAGTGGAAACAAACAACAGCTTTCCTGTTTTCTACAATTACACACGGTAAACACTTCACCCAACTGAGTCTGGAAGTGCAACTGTTATGTGGAGCCACATATTCACCCCCCCCCCCCTCCCACACACACACACACACACACACAGATATCATAGCTAACAGTCCTTCATGCTTTCCAGGGAGGGTAATGCTGCAGAGATAAAGATGACAGCATCTCTAGTCTTCAAAAAGGTGTCAGAGGAGGATTTATCAAAAACCTACACCTGTCGACTGGATGCTGTATCTGGACCCTCAAGCTTCGTCACCATCACGTTGGCCCAAAAAGGTACGTAAGATGAATAGAGCTTCTGCTTGACTTTTTTTTAAAACTATTGCATATGGTTGTTGCCAGCAGTGGATCGTGAAGCTCAAACTAGATGTCTGTCTCTAACCCACACGTTCAAATTACATGGAAGTTTCATCTGGCGTCTGCTGCTTTCAAATTACTTCTAATTTGAGGAGTTATTTGTCCCTACAGCGCCTATCTCGTCCCTCTCCCTGGCTCTCGGCATTGTGGCCGTCATGCTAGTAATTGTTGTAACAGTTGTTGTTTCGGTGAAACTGAAAATGGACATCGCTCTTTTCCTGCGTGGCACTTTCTGTTGCTATCGCAGCACCTCAGGTGTGATTCATGTTTATGGTTTTGATGAGAGTTTTGTGTATCAGGTGCATATTTTTCTCAGCACTGAACCGCATAAAAACAGCCAGCCATGTTGTCTCTACCAAAGCTGTTTGTTTTGTTGTTTAGATGGAAAGAGCTATGATGCCTTTGTGATGTGTTACAAGAGCGACACAGACGCAGGACTGAATGAAGATGACAGAAAATGCCTGGAGAGTGCTTTGGAAGAGAGGTTTGGTTACACTCTCTGTCTTTATGATCGTGACGTCTCACCAGGGAAAGGTACGTATTTATTTACGATGAAAAAAGTCTCCCAAGAAGTCTACATGGAGTAACGAATAATCTGAACTCTGGCTGGTTGCAGCCGCAGCGGAGGCCGTGCTGGACTGTATCGAGCAGAGTCGGGCGGTTGTTTTGGTTCCCACCTCCCCAGATCCTGGACCGGGATCGGGCCTGCTGAGTGCCATCCATGCAGCCCTCGTGGAGCGGCAGACTCGCTTGATTTTCATCCAAACGGAGACAACAGAAGCGCCGAGGTCTGGGTCCTTACCGGAGGCCTTACAGCTTCTTGGCGAGGCTGGAGACTGTGTCACGTGGAAGGGCATGAGCTCCATGCCGCATTCTTCCTCCTTCTGGAAGCAGCTACGGTATCACCTGCCGGCCCCGAGGGAGGCATCAAACGTGAAGCTTTTACCTTAGACAACTACCCAGGATGATAACTGTTACAGCATTTAGTCAGATCTATTGCTTTATGTTTCTGTCATTAAGTCAAGGTATAATGCAAAATGGTTGACAACGTTCATACTATTTATAAGAGAGAATTCATATGTAATATTATAAATCATTAAGTGTTTTAATATTCTCAAGCTTTCTTTGGAGTTACAATCAACCCTAAAAGTGTGTCTTTCTAAATGGAACTACTTGTTCTCACGGTGTTCTCTATTCCTCCTTCACCCCCTTATATATTCCCCTTACTTCTTCATACAGCACAAAATGCCATCACTGCTCACATCTGATCAGCTCTTGGTGATCGGTTGAACCTAATTAAGCAAATCTGCCATTTTCTCTGCAGATAATTTGATTTGCTTGTAACCTAACGACCAGGAAGTCATGACAGTGAAGCACCAGGAACCTAAACACTAAGTAGTTTATATGAACTCAGCTATTATTAATTTGAGTTTTTGTCACTTTTGCCTTTCCTCCGGTAAAATGTCCAAATGTGTTCTATGAAAACGGCCTATCAGGTGTGGGCACTACAGAGAATGATATAAATATGCACTGACACACGTCAAGATATTAGTGATTTGTTAAAAATGCACTTTCCTGTAGTTTGTGTTCTACCGCTGCTTTTAAATCTGTATTAATACATGTTTATGATATCAACAATATACCAATGTATATGAGCTATTTAGTCTAGTGTGTTGTCTTGTTTTGATTCAACATGTTGCTGTCAAATGTTCTCATAAACTCCCTGAAGGCCGACACTGTTAGGGCTGAGCAAGGCGGGAACCCAAAAGCAGCACAAGGAGTTATTTCAAAATAAAAAGGTTTCTTTAATCTTGTACTGAGCAGAACCACAGTCTGTCAACAGGAGAGAAACTAACGATCCAACAACATCAAGGGGTATGAGTACAGGTTAAGTAGGCAGCGTCCTAATTGACGATCAGTCCCAGCTGCTCCGGCAATCACCGCCCAGGGGAGGGAGGAGACAGCCACGCCTTCTTGGTGAACCCTAGACAGACGGGGTAAACACATAGGAGACAGAAACACAGGGAAACTCTGTATTGTCTTGATGACAACATGACAGACGCACTGATAAGCCAAGTCAAGTTATCAAACCACAGTTTGAGTGATGAGGGATGTTTTTGTCAGCTTGTTTGATGTTTTTCTGTCACCCAGTGGAAGTTTTACAGTCCAACAATTGTGCTCAGCCCAGCACTCACCTTTGTAACAAATAGGTGTAATTTACTGTGATTTCTTAATAATAACCAGCCCCGTGTTTTGAGAGTTAAACAATATGAATTGCCAAGTAGTGAAAGTAAATAGTTTTACTTTCAATTTACATTGGTATTTGGTGCATATACATAAAACATTAAGAGGAAATCAAAATACAGGAACAAATTGAAATTACAATAGAATATGAAAAATATGAATACATGATACAGGGATAATATTGCGTCAAAAATAATTTACAGGAAGATAGAATGTCCACACAGCTAGAAACAAGGAAAATAAGCTGAAAAATCCAATACGTACAATCGTATATATATATATATATATATATATATATATATATATAAAACAACAATCAACAACAACATGAAATGTCTTTATACAAGTCAAGTGAAACAAAAGAAACCATCAAAAAATTCTAATTTCAGTAAGTGTAAGAACTTTACAACTGACCTAAAACTCTATAATGCAAGTAACATTTAACAGGGGTAGAAGCATGAAAGATGCTGCTATGTTTTATCAGTAATAACATGTTACTATTTGTAATAATACTCTGAACAAAAAATACACCACAGTATTACATTCAGCATCTTAGCATAAATACTTACAACTGTTGGACATGTACTGTATTTCTATATTTGTTGGAGAAAGTAAATCACATATTTAATGGTATGACACCTTACCCCAGAATCCAGTGGACCAAACAATGTGTGGCCTCGTTGAGGACAGTAAATAACTCTAAAAGGACTTCCATGTTCTTCTATCTTGTCCATTAACAGGCCAATCAGAATCAGAATCAGAATCAGAATCAGAATCAGAAACAGGTTTATTGCCAAAGAATGAATGTTTTCACAAACAAACGAGGAATTTTTTTTGGTGGAAGGTGCAACATTTGGACATGACAAACAACAATCAACGCAAGGAGGGAGGAGGTGGGAGGAAGAGGAGGAGGAGGAAGAGGAAGGAGCGGGAAGAAGGAGGAGAGAGGAAGGTGGAAGAAGAGGTGGTAGTCCTGGGGTGACAGTCAGTCAGTCCGGGGTCCATTGATGAGCCCGACCGCCGTCGGAAAAAGCTATTGGTGTGGCGGGAGGTCGTGGTCATGATGGACGCAGCCTCCTCCCGAGGAGGGACTCGAACAGGGAGTGTCCAGGGTGGGAGGGTCGGCGACAATCTTTCTGGCCCGCTTCAGTGACCTGGAAGTGAACAGGACCTGGAGGAAGGCAGATTGCAACCGATAACCCTCTCGGCCGGCGGATGATGCTCTGCAGCCTGCGCTTGTCTTTGGCTGTGGCTGCAGGGTGCCAGACGGTGATGGAGGAGCAGATGATGGACTCAACGATGGCCGTGTAGAACTGTACCATCATCTTCCCTGGCAGGTTGAATTTCCTCAGCTGCCTCAGGAAGAACATCCTCTGCTGGGCCTTCTTGGAGATTGAGCCGATGTTCAGCTCCCACTTGAGGTCCTGGGAGATGATGGAGCCCAGGAAGCGGTAGGACTCCACAGCGTCGGGGAGTCACACAGGATGAGAGGGCGGGTGGGCTGCATTCCTCCTGAAATCCACAACCATCTCCACTGTCTTCAGGCGTTGAGCTCCAGGTTGTTCTGGCTGCACCAGGTCACCAGGTGGTCAGTCTCCCACCTGTAGGCGGTCTCGTCCCGCCAGAGATGAGTCAATGAGGGTGGTGTCATCCATGAACTTTAGGAGCTTGACGGACTGGTGACTGGAGGTGCAGCTGTTGGTGTACAGGAGAACAGCAGAGGAGAGAACACAGCCTTGGGGAACCCGTGCTGGTGGTCCGGGAGCCTGAGACGTGTTTCCCCAGCCTCACGTGCTGCTTCCTGTCGGTCAGGAAGTCTGTGATCCACCTGCAGGTGGAGTCGGGCACGTGCAGCTGGGAGAGCTTGTCCTGCAGCAGGGACGGGATGATGGAATTGAAGGCAGAGCTGAAGTCCACAAACAGGATCCTGGCGTAGGTTCCTCGGGAGTCCAGATGCTGGAGGATGTAGTGAAGGGCCATGTTGACTGCATCGTCTGCAGACCTGTTGGCTCTGTAGGCGAACTGCAGGGGGTCCAGGAGTGGGTCGGTGATGGTCTTGAGGTGTGACAGGACCAAGCGTTCAAGGGACTTCATGACCACAGAGGTCAGGGCGACGGGCCTGTAGTCATTGAGTCCTGTGATCTTGGGTTTTGGGGACGGGGATGATGGTGGAGGCCTTGAAGCAGGCTGGAACGTGGCATGTCTCCAGGGAGGTGTTGAAGATGTCGGTGAACACCGGAGACAGCTGGTCAGCACAGTGCTTCAGGGTGGAGGGAGGCGAGTCCGGGCCCGCTGCTTTGCGGGGTTCTGCTTTTAAACAGCCTGTTGACGCTCTCTCCAGGATGACGAGGCGTCGCTGAGTTGATGGAGGGTGCTCCAGAGGTGTGAGCCCCTGATGGGCTGGGGAGGGTGGGCTGATGGTCTGTGGCTTGTTGGTGGGGCTGTGCGGGATTGTCTCAGGACTGCTCCATTGTCTTTCAAAGCGGCAGTAGAACTCATTTAGCTCATCTGCCAGAAGCACATTGTTCATGGAGTGGGGTGATTTGGGCTTGTAGTTGGTGATCTGCCTGAGCCCTCTCCAGACAGAAGCAGAGTCGTTTGCTGAGAGCTGCTGTTGCAGTTTCTCAGAGTACAGTCGTTTAGCATCTCTCACCGCCTTGCTAAACCTGTATTTGGACTCTGTGTACAGGTCCTTGTCCCCACTCCTGAATGCCTGGTCCTTCTGCAGTCTTAGCTTCCTGAGCTCCGCTGTGAACCAGGGTTTGTCGTTGTTATAACTCACCCTGGAGCTGGATGGAATACAGCTGTCCTCACAGAAGCTGATGTAGGAAGTTACAGCCTCTGTGTACTCATCCAGGCTGTTGGTAGCAGTCCTGAAGACATCCCAGTCAGTACAGTCAAAGCACGCCCGTAGATCCTCCAGAGCCTCACTGGTCCACTTCTTGAACTTCCTCACCACAGGTTTGCAGAGCTTTAGTCTCTGCCTGTATGAGGAATCAGATGAACCATGACGTGGTCAGAGTTTCCCAGTGCAGCTCGAGGACGGCGTGATAGGCCCTGCTGATTGTTGTGTAGCAGTGGTCCAGAATGCTCTTCTCTCTGGTAGGGCATTTAATTAACTGTCTATATTTAGGAGTTCGTGGCTGAGGTTTCCTTTGTTAAAATCCCGAGTACAATAACTAAAGAGTCCGGAAGGTCCGCTCCACACACCGTATCTGTTCGGCGAGGGTCCGCTGTGCCTCGTGCACGTTCCCGCGGCGGCATGTAAACTCCGGCCAGGATGAATGAAGCGAACTCACGTGGGAGTAGAAGGGTTTGCAGTGGATGATAAAGATTCCAGGTCCGGCGAACAGTGCTGTAGAATCACCGTTACGTCGTTGCACCAGCCGTTGTTGAGGTAAAGCAGATTCCTCCACCCTTTTTCGGAGAGCTCCGTGGCGGTCCGCTCGGAACAGCTGGAAGCCAGCGAGCTGGAGCGCAGAGTCTGGTATCGAGCCACTAAGCCATGATTCCGTGAAACACAGAACGGAGGATGAGGAGAAGTCTCTGTCTCTCCCCACCAGCAGCTGGAGTTCGTCCAGTTTGTTGCACAGTGAGCGGACGTTGGAGAGAAATATGCCCGGCAGCGCTGTACGAGATCCCCGTTTCCGTAGCCGTACAAGCGCTCCCGCGTTTCCCTCTCCGCCGGCGTTTCACCGATGGCGAAGGTGAGCACACCTTTTACAAAAATGTCCAGTAACTCCACAGAAGTTAAAAACGTTGGAAGTAAATCCGCTGGAGTTGTTCCCCTGATGTTCAAGAGTTCTTCTCTGGTAAAAGAGCTCTGGGAATCCCAGCAGAAAACAGTATTTAAAACGAAAACAATAAAAAACATCGCGCACCAACACACCGAGGCGACCTTTCGCGGCGCCATCAGGACAATAATACCGGCACCGAAAATCAGGCCCAGTATGTTGGTGCCTTGAACATAATGTCTCTCAATTTGCACTTGTGCTGCATTCTGTAACCAGACGTAAACTCATTATGAATAATAATCTGAGAGCAACTTTATGTATGAAAGAGTATCTCTGCAAATGCTATATCCACAAAATGATCTTCTTAAGGTCCTAACCACTAGTTCTGCTTTATATTTGTTGTGGACATCCCACACACTAACGCCCTCGTGTTTGGGTTCATGACATCACCCGTAGGCTCACTCAGCTCGGTCACTTTCACCGATGAAGTTACTGTTACGTCTGAAAGACTTCCGCTTCCAGCGCTACGAGAGCGGAACATCGAAATGCTGTTACTGTGTTCATAACATTATAAATTTATAATATATAATATATGTTATTGTGTTCATAACATTATTGTCCTTCTTGTTCTGATTCAACAGCGGCGGGACAGCGATGACGCGCGGAGCAATTCAAGAGCTGATTGGCCCGAGTTGCGAGATTACTGCCTCAAAGTTGAATTATTTCAACTAGGGGCGAAAAATTGCGCCGCTGTAAACGCGTCGCCCACATTGCGTCGCCCCAAACGCGCCGCCCGGAGAAATATCGCATCTATCACAGCCACACGCATCTGTACGTTGACTTTTCATGGGATTCGGAAAAAATAGTTTCGCTTTTGGTGTGAACGCACCTTTACACGGGAAAAATATTTACCGGCTGCAGAGTCAAATTTTGCTCGTCCGCTTCAATCCCAAACCTCACAGTTTTGTACTATAATAGAAAGAAAGTGTTCAAATAATAAATATAAAAAAGATAAGAAATGATTCATATGCCTCAAATGAAAAGCGCACCTTTCGGGAGCAGTCCAGGATCAGGTTTTGTGGGAGAATGCTCCTGTAAAAAACATGTCAAAGTCACATTCATTGGTGGGCTTTAATATTTTTGGGAAATTACTCAAGAGATGCGACTTTATCAACGAATTGATTTGCTGGATGTTTGCGTAATATTCTAGAGAACCTGAAATCCCTAATTATTTCTGCTTAAAAACATTAATGAATGTGAATACTGTTGTTTGACGTTCCCATTTCTGAAACTAGAACGGGCACTCAGTAGAGCGCATACCTTCGCATATCACAAGATTGGGCATTAAATTATGAACATGTTGGCATTAGTTGCATGCCAATTGGATAAAAATTGACCGCGCTATGGTAAAAATAAGATTTTGACCTTTTCATGACCTTGACCTTTGACCCGATCGATCCCAAAATCTAATCAAATGGTCCCCGGATAATAACCAATCATCCTACCAAATTTCATGTGATTCGGTTTAATACTTTTTGACTTATGCGAATAACACGCACGCACGCATACAAATACACGGCGATCAAAACATAACCTTCCGCATTTTCAATGCGAAGGTAATGATGTCACTGACCCTAAAACCTGCTGAAGTGGATGTGCAGCGAAACCAGAAATAATGTCAATATATACACTACCGTTCAAAAGTTTGGGGTCATCCAGACAATTTCGTGTCTTCCATGAAAACTCACTTTTATTTATCAAATGAATTGAAAATTGAATAGAAAATATAGTCAAGACATTGACAAGGTTAGAAATAATGATTAATATTTTAAGTATTAATTTTGTTCTTCAAACTTCAAGCTCAAAGGAAGGCCAGTTGTATAGCTTATATCACCAGCATAACTGTTTTCAGCTGTGCTAACATAATTGCACAAGGGTTTTCTAATCAGATATTAGTCTTCTTAGGCGATTAGCAAACACAATGTACCATTAGAACACTGGAGTGATAGTTGATGGAAATGGGCCTCTATACACCTATGGAGATATTTCATTAGAAACCAGACGTTTCCACCTAGAATAGTCATTTACCACATTAACAATGTATAGTGTGTATTTTTGATTCATGTTATCTTTATTGAAAAAACAGTGCTTTTCTTTGAAAAATAAAGACATTTCTAAGTGACCCCAAACTTTTGAACGGAAGTGTACACTTTCTTCTCACCAGGCTAGATCCACCAAGGCGTCGACAATAAAGAAGACCTCCATATCTTCTGTATGTTCTTTTTTCTTGGCATCCACTCCTGGCTCGACGGACAGAGCCAGGATCAGCCCTGCAACACAGAATACACAGTGTCTGCTGTAGTTCTCTCATATACAGTCAGAGCACAACACCACACAGCAGATTGATTTGAATGGGCTGAATAGGGATTACGACTGTAAAACGTAAAAGAACAGTGCCTCACAAGAAGTTACAAAGTGCTTTACATGGTATAAAACAGTGAAAAGCAAGAAGAAGGAAAAAGATCAACATGATTATATAAAACAAACTGCCAGTCACATTTTCATCAAGGCTGTTTGAACACCATACTGTGCATGAAACACTCAATGTTCACAACTGTGAACAACATTAAGTGATTTAAAAGGGTCTCCCACTAGGGGGAGACACTTTTATTGCAGAACAGCTAATTCAATCATAATACAAACTCACTATGAAATATTGATTAGAGAATTCCACTGAGTTTTTCATTGGCGCTATTGCTGCCTGCATGCTGGCTCACTGAGATATTAATAACATCTCCACTTTTGACACATCAAAATGTCTGCGGTGAGAAAGGTTTTCATAAAATATAGAGCAGAACACATTCCGGAAGAAATTAGTATATGTGTCACCTGGTTGAAATAGCTGTATTCCCATGTTGACAGAGGCTAGTGAATGAGTTTTAAATAGCACATTTAGAAGCTAAAGTAAATTAAAAACAGAAATGTTCAAATGCCATATGCATTGTGTGTTTATCAATAAATCAATATATTTCTGAATAAAATCATTGTACGATATATCTCAGACAGAAGAGTTGTTGAGACAGAATATGCTGACGCACGTAAAGCGATCTTTTCTGAAGTTTCAACATTTAGACGAGCAACACCGAGAAAAGACAACACAAGTCACGGTCTGCCGACTGCAGGCTGGCGAGTGAGTTAGGTCATACAGTCTACAAGTGTATCATTAAAGGTAATGTGATGGAAAGGGAGGGGAACACAGTTACATCATAAGAAAAAAAGTTTACGTAGAATTGAGATAAAACTACAACAAGTAAAAAGCGTCAACAGATAAATTAATACAATAAGTACAAAATACGAAGAAAATGTAATCAAATCAATAGAAACATTACAAAGAAAAAAAGCAGTAAAATGACGACATCACCGAAAAGCTAGTGAGTTTTAAGAGGTGATTTTAAAGAGATCACTGATTCTGCAAGCCTTTTATTTCCTCGGGGAAGCCGAGGGGCCCCGATAGCAAAAGCACGGTCACCTTTAGTTTTTAGCCTTGACTGTGGAACAGAAGAAAAAAAAATTTAACGTAATTAAAAGTACAAAAGTAAGAAAAAAGTAATGAAAAAGTATGAATGTAATAAAAAGTACAAAGGTAATGAAAAAGTACAAAAGTAATAAAAAGTAATAAAGTAATAAAAAGTACAAAAGTAATGAAAAAGTACAACAGTAATGAAAAAGTACAAAAGTAATAAAAAGTACAACAGTAATGAAAAAGTACAAAAGTAATAAAAAAAGTAATAAAGTAATGAAAAAGTACAAAAGCAATACAAAGTACAGAAGTAATGAAAAAGTAATAATGTAATAAAAAGTACAAAAAGTACTAAAGTAATACAAAAATTATGAAAAAGTACATATGGAATAAAAGTACAAAAGTAATAAAAAAGTAATAAAGTAATGAAAAAGTACAAAAGTAATGAAAAGTACAAAAGTAATACAAAAGTAATAAAGTAATTAAAAAGTACAAAAGTTATGAAAAAGTACAAAAGTAATAAAAAAGTTATGAAAAAGTACATATGTAATAAAAGTACAAAAGTAATAAACAAGTAATAAAGTAATGAAAAAGTACAAAAGTAATGAAAAAGTCCAAAAGTAATGAAAAGTACAAAAGTAATAAAAAAAGTAATAAAGTTATAAAAAGTACAAAAGTAATGAAAAAGTACAAAAGTAATAAAAAGTACTAAAGTAATAAAAAGTACAAAAGTAATAAAAAGTAATAAAGTAATGAAAAGTTATAAAGTAATAAAAAGTACAAAAGTTATAAAAAAGTTATAAAAAATTAAATTAAAAGTAAAAAAGTACTAAAAAGTTTTTTGTTTTAAAGGAATTAAAACGTTTAAAAATGTAAAAAGTACTAAAAAGTCATAAAAAGTTAAGTTATAAAAAAGTTAAAATATAATTACAAAGTTTTAAAAAGTTTTACAAATTAATTTGAAAAGTTATAACAATTTAAAAAGTAATACAAAGAAGGGAACTAAGTTATACAGTGGCGAGGTTCATTCTTAACTAATATGAAAAACAAATACAGCTACTAACCAAGTAATTTAGTTGGTATGAGTCTGCATTAATCTTCAGTCAGTAATCTAGGATAGACGAGATCTAATCACTGAGTGGATTTTCGACAAAAGCATTTGTTAAACCCTGTCAAGAAAACATGATCAAATCACCAAAATAGTAGAATCAAGAGAGGAAAGATTCAGCCGAACGCGCCGATATGTTTGTTTGTGGGTTAAATGTGACCTAAGAAACTCTGAAGCTGGTTCTCAACTGTGCTGCCTGAACACATGCATGAACCGATGGTAAAAGTTCACCATGCCTAAAAACTCCTGCAGTGCCTTCACTGTGAGCGGGCGCTGAAAGTTAACCACCGCGTCCACCTTCACTGGAAGGAGAACGGCCCCGTTTTTACTGATGCGATGTCCAGGAAAGTCAATGGTTGTCAACCCAAACTGGTACTTAGCCGGGTCGCCGATCAACCCGTGTTGGTTGAGCCGGGCAAAAAAAATCCGCAGGTGAGACATATGCTCTGCCCTTGATGAACTGGCCACCAGGATGCGGCATTCGCGAGGACAGCTGCGTGTTCTCTTGCTATTATCAACATCTGCCGTAACTACGACAACAACAGACGCATTCGACCGAAGGTCGCCAGTTAACAGGGTCTCAGGTTGAACCGTAACACCGGCCCCGGCGTTTCCCTTCCTGCTGTAACTGCATGGCGAGCGGCACCGTGTAGCCCTCGGTCCAAACCGTGCGTGGTAAAAACACAAGCCTGCGGTTCCCCGTCGTTGACTTGCTTCCGCTGCCGCGACAACCGCTGTCTCCGCTGGTAGACATGCAGCTGGTAGCCATGCAACTTGCGCCGGCTTCTGCACGGCCAAACAGTGTTGTTGTCCGGCAAGAAAAAACTTATCGGCCTCCTCGGCCAACTTCTGACATTTCCGTAATCCTGGAATTGGCCAAAGATGACCGCAACTGCAAAGGCAGCTGCTGTAGAAACAGTTCCATGAATAAAAACTCGGACTGGTTTCTACCCAGGAGAGCCAGCATCTTGTCCATAAGCTCCGACAGCTTGCTGTCGCCGAGGCCATTCAGCGAGAGCAGCCGGCGAGCCCGCTCGGAGTCCGATAGTCCAGAAACCTTCAGCAAGTGTTCTTTCAAAGTGGCGTACTTGTCGCTGAACGGGGGATTCTCTAGGATGCTCACCACTCTGCCCGCAGTCAAACTGCCGAGCGCCGCCACGACATAATAATATGCTCATCGTGTCTAAGGAAACTCTAAACTACACTTTCAATGCATGCAACCTACACCTCATTTCTATCGTATCATTGCAGCTGTCTTTGTCTGTCCTTCTTCATCTCTGTGTCTATTATATTTACCCTGCTCTCTAAATATGTCATCCATTCTGTAATAAAAGCATCCCTGTTAGGCCTTGTTGGGCTCAGCTGCAGCCCGTGGCTTGGCCCACTCGTAACCCAAGTACTCATCGTTCCCCCACCAGGAGGAAGATTGAATCATTGTGAACTTGTTTCGTTTGTCTAACTTCTACTGGTCCCAACTCCATATCACAAGGAGTATACAAGTCCCCCACATTGTTTCCTCTCTAACTGAAACTGCACCTACACCTCTGCGCACATGTGTGTGTGGCTCCAACTGTCACTGCAGATGACGCCGACATACCACCACCACAATGACATTGTGTCTTGCTCGGAGGAATCCAACAGTTGCTGCGCTGGCAACAACGTGACACTCTTCCTTGTGTTTCACTTTTCATCATCACCCCAGTGTGGTATCACATGATCTTCCACTCAGCAGGACCACAGCTCTGACAACGCTCTTGAATGTCTGGTTGTGCGGCACCGCGTGTTGTCATGATGGTGGAAGCCCTTCTGCCTCCTCTGTTGTTACTCCTGGCATCCTTCACAGGTAAGAACATGCCCTCAGTGGGTTGAAGGTTGAACACATAGACAGACAGACAGACAGACAAAAACAACATAACCTTTATGAGAAAAGTGAATCACAATTATTGATGAATGTGTCAAGCTGGTAAATGTAGGGGGATTTTGTGATTATGTTTTGTGTTTTTAACCTGGATCTGCAAAATAGTTAGTTATTAAAGTATTACATAAATGTAGTGGAGTTAAATGTGCACAATTCACCTCTGAAATGTAATGGACTAAGTACACAGCAGCAGAAGATGGAAATAAAAGTACAAATAGTTGAGTAAATGTACTTGACACTGCATGGGCAAAACCACTGAAAGATAATGTTGTCAGTCTACATAACTTTCCGAGCTGGCTCCAAATATTAATAATTAATAAAACAGACTTTTTTAATACACTATGACATGCAGATTGGATCATCATAGATATCAACCATGCACATGATTAAATACATTGGCAAACGTCTCTTTGTTGCCCTGACCAGTGCTGACTTTGACAAAACTTGACACATTTTCCATCACACTGAAGTCACAAGACCAAAATGCATCAAGAAATTAGGATGTGGTGAAGAGCCCCCACTGTGCTTTCATAACGGTTGCATCCGCCAAACTCACAGCAGTTCCACAAATGATCCAGTTAAGAGGGCACACCAAATGTAACCATTCCCTTTCTTTAAATAGCAAATCTGAACGCCTGATTGGAGATATTCTTTGATAGGTTGACAGCAGTAAATTGTTCATCAACAGACATCTGGATTACGAGATGAAAACATTTTCAATACCTCGCAACAATTTAAAAAAATTAAAAAGCATTACAAAATTGAGATTTGTTGGATGTTATATAAAAGTAATGCGACTAATCCCTGTAATCTGTGGGAGTTGTGGTGGAAGTGAAATGAATGAATAACACAGGGGGTAATTAACAAAGTATCACATTAACCTCTCTGACTCCAAAGGTCAAGGGGCTACAGGCCAGAAAGTGAACCGAAATATTGTAACCAATAAATAACACAGACCACTATTTAGTGAACTCTTTACAAGCACACAACCAAACATTGATGCTCACATGTCACTTGGATCTGGTCCAACGCATGTTGCTCATATGGACCATCACTTAAACAGCAGGCTGGATGCCAGCCTTTCTATGGTACTGGATTAAACCAGACTCATGTTCATGTGATCGCTCTACTCTCTTAAATGAGCTCAAGTTTGTGATACTCATTTGCAGGCGTGTGTCCCTGGAGAACCAGACAGACATATGTCCGGGCCGGTGAAATGGTGGTGCTGTACTGCAGCCATGACCGTCATGGTGATGCCAAAGTGATCTGGACCAGTTCCAGCAGCCAGGAGAGGGACCTGGCCGACATGTCCTCAGCTGAGCAGACGCAGTTGGGGTTGCTGGTTCGTGGGAGGAGTCTTGTGATTCTCAACGCTTCTGTCAACAACCAGGGGAATTACTCATGCTCTCCGGGGTAAAGTCCAGTCAGTCCCACAATGATACTGACTTTCGCTCCGAAAAACCAGAAATAGAATTGCTATGTAGTTCTTTGGAGATTAATGTAGATGTACAGTGAATACATACAGTACTTTTTTTCACCCTCAATCGAGTTGCAATGATTTGTGGGATTACAGTCCTGAATGGCTTTTTCCACAAGCTTGTAGGTGAAGTGAGACTTAGACCTGATCCCATGTCAGGGGATGCCTGCATTTTAACACAGAAGTTTGCATTTTAACACAGAATACATGGTGATGGGACAACAAAGCTGTTCCGTTTCCTGAATGTGGAGAATATGAAACTGTTCACAATGAATTATTGTCAATTACTTGTATTCTGGAAAAAATAATTTTGAGTTTCAGATTACCAATACTTCTTCTTCTTTTTTTTATCATACTTGTTCTTTGGTGACGTGACAGGAATGTCAGCAGGCAGTACTGGTTCAGGCTGACAGTTTACCCAACGCAGAGAGAAAAGAGGCTAAATGTCACACTGGCTGATATTTAAAATGTGCATTTTTGGAAACTGAACCTTTTTAGCCGTCTCCACAATTCACATTCAGAGCCTCTGAAAAATGTTTGAATGGGAAATCTTCATGTTAACCTTTCTCTTTGATGCCAGCAGCCGGCTCTGGTTCAGCCTCATCGTATGCACACCGCAGTCCAGAGAGTGTGAGGAGAGGACCCAGTACCCTCACATATGTTACAGACAGGAGGCCTGCACATTGAACTGTCCCGAGGTAAACATACCTGCTGTGAGCATCACGAATATTACCAGCAACGGCATCATATGGAACAAGGTATGTAAACGCAGCAGTGTTTGTCATATAATATTTCAGCCCTGGAGATTTGTGTATCCTTCTAGTGGGGACTTCTGACTGCCAGTTTTAAACCATTTGATTAGCAAATTTCCCAAAAGCATAGCAAACCTTTTGGCCGTGGTGTTTTTAAGGCTTGTTTTCATCCTTTTTAAATTAATCTTTATTTTTCCATCTTGTGGGGGGGCAAGCCAAAAGACGGCTACTTCTCAAGTGTGGAAGAGAATGACCACGGTGTATACACCTGTACCAGGTCTTACCTGTATCGTAGACAAGAATATCACATGACCTTTACAGTGGTGCTTCAAGTCAAACCGAAGGGTGAGGAAAGAGCTGTTTTTTCATATTCACAGGTTATGTTCATAGGTTGGGGTGAGAAGATGTAAAGTGTTTTCTCCTTTCTTTCTTTTTGCACAGAAAAAAAAAAAGTCCCAGTGATCACTTCACCACGCAATCGTGATGTTTTTGAGGTAGATTTGGGTGAGTGTCCATCTTGTATCTTGGACACACAGGCTGAGATATACAGCATTTACGATCTTTCTAAATTACTACCTTTAAATCTTGTCAAAATCGACAACTGCTTTTTTTAGGCGCAACACTGGTGGTTGATTGCAAAGCCGTTATGTATGCAGACTTAGACGACGTGTTGTGGTTCCACGGGAAATCAGAGGTGGAAACAAACAACAGCTTTCCTGTTTTCTACAATTACACACGGTAAACACTTCACCCAACTGAGTCTGGAAGTGCACATGTTTGACACATACAACACACAAAATAGCTTAACTTCCTGACTTTTATTTCCTTTCCAGGGAGGTTAAAGGTGCAGAGATAAAGATGACAGCATCTCTAGTCTTCAAAAAGGTGTCAGAGGAGGATTTATCAAAAAGTTACACCTGTAGACTGGATGCTGTATCTGGATCCTCAAGCTTCGTCACCATCACGTTGGCCCAAAAAGGTATGTAATGTCTCAAGTGTTCAAAACCTTTTCCTAAATCTTAAACCTATTAAATCTGCTTGTGTTGTTGTTCTTTTTGAGTGGGTCTGCCAGTAACGATGATCCTATTTAATCAGATTAAAACCACTACTATATGAGTTTTTAAATTAACATTTTGTCACATTTATTCTCGCTGTTATTTTCCTACAGCTCATCCTTCTTACGTCTCCCTGGCTCTCGCCGTTGTCGGTGTTATGGTGGTGATGGTCTTGGCAGTAGTTATCTATGTGAGGTTCAAAATGAATATCACTCTTTTCCTAAGAGACACTCTTGGCTGCCACAGCAGCATCTCAGGTGGGATTCATGTTGTTGGTTAATTTTAGCAAACAACTCATGTTTAAGAAGCTCATATCGATGGCTGAAGAGCAAAACCTCCAATCTAAAGAATTCACTTTTTGATTTCTTGCAGAATTGTGCAGATAGGAGGTTTTGCACTTTGGCCTTCAATATGTGGATTTATAAGAGAAGTGACAAAGCTGTTTGTTTTGTTGTTTAGATGGAAAGAGCTATGATGCCTTTGTGATGTGTTACAAGAGCGACACAGACGCAGGACTGAATGAAGATGACAGAAAATGCCTGGAGAGTGCTTTGGAAGAGAGGTTTGGTTACACTCTCTGTCTTTATGATCGTGACGTCTCACCAGGGAAAGGTACGTATTTATTTACTTTGAAAAAAGTCTCCCAAGAAGTCTACATGGAGTAACGAATAATCTGAACTCTGGCTGGTTGCAGCCGCAGCGGAGGCCGTGCTGGACTGTATCGAGCAGAGTCGGGCGGTGGTTTTGGTTCCCACCTCCCCAGATCCTGGACCGGGATCGGGCCTGCTGAGTGCCATCCATGCAGCCCTCGTGGAGCGGCAGACTCGCTTGATTTTCATCCAAACGGAGACAACAGAAGCGACAAGGTCTGGGTCCTTACCGGAGGCCTTACAGCTTCTTGGCGAGGCTGGAGACTGTGTCACGTGGAAGGGCATGAGCTCCATGCCGCATTCTTCCTCCTTCTGGAAGCAGCTACGGTATCACCTGCCGGCCCCGAGGGAGGCATCAAACATCAAACGTGAAACTTTTACCTGCAGCAATCTCGGATGTTACCTCATGCCAGAATGAATAGCTGTTATTATATCTCTTTTCAGTGTATGACTTACAGATACAGAATAACACAAATGGATACTAGGAAAATATATTTACTGCTGTAGACGGTCATGTTTAACATTTACCTTTATTGTTGTAATATGTCAATGGAGCATCTTGCATTGTTAAATTGACGTGTTTCCACGTGTTTCCTTTTTACTATGAAAGCTGATGCAAAGACATGTAACAGAATTATGAATTTAATGTAAAAATGTGAAGTTGCTTCTGGTCACAACAATATTTACTGTCACTGTCACTGACATCCAGAAATGTTCCACTAATGTATTCTCATGAAAGTGAGGGTGTTGCTTTTCACAGGGGCTCATTGATTAAAATCCCCCATATATATTCAAATGTAGTCACTGGATTTCTCTTCTATATTATTAAACATTTATTCACATACCACTGTGTTTATGTAAAGTCTTCTGTGCGAAACATTTATATGCATTTGTTTTAATATCTGTGCTGTCTGCCATCATGCTCTCAAAATACCAGGGTCGTTTTGACAGGTGGTCAAATGAATGCTCAAGTTGTTTCATGATGGATGTTCAACTAGACAATTATTTGCAAACATCAACAAAAGAAATATCTGATCAATACTTCTCCAAACTTAGCGTAAAGACTGCAACAACGTACCAACACCTCCAAAGGTCCAACATTGTTGGTTTCATTATGGCTTGTTTTGGTTTATGGGTGCATTTTCCAGAACTTAAATGTTACTTTTCAGACATGAGAATATTATATAATTTCTCATCTCAAAGCGAATATGTTTGTCTTCCAAAAGACTTTCTGCCATCTTGTGACCAAAAACCTAATTCAGGTAGCTTTAAGAACAGGTTTATTTTTCAAACACAGTGTATTACAATGTATTGCTATATTGAAAATATTGAATAAAGTTAATTTTGAGTCAGCAAGCTTATGTTAACAGTGTACACCAGATTAATAAGTGATACAATTCAGTAATGGTTGTGTTAGTCCGTATTAATTTAGAGCTGTAATATAAATATAATGTACAATGTCATGCCAAACCTCTGTGTAACAAATTGGATCCAGCCTCCAGTGGCCCTGAACAGGATACGCAGATAGATCATTGTTTATGGATGGATATGACAAAGGTAGTATTATAGTAGTGGTTATACATAGTATAGACAAAAGCATACAGCAGATTCAGCAGAGAAAAAGATTGTGGAGAGGACGTGTCGGCGAGATTATGTGGTGAGATTAGAAACCAGGTCAAAGTCCAGGTGTGCAACATCATTTATGAATCTAAATGTACTCTCAGAATATGTTTGTGTCTTCCTTTTCACCTGAATTTTAATAATAATAATGTTGAAAAGCAATGCTTGCATGTATCTCATTGTCTCTTCTTATTAAAGGAACTATGTTATCTACCTGTTGCATCTCCTAGACAGTAAAATACTCATATTTAACAGCTCTTCCGTAGTTTACATAGGAAGTAGAATGCAATTTACAGGAACACAATATTAGAGCAGTTTCTTTTGAAATCATGTTCAAAGGCGACCAAACAGGAAACAGTACCACCTACTACATGTCCTGTGAAAATGTTGCAGCTCATGTTGAGAGAGACGAGGAGCAAAAAAAAAGTGACAACGAGAAAATACCAAGAAAACCAGATGTGGTTGTGTAAAGAAAAGAGGCTGAAATGTAAAAGAGCTTGATTTCATCAGGACTGAATTCTACAAGCAATGTTAACAGATTAGCGACACAGGATGCAAACTGGATACATTCTGTTGTTTTGTATCATCCCCATTTTCTCGGAGGGATGCTGCGTGGGAACCCGTCCAGAGAAAAGACCGGGTACGGTGCTTTGAATGTGGGCTTGAAAGTAAAGTATTGGAATTGTTCAGGGGGTCATGGACCTGTTTATGTCTGACTGTACAATGGAAGAGAAACAGAAACGCGACTCTCTCCAGGTCTTCAGCCAGATGTTGCACACCAGCACTACAGAGCTGTGGAGGGGGAGATGTTCGTGATGCCGTGCCACGGGTCTGTGAGCCGGCACACGGTCGTCGTGTGTTCCCGGACCGAAGGAGGAGCTGAAGGCACATCCTTTGTCTGTGGGAGCGAGTTCCCAGCAGAAGCAAGACATTCTGGAAAGTACTTGTGCAGGTAAATTATCATGTCCCCAAATGTGTCAGATTAGACTCAGTCTAAACTAATTGTTTTTCACTGATGCGGCAACTCATGTCCTCTTAATCTTAGCTGTGGAGTTCAAAATCAAATCCATAGTAAGCAAAACAATCCTAATCCTTGTTGTACATGTCATGCTGTGCTCTTCAACAAATGTGTTACTATTTTGTTTTTAGAAATGATGAACCCCTGGTTTTCAAGGTTTTATTGTTGCCAAGACACTTGGATCTCTTTCCGCTTTCCCACCTTTCCCCTGACCTACACATGGCTAAAAAACTCGCCTAGAAATGTAGCAATGTACCAACACAGCAATATTTCTTCTTACTAATGCACTTACAATGGTTAACAATATTACATTACATTTCTGCCAATAGCTTTAGCTTTAAATCTTAAGTGCATGTCTCGAGTCTGACTTCATTCAAAGTTCACCTCTGGTTAGTAAGTCTGCAATTATTGAACATCGCCATTTTCATCGCTCCACATCAGAATGTTGGCCTTGGCAGTAAAGCGTTCGGCCTGTTTTTGAATGGACATGGTCCACATGGACTCCAGCGGCTGGTGATATTCGCAATACACCAATCCAGATTAAGTTGTACTTACATTAATTCCTTAACCCAAAATATTTAACAAACTAATTATGATTAATATGTATTCTGTAAATTATTATTTGCAAAGCATTGATAAATACGAATATTTCAAGTCAAAAATTTGAAAACCTTTCCGGGACACCAAATAGCACATTGAGATGTTCTGTGTGTGTGTGTGTGTGTGTGTGTGTGTGTGTGTGTGTGTGTGTGTGTGTGTGTGTGTGTGTGTGTGTGTGTGTGTGTGTGTGTGTGTAAAATGTATGTGATTGAACTTCTATTAAGTGTTCTGGACTTTGCTGTCCAGTGGCAGTGAGTTGTTCTTCCACCTACAGGTGGTGAAGAGGTCAGAGATCAGACTGGGATGCTTCCAGCCCGAGGAGAACAGTCTCGAGCTGCGTGTTGATGCAGGGGGGGAGGTCCCCTGCCCAGGTCTCAAGTGTAGTAACAACACACATGTCACCTGGTACAAGGTGAACAACACACATGAACAGGATTAAAACGTCTCAATGTGCCATCATATAAATCGCTGCTAAAGCTCACAACACGTGTGCTTTGTTCCAGGGTAACAAAGCTGTGTCCGAGCAGAAGAGATCCTCCTGTCAGACGAGTGGGTCCTTAAAGCTCTGCCAAGTCAGTGAATACGACACTGGCCTCTATTTCTGTGATCAACAAATAAATGAGCGAGGAGTGATCTGGACCTTCAGGAGGGCTGTTCACGTCACAGTCGTACGTGAGTGCTCTGTGTGTGTCTGTAGAGGTTAAGAACGCGATAATATACGACGATACATGGTATCATAATATCCAGATAATATCGCAGTTATCCCGTGGCCAGAGACGGTAGATTTGATAGAGACAAAAAGAGGAGTGGTGTCACACTAGCTCGTATTTCTTTGAGCAGTAGACTCTAGGGATGGAAATGTTGGTCTGTTATATTAGTGGTCCAGACCGAAATATCTTAACAACTATCGGTTTGTTTAATGCTAATTTGGAAACGTTAGCATGCTGCTAACATACTTAAATGAGATGAAGCCTTTCTCAATCTGTGTTGTTGTCTGTACTTGTGGAGTTAGCATTCATCTTAAAGCACAGCCTCGCAGAGACAGAAGAAGGGGCTGTTTTGCTACTGGGTTCAAATTATAGTATTTTTAAGGCGTCCTGTTGTTAACATGTCAACCAATCTGAAATTCGTGTTTTACTTGGTTATGGTAAAATTCTAATATTTAGGACTCAAGCGGCTTATATTAATAAAATGAAAAAGAAGAAAAATAACTCCTACATTACAATAATAATTCAATAAAGTTTGAGAAAATAGACCTTTTGATTAGTTTGAATAACCTTTTTACACACAGTCTGTATGAGCTCCACAAAGCTACTCAAATTACAAATAAATAAATAATAAATAAGCCATTGCTGAGGGACTAGTGATTACTAGTTCATGATGTTTTTCACATTCAATAAAAAGGCTTCAGCACCTTTCACACATACATTACTTCATATCTAGTTGCTTACCCCAAAAACCACAGGCTCTCTCCACTGCAGGTGGTTAACTGCCTGTGGTTACTGCTATCATTGCCCCACTGTGCAAGATGGCATGCTCAAGATACTTATGGCGATAATAGCTTCTAGTTGGAAATTCCATTAAGGACCACTGTTATTTAAAACGTGGAATGTCCTATTTTCAGAACAACAGCCATACAAGAAAATCACAAGAACAATTCATCTTTAGTGCAGCTTTTCATTGCTATCACCCTCAACATAACCACCAAACCACTTTAAAAATAAGAAATTGCCACTTCTCGCAACAATTTTCAAATCAGGTTAACCGTTAAAGAAAACGCCACAAAAATGAAGCTGTTCCATGATAATTGGTCCAGACCTCCATGTAGGCTACCCCTCAGATATACGGCTTCTAACTTGGGTGATGGTTCACTTTATCTCGTGACATCATCAGGTCAAAATTGTGTTTAGTGCTAATTAGGACATATTAGCATAGTAACTAAGATGTTAAACATAGTAAACATTACACTCATTTAGTATCAGATTGCTAGCTTCGTCAATGGCAGCATGTTAGCATGACATTAGCATTCAGCTCAAGGCTCTGGTGGCCTGAAGTAAAGCCTAACAAAGCTGATAGCATGGCTACTAGTCTGAAATGCAATGCATCTCAATACACATCCTTACGTTTTAACATATGTTTTTCATTTAATTACGACACTGTGAATGCATTCATAAAGGAAATGTATAACAATGTAACTTATTTTCTTTGTTTGATTTGTTTTTATTTAAGAATTTTAAATCCTTAAGTCCTTTCCTTGAGTATCTTATCGATTTCTTTAATCATATAACGTCTTCATAAAAGAGGGTGTCGCTGGGTGTCAAAGCAGACCTCAGATCTGATGTGTACAGTAGGATTCTCAGACACACAGATGATAATGCATAACTCTCTGACTTTATTTCCCATGTCCAAACAGCTGACAAAGCAAGTTCCCCTCCCAGGTTTATAAAACCTTATGGCAACACAACAGAGATAGTGGAGCTTGGTAAGTGTAAACGACATAATACCACAGAATGAATGGGAAAAAAACAATTTCAAGTTGTTGTCACTCAAAGGTCAGCACTGTTGACACTATAATCATCTTATGACTGGTATGGTATATAGCAAACATCCAAACATTCCTGCGTTCTGGTTTGTTGAAACTTACTTTTTGACCAATTCCAAGATTTTAAAATAAATTAGAATATGTATGAACTCAGCTGATATCTTTCATGCCAATCTAATGTTGTACTTGTTCACTTGTGATGCTCTACATGTTGCTGTAACTTACATTCAGGCTCCATATCTTCGTCTAAATGACTCATTCGTGCATCTTACAATTTGGTATGATGGCAAGACATAAATTATAGTATCACTTTTATTTGGACATTAAGTTTTTAACTATTATGACCATGTCTTTGTACCTGTTCAAGGTGGACCTCACAATCTGACGTGTGAGGTATATTTTCCTTTTGAGGGCAACTTTTCGAGGGAGGTGCTGTGGTACATGAATCATGGTAGCAACATGAAGAATATGACTCTATTACCAATGGAGAAGCAACAGTGAGTCACTGCAGGTCCTTTGTCAATGTGCGCCAGTAATTGCTTGTTATATATGACAAGCAATTGTAAAATAAGTATTCTTTGTGATGTGAAGGGAGCTGATATTCTTCCTCTGATTCAGACAGGAGAGATTGACATTTACCGAGTACAAGGTCATACGAAGTGCCATCATCGCACGGGTGACTCCCCAACACTTGAACCACAGATATATCTGTATCGCCAGGAATATTATTGGAAACAGAACTGGCACCGTTGAGCTCAAGAATCAGATTAAAGGTACTGTTGTTTCAATTGTCACAGTGATATATTGTATTTATACAACAATGTTGTCATAACATTGGGATGTTGCAGCTCAAATAAACCTCATATTACTCAAACTGAAGTCGTTCCATCCAATAAGGCAAATCATTTAACCAGCAAGCTGGATGGTGACACCATCCCGATCGGAAGATTGAAATATTAGTTTTCATTTACAAGCAATGATTACATGCATGTAGCAATCACTCTCATGAATCCACAATGATTTATCACATCACTGACTTTCAGCTCAAGTCTTTGGTTGTATGCTGCTCGAATCAGCATTTTTTCCATTTGGGATTTTTAGGAAAAAGCTCAGATAAGCCGATTGTATACTATCTACCCACCTCCAAACGATAGACAGGTAAAGTAATAAACTGGCTATAGTGGTGGAGGTGGAGGGGGAATCAAAAACAGAGCTAAAAGGAGAGTGAATACTGCACCCAATCATGACTCTAAATGAATGCTAATGCTGCTTGGTGTGTGCTGGATGTGTAACTCAGTAACTACCAATACATTCACCACTCTGTGGTGACAGCTAAAACACTCAAGTCCAGTATTGATGCATTAAAAGGTACAACATTGTTGACTGGGTTTCAGTGAAATGGCCGTCGCTGGTTGGGTATCCCATTGCCTCTTTGCTGTTGGTAGCTGGACTAGGAATCGTTTTACATGTGAAATGGCTGGAAGTACAACTTATCTACAGATCCCACTTCCGACATGGAAAGCATCATGGAGGTTAGAATGCAGACACACACACACACACACACACACACACACGCATCTGTGTTTTTATGAATTTTGGGGAAATTGCATCGACTGACATTAACTTCCTGGAGACTTACCCTAACCATAACTACTAACAACGTAATCCTAACTTTTACCTTTACATTACTCAAAACCTAATCTTAAACCAAGCCTTCACCCTAAAATATAATGATTTACATTATGCCTAAAAAAAGACAAGTCCCCACAATGTTATTGTGAATGGCCCCACAAGATGGGTAAAACACGCACACACACACACACACACACACACACACACACACACACAGACACACACTCGCTCTCTCACACACACACGCACCGCCCCCCATTCTGGCCGCAACAGCTCCTCCTCTTCACAGGATGTGGGTTAACTTCTAGAAAAAGGCAGGAGAGTCAAACATGTATCACAAAGAAAATCATGCAAACATACAAATGCAGGAAGTGTACCATTGTGACCGTTACAGAATGATTATCATCATACTCTAAATTGATTATCTTAATCCACTATATGTGCATGAAAAAAGTAGGTAAGGAACACTATGATATTGCACGTATTGTGGTGGTGACCAAGATGACAATCTGACCTCTACAGGGAAGAACCCAGGTTTAAATGTCTGTTTTGTGTTTTGGTTTCTAACTTGTCTTTCCCGTCCACCACCGATCAGAAGAGAAACAGTTTGATGTGTTTCTGTCGTACGTGTGGAGCCCGCCGTCCGCTGGGGTTGAGGGAGTTTCGAGCCTTTCCTCCTCGAGAGGACCTCACACTGATGAGGAAGGTAGGCCGCTATGTTCAGTGTGTGATGTCTGGATGTCATTGTCACGTAACTACACTGGAGGGGTGAATTCGCAATGACTTTTATTTGCAGCATGTTTATCCCGCATGGACCTGCTGAACACTGCGGAAGGGGGGTCCACCCAGAGGCCGCTAGAAGTGATGCTGCCCCAAGTGTTAGAGGACCGGTGGGGGTATCGCCTCTGTCTGCTGGAGAGGGATGTGGTTCCTGGAGGAGGTCAGAGGATCAACTGTGTGTGTGTGTGTGATTGTGTGAGTGTGTGTGTGCGTGCGTGTGTGTGTGTGGGGGGGGGGGGGGGGGGGTATGTGTGTGTGTATCTGTTGACCGCAAATGTTCCTGATGGTTTTCATTTTCTATTGCAGCATATACAAATGATGTGGTCCTTGCAATACAGAGAAGCCGAATGCTTATCTGTCTGCTGTCAGCGGACTACCTCTCCAACAGCAACGCTGTGTTTGTGCTGGAGTCGGGAGTCCAGGTAGGAAATGTATTTCACAGAAAGCATCCATCAAAACATCCATTGTGAATGTGGCATTAGCAGAACGCCAGACACTTGAAATAGAAAATATGTTGACACTGACTGAAACTCCACAGTGCCCTGTTATATTGCAATAAACTATTGTCTTCTTGTTTGACAACATACACTACCATTCAAAAGTTTGGGATCACCCAGACAATTTCGTGTTTTCCATGAAAACTCACACTTTTATTGATCAAATGAGTTGCAAAATGTATAGAAAATATAGTCAAGACATTGAAAAGGTTAGAAATAATGATTTGTATTTGAAGTATTCATTTTTTTCTTCAAACTTTGCTTTCGTCAAAGAATGCTCCTTTTGCAGCAATTACAGCATTGCAGACCTTTGGCATTCTAGCTGTTAATTTGTTGAGGTAATCTGTTGAAATGTCACCCCACGCTTCCTGAAGCACCTGCCACACGTTGGATTGGCTTGATGGGCACTTCTTGCGGACCATACGGTCAAGCTGCTCCCACAACAGCTCAATGGGGTTGAGATCTGGTGACTGTGCTGGCCACTCCATTACAGACAGCAGACCAGCTGCCTGCTTCTTCCCTCAATAGTTCTTGCACAATGTGGAGGTGTGCTTTGGGTCATTGTCCTGTTGGAGGAGGAAATTGGCTCCAATCAAGCGCTGCCCACAGGGCATGGCATGGCATTGCAAA
Organism: Pseudoliparis swirei; assembly: GCF_029220125.1. Lineage (NCBI taxonomy): Eukaryota > Metazoa > Chordata > Actinopteri > Perciformes > Liparidae > Pseudoliparis > Pseudoliparis swirei. The sequence continues at coordinate 18,293,861 of NC_079391.1, read as the reverse complement.
ATGGAGTGATAGCCTTCCTTATTTAAAATCCCTTTTACCTGGTACAAATCTCCCACTTTACCAGCACCAAAGCAGCCCCAGACCATCACATGACCTCCACCATGCTTGACAGATGGTGTCAGGCACTCTTCCAGCATCTTTTCACCTGTTCTGCGTCTCACAAATGTTCTTCTGTGTGATCCAAACACCTCAAACTTGGATTCATCTGTCCAGAACACCTTTTTCCAATCTTCCGCTGTCCAATGCCTGTGTTCTTTTGCCCATACCAATCTTTTCTTTTTATTGGCCAGTCTCAGATATGGCTTTTTCTTTGCCACTCTGCCTAGAAGGCCAGCATCCCGGAGTCGCCTCTTCACTGTCGACGTTGACACTGGCGTTTTGTGGGTACCATTTAAAGAAGCTGCCAGTAGAGGACCTGTGAGGCGTCTATTTCTCAAACTAGAGACTCTAATGTACTTGTCTTCTTGCTGAGTTGTGCACCGGGCCTCCCACTTCTCTTTCTGCTCTGGTTAGAGCCCGTTTATGCTGTTCTCTGAAGGAGTAGTACACACCGCTGTAGGAAATTTTCAGTTTCTTTGCAATTTCTCGCATGGAATAGCCTTCATTTCTAAGAACAAGAATAGACTGGCGAGTTTCACAGGAAACTTCTTTTTTTCTGGCCATTTTGAGAGTCTTATCGAACCCACAAATGTGATGCTCCAGATAATCAACTAGCTCAAAGGAAGGCCAGTTGTATAGCTTATATCTCCAGCATAACTGTTTTCAGCTGTGCTAACATAATTGCACAAGGGTTTTCTAATCATCCATTAGTCTTCTAAGGCGATTAGCAAACACAATGTACCATTAGAACACTGGAGTGATAGTTGCTGGAAATGGGCCTCTATACACCTCTGGAGATATTTCATTAGAAACCAGACGTTTCCACCTTGAATAGTCATTTACCACATTAACAATGTATAGAGTGTATTTCTGATAGATTTAATGTTATCTTCATTGAAAAAAACAATGCTTTTCTTTGAAAAATAAGGACATTTCTAAGTGATCCCAAACTTTTGAACAGTAGTGTACATCCTGAAGGAAATTATCAAATAACGTGTTTCCTTTTATTGATTTACTGACATAAACTGACACCAGTAGTCGGTGTATGGAAGTACAGATTGGTCTCCTTTGTTGTGTACCTCTGATGACATAATGTGTTATTTTAAACAACCGTTCTTATGGTTAAAAACACTCATCACTGATTTGGTACTTTGTCCATATCTTTAGGCTTTGCTGCAAAACTCTGCCATCAAACTCCTGCTAATATGGACCAGTAGAGCCTCGGCATCCCTCATCCAGCCGGACTCCCCGCTGCCCATGCAGGTCCAAAGGGCCTTGAAGGTACTACCCAGTCTGGACTGGACGTCAGGCAAACCTGCCAGAGCCACAAGCAAATTCTGGAGGTCTTTGAGGAAGGCCATGCCTGATCAGAGTGATGAGTTTCACTCTTGAAGAACCAGAAACATTTGATCCTGACATGATGCACAGCGTTTCAACAATGCAGCCCGTTACTGCATTCTGCACACACTGAAACTGTTTGCCGGCCAGTCCAAAACGTGAATGAGCAAATGTGTCAAGGAAATTTCCACAATGGTAAAAATGACAAATCGTGAAGTATCATTTCCAAATAAAGGGAGAAAAAGTGAGTCACCCTTAGTGCCATGCTCAGAGCACTAAGTGGTATGTAGTCTGATTGTGTATCTGTAACAAAAATACATTTAATTTTCAACTATATCAAATGTCCAAATAATTAATATAATGAAGGATGTCTAATATATTGATAAACAAAATACCCCCCCCCCCCCCCCCCCAAAAAAAAACCCCAGATGGATGCTATTAACAATTAACCTTAAATATGTCAAATAAAGCTGTTTCTATGCAAGTATAGAGAAAATGGATGTTGTGGGATGTAGGTATTGTATTGTCACAGCAGACTCGTAAGCAATAAACATTTGACACATAATCATCATTCAAACTTTAATATTACTGACTCAAATGTAATGAAGAGATTTGTTTGATGAAACAGGTCATATATAGCACTGAATGAGATTCATTTGGGAAAGCACACCCGTCTGATAACCACGGAGGAGTTTATTATTGTAAGAAAATGTTCGAAGTCAGGATCCGGAGAAGTAGCCACATTTATCTAAAGTAAAAGGAGTTGTGTAATATTTCTGAAGTTTGGGTTTCATGATGGTAAAATGGCAATGAAACATTGTGAGAGCCTAATTGTTGCTAACCTGCCAGAGATCATTTTAAAAAGGGACAGTTCCCTTTTTTTTAACCTGTAAAATATGTAGCAATCTATATTGCTTTGGTGGAAGTTGTGTAGGAGATAGACTGTAAAGATGTCTGCCCTCTTAAGAAAAACAAAATGGGACCACGTGGCACTTCGCTTGTGGTGGTCAGAGACAGATTTCAAAAACTCAGCAGCAATGTCTCTTCCCGGAAATCATGACCCTGGAAATATTCCTCACAAAAAAGTCTGTGGAATATCTTGAATAACCATGGCATGATCTCAGAAAAGAGACATTGCTGCCGAGTTTATTTTTTTAATGTATTCTTTTGGCACTAGTGCCACAGTCACGTGATATGAAATAGCAGGCAGACAATTCCACCATCTCCAAAACAAGACAACTCGCAGCAAAACAATAGATTGATTATTAGCACTACAGGTAAGTGGAAGAATTTATATCTATTTTTATGTTGGGATGAACTGTCCCTAAAGTATGACTTACCAGCACCCTAGTAACCACATGACTTCACACAGTTCTCAACTAAAAAAACATTCGCAGTCCTTTCACTTTGAACAAAAGAATTAGACACAGGTTTCTTTTTGCCAGGTTCTGTAACGGAGACTGAAATAGAGCATTGAGTAAGCCAAACTAGAAACACTGGCACCAAGCTCAAAGTAAACAAAGTGCCCGTGAGATAGCACAGCTAGTGGAAACAAAGGGGTGGACATTGATGCTGAGAAACTAATGGAAACAACAATCCATCTGTACGTCGAGTCCAAACCGCACGCGCACAATAACATAACTCTTAAACACACACTCCCATTTGTGGATTTAAAAATAAAAATATAATCAGACAGGAACAAACATGTCACAAAAGGGGAATGAGGACTCTAAGAAGCTAGATTATTTTTTTTGCAGTTGAAAACAACCATATTATTCTACACAGTTTAATCAACATTCTGGATATTTTTTGTGTCCCATATCTCCGCCCCCTCCCCCCTCTGCAACTCTCATCAGAGGTTTGGCAAACTGGTACATCTGCGTCAGCAGGTAGTGGTTAGAAACGTAAACTTGAGTTCAGTCACCGAGTATCGAAGACTTAAATGATCCCTCATTGCATGTCCTCAAAGTGGAGAGGTTACAGTGAAGAATCATTTGAGCCTTCATAGATATCTGTCAAGGATTAAAGTATACAAAACAATCCATTCGGGACAAAGACCACAGTAGTCATTTACTATTTGTCTGATTGGGACTTCATCTTCCTTTCCCAAAGTTTTTGATGATCAGAGAAACCCTGCTTGCCCTTGTTAAAGGAATTAGGACCCGCAGAGGTTGGCGTCTCCCTAAAAAGAGAAGAGATTAGTCATGCCACATTTATCTTAATGTGGAATGTTTTGATAAAAGCAGAAGCTGAGGGACCTGTTCTAAAGTACACCATGCAACTGGGTAGTTATACCTGCCAATGTTCTTCATCCTCATCTTTGCTTCTGGGGGCATCTCCTCAGGTTCACTCTGCAGGGCATCAGAGACCACAAGTCAGCCTCTGCATATGTGTACAACTATGACATGACTGTGTGTGTGTGTGTGTGTGTGTGTGTGTGTGTGTGTGTGTGTGTGTGTGTGTGTGTGTGTTCTTACATCATCTTCATCCTCATCAAAAACAGATGCCAGCCCTGACTTTTTTGGAGGAACTGACGGTGCAGGCTCTTTGGGTTTCTAGAAGAGATTTCAGAAAATTGATTTTGAGAAACACAAAAGCGTTACACACCTTTACTCAAAGAAAAGATGAGTGGATCAAATATGTGATTGTGCAGCTGTTCTTGACTTCATGCGTTCATGGATTAATGTAATCAATGAATGACTGTTTCACTCTTCCCAGGCAGTCACGATGCAGCACACTCACTGTTGCTCCCAGTTTGATCGATATGGGGATTGGCTTCTTCCCCATCGGGCTGCTCATGCTAAAGCCTATCTTGGAGACTTTGCGGGGCGCCGGCGGGTCCTCTGAGGACTCGTCCTCCTCTTCGGGCACGAGATGCTCGGATTTGCGTTTGACTGCGGCCCTCTCTCCTCCCACAGTGCTACAAGAGACAGTCTTAGTTTTCACTCTGTCCCCCTCCTCCTGCGGCCCTGCTTGAGGCAAGACAACTCAACAAGGTGAACAACGGTTTTCTTTGAACTTGAGAAGAATTCAAGCTATCACCTGTACTTCTTTGGCTAACGTCACGTCTTTTGCCGTTAACTAAACACGGGTGTCGTAAAGTCGCACCACTGTGATATCAGTTAACTTACGGTTTATGAAAGTCCACATCGGGACCGTGTGTGCAGAAACTATGTGCAATGGCGTGGGGATGATACCCCGACGTCAACACGGGTCTGAACGCGCGTGGTGTTGTTGATCTGCGCTCACACACAAGCTAGCGTGAGGCTAAAGCCAGGTCAGCAAGCTAACGGGAGACATTTCTGCTCCAAGCCCGTCTTTGCTTTACGACCTGTCTCAGGTCAGAAGTAGCTTTAGCCCGGGGTGGTCACTGCCCGTCGCTTTCACGTGGCCAAATAGGGACCTTAATGCAAAATAAACTGACACCCCGCGTTCGCATTAGCTAGCCCAATGGTACGCAGCTACCATTGAGTTAGCTTAGTGAAGTTATACGAACGTCTTCTATGTCAAACATTCATCGGCTAAGGACGGTTTTAATGGATAAGCAACTATTCGAGCTAACGCCAAATACTATATATTTCTCAAACACATTTAGACGTTGAAACAGCACAAATATCACCTCCGTCGTCGGTTCCCCCTCTTCTGTTATGCTCGTAATCCGCCATCATTTCTTCTGTGAAATGTTCCAGCTCTCGCCACAGCAGTCCTCCAGCGCTGTGCTACACGCATGCTCCATTGCAGACTGTTTAATAGAGACGAAGAAGACTACGACCTGGAAAGAACACGCCACAGTTTGCTTAATGATTGGAAACTAAATGTCATTTAGTAAATGTGGGGCTGTACAAGGAAACAAAAAGAAAAGATGTTGGCAGTAAAGTAGCTGCCGAGTGGATCAAGCACTAGAATCGTTCGATGACTTGATCTAAACAAAACAAAAAACAAGACTGATAGCTGTAATAGATGAAATGCTCCCCAATGGGTGAAGAGTATACAAATACGATATTTAAAAGCCCTCCCCTCTTGGGTCAGCTGGAACATGCAGCATCTGAAAACTTCTGTTTTTCTAAGGTCAGGAACAGTTGATACATACTCATACCCAGAGGTATATAAAGTAGTTAAAGTAGCAACACTTTAAACATCTAATGCAACACATCAATGCAGTGGGCGACTGTGGGTGGTCAGCAGATCCATCTTTCAATCAAAGGATCGATCCCCGCTCACGGCCTTCGATGATGTGTCTCTTTAAGCAAGACACTTAACCCTGAACTGCTCCCTGTAGCTGTGTCTACGATGTATGATTGTAAATCGCTTTGGATAAAAACGTCAGCGGTAATCTTAATCCAAACACAATATAGACAGTCAAGTGCAATATATTAATATATATGTTTTTTTTCTTCTTCATATTAATATTGCAACCATTCAGTGTGGTTTCAATGTGGACCCACATCAACTGCAGACTGAACTGGAAGGCCAATATTAATGCTGCGTACAAGAAGGGGATGACTTTGATCCTTCGAGATGTGGAGCAAGATGTTGGAGATGTTCTCCCAGTCTGTTGTGGCCAGTGCTCTGTAGTTCTCCGTAGTCTGCTCGGGGAGATGTTTGCCCTTTTAGCATTTAGACGTGTGTTTTTCTGTGCTTGTTGAAGTAGATGTTTTATTTGTATATATATATATATATATATATATTGCCATATGCAGACTTGATAGGGTCAATTCAGTTAATGTTTGATGGACAAATAGAACAGCCAATTAGAAGTGCTGAAGTTGACATATGTGACAATAAAGTTTTACTTTTGGATGACTGTGCGGTTACTCATCCGGTTCAACTACACATTGTTGTTCTCTACCGTCCCCCTGGTTCTTTGGGAGATTTCTTGGAAGAGCTAGACGCCCTCCTGTCGAACTTCTAGGAACACGGCCCCCCGCTCCTCCTCCTGGGTGACTTCAACATCCAGACAGAGAAGTCATGCGATCTATTACTCTTACTGTCTTCCTTTGACCTCTCACTCAGTCCCTCCCCTCCCACTCACAAAGCCGGCAACCACCTTGACTACATTTTCACTAGAAACTGCTCTACCTCTAACCTCACTGTGACTCCTCTCCATGTCTCTGACCACTTCTTCATCTCTTACTCTCTCTCACTCTCTGGTACTGACGACCCACACATATCTACAGATTCTGCACCTGTACGCCGCAACATTCGCACCCTCTGTCCCTCCTCTCTGGCCTCCTCTGTCCTATCTGCTCTCCCCTCAACTGACTCCTTCTCACTCATGCAGCCTAACTCTGCCACAGACAGTCCTCTCTTCCCTGTCTTCATCTCTTGATTCTCTTTGTCCTTTTAAGACATGACCGGTTCGGAAATCCTCTCCGGCTCCGTGGTTGTCGGACTCGGTGCGCGCCGAGAGAGCCACCCTGCGAGCGACGGAAAGGAAATGGCGCAAATCGAATCAAGCGGAAGACTTGCTCTTTTATCAATCTCCTCTCTCCTCATTCTCTGCCTCTATCTCTGCAGCCAAAAGCTTTTTCTACCTGACCAAAATTCAGTCTTCCTTCTCTAACCCCAAAAAGCTCTTCTCTATCTTTTCCAACCTCCTTGATCCCCCCTGTCCCCCTCCTCCTTCCACCCTTTTGCCGAGCAACTTTGTCGACTACTTTACAAACAAGATAGACGACATACGCTCCTCCTTTACTTATCCATCTTCTATCACTACACCAACTTCTTCATCCCCCTCTCTTTCCTCTTTCACCCCCTTGTCTCCCAATCAAGTTCTTAGCTTGGTGACCTCCGCCCGACCGACCACCTGCGCCCTTGACCCCGTCCCGTCTCCCATTCTCCAGGCTATTGCTCCTGACCTTCTGTCCTTCCTCACCCATCTTATTAACAGCTCCCTCTCAACTGGCTGTTTCCCCAACTCTCTGAAGGAGGCGAGAGTCAACCCTCTCCTGAAGAAACCCACGCTCGACCCGTCTGAAGTCAGCAACTACAGACCGGTCTCTCTTCTTCCTTTTCTCTCCAAAACTCTGGAGCGAGCTATCTTTAACCAAGTGTCCTCCTATCTCCACAGTAACAGCCTTCTTGACCCTCACCAGTCTGGATTCAAGGCCGGCCACTCGACAGAGACTGCCCTCCTTGCTGTCTCTGAGCAGCTTCACACTGCTAGAGCAGCCTCTCTCTCCTCTGTCCTTATCCTTCTAGACCAGACATGGGCAAACTACGGCCCGCGGGCCACATCCGGCCCGTTAGGCTTTTTAATCCGGCCCGCCGAATTTGTCCAAATCGCGACTTTGTTTACTTCCGGTGTGCGTTGGCGCGGAAAGTACTCGTCACACAAAACCCTTCACCATGATTTGTCAATCCGTTTGTCTGTCAACATTTTGCGAAAAAACAACAACCAATGAACACTCAGTAAATCACAAAGGTCCCGCCCACCACAGAGGTGAGACTCATTTAGAAACAGCCGCAGTGATTTTGGCGAGCAGCGCGGAGCCTGGAGGGGCTGCAGAGCCACGAGGAGGAACACGCAGCCAGAAGAGGTCCACTTGGACCGGGTAAGAGTCTTTACTAAACGTTACGTGTCACGGTGTCCGTCCCGGTGTCCGTAACTTGTGCGCGGTGCTGACTAGTCTTGTATTTTACAGAGAGGATTCACCAGCGCCTGCAGCTCAGCCTGCAGCTCAACCTGCCCGGCCAGCAGAGAGGACTCGTGACACGATGACATGATGTTATTATTGTGAAGCCATATTGTAAAAAGTCAATAGTTGTGTTCTGTTTTCTATTTCACAACATGTATACAATGTAGTTTTTTATTTTTTATGGACAATACATATTTATTAAAAAATAAATATATAATGGTCGTTTTTTATTTGCACACACCCCATGAAACTTTATCTGCAATATTAAGTCATTTCTCAGTCCCATCTTTATCATTTTGGTGAATGTGTGACAGACCACATAATTTTTACTTAAAAAACGTGAATACAAAATTTGGTTTTCCGCATTTATTTAATTCAATTCAGTTTATTTGTAGAGCCCAATTTCACAAATTACTAATTTGTCTCGAAGTGCTTTACAATCTGTACACATAGACATCCCTGACCTTTGACCTCACATCGGATCAGGAACAACTCCCAAATAACCCTTCAGGGGGAAAAAGGGAAGAAACCTTCAGGAACAACAGAGGAGGATCCCTCTCCAGGATGGACAGGTGCAATTACGTGTATCTAGCATTGTATTCAGATATTTCACTGCTTTTGTGAACCTATGACCTTTGGTAAACCAATTTCAAACACCAAAACAGTTCGTCCACATGAGTAAAGGTGTGTTTTCAGAAGAGATATGAAGAATTTGTTTAAATCGAACTTCAATTGTCAGCTTTAGGGTCATATTTTCTCGAGTAAAGCGCTGTCTGTTTGTGACGGGTTCATACACATGCTGACCAGATGACGCCGCACATCACCCTGACTTTAAAGACCCCTTTCTAGTTTCTGCTGCAGGCAGGATATTTAATACAGTCTATCTCTCAGGACAATCCGTCCATTATTTTGCAGGGTTTAAAACAATTAGAAATTATTGAGCTTGAGTATTTCGTTGGGTAATTTGTTTTGAATGTTGAAAGTGATTCCATTGATCTCTTTCCAGTAAATGTTGGTTACTTTAACTTTGCACCTTAAATTGAAATGTATAAAAAAGAGATGCAATCTCCAGGTTTAATAAATTACATTGCGTGTCCAAATGCTCCTGGCCCGGCCCCTCTGTCACATTTTAGAACCGATTGTGGCCCGCGAGTCAAAAAGTTTGCCCACCCCTGTTCTAGACCATTCTGCAGCATTTGACACCGTGAACCACCAGATCCTTATCTCTTCTCTTCAGGACCTGGGGATCTCAGGCACTGCATTCGCTCTTTTCTCTTCCTACCTTAACGACCGCACTTACCGGGTAACGTGGAGAGGATCTGTGTCTGATCCTTGTCCTCTCACTACTGGGGTTCCTCAAGGCTCCGTCCTTGGTCCCCTCCTCTTCTCTCTGTACACAAATTCTCTCGGCTCTGTCATTCGTTCGCATGGCTTCTCCTACCATAGCTATGCTGATGACACCCAACTGATCTTCTCTTTCCACCATCCGAAACACAGGTGGCGGCGCGAATCTCTGCCTGTCTGACCGACATCTCTCAGTGGATGTCTGCTCACCACCTGAAAATCAACCCTGACAAGACCGAGCTACTATTCCTTCCAGGGAAAGGCTCCCCCACCCATGACCTGACTACCACCTTCAACAGCTCTGTGTTGGCCCCTACCCTGACTGCCAGGAACCTCGGGGTGACACTCGACAGTCAACTCTCCCTGACAGCCAACATCACTGCGACAACGCGTTCCTGTAGGTACATGCTGCACAACATCAGGAGAATACGGCCTCTTCTTACTCAGAAGGCGGCACAGGTTCTGGTCCAGGCTCTGGTCATTTCACGCCTCGACTACTGCAACTCCCTCCTGGCTGGTCTACCCGCTAAGGCCATCCGACCTCTGCAGCTCATCCAGAATGCAGCAGCTCGACTGGTCTTCAGCCTCCCGAAATTCACCCACACCACTCCGCTCCTCCGCGCTCTCCACTGGTTACCGGTGGCTGCTCGCATCCGCTTCAAAACACTGGTTCTGGCGTACCGTGCTCTGAACGGATCGGGCCCTGTCTACATCCGGGATATGGTCACACCGTACACCCCGGCACGTTCGCTCCGCTCGGCAACAGCCAACCGACTTGTGACTCCTGCACCTTGAGCTAATCACTCGAAATCCAGACCGTTTGCTGTTCTGGCTCCTCAGTGGTGGAACGAGCTCCCCACTGACATCAGGACAGCAGAAAGTCTCTACATCTTCCGCCGGAGACTGAAAACACACCTTTTCCGACTATATCTGGATTAAAACACAGATTTGCACTTCAGTGGCACTTAAATAGCACTTACTTATGGTACTTTTGTAGTTCGACTATGTTGAGGAATTGTTACTTCCTGTATTCTTGTTGTTCTTAGTTTGTACTCTAGGTTGAAATGCACTAATTGTAAGTCGCTTTGGATAAAAGCGTCTGCTAAATGACATGTAATGTAATGTAATGACATGACATGAGTTCCACTGAAACTCAAGTGATGCCCCACGTTGTCTTATTCCGCCATTATTATATTTGGATTAATTTAAGACTGGCCATGCTCGCTATACAATCCAAATCTGCTAACAATAGTGTATGTACTCGTGTACTGTACTTAAATACACACTCATGGTACCAGTATTTTACTCGAGTATTGTAGCCTACATTAAATGCTACTTTGTAGCCTACAGGCTAATCCTCCACATAATTAGGGTGTTACTCAGCTGGACTAGTTACTTATCAGATTACACGGATACAGATGACTCTTTCTGTCAGGAAGCCATCTATACAGTTAATTAGTATTTTGTTTTGTTTCTTAGTTAGTTAGTACAGTTATCCCTGAATCTGCACACTCCGGTACAGTCGGTGGCGGTATGCACCTAGTCAAGTTGGTTGCGATCCGCCATTCAAATTTATCGAAGAAGAAGAGTGTGGTGAGTCTAAGCGCTGGTCCGCACTCCGAAGTGAAGGTGGCGGTCGTGCGCTGGAGGCCAGCCTCCCTAAAAAGACAAGAAGAAGAAGCAGGACGACGAAGAAGAAGAAGATGGAGAAATATGACAGTAAGCTACTTTGGTAAACAGACAGCTAGCTGGTAAGAATAAAGCCGCAACGCCACCAGCTGCAGCATATGTGCGTCACGCCGAGCTGTTCATTGTGTTAGGTTGTAACTGAAGAGTACGAAGCGATTACAAATGAACGTTTATGCGACATTTTGGCAGTTGTCTCCCGGAAGTGGCTAAGCTTAACGCTATGTTAGATGTCACTGATGTGCTCTGCTAGCTGACTGCTAACGTTTGTTGACACTGAGCTGTCGTACATATGTTTCTCTACAATGACCCAAAGGGTTATCGCGCTGTTTGCTTCCGATAATGAATGCTTCAGCTAATACGTAGCGTTGCATTATTGTCTGTGTTTCTCTGGCTGTCTTTATCAAATAACTTTTATTTGTCCTTTTTCTCCAAGGCCCTTAACAACTTGGCGTTAAACAATGTACCAGTCAAGATGGGGCAGACCCTGTGCATATGCTCCCGTAGCTCGATCGCCATTGAGAACAAAACCTATTACTTTGTCCAGAAACTAGACGAAGGGTAAGAGAACATTAAGTTGCTATAACCGTGTGTGTGTGTGTGTGTGTGTGTGTGTGTGTGTGTGTGTGTGTGTGTGTGTGTGTGTGTGTGTGTGTGTGTGTGTGTGTGTGTGTGTGTGTGTGTGTGTGTGTGTGTGTGTGTGTGTGTGTGTGTGTGTGTGTGTGTGTGTGTGTGTGTGTGTGTGTGTGTGTGTGAATGAACACAGACATTGGGTTGTTTTATGTTTATCCTTCATCCCTGATACAATTAATACTGACTAGCGTTCCAAGTGCACACACATGCCCCATGTATTCCTCTTTGTGGCACATCTTTGATAAATGTAGTCCTCGGCTCTTTGCGAAATGATTTCGCCTTTTAAAACAAAACAAAATAATAATCTGGAATCAAAACTCTCTGTGTCCTCTTCTCAGGGGATTCAGTTATGTTGATCTGGTGGAAGGGGCAAAGGATGGGCACTTCTACGCCTTGAAGAGGATCCTGTGCCATGACCGGGAAGGCCACCAGGAGGCTCAGACAGAAGTGGAGATGCATCAGATTTGTAATCACCCCAACATCTTGAGTCTGGTTGCACACACCTTTGTTGATCGTGGAGGAAAAACTGAAGCCTGGTTACTTCTGCCTTATATCAGAGTAAGCTGGTGCAGCCGCTAGTATGACCCACATAACCCAGGTGGACATGGTCTGATTCTGATATGTTGGTGTGTTTGTGTGAACAGAAAGGCAGTCTGTGGTCTGTTCTGGAGAAGCTAAGAGACAAGGGGAGCTCAATGCCTGAAAAACAGGTTTTGAGAATCCTGTGTGGCATCTGCTCTGGACTCAAGGCCCTTCATGAAAAAGGCTATGCACACAGGTAATCTGTCTCTCCACACACACGCACGCCTAAGACGAAAATATTTTCCAGCTTAAAGGCTGTTGTCTTGGAGTGCCACACTAGAGTCTGTTTGGAGTCCTTTCTTACAAAATGTACATATTTTAACATTCTTATTATTCTTTACTCACTTTTACATATCAACATTTTAGTTTACTTCTTTATATTAACACAGTTGAAGACATTTGAATGCTATGCATCTGCTGTAATTTGACAGAGACCTGAAGCCCACAAATGTGCTTTTGGATGAGGATGACAGGCCGCTTCTGATGGACCTGGGCTCTATGAACCGGGCCAGGATTGAGGTAAGAGCACCAAGTCTATAAAGAGTTTGTTAGATTTTACTGATCACTTTAAATGTTTTAATGCCAATTAAACACATTTTTAAAACATGATGCTCACGAAGCTTGTAAACAATCATCATGATTGTTGCGTCGGCAAGTTTACTTTATTAGATTTGAGCTGTTGGAGAAAACAATACTGATTGTTTCCCTTGAAACACTTATTATTGTGCTTTTTTTCCCTCTACACAACAGACATAATTGCAACAGAAAGAGTTACTGTAGATGTATGAGGCTGACACTTGTATCCAAAGCGACTTACAACGAGAGCATTAAACCATGTGGGCACAACCCCAAAAAGTATTGCCATATAATTATGTGTTTACATAACATTTCAAGAGTTAGACCCCACTGCTAGTTATTTTCATCTTCTATATATTAGGTCCTCCATGTTCCTTGCCCTGTGATGAATTTAATGAAACTGAGTTACTTTCAGGTGAGAGGAACCAGAGAAGCCATGACTATTCAGGACTGGGCAGCCCAGCGGTGCACCATTTCTTACAGGGCTCCTGAACTCTTTAATGTAGAGAGCCAGTGCATTATAGACGAGCGCACTGATATCTGGGTAAATACTATTCTTCATTCCCTTTGTTGTGTTCGTAAGGGTCTGTCTCTGAAGCCAAGTGATAATGCGACTGGATCATTTCCTGACTACTTCTTTCTCTCGTCTTTTGATGTCCTCTCACACTCCAGTCACTCGGCTGTGTACTTTACTGCATGATGATGTTGGAGGGGCCCTATGACATGGTATTTCAGAAGGGGGACAGCGTTGCCCTGGCTGTCCAGAATCCAGTGACCATCCCACAGTCTTGCAGGTCAGTTAAAACATCTTTCAGTGTTACCTGAAGAAAGATTTGTATGCCTCCTCGATGGGTTGATTGTCAGGAATGCCTTGAGGGAATTTCTTCAAATATAGCACAAACGCATAATTGGATTCAACGATGAACTGATGAGAGACCTCACAGAATAGATTTTAAACCGTAACTCGGCGCTAATTAGGAGAATGTCAAAACAAATATCTAATATTATTCAATTATGGAATGTTGACACAAAGGTAAACTTGACTGGTTTGTGGAGGCGCACAACCAGATGGCAATACTTCTGTTTCCCATTTAAAAGTTAAACAACAGTAATTGTAAGTAGGTGTAACTTATGTTAAGGACGAACTGTATACTAGCAGTCACACAACTCGCCCAATTAACATATATGATCAACACTTTTAAATGTGCTCTATATGTACGTAATTCAGAGCATATCCATTGCCTCCACACGGAGATGGCTGAAGGAGCTAACGGTGCAAACAAAGGCAACAGTGCCGACAGATCTAACGGTGTTTACATGCACTTGAATGCAGCATGCGCGCCCGCTCGGCTTTGCTCAGATTACAACTCTCAGAGCAAAGCAGAGCGACTTGATTCTCTGCTCAGGTATCCATTACTCAACTATATCTTTACATTGCAAACAGTTGTTTGTTGGAGTCTTAGTATTTAATGTCATTGCAGGCCAATTTATTTTCTTCCGTTTTAATTTTTCTTCATTAATTAAAAGCCATCTTTAATCTGCTGCTAACTTAGTTTTTTTCGAATATTTTTGTCGCGTACAAACTCAGCTCTGTCCTGGAAACCTCACTTCCTGTTCCTTTTTGTGCAAAAAGTTTAAATATTAATAATGATCCTTTGATTGCTGGTAATAATGCACACTTGTATTTGAAAGATTGAAAGTCACTTTATAAAGGTTCTTATAACTAAATACAGATCAAACTTTTTGTTTCTCTTGTGGCCAGATACTCACAGGGCCTGCAGATGCTGCTGAGCTCCATATTGGTGTCCAATCCCCAGGAGAGACCCCACATCAACTGGGTTCTTGACCAGGTACACGACCTGCAGAGTCGCAGCCCCAACACCCAAACCAACATGGTCTGATCTTATACGGTGGTCCGGATGTGGGATCTTGGAAATCTTTGCACACATCAATGAACGTCTATTATTCTGAGCTTAATAATATTGATTTTATTTATTGACATGTAAAATAACTATGTTTGGGGACCTCAAATCCAGCCTGCCTATCCCATTGGACTCTTGTAGGCTTGATCTGAGGAATCTGAAATGCCCTGCAATGTAGTACACAATGCTTCTAATAATTAAGTGGCTTCACCATGTACCCACTTTCATGTCGTTCAATGTGAAGCTGGAGCGAGCAGCCTGTTATCTTAGCTTAGCATAACGAGGAGTTTGAGGAAACTGCTAGCCTTCTAAAACTCTAGTTCTTATGTTATGTCTTGTTTGTTTAATCTGCACCACACTAACATTTAAAAACAATGGTGGTTTTGTGAATATAATATGTTGGTTAGTGAGCTTTAGAGATGCTGGTTTGCTGATTTTGTTGCCAGACGGTCTGTTTCCCTCCTTTTTAGTCTTTATGCTAAGTTACACTAACAGTCTTTGAAAAAGAAACCGTTGTTGTCTTAATATTGTAGTTTGCATTTCTAATAAGAAAGGGGATAACAAAAGAGCTTTGCCAAACTTTCCGGGGTGTGAAAGCTATCCGGGTTCAATACATATCAGATTGTATTCCCTAGAAGGAGTATGGTCCAGTTCTCTTTATTTTTTAAATGCGTTTATCTTTATTCCTCAGTTTTGAGCGTGTGTAACATAGTGTGGTTACACATGTGTGCTGTAACCATGGAAACACGACTGCACCTTCAGCTTTCCTCACACCGTCACTTGTTTGTCTCTACGGGTGTAGAGTCAAGAGGTAGAGTTCTCCCCACCTGCAATGCTGCATTTAAACACACAGAGGTGCTCCACCATCACATTCCCCTGCTGCACACATCAACACATCATACTGTGTGAACCGGCTTGGTCCACCAAAGAGTGTCATTCACTTAAACCATTGAATAATAACTTTTAATCAGTTTATGGAATTACTTGATTTTATTCATGAAGTCAAAGTCCTTGTTGTGTTATATCTGCCGTTTAGCTTTCACTTTTCACTGTATTGTCTTTTTTTAAACAGTTTTTCTTCCATTGCAGCTCTGCTTGTTTTAAATCCTGGGTTTTCCTGTCGTGTGGATGTGGTCTCACACTTTTGTTCTCTCAGGGTTTCCCCACATCTAAAAGGGCCTGGCAGTCTGAAGCAGTAGACCTAAATGGTGCCTGTGTAATGCGTTCTTGGATAAAAATAATAATTTGGGCATTTAAGTTAAGATGAATACTTTTGTGACTTATGCGGTGATATTGGTAAGAACTCAAATCAATAAATATTTATATAGTTAATTGTTGGAATGGTTATTCGTATGCTGTTTAAATATATTATCTTTTTTATGTTAATTTTGGATGTATCAGATGACTCTGAATTTTTGTGTTTTTAATGGTGAGCTAATACTGATATCATGCAGCTGGTAAACTAAGGATTTCTTTAAGTGTACTGGTTACACAGATTAAGTAAGAGTGTGTTCTTTGATTATGGAAAAATGTGTTGGGATTCTGTTTCCTCTCTTATTCATTGCACAGTAAAGGATAAATAAACATCAAATATGTCGCACTCTGTATACAGCTTTTGAATATATTTGTAGAATAAAACCACATCCCACAATGAGAAGTAGTTGTTAGACAAGTTTTTGAATCTGTATTTCTTACGCCGCATGATCTAATCCAGCCAAAAATATTTGAACTGCACTGAATGAGTTGGTTCGGCTGCTTTAACTCAAAAGTCTCCATCACAAACATGCAAAGTAAAACACGTTGAACTGAAGACCTCAGTTACTTTAATGCTTTGCAATAAGTCTGGTTATTAATGTTCGCCCTTGCTCTGTGATGGAAGTATTCACATGTTTTACTTTGGTAAAGGCAGTAATACTGTTGTAAATAGTAAAAGTAGTAGTTTGGTGAAACTATCAAAAGTTTAAATAATAATAAAGCAGAAAGTGTGAGTTATGAATTACTGCATTAATACTACATTATTATGACTGATGCACAAGTTGTTTTTGATTGTTGAAGTTGGTCGAGGTAATTATAACTAGTTTATTTAGCGCATCATTTATAAGCTAAACATGTATTTTTTTAATCCAAGTAACTAACAAATTGGGGCTGAGTAGAGTTATAAACTTGCATGAAATCGAAACCGTAAATTCCAAATACTTAAACATTTTTATTTTGGGACAGTGCTGGAGTAATTGTAACTAGTTAATTTAATTAAAAACTGAATTATTCTTTCAGCTGTCAAGGAAAAAGTCGGAAAAGCGGACAGAACAGGAGTGCCGAGTGCAGAGGTGTGTATACATGTTTGTAGTCTCCGTAATTTCTTCGATACAATACCATTTCATTTGGTATTCTATATTTTACCATATAGAGAAACATTGATCCAACAATGATGTATATTAAGAAGTTGGAGAAGAGAGAGCAGAAAGCACTGCTGCTACCAGTGTTTTGATAATGTGGTAAAATATAGGGATGCACCGATCTGATCGGCGCCGATCCATATCGGCCGATATTCCCATTATCGGTTTTGATCGGCGTTCTCAAAACGGCCGATCAGATGACGTAACATCTGCGAGAAAAACTATCAGAGACGTTTCAATCGCGGCGCACCGCAACGGAGACGATGCGCCCGGCGAGGGCCGCAGAGTGAGAGGTCCACGAGGGGATCCTCACGCACCGAGCGGCGTCCCCGTCCCCCGAGTTGAATCTCTGGGTCAACTCAGCCGACTCTCACATGTCTGCCCCTGATGATGTTCACGGTAAACGCATTCGATCGGGAGCGCGCGAGGGTTCTGATAAAGTGAGCAGAAGGATTTAAGTGACAACATCCGGTTTTGCAAAGTTAGCGGAAACATCCGTTTTTCAAAATAAGATGACGACAAATCATACACTAACATATAAAAGTAAACAATGAACTGATTTTGTATCTTTATAGATCGTTTCTGGGATTTAGCTTAAATTATGCTAACATTAAAACATTGTTACTGTACCAAGGAAGAGTTTATAAAAATAAGTCAGACTTTTGTATGTAAAGAAAAGTCCTGTATATAGATTTCCCCAAGAGTTCCAGGAAATGAATGATGCAGATGTGTTCCATACATATCTGAAATCCCCTACAATAGCAACCAAACAATTTGAATGTATCAATTAGGACATTTTTCAAAGTAAAAGTCCTAATGTTTAAAGAAATCTGTAATTTATTTAATGTTTGAGGTGCTTTATATATGTATTTCCTCATAGTCCTAGGCAATAATGCTACACAATAAATAGAATGCTTCAATCGACACCGTGATCGGTGATCAGTATTATCGGATCGGCAGATACTGATTTCAGTGATCGGTGATCGGCACCAAAAAACCTGATCGGTGCATCTCTAGTAAAATAATATTGAAACTTTAAAATATTCAGGCTTTATATGTTGATACTCCAAAGTTACTGTCCATGAATTGAGTTAGCCTGGCTGAGCAGTGGCACTCTAGCCTAAATTCACTATGAGCATTGCCAGCGGATGGAGGGAGTGGCGTAGAGCACATTTGCTCCCGGAGCAGTGGAAACGGGTTGATCCGTTAAAGTGATGAATCACGCTTTACTATTTGTCAATGCGATGGATGAAGTGTAGTTTGGCAGATTCCAGGAGAACAGTGACACTCTATTCATCGTGCCAACTAAATACAGGTCTTGTGGTTTGGGCAACGCCCCTTATTTCATATTAAGGGAAATTGTAATTTTTCAGAATTTAAGACAAATTGTGCTTCCAACAGTTTGGGAAACATCCTTCCCTGGTTTAACACGGCAGTGCCTCCATGAATAACGTCAGGTCTATAAATAAGTTGCATTTCCCCATTTGGTGTTGAAGAACTTTCCTGGCCTGCTCAGAGGTCCAGACCCATAAAGGGCAACACACCCTAAATTAGGAATTCCAATATGTTATTTCCATTACCAATATCTGTAAATATGAGCTACTCTCTCTAAAAGCCATAATCCAAAGACTTATGTTTCAAATGTGTGATGTCATGTAGTATAACATCTTGAGCTGCTCTATAAGCAATAAGTGGGAGACGGATTTGTTTTGGGATCCACAGAATGTTTTCGTTTGTGTACACAAATGAGCATTATTCTACTGTAGGGTTCTGAAACAGAAAATGTGCCCTTATCTCTCTTCGTCCAGTTTTAAACCGGGTTTCTCCCCAAAAAATGGGGGTGGCCGGTTTCACTTTCGCAGCAATCTCTCCAACCCCGTCTCTCCATCTCGCTCGATTTGGGGCATCCTCCCTCCTCAAACCAACCTTCCAAATCTCCTCCTCCACCCGTCTCTTCCATGTCTTCTTCAGTCGTCCACGCTTCCTCAGATACTCAGAAAATGTATTTTCTCTCACTCGGAAGTGGTTATCAGAAGAGAGTCCTATTCTACATACATGGATGGACATTGAAATGGACATTTATAACATGGAGAAGATAACGGCATCTGTCACTACAAATTGGAACAGTTTCTGACAAATTGGGGGGAATAATACAAAAAAGAAAGAAAGCCGGTTTAAGACACTTCCACATTGGCTCTCTTAGACAATAAGAACATGTCGACATTTTTAAAATGAGCATTGTTTCCTCTTTAACTCCAGCCAACATCTTTGAAGTGAGACTGTCTCTGAGCCAGGCTTCATCCCCAACATCTGTGCTGAGCTTTTAACATACAGCTTTCATCTGCAGAAATACTTTACTTTTAAAATATGGAGCTGTGGCTCAGTATTAGATGAATTGTACGTCTCCCATGACAGACGAGCACAATCTTCACCCGACAGCATTTTGAGCCTTGTTGGCCATCTCCTGCATCTCTGTGTGTGTGTTGGTGTGTGTGCTTGTGCACACATCCTTGGAAACAAATATCAAACTGCTCACATAGCGAGATTTACAACCCGTGCGTCCACTGAGATCAGTGAGATGTCACACTTCACTGCTGTCCCAATTACTTTCAAAGGTAATTCCGACCTTAGCAGACACACACACTCACACACACACTCAAATGACCGGTCATAAAGTATACATAACATACCACATATTTACAGTGCATATGCCCTTTTATATACAAACACCCTAAGGATTCATTACACTTGAATTAATGATATTCCAGCTGATTTCCTCCTCAGGGCCACCTAAAGATCCCAGACTCCCTTGGGACCGGATCGAGGACAGAGCTTTGTTTATGGGTTGGCCCACACACAGACACACGCACAAACACACGCACACACACAAACACCACACACACTGCCTTACACCTTTTATATTCACTATCAGCTGACTGTGAGGGGCTGAAATGATGTCATACAAAACAAGCGCAAGGTCATCCCAATGTTCTCACCAGTTTCATGTGCTTTTGCGTGACGTTTAGTTGGGGGGGGGCGATTGTTTGGATTCGGGTGTACGTTTCATTTGTAACCCAGCTCCATTCCTCAAACACAAACACGCTTTAGCTCTCACACCATAAACCATCTGAAGACTTTATTGATTTGGCAATGAATCAATTAGTGAATTATTTAATTAGCAAAGCATTATGGGTCAGCGCAGAGCTGCGACCTTCCTGCAGTGTTCCCAGGTCTCTTTAAATCATTTGACACATATGTTTCATGGCCCATGCATGGCGTGAGCGTGTGGGCTTATCTGTGCAAAATGAACGTAGAAAAGTTTCCTCACTAACAGTGAATTCCGACATGGATCCTGTGGGACCTTGTAAAGTCGCCCAGTAAAGTTTCTTCCCAGACACGCGATTCTATTTCCTTAAAGCTTTATGTATGCAGACCCAGAACTTTTGCTGTCACTCAAGTCCAAATTAGCCTTGGCTGCTGCTGAAAGAGGGAGAAATATGGACGTTACGTCTGCCTCGTTGAGTGGAGGAGTTATGACTTGTGTTTGTGATCGAACCGTTCTCTCCGTCCAGGGCCTTTCTTTGAGCTCGTTAATCCATGGGAGTGTTTGGGTTAAAATGCATAATGAGTTCATTAAGGTGGATTGGCGTAATCAGGAAAGGTATTGCCTTAATTACTGGCTCGGGGCCAGACCTATCCGTTCTCTGTGAGATGGGCAACCCACCCTGTCCACAGAGCTCACTCATTTCATTAAGTGTACAGAATGCTACACCCTAACGTCGCCCTTGGGTGCAATTATGGCACGAGAGATTGAAATATCTCCACCGGGGGTGTTTTACTTACTGGCAGGAGATTGCTTGTGTCAGTTAGCTGATTGCATTGATTATATTGATTTGTAACAGCTTTTCGGGTAATTTCATCTACAAAGGTGAGAGCAACACATTGGCTCGGGGACTTTTTTATTTATTCCTTCTTTATTTAGACCGTGGACTCTTTTGCCAAGTGATTAGATGAAATGGAGCTCCACAATAAGTCTTTTAAAGTGGGTGTTGGGAAGGGGGGGTCGATAGTTTTTATTTGTCGTGTAAGGTCAGTTGGATGTTACTCATTCTTCTGAAGACATAACAACTCTTTCACCTGCAGTGAAAGTGCTGCACGGTGGTGCTGAGGAAGCAACGTTGGCTTAAACAGCCCAGACCAAATCTTAAACTCAAAAGTCAAATGCTTCTAGTTCTAGTTTTACCTCAATCACACAAACCAGCGCATAGATTTCTTTACCCATTGCTGAATTTCACAGTGCTTGATAGAGATACCTCCTTCGTTTGAACTGACTTCTATACTTACAGTAGTTTATGTTTAAGCCTGTTGAAGTACATTTTTCTTAAGTAAATACATTGTTGACCATCTGACCTCTACGTTAGGGTCGCAACAGAATACTCAAAATATATATTCTCGGATTGATAAAATGATAAAGAAATCTTTAAGATTAGAACAATTTAACGTTTTATTTGCGGCACAGATCATGAAATCACTTAGTTATTTGCCAACATGCCTCTACGCTTGGCCAAAGTTGTGAAGATGTTTCCTTGCAGTGCTTTGAGCGCTGCGGTCTCGGACGCTACTTCTTATCGCTTCTATTCCGTCCATGAAGGAGGGAAATCGGGCACAACTGATTAGTTATAATTACTGGCTTATGAGATGTGTGAAGCATGAAAAAGGCAAATGGATGCTAATAGTTTGATGAGCAGTTTGTCAGTGCTGATTAAGAGGATGGGATGACAAGATAATCCAGAGGTGGTGCGGTCATTAACGGTGGCCAGAGAGCAAATTAGCTGATTGAACAACTTCCCGCTCAGGCAATGCCAGGACGGCAGAAGGAAGGGGCTTCATGAGTGATGGACGAGGAGGCGTGGAAGAAGTGTTTATGTCGCTTGCCAGTGGAGTTGTCACTGAATGAGTGAAGTGTCTTCATCAATTTGAAGCCATTACCATGTCAAAAGGAGAGGATGGTGCTCGAAGGAGGGGAACAGATTGGGGGAGGAGAGAAGCAGAAAGCCATCTGCATACTCCAAGCTGATTCATTTTCACACACACACACACACACTCTCTCTCTCTCTCTCTCCTCCAGCCCCTCCCTCCAGGCAGGCCAGTTTACCGTAAGGCCGTTTCATTTTCCTGAAATAGGGCTGTGACAGCTGTGTCATGCTGATGAGAAGTTGCTGAGAAGAGTGGCAGCCTGTCACATCTCATCTATCTCAGCACTGATACTGCTGAGCCGCCTCCTCCTCCTCCTCCTCCGTCTTTACCTACTCGTGTCCCTCCGTTTTTCCTTCTGAGATGTCAAATTTTCTCCTAAAATAAATGCAGCGGCCTCAGTCTGTAAAACTGATGTCGGGGAGGGGCATTGGTTGACGTTGGAAAAGGACAAAAGTAATAATGCGGAGCTGTTTTTTATTTCACCTGCATTGATTGTTATAGGTCTCTTTTTCATCTGACCCGGCGCAATTATGCCAATTGGATAGCGTGGTGACACTGTGAGGTTGTGGGGGACAGTTAAATGTAACGCAGAAAGCGAGAGAGGGATTGAAGTGTGTGTGTGTGAGTGTGTGTGTGTGTGAGAAAGGTGGAGTAAAGATGGTGTAGATGAGTGTAGAAATAGCTTGTTTGCGGAATATGCATCACTTAGGATGTATTACTCTGCAGAGAGGACAACAATTTAAATGTTAGTGATGTCATTTCCACCTGTCAGTCATGTCATGGTGAGATAAATGTGGAGCCATTACATAAATGAGATGTTGACGTGACCCTTTATCTGCATGCATGCAGAGACACACACACACTGGTATCTCTAGTATTATGTAAATAGGTGGAATACAAATCTAGTAAACAACCTGAATCCATCGTTTGTGTTAGAAGATTCACTTTTGTCCAAACGCTTTTGTCGGTAAATAAATCCGGATCGTCCAACTGCAACAGATTTTAATTTAATTTGTCTCTGTTTGTTTTTTGCAAATTAATTGAAACGGCAAGCAAAAAATATTTGTATATGTTTAGTGCAATTCAATTTGTGGCAAATAATATTATCTTTTGGCACGTTTGCCGTTTAAAACCTTTATTCTTGGGGTTTTAATTTCTCACATTTCCCAGAACCCCTTTGGACAAACCCCAGAGGCCGCTCCTGTCATATTCGTGTTGCAGCAGATGCAAAATAAACCAACGATACCTCTTTCTGGCTTTTGCTCATTTCAGTTGAGTAGCACCAATCCTTGTCTGGTCATCGTCATTCACACAGTCATAATTTGTAGGAAGCAACCATATAAAAATGCTCAACTTTACGAGTCAGTTTTACTAGTTCCAAACTGATAGACGTCTCCTTATTCACTAGGATTTAAATATCTTTCCATTTTAAAGGAATTGTATATTTTTCCTTTAACAGACATAAATTAGTTTTCATTTCCTTACATTTAATCTTCAGGGCATACATTTAATAAATAGAGGATCAGAGTACCAACTTGTATACAGTAAATGTCATACATTGTCAGCCAAAAAATCAGAGAAATCATTTGACATTCATCACTTTTTGAGGAAAGCTAAACATTTGCATGCTGATAAATGTTATACTTTGTGTAAATAAAATCATAACTTTGCTTCAAATATCACCAAACTCATAAGGGGCCCAGAAAATAAATATCACTATTAATACAAGAAAAAAAGAAGAAGAAGAAAAGAATGACCGTTTGACTTGATTTATTCCTCTAACTTGTGCATAGTTCTGCCCTCACGCAAACACGAGTACCTGTACGTACATGCAAGTTCATGTGTAACCTTCACAAACAGTGGGCGGAGCCGCGGCGACTGCGCCTCGGCCTGCGACTGTATTAATGATGCCAGCTGCTTTGATGCTGTCAGCCAGACGGATCACCCTGCTCTTAACCCGCTTTTGAACTCGGCGTGCCACACAAAAGCCAGCTGTGCGCCTTCACACCAGTGCAAATACTTATTCACACTAATGCTACTTTATTCACCGACATTACTTCACAAGCGAAGGAAGGACACGTTTATTTTGAGTCAGCATTTGGATCATATGCCGGTCGCACTGAAAACAGGCCGGATTAGGAAAGTCAACAGCTCAGTGAAGTCATACTAGTTGAAAGGGGGAAAACATCATCATCATATGTCGATTAGCTCAACTGCCCTGGGAAAGCAAATAGTTCAAACGACAAAAAACTCAAATGAATCAATGTGAGGAGAGGAACACAAATGTTCCTGTTTCACTTTGAGGCCACAATTTCTAAGAGCATAATCATTTGATCCCGTTAATTTGTGTTTATTTGGGTTCTCGTGGCTTTAAAACCTCATTTATAATGTGACAAGAACTGTCTTTCATTAAGCTTAGTACTGTAGGTGACATTAAAGATTGAGGCGTAAACTCCCGTTCCTTGTGTCACTTTGCAGTTTACAGAGCTGAGGTGGGAGATGCAGGCAGTCGGGATGGGGGAGGCTGGGTTGGAAGGTCAGAGTCTCTCTTGCCGGAGGAGGGGAGGCGGTCTGTGTAGGTGTGGGTGGGTGGGTGGAGGGGAGGATTTAATTAGAGCGAGTGCCTGCATCCCCCATGGTCTCCTGCTCCGTATTACTGCTTGCTGCCAAGGGTTAACTGGCCTGATAAATTGGATCAGTCACACTTGTACACACAAACACACACACACACCTGTCTACCTGTGTTGTGGAGAAGGAATTCCTGTATGATACTAGCTAAATGGGCAAAGATACAGATATTGAAATAGTATGAGTAACTGTAACGAAAAACTTCATTTTCGCTCGTTCAATCTTCGATCTGTGAGAATCATCTTCTTCTACATTTGGAAGTTGCTTTCTCCGCCTTCAGGCTGAAACAAACTACTATTTTAAATGAATTTGGTCCAGACATTCATGATCCCCAGAGGATTAATTTGACTGGCTTTGGTGATCTCTGACTTTTCATCGAACGCCATCATTGGGTCAACATTATTGTTTTCTAATACTTTATTTTATGACCACATTACCTGCTAAACTAGTGGAATTCCCATCAGCCTCAGCTGTGCTTTTGAGTTCAGCAACTACACTTTATTTATAAATCACTTTTCAAAAACAGCAATATCAAAGTGCTTCACTGTTATGAATGAAAATGCATAGTGGTACTCAGCATGAAAACCAATGGAGCTGAAACAGGGAGGCTACCTGGTGGCACAAACGAAGCGGAATTAAAAGACAAATCAAATCACAAACAGAAAATGGATAAAAATGCACGGCAATAAAAGCTGACGGGGAGTTTTAGGCAACCGTATGATGTTGGAGCTACAATCTCTTTGTTTTGAGGGTGAACTGTGAGAAATTTAGATGATGTTGGTGCTTAGTATTGGGTTCAGAAATATTTGAGGCTTTTCTGCCATGAGGACGTTGAATGTGAATCTTAAACTGAATCCCTAAAGTACAGGGATCCAATGAAGTGGGCCAGAATGGGGGTAACACTCTTCGTTAAGTGTTTATCAAAAGCCTGGCGGTCGCTTACAAACTATTGTCGAGAAATCGACTCTTTGCCAATTCTCACCCCTCTAACGAAGGCCGATCATAGGTACTATTGCCAGCTCTGACTAACTCTGCTGTATAGACTCTCATGTAATCAGTTCAGGCTTTCTTCCTTTTCAGGTATTATGGATGTCCATCTTGTCATCGTTAAACGTTGTGTCGGGAAAGGTAAGATAAGAGGCAGTGACTTCTCGTACTTCTTTGACATGCCTGTGGGGTAGACCGTCAACGCCACAGGAGGAGAAAAGTGACACAATGTCAAGCACATTATTCAGTGAAATAGGGGTCAATTCACTCCAGAATGCAGTTGAGTTTGACGTAAAAGGGCATTATGAAAGCTTTGCTACTTTGAACCTTCTCACAAAGTAAGCTTAAAAACATATCACAATCTTCAAAAGAAGCAGCTGGCTTTACAAGATCACCATTGTTGTTAAACAAAACATAAGGGTGATGCCTTTTTGCCGCCTCACAGAGCCATTATAACTTGTTTATCTGGCATTGGAGATAATGGAAAGTATATATATTTTACAGTTCACCGTAAACGTTCAAACGTTCACAAACAAATAATCAAATAAAAGTCTAATTCATGTGTGGAGATATTGAAATGGCTTCACCTGACAGTTCTGACAGTCTTTTGCATGTTATAGTTTGACTACTGTATACTACTCTGACTTGACCACCGAGAATATCAGTGACCACAGGAGAAAATGGTCATGTAGAGTTCAAACAACAGACTAGGTGCCAGTCTGGTGACCTTCATGAGGTCATTTTCTGTGAGGTGTAACGAAAAGTATGTTGGGTACGTGTTTTTTCATAAATCTTTAGTCTTAATCAAAGCGGAGGCCGTGTCCATTAATAACCCAGTGTTGTTGGCCTGATGACAGAACACAATGCACCTAATGGAACAATTTATTTCCATAATGCTGCATTGTCAAGGCCAGCAAACAGCATCGGGGAGAGGGGAACACAAGAGGGAACGAATGAGAAAGAAAAGGAAAATGAAGGACATTAAAGGCACATTCAGTTAGTTTTGAAAACATCGCACACGTCTGGTATTTAATGGGAGAACTTGCAGACAGAATGGAGATGAACTAGGCTCTTACGTTCTTCATGTTCATGTTTCTCTCATCTTAATCCAACCTCTTGTCAGCAATCCATATTGATATCTTAACTTCAGACAGCTGGGGGAAGCACTTAACACCCATCATACTACAGTAGTCTTTCTCTGGTCTGGGTAAAACACTTGTTGACCCCGAGGTTCACAGCTAATGACATGTCCATTGGTTTTCTTTAAATAAGATGATTAATACCACATTGATCACTGCTCCTCTTAATTATTTAGTCTGGAAGACTGAAGCGTCACTAAGATAGGGGCACCGAGGATCTGACATGGTCAACAAACACAGACACTCTGGTGAGAAAGGCAAGGCAGCGCCTCTACCACCTCAGGCAGCTGAGGAAATTTAAAGTTTCCCAGAGGATCCTTCAGTCCTTCTACTCTGGAGCTGTAGAGAGCGTCCTGACAGGAAGCATCACAGCCTGGTTTGGCAACTGCTCCGCTCAGGACAGGAAGGCTCTGCAGAGAGTAGTGCGTTCGGCTGAGCGCACTATTGGAACTACACTCCCCACCCTGCAGGACTTGTACACCAGGAGGTGCAGAACCAGAGCCGGCAGGATCATGAAGGATCCTCACCACCCCAACAACAGACTGTTTCAGCTGCTGCGGTCAGGCAGGCGCCTCCGTAGTCACGCTGCAAGAACAGAGAGACTGAGACGGAGTTTCTTTCCTCAGGCCATCAGGATTGTGAACTCCGACCTCACCAGGACCCCCACATAGACCCACACAACTGCCCCTCTTAGGCACACACACACACACACACACACTTACTGTAAATATTGTTGTTTTTTATTGTAAATAGTGTGTACTTGTTGCCCTTGCACATTCCTGCTGAGCATTGCCACTTTCATTTCACTGCACACCCTGTGTGTGTATGTGACAAATAAAACATCTTGAATCTTGAATCTTGAATCTTGAATCTTTAAATAGTAGTCTGAAAATGAGTTTCACTTCCTCCTCTGGTTGAAACATTCACATGCATCACTGATGTGTGTGGTCACAAGTGTGCTCTGTTGCATCTCTACGTAACCACATCCAGCAGGGACTTCACAGTTTATGGACACACTCTCATGTGTATTTTTAGCTGGTGGTCTTTAACGCATTTAACAACAAGTAGGTAGTTTGTAATAACCACGTTGTTGAGGTGAGAGAACAATTGTAGTGAAGGTTAAAAGAAAGCCTGTCTCTGGGTGGGAAACAGTCAAACAAACAGCTGTCTCCAATGAGAATGTCTGATGTTTTATTGACCCATCCACCCACTCTGACCTCCTTGTGCAGACTTTGTTTCTCTAAAGGAACATCATTTGAACTCCTCGTGTGAGTGTTACAGGTTGAACCCAAAAGCACGACTCGGAAACAGGAATGCAGGAGGAGGATCTTTACTTGTTAATTCAGGCAGGGTCAAACCCGGGTGGTCCGTCCAATAGGGCAACAAATCCAAAGTCGGGTCAGCAGGCAAACAGGCAGATCAGAATTAATATTTAGAATATAATGGAAAGCTTGGCAATGACACACAAGCCAATCTGGCAGAGGACAAGTGGAAGTGAGGGCGCTCAATAGTGAGGGGCTAATGAGGGGATGGGCTGCAGGTGAGATGGGCGTGAGGACCAGGTGAAGGGAATGAGGGACAATCAGGTGAGGACAACAGGCTCTGGAAAGACAGGAGAGTTAATTAAGCAGGCAGGATGAATACTCCTATTAATGTGGAGAATTCGTGACACCTCCTTTACCTCTGATGGAGTCATAATCCTTAATCAGTCATATTTTTCATGGAGTCAGATTCTGTGTGAAATCAGACAATCATACATGTTCACCCGAAATTCCTTAAGCTCAGAATCCACCGCGGGCAGATCCGGCTTTGCTGCCGCTGTCAACTCTCATTCGGAGGTCCGGCTGTGAGGTGAAGAGCTCAACGTCAGCAGCGGCTCCTCCTCCGGCCAGGAGCTTCACCTGCTGCTCTGCTGGTCCCATTTTAAGGCAAACACCAACATGATGCTGGAGGCCAAGGCGGTTTACCCGGGCGCGCAGAGGCACGGGAGAACCAGAACCAGGACTAAGCGATGCAGACTCTCAGACCCTGCTGCAGCGAAAGGAGAGCTTTTCTCAAGGGACTCTGGTGACACGACACATGTGGAAACGTTACTGCTTTTGACAACAGGAACCACCTCAATCAACACTGGTAGCAGCATTACATCTATTGGAATGTGCTTTGCTTGCGATCGCGCTGTGAAAAGCAGGACGTGGATGTTCTAATCAGTGACTGAAGTTGTGTGTTGGGCTGGCACAGTGAGAGAGAGCAGGAGACTGATCACTTTGTGACCGCTTCGTCATTTTGGCTTTTCAAAACCTCTGACCGGTCGGCCAATTATGGTATTTCTAATTCCTCAGTTAGATTTTCTCTGAGCAGTACCCAGCTTGGCACATCTGTAACATTTCCTGATATTGAACTCTTCAGTGCACCAAGAGCAAACAGAATATCACCTCATAAGGATATTTGAACAAAACCAAATGTCAATAAACATGTGATTTAGTTCCACGGACTCATTTTGGGCCACAACTCAAGTGCTTTACTTTAAGGCACAAAAACACCAAAAGACACTAAGAACCACAAGCAAAGGCAAACACAATATCAAAGATGCAAAATATTTAGAATAAAATAAGCGTTGTAAAAGTGCTAAGGTAAATTGAAACAATTATATATAAATTAGGGCTGTCAATCGATTAAAAAAGATTAACTAATTAATCGCACATTTTGAAATCGCGATTAATCGCAATTAAAAGTTAAAAGTTCATTCTTTTTAAAGACCAAACTTCACACAGAGCTGTGTTTCAAAGAGGCTCCTACCTATAAAGTGCCAGCGAGGTATTTAATATTGTGGATGATAAATTGTTTCTTCAGTGAAACATCAGATTAGTAAAAAAAAAAGAAGTATATTGAGACCCCATTGGTCCTGTCATCTTTAACACTGAACAGCAGAACCAGTGGCCTTGGTGACTGACTGACATTCACATATGTCACGTTAACCCTCTGGAGGCTGGGGGCATTTTATACATTTTACCCAAAAAATTAAATTCACCTTTTAAAGGCGTTTTCATATGACACATACCCACGTGTTATACATCAAACATTCCAGAACAATCTCAGCTCTATTCAATGAGGCTCTTGTCCTCGTGCCGTGTTCTCTGCTCTCTGACTGACAGGCTGCTATAGAGCCTCACCCGTGAGGTGGGAGGTCCTTTGTGATTTACTGAGTGTTCATTGGTTGTTCTTTTCCAAAAATGTTGACAGACAAACGGATTGACCAATCACGTTGAAGGTTTCGTGTGTCGCGTTCTTTCCGCGCCGCGTCACCCGACACGTCGCCCCTCCGTTCCTCTGTGTATCAGATGGGGAGACGGGAGGAAGGAGGAGCAGGAGCAAACCCGACTGATTCATCCACGAGTTAAACTGATTTCTGCTTCTTATTTTCGCGGGGAAATACTTGTTTTAAAAACGGAAACAGTGTTAAACCGTACTGCCGCGGCTTGACACTCGGTTTGAGTGTAAAAACTTCAACGAACACCGGAAGTAAACAAAGTTGCGTTAATTGCGTTAAAATATTTTAGTGCGTTAACGCGGCCAATTTATTCACATAGATTAACGTGTTAACGCTGACAGCCCTAATATAAATACAAGCAAATTCTTTCTTTTTTTGTTGAGGTTATGACTTATTAAGTGTATGAAGGTCAGAAAGATCTTAACCTTGGCAATAGTGTACATTGGTACAAATATGTGTTTATACAACCACTTAAAGGAAACATTGATACATTAAAGCAAATTTCAGAAAAAAGTCATCCTCAGGATACATCGCAGAAGCTTTAGATTAATGTTACATTAAAAGCTTGGCCATTGAAAAAAAACTTTCACAGCCTAGAACTTTTGTCCAACCAAGTAATTTGTTTGGACAAAAGATGAAGTTGCAAAAAGAAGTACAGTTTTATAGTCTTTGAGAAATTGACCCTACTTATTACTTGATTTATGACCTAAATAAACAATGACTATCTTCTCAAACGCTATAGTTTCAAGTCTTCAATTCAGAATGCTGTTTATTTAGTGAATTATGGTTGCATTTATAGTAAAATACACAATAAAGCAAGGTATGATTTAGGGCAGCGCTACCTTGTGATGGACATGTTGCTACCAGAGCCGTATACAGTGTCTCTACCACGGTGTTACTCTTTTGCAGTCCAAACATGGTAACCTCCGTTCAATGATTACTAGAAACCAAGATGGCGACGGCCAAAATACCAAACTTGAGACTTTAAAACCACAATCTACAAAACCAACGGGGAATGTCACTGCGACTATGTCCGCCCTGTCACAGGAGCGGAAGAACAGGCTGGACTCCAGGTTTAAAGCAAAAAGACTTTACTCCAAAAAAAGCTAAACATAAAAACTGTGGCTCGATAGCGGCTACAAATAAACTAGGAATCACCATCGACCAAAGACTAGGAATGAGCGATCAAAACAGAGACACTATGAGACAGAGCTAAAGAAAACAAACCAACAGGAGACAAGGTAAAGCCTGGCACAATATATAGGGGGGAAACAGGTGTACAGCATGAGACAATCAGGGAGACAGAGGAGTGGCTGAGGGCAGGTGAAGGGAATTAACTAATCAAGGAGACAGAGGAGTGGCTGAGGGCAGGTGAAGGGAATTAACTAATCAAGGAGACAGAGGAGTGACTGAGGGCAGGTGAAGGGAATGAAACAATTATGAGAGAGGAGACACAGGAGACAGAGGAGAAATGGAACCGGGCCTTACACGCCCATTGTATTAAGTCTATGCATCCAATACACAAAGGCATACATTGGACGTTAGCCAATTATCGGTTGTATTCATTTAATAAACAACTACAGTAATTGTTGTAGAAACACCTGGAGGATATCTGCACAACTTTTCTAATATCTGATTTAAAAGTCTTTATTTTAATATGGTCCCAAAATAATTAAGCAATACCATCTTTGAGTTTTTGTTTCTCTCTACCGATACAAAATAAGCACGGATTAGACTTAAGGCATGACTGTTTGAGTCTTGAGAAGCACTTCCTTATTTGGTGATGGTGAATTTGTCCTTCTCTCGTTATTTGTTACAGAGTGACTAAAAAGGATTTAGGCTACCGTCAAGATTGAGCACATAGTTTATCGGGAGGAGGGGCAGCTTATTCAAACCAATTAGCACACTGACAGAGAGGGATGAGTTCCCTGACCTTGCTCCCTTTAGCCATAAACAGACAAATTGAATGAACAAAGTGGTGAAGAAAAGGCGAGGTGAGGCGATGAGACAGAGATGATTGTATCAAAACTTCCATTGTTCCCTCAAAGTCTCTGCATTGTATGCTGTACTGGGAATCTCGGCTTAAATCTGAAAAATACAACAGTGTCTCTTTCAGGACTGGATATTTATTGAAAGTTTAAAAAAAAGGCTGAACCCAATTTACTCAGATCTAATTTTGTCACCTATAAAATGAAGCTAAATGTATGGAGATTTGTCTGTGAGGGTATTTTCACTGTTCTGTCACTGCCTCAGAGCTCTTTTACTAAAGGAGCTGAACTGACCGCACTTTGTCACACCTGACGACGTTTTGATCAATTGAGAGCCATTAAAATACACCACAATGCTGTGATTTACATCTGCCACAATTTCATAGATTGACAGATTTTAGGAGGCTCCATTAGTCTATTGACAAAGTCAAGAGACTGATCAATTCATTTAAATTATTTTTTTTAAGTTTATTTTTTATATTGACTGCGTTAGAACTGGAAATTACCTGATGGGAGGTGGCACTACTAGCATTACCACGAAGAGACTCATTTGCTTAAAAGATTAGGCTGATGTGTGATTGAATGTGTTTTCTAATGTGTATGGTCCTTCACACACGGCTCACAGCATGTTCTTAAAGTGATAAAGAAACCTTGAGATTCTTTAAATCTGCTTATTCAAAATGTTACTAATGCTGAATCCTATTTCCTGTCTGTCCCCACAATCACCAGCGCTCAGGACTTTCTCTTTCGCAGTTTCTCGTTCGTTTATATATTCTTTCCTCGGCAGTGGATTAGTTGCTGCTCTGTGCACACAAGAGGACAGCGAGATTATGTTTTTTAAAAAGCAAGAAAATACTGGATTTACATGAGGAAGATCAGGTAGCATCAAGGCCATTATTTTCTGCAGTAAAGATTACCCAGTTATGTTAACCAGGTTTGAAAAGCCAATGAGAAAGATAAGTCGTATTAAGAGTTCGGTTGTATGTCGCTCCACAAAATAGCAACGTCCAAAATGCTGAGCTAGAGGCTTAAAAAACAGCAGTACACAAACTGAAAGTCACTATTATATGTGTACTATACCAAATGTCATGATAATCCATCCAATAGTTGTAGTTGGCGCTATACGGTGAAGTCAAAACTCTTAAGTCATTAGGAGTACATACACGTCTGTACAAAATGTGATGGCCGTGCATCCAATTAGCTGCCAGCTTGCCTCAAACAGAAACATTTCTCAGCAACCTCTTCTGTTTGAAAGCAGCCGTATTAATCAGTCGACTGCTGGTCAAGCCGAGGCAATGAAAAATAACCAAAACACTTTGCGGACAAACTTGATATTTTGTTAATACATTTACTGCAAGTGGATGAATTGCTTTAACTTAAAAAAGAAACCTACCTATGTCTTGTTCACGATATCGACCCCACTGTCTTTCTCATCTTAGTAACCTTTGGGTATAGTGTTTACAGGTAAATTGGGCAATAAGAAGACATTACCTGAGTGCTAACGGCTGTGGGCTCTTTCCTCACAGCGGAAAGCCTCATCCCCAAAGTAGCAATTACGTGCACATTAAATGTCATTTTAGGAAGCACACTTTGGCTAAATGACATTATGCTCACTTTCTACAGTTGAAACTGAGTTGATCTGCAGAAGGGGAAACTGAGAGAGCAAACATCCAACTGGCGGACATCTTCAAAGCACTTGATGGCTCTGAATATCCTCATCAGTGGCCAGATAATGCATGGCGGAGAGGGAGAGTGAGATAGCATGGTGCAAGTAATGATGTCTTGTTGTGGCAGATAAGGTGCATTTATCTCCTATCTCCCATGTATCTGCACAATGGGCCCCTTGTATGGGTGACAGTAAAACACGGGGCTGTTAGGTGGAAGGACCCATTAAATGGTCATAAAACTGACACTAGATCAGATTATGTTGAAAGGAAGCTTTTGTTCCAGTGTGGAAAAATATAAACAGGTGAGCTGGGAAAGAGATTGGAAAGTCGCACGGTTGGAATCCCCTAATTTAGATATTGAGCAGACTCTGAACCCTTTGCTGTTTTATTTGTTCTGCTTCTATTGTGGTTCATCAGTTGTGTCCACTTTAATAAACGGCCATTGATTGACTAAAATCATGTGTAAGGGAGCGAAAATGAGAGGTGAGATTAGTAGATCAACACACCAAAGAGACCAACTCGATGAATTTCTTCAGATATCTTAACACGCAAGAATGTATCTGTTTTATATTTATTTATTATCTAATACAGTGTTATTGACTGTAACACAATACATCTGGATACTTCAGCAGCACCATGTTGCACTGAGGGATTCAAAGTTATAATAAATGTTTTTTTCTGAATAAACATCCTAATCCACCAGAGTCCAATCGGCCGATTGTCGGGACATTTGCTTCTGGTACCAGACGACCAAATGTGAGCCGGTTCTTGCCTCAGGATTGGGGATGTGGGGATGCAGACTTGACCTCATTAGGAATCTGTTAGGCTACACATAGTTTGGAACTGACCTTTTAGACGACCCTTAGAAGCATTTTCTGAGGTGACGCCTCTCTTGGCGTTACGGCTCTCAGGGCCGGCTTCAGACCAGCGCCAGCCTCTCCTCTGTCCGGCATCATAACTCATCACATCATCATGCTGCGTTAACGCAAAGGAGCCAGAATGAGCAAATAAGGAAAACCTCCCGTTATGTCCATTGCGTGGCAACCTGCATTATTCCAGTATTCCAAGACAGTATTCTGGCATTGCACTCACACAAGATAAATAGGCTTAATCACCTACTTCTGTTGTGTTATGTATTTGGAATGGTCCGTTAATAAGTGAAATCAGATATAAACAAACAGTAGCTACTTTGAAATGAGCTCAATTAATGATTAATAAGTTATATATTGTATTTTTTTAAACATATGACCGACTCTAAATTACAACTCAGAGGCTGATGTGAATGTTTTTTCCTGTACCTAAACAACATAACATCTATACAGTGGTTATTCATAAGGGGCATTGTGAAAATGGACTTTGGCATTGTTTTTGCTCTATACAACATATCTTCATTACTGTCCTCGTAGCTCCTCCTGCACAACTGGAAAATGAACATTTTACAAAAAGAAAATGTTTCAGGCTCAGTAGACATCTTCATGTGTCCTCCACCAGCACCAAGAGACCACAGGAGCAAAGACGGACAGAAGGAGAGTCACATCCAGTGGGCCGATGTCATATGGCGAAGATCAATATTAGTTAATAAATGATAGGAACAGTCTACGAAGGCAGCGAAGAGAAGCACAACTCTAATAAATTACCTCTATCTCCTTAATGAGACAACATCCTTTTTGGTCTCAAGGTCTGGCAGAAAGTGAGCTGATTTATTAACGCTGTGGGAGTTAGCCTCTTTACCAGGGGGGACGGATCCACAGAAAGCCCATTGTGCAACCCAACCATTTATCACAGCCGCGGTCCGGATGTTGTACTCCGGACCCTGTGGGAAAACTGGTGCTCGTGGACAGCGGCCCTGAAAGCTACACGTGTCACAACAAACGTGAAGGGAGAGCAGATGCACAGGAATGTGCACACACGGAGCAAGTTGAATCGTGATGCATCAACATGTATGACAGTGAATCTGTGTCTGTTGAATGGTGTTGACGTGTTTTTAGTTGAGCCGTGATATCAGACGGACAATTGAAAGCTCCTGAACTTTCTTTAGTTTCACTTATCAACAGAGTCTTATCAGTGGTTAAATAAACCAGCGAGGATCAGTGACCCAGTGGGAGTCGATAATGTGGTGACTACACAACGACAGAGAGCACAAGAGCACACAGGGAATAGTTTAAGGACATGGGCAGGCTGTCTCAGGGCTGTGGTAATGATTGAAAAATATGCCTGTAATTGCTGATAAGATCTTTAATGTTTTCAGTAAACTCCCGTTGGCCGCTAAGTTTACACATCCCGTCGATAAACTCTGGCTTTGTAGTGCGACGTCAAGGGCTGGCGGTCTCTTTGAACCAATTGTCTTCTCACGGTGTGAAGGTTCTGCGAAGGGTTCAAGGGGTCGTGTGCATGCAGGGACATGTGTGTGAAAGAATGTTGTGAGAGTTTAGATTATCCAGAAGTGTCTGTTAAGATAAATAAAACTTTCTTCTGATGCGTCTTTCTGATGCTGTTGTTCTTGACTCCACGCTGCTGAAGGGTCAGCAGAAACACAGTAAATCAGGCCGGTCCCATCGTGCTGGACTGTTGCGTACCCTGACCTCTGAAAGGTTTTCCCCTAAATGATCAATATATATAATTATATATATATATATATATATATTTATTTATTTATTTATATTTATCGTAAAACTTATTAGGCAAATTAAGATTTTACCTGATGACTGACACATCGCTGACTAAACATTCTTGACTTAAATATCTTTGGAATATCACACTATACAGTAAAAAATATCTCGAAAACTTGAGTTATGTTTCTCAGTTTCTGAGTTGTCATTTTAAATGTTGAATGGCAATGAGGTGACGTGCAGGAAGGGTTTTACCAGCAAACGCACAAGGACACTTAATGCACCTGTACCACGCAGGAAGGTGACTGTTAGTGGATTACAACTCTCACACCCCCAGGACCCCCCCCCCCCACCCCCCCCCCCCCAACATCCCTGGGTTAACTGCATGTCAGTTAAGTTGCAATTTGATTAATTGAACGTGCACGTTGGGATTTGAAACACTGCATTTCATTATCCGCTAAGCAGTGTAGTCCCGATTTGTAACTGTTTCAAGACCTTCATTGTCTAAGTCTATCTGTTATCTACATGTATTTCCTGAATAAAGTTGTGCTTAGTTTGATTTCTTCATATGTTATTACTGTTTTATTTATGTGTTTTCTGTCTTTATCAGTCTGAATCATTTAAAGTTTTAGGTTATACTGGGAACCTAAATGGTCGCTCTCTGACCTAAATAACATTTGCAATGCATTTAAGTCATTTGTTTGTTGTTGTGTTCATTTAATATTATCATCATCTATTTAAACGCATAAGCTCATTGACACACGGGGTCAAGTCAAAAATAGCTGATATTTTCTATCGTGCATAGCACAGCATGTAGCAGCGCCATCGGATCTCTTCACCAGGAGCCACCGTGTGCGCAGCGCCGCTCAGCTGTGCGCACCTTCAGGGCACGGATTCAATCTAATGTGCGCCTCAGTCAACACAACAGGCCCCGGTGGAGGGTTCACCCGTGGCCAGGCTATTTAAATTACTTTCAAATCATAAAAGCAAAGGAACCAGGCTTTGGAGGTGGCCGAGGTTGAGAGAAACAGGCAGAAAGCAGCGCTGATTTCCCTGAAGCAAATTACCTCTATATCAGCGCGCCGGAGACAGGCGGTAATCTGCCTGGCAGAGAGCAGAGGGCGAGAGACATAGAGCCACACTGGGGAAGGGGAGAGAGAGCGAGAGAGAGAGAGATGGGCGGGACCTGCAAGACAGCTCCAATTTTCTCAAGGTCCACATCGCGCGCGCTCACGTACACGTGCACCAGCCAATTACATATCATGAGTTGGGGTCTTGTGGAGATTCTCCCGTCCCAGGTAGGCTATATAGGTTTTTATTCATTTCTGCTGAATGGATCTCTTTCCTGAGACACGATTTAGAGGCGTTTTGGGTGGAGGCTAGAGGTGCAGCTGTAAGGTGTAACATTGTGACGTCGGCACTGGCTGTTTGTTATTGAAGGCGTGTCAAGTGAAGAACCGATGAAGCCATTTACACATGGGGTAACTCCTTCAAATTGATGTTGGAGACTAAACAGCTGCAGCGTTAGAATTTCATTTCTAGAGGAAATTCAATGTCGTCGTATAGTGTCTGCAGGGCTGCAAGTATTGGACATATATTTTCTTGATAAATTATGTGGGCCTTGAAAACTCAGGAGAAAAATTGCCCATCACCTTGAAATGTTTTGTTTTGACTGAGCAAGAGTTTGCCTTCAAGACAAATAAAACCGAACACTGGAACAAGTGAACCAGTGAACCAGTGAACCTGACACTTTTGCATAAAAAAAAAAACATAAATCGATCCTCAAATACCTTATTATAACAGACAAAGGTCGGAGAATAACGTCATGGAAAAGATGTGTATTCTACCTGCAGGGCAACACTTTCTATTCTTTTTTTAAGCCTCAGCACCAATGACGGTTAAAGCTGAAGGCATTATGTTTTAACTTTATCTGTTCGGTTCATGAATCCAATTCTTAGCACAAACCTCTATTTTTAACTACTTAAATGTAGAAGGTCAACGGTCAAGGTCATTGTGATCTCACATCCTTCACATTCTCGTGACATCTAAGGAACGCCTTAAGTCAATGTATTACTAGAAAACAGTATATATAAAATGGACGTAACATCACCCATTGGATGGGCTGCGGTTTTGAAGCCTGTAGTTATTGTTTTGCAACCATGTAACCGGAGAAGGTACAACTGACCACTGAAGAAGACATTTTTTGCCAACCAAATATTTTCCAATAAACTTTCTTAACCCTCCTGTTACCTTTACATGTATTAACATATTTTACCCTCGGGGTCAATTTGACCCCAGTAATTAAAACCTCCAGAAAATTATTAGAATTAATATTATTTCCCAAGTTTAAGCACTTTATGTTTGTTTGTTGACTACCTAAATAGCCCTTTAAATATATAAAAAAGTTGATATTTCTTATGTTTGACACAGTGAAAAACAGCCTGGGGTCAAATTGACCCCAAGGAACACCGCCATTAAACATTGAATGGGGTCAAATTGACCCGAAAGGTAACAGGAGGGTTAAACACATGTGAAAGGGTTCAATTCTAAGATGAAAATAGGAGGTCAAAGGTCACGGTCATTGTGACCTCATGTACATATCTTTCGCTTGAATGGGATATCTCAGAAATGCATTTAGCACATTTCTTTAATTTTAGCACAAAGGTCCATGTGGACTCAAGGTTGAACTGAATATTATTTGGTGGTCAAAGGTCACTGTGACCTCTGGACTTCTGGCCATAACTCAAGAATGAATTTGACAATCTTAAGAATTTCACACAAATGTCTCATTTGAAATATTGATGAACTGCAACATGGTCGAAGAACTCAAATAACCGCTTGCCGTTAATAAACACGGAAAGTGTAGACGTCTGAGCACATTCATGTGATTACTTTTAGGTCAACAAATGTGTCAATAATAAATTGATAAAAGATGCAGTATTAGTATTCCCCTCCAGAAGAAAAATAGAATATTTTAAACAACATTTGAAAAATCTGGACAATGAACGATCAGAGGCTATTATTTTGTGGGTTGTTGGGGGACTTGACAGGCCCTCGCTGCAACTCTTAGTTTATTTAAAAAGCTATGCGTTTCATAGGCATGCACGGAGATCTTTGACATTTGCATTCTCTAAAAGATTGCTATCTTCTTTGAGTTTAAGTTGAATCAATGGTGGGCATCATTGTCGTATACATTTTTTGCATCATTATGCAGATTATCAATATAAACAAGGTCTCAAATAAGAAGCATTATCTTAATTCGTATTTTTTTAGTGCATGTCTGCATGCACTAAGGTTGTTATCCTGCTAAAGCCGATTATTATTGCTAGTTTCTATTTTTGCCAGTGAAATAACGGAGAGCTCAGACATGCGATCATATTGAAAAGAATTATACAGACTTCATTTTAACTGATGCACCACTGCTTCAGGTCTTAAAATGGCATTAGTTCACCTAAAGCAGAAGGCCAATTAACTTATAGCCTCCCATGCCAAGTCATTACACTTTTATATGGTTTGTGTGTAATTCCTGCTCGTAAACTTTAATGGCATTGGTATATGAGAATGAAGAAAGCCATTAATATTAATGATTTAAATACTGGACTTGAGAAAATGCATTTTATTTTTTATTTTTTTAAACTTCACCCAGCAGCAGAAATCTCAATTCTGCTGACAAACAGCTAATGTCATTTGCTACGTTGTGGAGGATGTTTGCAGAACATAATTAGTTTGGACAAAGCGGTGGATATAATTATCTGTAATTA
This sequence comes from Pseudoliparis swirei, assembly GCF_029220125.1. Lineage (NCBI taxonomy): Eukaryota > Metazoa > Chordata > Actinopteri > Perciformes > Liparidae > Pseudoliparis > Pseudoliparis swirei. The sequence continues at coordinate 18,253,623 of NC_079391.1, read as the reverse complement.
TATTGCAAGGTAGATGCAATCTGTGGTGAGTATAGGAGCTGGCAGTAAGATAGATACTGGAAATACAATCGCCTAATCTTCTAATGTACCTCCGCGCTTTGATGCAGTTGAAGGTGTTTGCAGGCGGGACAAGGGTTGGACATTACCTCACTCTGAATGCTTTCTGGGGGGAGAAACGAGCGAGTAATTAGCTGATTAGAGGCCCGTCAGAGCAGCTCAGCCTCCAGCCAATCCTATAGCTCACAGCGCCCTGCATAGGAAGGATGGCTGATGGAGTGAGACACATCCCTCTTGTGAAGTTAGTGGTAAACACCAGGACGGACGTACAGTAGCCTATCTTTTGCAGAGTGACTTCATATGCAGGTACAGTTCCAGGAAACAGATGGAGGAATGCGCATGCACGCGTCACTCATTTAGTCGGTGATTTTCAGTCGTGAACATACACTTTGAGCATGTATTAATGTTCATTTGTGAATAGCATAACTTGTGTTGTTCCGTCCAGCCTGAACTTTTTTGAAAATACAAGGAGAACATATGAGTTTGTGAGTGGAAGAGGATTCGCTGTCTGCGCGCTGACGCACGGCACAGGTGCACATCCGCCAAGCTTGACACGTTTGTTTGTTTTTGTTTTCTTTGAGTGAAGCCGTCATGGAAAAATCAAAAAACTTCAGAATTGACGCCTTGCTCGCTGATGAGACCAACCGCGTGAGCCGAGACCTCTCCTCCGGTCTGAGCAGCGACAGCCCCGCAGGCAGCCCGGTCTCCTGCCGCCGCGCGGACACCCCGTCCCCACGGGCCGCACACCTTCAGGGATTAATCCACAAACCGGGTGTTCTAACTCTCCCTCATCTAGGACTTGCTTCAATTCCCGGCATGTATCATGCACCCATGTACCCGTTATCCGCGTTGGGCGGCCAGCACCCCGCGTTCGCATACACCGGCTTCACGCAGCTAACACATACCTACCCGGAGCACCTGAAGGCGGCTGCTATGGCGGGATCTCTGCCCCTGGAGCACTGGTTCCGCGCCGGGCTCATGATGCCACGTCTGCCAGATTATACCAGTAAGTATATATCACTGATTTTCGTTTGCTTCATCTTCAGGCTGCTGCTGGAAATATGAAATAAAGTTGTATATTAAAAAAAAGTCAAACATATAGGCCTATGATACGATTAGAATTTAAAATATAAAAGCAAAATACAAAATGAAATAAATTAATTCAATTCTCCAAACAATTAAATTCAGTTTATCTTACACAAAGCCATATCTGTGCCACTCATTAACCGTGTTCTGTTATCGGGTTTTACAGCTTCTAATCAGATGGTTTGACCTCGGAAGAACCGCAGGTGTTGTAAACTCATTGAACACAAACATTTACAGTCGAATGAAACCAGTTGATTTTTGACTAAACTATTTTTGTTCGGTTGAGACTATTAATATCAATGTTAGGTTGAAATTAATATATGCAATTATTACAGATAACATGCTTAATTAATTATATGCATATACGTTCATAGCTCGTTGTCAGTTGTTGCTTGTTTATTGTGAGCTTGTTATCTTGTTTCCTTTTTAAGAATACTCAATTCAGTATCCAAATTATATAACACTTAAGTCTGTTCCGGCTATTGTCCTTCTGTGCGGGTCAGAGTTTTTGACACACAATATACAATTTCGAACATGAGACACAAACATGGTTTCCGCTTTTTTAAATTCTTCAAAGAGCTTTCTGTGCTGAATTCATTTTACAGGCAGTATATTTTTCTTTGCCATCTATTTCAGTTTTCCATGCTTTCTACACTTTTATTATTATAATAATTATTCAAGGTTGGGCGCTGATTGTCATATATTCTGTGGTAACAGTCACATCGCCCTGACTGGCCTCTGTTGACTGCGTGTGTCATATTTTAATTTTGGCCCATTTATTTCTCTATAAACGCCAACACGATGAAAATTGTCTTTGTGTGATGACGAAACTATAAACAAACGCCTAAAACGCTCTGTAGTTCATCAATAAAATCCCAAAAGCCTTCATTGAATTTTCATTAAGTTAATGGCATGCCTGTGTTTTTATGGCCCCTCGCCCGCTTCTGCCGTGTCCCTCCGTCAACAATAAACTGGAGTAAAGCTATTATAGTTAATGATGGCGAGAGAATGCGGGCATATGTGGGCCTGTTCCGAAGCCACAGCATATTGGACTTCCATGTCCTTAGCATTAAATAAATAAGACGGCTGGCAGTTATTGTCAACATATTTAATTAAAAGGGCAGATATTAGAAAATAAATGTTACTTGAAATATCAAAACAAAAATATTTAGATATTGCGTGTCAACAATTCAAAAGAAAGCCCATGAGTGGTATCAAATAAGTTGTCATAAAATCAGGATAACGTATCTCTTCCTCCTCCAGCGGGGCCCCAGGCCGGTCTGTTGGGGAAGTGCCGGAGGCCTCGCACCGCCTTCACCAGTCAGCAGCTGCTGGAGCTGGAGAACCAGTTCAAGCTCAACAAATACCTCTCCAGACCCAAACGCTTTGAAGTGGCCACCTCACTCATGCTGACCGAAACACAGGTAGGAGGAGATACCAGTCCACTTCAGGAGCCACAGGGATCATATCAATGTTAAAATGTATAAAACAAGAAGGAGACGAGGACCCATCACATTGAATACCACAAGACAAAGACACAGACAAATGACTGAAATTAAGACATAATATTCTTGTTCAGCTCTCAGTCTCAAAGTGAACACAAACATTGCACTATAACTGGATTTTAACACACATTAGTAATATGAGCAGGATGATTACTTGGATGACACCTGTGCTTTTTATTTATTAGATATTTAACCAGGATAATTGATTCAGTTATAGAGAAATCTCTTTTCATCCCTGCAGCAATAACAACAATCAGAGTTCAATAGCTTGACTATAAAACGGCAAATAGCATTTCCAATACAATCGTGTAAAACATTTGTGTCCTGAAAAACTAAAACAAACATGAGCTGAAAGCCTACAAAGAGTAAAATAAAACCCCATCAGCAGCCGTGTGTGATGCGTCCCTGCATGTGAACAGTTATATATGAAGTATACCTTCACTCTTAAACAGTTATTAATTATTTAACTATTTGTGACTGACATGCTGAAATGTCAGATTATGTTCTAATTCAACAAAGAGGAGTTTATTTTAAATTAAGGGCACATGATGTGCGGACATGCAGATTATATTACACATTACGACACACTATTGGATTTTGTATTTATTATTGTGGCGATATTGTAATATCAAAACTAAGGTAATTTCTCAGCAAACTAAATGCATTAGGATAAGTAAGATTTAAATATTGTTCTGTGTTTCTATTTTCATTATATTTTCCATCATATTTCTGGTAGCATTGATGAATTACATGAGAATATTTAATCAACAACAGTGATATATTAAAAGTATGGAGTTTAAAGTAGTGTGTAAAAGAGCAAAGAAAAAGAGGTATGTGTATAATTAATGAACAATGATTTTTTAATTGTATTTCAAGTTCTGCAGAATAAAATGCGTAACTTGCTCCTTAGTATCAGTGGAAAAATAAAAAATAATATTTGGGACCATCTCGTGAACACATGTCCGTTGCCCTCTCGTCTCTCGGCAGGTCAAGATCTGGTTCCAGAACCGGAGGATGAAGTGGAAACGCAGCCGGAAGGCGAAGGAGCAGGCCTCCTCCACCTCTGCCCAGTCTGAGGTCAAGCAACCACGCAGCGGAGGAAAAACAACCAAAGACAAAACAAAGGAGAGCCGAAAAGCTGCAAACACAGACGACAGACTGATAGAACTCGATCTGGAGGAAGAGGAGGAGGAGGAGGAAGAGGAGGAGGAGGAAGAGGAGGAGGAGGATGCCCAGCGTGGTTTTCCTGTTGGGATGCCGCGAGCCAAGGACTTCTTGCAGAGCAGCACCGATGTTGGCGACAGTCCCCACAGCCCATTCTCTGACGAGGAGCTGGAGGACGTAGGAGGAGGAGGAGGTGACAGCAGGAAGATCATGGCAGGACTGTGAACAGACACTCGGGGAAACGCCAGTGTGGTTTCATGAGAATTACAGACATGTTACACTGGGACACGTCTGTGCTTGTGGTCACGGACAATCCCCGGACAAATGCCACAAATATACTTTATAAACCATCTGTGAATAAAATCTTCTCAACTGTACATTTTTTAGCATGCTAAGAAATACAATTAAAAAGGTTCTCATTTCCTCCCAAAATGTTGCTGTTTCGATGCCAATCACCTTCTCGTCACCTCGTCTTTGCTCCATCCGCTGACAGCTGGAGCTCCACCCAGTGAACACACATGGCTGAGGCTGCAGTGTATGCGTACAGTGCAAATGCCTCCACTGCATCATGAAGACAATAAATAAAACATATACAGCTTTGTGCATGGTGTTGTGACTGAAGACACAACTCAAACTAAAAAACATCTGCTTCTCCAGATGTTTAGGGAGGGGGAGGGGGGGCACATCGCCAAACATCTCACATATTACTTTTGTGCATTTCATGTGTCAATATTGCTGGGATTCCTTTGTTCTCGATGGTGTTCATGAATTTGTTATTGTCACTTCCATGTAAATGAACTTAATTTATTGAAATGATTGCAAAGATGAATCGTACATGTATTTATCTGAAACTTGTTTGTGGTGTAAATGTAAAATACAAAAAATAGAGCAAAATAAAAACTAAACTTTAAAATGTCTAGATTGCTGATCAAGGTTCCCGATTAGCCTTTTATCAATAATGCCAACAAGCTTATATATGTTTCACCATGTTCACCAGCAGGTGGGCATCATGACATCTCAAGTTTTGCAGATAGTTGGTGATGAAACAAATACATTTTACTCTGATGGAGCTAAATGAAAAGTCAGAGGACCATGAAGTCTTTGGGATCATCCTCTCGGGAACATACATGTCAAAGCAACATTTCATTGCAATTCATCCAATAGATCTTGAGGTATTCAAAACTGGACAAAAGGGGGAGCAGCAGACAGACAGACATGACACACAGACAGAGATACAGAAAAAGTCATATTAAGACACATACTGACTTGATCAAAAGAAAGAAATAATTCACATAACACAACCCGACAGAACAGAGAAGAAAAACTCCTTGTATTCCCGCCGTCTTCAACTTCTTCTTTTCTCGTTCACATCCGCTGGTATAGCAAAGAAAAGCAAATTCTCAGTTCTTACTTTAAATTTATTACAAAAGCTCTCAGATATTAATTACTCTGTGGGGTTTACTGATAGCTAAATAATTAAGCTGATGAAGAGGAAGTAAAGCCATCAAAAGCCTGATGGTGATGTCACACGGGCCCATTTTAATTTCCAAGTGCAACAACATGATGAGTGTGTGTAACTGTAACTGCGACGGGGCGTTTTAATGGCCGCCCATGTAAGGGTTGTGATTAAAGAGCAGATTGCAGAACATGCAGCACGGTGTCGTTTGGCCCCTTCTCAGACCACATGTCACATGCTTATATAGTGATTAAATGCATTCTTAACTACACTCACACCCCTCTATAATGATTGGGAGTGCATTTAAACACTCTTTTAGTGGAGACTAGCACATGGCTTCTGCTGAAAACCCATAAGAAAGTGTCAAGAGTCCCAGAGTTATCATGCAACAGAGACTTCTTCCACTTGAACGATTGAAAGTACACTTTCCACGTGGTTTTCTGTCAACGGGTCTATTCCAACCGGGTCACAAATTGTGAGAGGGGTTAACGAAACTAGTGACTCATATATTTACACAACAGATGTATGTATGTATATATATGTAAATATATACATGTATATATATACATTTATTTATATGTATGTATATAATTTGTATGTATATATATATATATGTAAATATATACATGTATATATACATTTATTTATATGTATGTATATATGTATTTGTATGTATATATAAATATATATATATACATACAAATAAATATATACATATACATACATCTGTTGTGTAAATATATGTGTCACTATTTTGGTTAACCCCTCTCACAACGTGCATGTGACTTGGTTGGAATAGAGTCAAGCACATCGAACAGAATGAAGCATAAATATCTTCTTACGATCTAAACTTTCAGTCCTTTAAGTGACAGCAGCTTTCACCAACCTGGCTGAGGCCGGATGCTGCAGCCTCACACATCCGGTCCAGTCCCCGACATCAACACTTCCAGTCAACTCAAAGGACTTCAGAGGAGTTTTCATTGAACTTTTTTCAGATTTGATTTAATGGGGGCGAATAGAATACATAACAAGCTTGCAGGCCGAACCTCAATCAAACTGCAGCTTTTAATTTGGCTGATGAAAAATCATGCGAATCAATAAGAGCTAATTTAGTTGTGTGACTTGTCAGCTGCGTGATGAATGACTTGTGGCCTGTTTTATGACACAGGCCCCTCAGAACAAAAAATCACAGTTAATTGATCAAGCAGCGCAGCAATGTAGAGAGGGCATTGATTCCGGTTTTCGTCTAATTTAATCTGAATACACCAGTCATGTTGATTAAAAAATCCCTGCGTAAGTCCCTGCTGTCAGTCTCCCTCAACAGCCAGCCCGACGAAAGTGCTGACGACCTGACCGCCTCTTTCTTTCTTTTAACCAATAACGCTATATAGTGAAGCGCGTGTCTTTCGATAAAAATGTTTCACCGTCTATTGAATCACTCAGCTCGCCCTCTGCGACGTCACCTCGGCCCCTCAGACGTCGAGCAGTTACCAGAAACATTTTCATAGTTAAACCAAGAAAGCGGCCTTTTTTTTGTCTGTGCATTTGTTAGATGATAAATCAGGGCACCCTTAAAATATTTACACCCCATAGTTTAATCAATCAGCAAAATGTCGGACTCATTACGTAAAATATGAACAGATTGCCCGATCTTTTAACGCAAATATTGGTGCCGGTTTCCGCGGGCCCTGCCTGTCACTTAACTAATGGCCGAGTAAACGAGTGAGTGACGGAGCCCAATAAATCCACATCTGTCCGACTTAAAACGCGGTTCCAAAGGAGAAAAAAGGCACAGTTTTTTGCCAATAAAGTTTATTGAAAAGGCGTGATGCGTATTCATGAGCGTCATTTATTGCTGCAGGAAACGGCGGTTACAGGTGTTTGACCAATTATGGACGCAGTGATGATGTTGGCCTTTCTTGGTGTCAGTGTAACCTTCAAATACTGTTGAGCAAAAATATCTTGCCATGAAAATGAAATAAAATAACAAATGATATATATATATATATCATATAGTCTCATTGATTTAAATCATTTTTTTGATTTAGGAAAAAAAATGTTTTAGTAACATATAATTAGATATTTTTTTCATCATATGCACAACAATTACAGAAGCAGGAGTTGGTCATTAAAATCTAAAGTCTCAGCCTCCCTCCAATAATGCTGCTTACATGTGTATTAAAAAAACTAAATCTAAATCTAAACATAAAATAGTGCGAGAGACACATTATAACATGAATAGAATATAAACTAAAGTACACCTGTGGGTGGGACACAGCCCACATACATCTCAGCTTACATTGTAATTAACGTTTACGTTAGTGTGGATAAATAATGTTGATCTGAAATATATAATTGTGTCTCGCAGTATGAACATGGTCCATGTCTGCCCTGCCCTCTTGTGGCAAAAAAAGAATACACTTCGCCTGACTCGACTCAAATCATTAGCAGAGATATTCAATGATTGTGCAAATCTACTTCAGTCAATATTTGATCTATACTATTTCCGAACAGCTCTGGGGTTTCTAAAATATATAAGAGATGATCATAAACATATTTTGTTAGTTTCTGCAAAAGGTATTTCCTATAATTGCAATTGTATAATAATCATAATCATAATAACAATAATATAATGTAATATTAGTATTTTAATCTTATTAAATCAAATTGAGAAATCTTGAAATTAGATATAACTGGGTTGGGTTAGATTTACACCGATGATGTGAATTATATTTTGTGACTTTCATTTAAACACATTCAAAACTAAATATATGTCTATATTTTATTAGAGTCTCAATACAACTCAATTGTTCATGTGTACAAAGTCAGACTGTAATATGGGGGATGAGCCATACATGCACTAGTCCCTGAACACTGTTCGATTGTTTGTATTGTTGTGGATCTAAATGCGTATTTTCTACGCCGCGTGGCTCTTTTGGGTGCACTGTGTGTCAGAGGGGCGGGGCGACTCTGGCAGGGCGGGACTTTTTCTACTTTTGAAGCACATGATGAAGCAGTGAAACGCTGCTGGAAGTTCCTCAGCTTCTCTCCTCCTCATTCTCACTCCGCAGTTTGCAGGTTGCGCCGAGCAAAGGCTGAAGGGAGACCCGCTCCGCGCGCGCAGACCGGCAGGGTCCTCGGAGCTCGGTAAGTGGTTCCCTTCAAGTTCGCTTCATTCGCCTGTCGTCGCTATAAAGTTTTGACGACACCACGACGACGCTTTGCTGCTAAACTTGAGCCAAACGTGGTCGCTCTAACCCTAAGCACCTTCTCGCTCTTGTGAGAAGTGAACATGCACGGTGTTTTACTCCGTGTCCTTTGACAAAGTGACTGAGTGGACTTTGCAAGCGGGCTGGTGGATGTTGGGCTCTCTCTGGTCTCGGGGGGGGGCAGCAAAGCCCTGCGGTGAAAATAAAGTAAAATTCTCCCAAAACCTGAATATGGCCACCTGTGGGGCTGTCCGTGTGCACCTGTCGGTGTCTCGCTGTGTGTCAGAGATGTGTCGGAGAGGACGGGAGGAGATGGATGCTGGGGAAGACCCCTGACCACCCTGTCCATGGGGGTATGGGGTATCCTGGCCACAGTGACCCCAGTGACGACATGGAGAAGATGGGCTACAGCCTCTCGTCCGAGAGGGAGCAGTGGCAAAAGTCTTGTAATTTTTTTTAAGCAGCAGCCGTCATTGTGATGACATGGTGAAGATTTACCAACAAGATTGAGTAATTAAAAAAAAAGCCAGGTCAAAGAGCATGCATGACCTGTGGTCGATCACAAGCTAAGAGGATTAGACTTGTGTGTCCCATTAGAAAGCACACGTGTAATTGATTAGCAGTTTATTTGCAAAGCTGCTGCTCTGCTGTAAGCTGGTCCTGTGACACTCATTTTATTCAGGACAAGAATAATTTACCATAAGATGAGATATCTTGTCATTGGAGAATTAAACAAGACATCAGATGGATGCATTGCAATCTATATTTCTTGTCTTCTGAAGTTATTTGGGAGCATGTGATTTAAAAGATAGAGGATGAGTGTGTTGAGGTCACACTGTTGATCACACAGAGCGATACAAGTGTGACACAAGAATACTATGTACGATAGAAACGTTGGCAACAATGTTACTAAAGCAGGACACAGTCTGTTGTCATGCTGCAGTTTTAAAAGCAGCTGTGCTGAAATGGTCAATTGGCTCATCAACAGTTGTGATGGTGGATTAATATGTTTAGTCTCTTATCAAATAAATGCCAACATTCTCAGGTTTCAACTTAATTAATGTGAGGATGTGCTTTTCTATTGTCTTTTTTTTATTTATGTGATATTCAGAGGTTGGACTTAAAAGGCATTAAATGTGTGAAGGAAAAAAATTAGATGTGCAAGATGAAACGATAAATAATAAAAATAGATTGATCCACACTTTTTTGTTAAACTACCAAAGAATTAAATTCTGAGAGGTGATGAGCATGACCACAGTGTGAAAGCTAGAATACAAGAAATGGAAGTTTGTGTACGCATGTGAAGATGTGTATTTGACCTTCATCATTGTTCTGTTTGTTCTTTTTTTAAGCGTGGGTGTGTGCAACTCTACCCATTAGAAGACCGTCTCACCCCGAATGTTCCAGTGGAAGTGAGTTGTGCAGAGGAGATTGTGTGCTTGTAGTAAACAATCTAAAGGTGAATGTTTCACATTGCATTAAAAATCAAAGCAGATTATTAGCATGCACGTGTAAAAAAAATCTTTCTCTCCTCAGGTGGCGTAACTCTGTTAAGAGCAGCGGCCAAGAATCACGCTCGGGTCACCATAGTGTGTGATCCTGCTGACTATTCAGTGGTTGCCAAGGAGATGGAGAGTTCAGCAGACAAAGCTGGAAACCCGAGGACTCTGGCCCTCAAAGTAATGTCTTTCTTCCTACCAGTTTGCACCATATGTTAACTGAACTGTGCAAGGGTGCATATTCAGGGTGACCTTTCTGACTGATATGTCTTTGCTTGGTATCTCAGTTTTGGACTGTTGGTCTTTCTTAACAAGCTGTTTGAATAATTATTTTCAAAATGTTTTACTATTGAATGTTTCTTAAACATGTTTAATCAAATACTAGAAGGAGCATGTTGCAATACATGGCATGGTTGTGACAGCCACATTGAATTATTATTACAGGAGCGTATATACCAAATTACTTGGCCAGAGATGGATGCCCAAAGAAGCTGTCGACAGACCTTTGCCAAATGCATCTGTGGCTGCAGACTGGTACGACCAGGAAGTGGGCTCACTGACACGAGTGTCAGACTTTGGCACCAACCCATTTCCAAGTTTACAGGACCAGGAAGCTGCAGTGAGGGAATTTGCTCTGCAGTGCCCTGATACAAGTGTACTGCTGGACAATGCAGTGAATAATCTGCCACAACCGTTCAAAGATGGACTCAAAGGCCTCATCGACATCTCAAGGAGAAATTGTCAACGCTGATGTTTTTGTGTGTCTAAGTTGTTATTGTCTGTGCTTTTTAATTAATTGGTTCAACTGACGGGATGTTTTTTTCTTTTCTTCAAATGTTGGGGGTTTAAAGGAGAAATATGTTCTTTTTGAATAAACAGTCTTTAAAGTCTGGCACGAATTTCATTTTTAATCTGTAATGGGAAAGGCTGGACCTGTAACACCAACTATTGATAGTGACACGGTGTGTTGACCCCCTGCCAGTGTGAGTAAGGCACTGGAAGATAGCTTGTTCAGTGACCTCTGACCCAGGTAACAAACGTACACCCCAAAATATACACACACAAGATGGTTACAGCCGGTTTCGGGCGGTGAAGCCATGATAACTTCATTCATTAGCCACCATTGTATCACTTGTTTCAGGCTCATAAATCGGTCTCCCCGACAGCCGGATATCACAGATTTGGACCCAGTGTGAAGATTTCCCACTGGAGGAGGACCCCTATGTGGTTGGGAACCTCGCTTGTTTATGAAGGGCAGCTTAAGGACCCTGACACCCTCAGTTTGGATGCCAATCTGATACCTATTGCTTCACTAAGAACACAGCTGATGTCTGAGCACGACAATCAAACAGCAGGAACAAACATCAATGATAAACAATCTGAGCCAACCTATAAATCACATAATACTAAACACCATTTTGACCTGAGCTTGTAGCAGGTATAAAGCTTCAGTGGAAGCTCAGTCAGGACGGTTCATACATTTGACATTCACTTTTAATTTGAAACAGCTCTTGGAAGGCACAACTTTGATGATGTAAATCATGCGAGCAGATTAACTGCAGATGGAAGAATCAGAGGAATTGAGATCCAGCAATACAATTCAAATACAGAAATGTAATCCTAATGCAATGCTACCACTAATTCTGAAGGCTTCCTCTTTTTGTGCTTCCTCTTTTTGTGCTTGACAAATAATTAGAAAATACCAAAGATTGTCTTTCTTTACTAATCTAGAAGTGTGCAGATGTCATTGGATCAGATATAAGTACATGTGAGCTGCTGCTCTGAGCTACAGAAGGTCATGACCTGCTGCTCTGAGCTAAAGAAGGCCATGACCTGCTGCTCTAAGCTAAAGAAGGCTCTGAGCTGAATATGGCTTATCTAAATGTACATGCAGAGATATAGCCATACGGCTAAACACAGACAATAACGCCTAACAATCACTACTATAAACTATGTGAGACATGTTAGAGATGTGAGAGGAGCTTTGCTCTCCATGTTTCACTCTGATACAATAACTCATGGAATCAACTCCTCAAAACATGTTCACACACAACACAGAGCTCCATCCTTCTGGAGACCAAAGTACTACATGATGATGATGTGATGTAGTCAGAGGGCTAAGACAGCAGAGTAACAACAGAACAGGTTACATGTTGATGATGATGTGATGTAGTCAGAGGAGAAAGACACTGACAGCAGAGTCACAACAGAACAGGTTACATGTTGATGATGATTTAGTTTATTTCGATCAGCAAAATATACAACAATCATAATTCAACAAAAGAAGAAAGTGGCTGACCGAAGGGTCGAGGCTGAAGCTAACGAGCTTATAAGTGCCCTAACCTATGATTTCTCGAAAAAACGTATTTCAAAGAATCATATATATATATATATATATATATATATATATATATATATATATACATATATACACACATTAATATACATACACACACATACATACACACACACATATATATATACATACACACACACATACAAACACACACACACACACACACACACACACACATATAAACATAAACCAAAAAACGTGTCCCCATTAACCGTTGATGTAATGATGATGTAGTAATGAAGGTTACAGGTGAAGCACAGGTGGTGCTGTGACTGGGTGCTAACTGAAGGCTGCTTAATAAGAAAAAAACTACTGTCTCTTTATTTTTCAATTGTCAATATGTATTGCCTCGTGGTCATCATATCCTCACTCTTCCATGTGGGAATGTTTAGTTACAAAATGACCCAAATAAAACAAGTAAATACATGATGTATACAACTATGCTGGAAATTAACCATGAACATAAATATCGGAGGAAATAAACGGCATTAAATACATATGTATCAAGAACAGGTATACTGCCATCTAGCGGTATAAAGGTGAACCGTTTACTCTGCGGTGGAAATATAAATATAATAACAGCAACAACTCTGCACAGAAACATTACTTTGATTAATCTATATTAGGAACTGTGTTGCATCAAACAATGCAACGATTAAGTGAGAAGGTGATTCTTGCTGTGTACATGAATATTAAACTTCCCGTCGTCACCACTGTCGCCAACATATCCAGGTTTAATTCTTTATTCTTTATATTGACTAATTAATATTCTTCTAACGTTACCCTGCTATGTGTTTGCATCGTTAAAATATCCCGTTTAATTCTTTATTCTTTATATTGATTAATTAATATTCTTCTAAGGTAATACGAATATGTATCACTGGCTTTTATTTTGACTTCATTTTAAGCACTTCCGTTCTGTCGTTTTTGGTTTCAGACAGCAGAAACGAAATACGGAGGTGGTATTCCGTTTTTCCGTTTTTGGTTTTCAAACGGAAAACGAAAAAACCACGTGATTTCCGTATTCCGTATTTGGAATGAAACGAAAAAACAAACTAACAAAACGTACACGGACCCGGCAGCATGGCCTCCTCGGAGCTCGGTAAGTGGTTCCCTTCAAGTTCGCTTCATTCGCCTGTCGTCGCTATAAAGTTTTGACCCGCGACACCACGACGCTAGCTTGCTGGCTAACTTGAGCCAACGTGGTCGGCTCTAACCTCCCTAAGCACCTTCTCGCTCTTGTGAGAAGTGAACATGCGCGACGGTGTTTTACTCCGTGTCCTTTGTGTCTGTCCTCGCAGCACTCTTGAGCGTGTCGGACAAAAGTGGACTGGTGGACTTTGCCAAGCGGCTGGTGGATGTTGGGCTGTCTCTGGTCGCCTCGGGGGGCACAGCCAAAGCCCTGCGGGATGCGGGGCTGGCGGTCAGGTGAGTGCTGAAGTGGTCTTCTGAAAATAAAGTAAAATTCTCCCAAATGTACCTGAAGCTAGCGGCCACCTGTGGGGGCTGTCCCGTGTGACCTGTCGGTGTCTCCGCTGTGTGTCAGAGATGTGTCGGAGCTGACGGGACATCCGGAGATGCTGGGGGGCCGAGTGAAGACCCTGCACCCCGCGGTCCATGGGGGTATCCTGGCCAGGAAAACCCCCAGTGACGCCGCAGACATGGAGAAGATGGGCTACAGCCTCGTCCGGTGAGAGGAGCAGTGGCAAAAAAGTCTTGTAAATTTTTTTTTTTAAAGCAGCCTCGTCATTGTGATGACATGGTGAAGATTTAGGGGCAACAAGATTGAGTAATTCCTAAAAAAAAAGCCAGGTCAAAGAGCATGCATGACCTGTGGTCGATCACAAGCTAAGAGGGTTAGAGGGCAGACTTGTGTCCACCATTAGAAAGCACACGTGTAATTGATTAGCAGCTGGTTTATTGGCAAGCTGCTGCTCCTGCTGTAAGCTGGTCCTGTGACACTCATTTTATTCAGGACAAGAATAATTTACCATAAGATGAGATATCTTGTCATTGGAGAATTAAACAAGACATCAGATGGATGCATTGCAATCTATATTTCCTTGTCTTCTGAAGTTATTTGGGAGCATGTGATTTAAAAGATAGAGGATGAGTGTGTTGAGGAGAAGCTCACACTGTTGATCACACAGAGCGATACAAGTGTGACACAAGAATACTATGTACGATAGAAACGTTGGCAACAATGTTACTAAAAGGCCAGAAAAGCAGGACACAGTCTGTTGTCATGCTGCAGTTTTAAAAGCAGCTGTGCTGAAATGGTCAATTGGCTAATCAACAGTTGTGATGGTGGATTAATATGTTTAGTCTCTTATCAAATAAATGCCAACATTCTCAGGTTTCAACTTAATTAATGTGAGGATGTGCTTTTCTATTGTCTTTTTTTTATTTATGTGATATCTTTGAGGTTCTGGACTTAAAAAGGCATTAAATGTGTGCTTAAGGAAAAAAAATTAGATGTGCAAGATGAAACGATAAATAATAATAAAATAGATTGATCCACACAGTAGTTATTTTTTATTTTTTTGTTAAACTACCCTTTAAAGAATTAAATTCTGAGAGGTGATGAGCATGACCACAGTGTGAAAGCTAGAATACAAAGTGACTCAAACTACCCTGAATGGAAGTTTTGTTGTGCATGATGTGAAGTCTGTGTATTGACCTTCATCATTGTTCTGTTTGCTCTTTTTAAGCGTGGCGGTGTGCAACCTCTACCCATTTGTGAAGACCGTCTCCACCCCGAATGTTCCAGTGGAAGATGCTGTGGAGCAGATTGATATCGGTGAGTTGTGCAGAGGAGATTGTGTGCTTGTAGTAAACAATCTAAAGGTGAATATTTCACATTGCATTAAAAATCAAAGCAGATTATTAGCATGCACGTGTAAAAAAAAATCTTTCTCTCCTCAGGTGGCGTAACTCTGTTAAGAGCAGCGGCCAAGAATCACGCTCGGGTCACCATAGTGTGTGATCCTGCTGACTATTCAGTGGTTGCCAAGGAGATGGAGAGTTCAGCAGACAAAGACACAACCCTGGAAACCCGAAGGACTCTGGCCCTCAAAGTAATGTCTTTCTTCCTCCCCACCAGTTTGCACCATATGAACTGAACTTGTGCAAGGGTGCATATTCAGGGTGACCTTTCTGACTCATACGTCTTTGCTTGTTTTCTGTGATAGTAAACTGAGTATCTCAGTTTTGGACTGTTGGTCTTTCTTAACAAGCTGTTTGGATATTTCACATTTGGCTTGATGGGCTTATCGTCTTGATGCGAGGGAAGGGACACAACTAATTTCCTTTTTTATAATCCTGAGCTGAACATTTTGAAAGTGGGGAAGACTTAAATTGGGCTTTCTGTTGGCCGACCTCTATCTTCTCATCACATTTTCCTCTTAACACTCGTTAACTCTGCCCCGTCAATATCCAGACTTGTACCAGTCTAATCTCAACTGTGGCAAAGACTTTGTCATAAGAGGTGAATCTTACCGTTTGCTTCTATGAGGTGATGGGTTCCTACAAAACATGAGGAAATACTAAGAGTTCTGAGGCAAAAGTCAGTTAATATAATAAATACGTTTCATCATATCCCTCAATTTAGATAATTTTCTTTAAGTCACCATATTGTGTCTGTATTATTTCACACCTGTTTATGTTTGTTTAGAGATGAGGGTTAGAGATGATGGTCAGTGCAAGACAAAGTCCAGACTTGGCTTTCTAGCACAAGTGTGTTTCGGGTTACTGAGTTTAACATGACGGTTACAGAAGTTGTGTTTCTTTGGGGTCATGTTATAGATGTTAAACAATACTCATTATCGGTTTGAAGTGATTTTTAATGTGTTTAAGTAAAGTTTATTTATATTGCACTTATCAGTGTCACAAAGTGCAGTAGTCAATTAAAACAATTTGTCAATAACAGGAGCCAAAACAAACAGTTTAAAGAGCAAATTAGAATGCACAGTAAAAGTTGCTGCAGTAAAGGAACAGGACAAAAAGAAGGCCATAGAATATTTAGATTAACCAAATGCCAGTGTTAAAAGTTGTGTTGAGATGGAGTTTAAATGATACTATTGCATCTGCAAACATTCGGGGTGCAGGCAGAGCCTTCCACAGCGTTGGTGCTACCGCCTCAAAAGCTCACCACGAGTTTAAAGGCGAGTCTGAGGGACTGACACTGTTTTGGAGGTTGTATCTGAGATGGCGGCCTGTTGAATATGGGTGAAGTCGTTGTGGTTAATAACTCTGGCTTTGGTACACATTACAAGAGGATGATGTACATGAATAGTTTTTTGTGTCATCGCAGTGTATTTGATGTTCTTCAGGCCTTCACACACACGGCGCAGTATGACGAGGCCATATCGGACTACTTTCGTGGTCAGTACAGCCGCGGTGTTTCCCAGCTGCCTCTGCGCTACGGCATGAACCCTCACCAAGCACCCGCCCAACTCTACACCCTGCGCCCAGCCCTACCCCTCAAAGGTAGACCCGGCTACACCTCAACTGAATTGAACGTGTCGTCATTGTTTGATTATTATTTATTTTTTTAAGGACTAGTTTACCATTTTGATAAATAGTCTTATTTTGCTTCGTCGTGGAGAGTCAGATGAGAAGATTAATGCTGGCTCGCTGAGTTGGAGGTGCTGGCAGATGGATTTTGTTATCTCTACAGTGCGGTAGAAGATTTGATCCAAGAAATATGACAGGAGTAGAGGGAGATGGGGAGAAAACTATACATTTATCCCGAAACATCATTACTGTTGCCCCCTCTCAGTGGTCAACGGCTCCCCCGGCTTCATCAACTTGTGTGACGCTCTGAACGCCTGGCAGCTGGTCAGAGAGTTAAAGGGCACCCTCGGCATGGCGGCTGCCGCCTCCTTCAAGCACGTCAGCCCTGCTGGTAAGACCAAGACGGAACCGCAAACACACTCTTTAGATTTGAAGTGCCTTGACTTATGATGACTCTTGTGTTTCCTCTGAAGGAGCTGCAGTAGGAGTTCCTCTGACTGAGGAGGAAGCCAAAGTGTGCATGGTGCACGACATGCTGAAGGACCTCACCCCGCTGGCCACGGCCTACGCCAGGGCGAGAGGCTCCGACCGCATGTCTTCTTTTGGCGACTTCATTGCTGTGTCAGATGTTTGCGACGTTCCCACTGCCAAGATCATATCAAGAGAGGTAAAGCTGTGTCCTACAACACAAATAAATGGAAATAATTATTTATACATTTGTATTTTTTACCATGACGACATGTGCTTGCTCTCAGGTGTCGGATGGTATCATTGCTCCTGGCTATGACGAGGAGGCCCTCAAGATCCTCTCCAAAAAGAAGGGTGGCAACTACTGTGTGCTTCAGGTGAGAGATTTATCATCTTCATTTTTGTATTTGTGTATATAAGGACGGTTACAATTAGGGCTTGGATACATTTTCTGTTTTTCTTTGTCCAAGATGGATCCAGACTACGAGCCTGATGAGGCCGAGGTCAGAGTGTTGTTCGGCCTCTATCTCAAGCAAAAGAGGAACGGAGCTCTTATCGACAAGGAATTCTTCAGCAACGTTGTCTCCGAAGGCTCGGTGAGTCACTGCAGTGTTTTTACCTTCTCATCCTGCTTTGTCATTTCGACTCATTATTTAATTATTGACATAATTCTATGTAATTGACAAGTGAGCACCCTTTTGATCGTTTCTATGTCGATAAGCTCTCGGAGGAAGCTGTGCGTGACCTCGCCGTGGCAACCATTGCTGTCAAGTACACTCAGTCCAACTCTGTCTGCTATGCTAAAGATGGACAGGTAAGAGCAGGCAGATGTGAGGAGGAGAGGGGCATCTGGATGAGCCAAAAAAAAATTCTTTGTGTTTTCTCGTCTGTTTTCCAGGTTGTTGGTATTGGCGCCGGTCAGCAGTCTCGTATCCACTGCATGCGGCTGGCTGGTGACAAGGCGGATAACTGGTGGCTGAGACACCACCCTCGTGTCCTGAGCATGAAGTTTTGTAGTGGTGTGAAGCGAGCAGAGATGGCCAACGCAATCGACCAGTACGTCAGCGGCACCATTGGAGAGGTAAGAGGGTAACCATGTTTACATCTGGACGTGTGTACGCACAGCCCACGCGTCTGCTGCTGATGTCTGATGTTCAATGTCATGTTGAGATATTGAGAATAAATTAAATGTCCTATATGCGTCGACAGGGCCCAGACTTGGCAGTTTGGAAGTCAAAATATGAAGAGGTACCCGAGCCTCTGTCAGAGACTGAAAAGAAGAACTGGATCAGCTCTCTGAAGGCCGTGGCCGTCAGCTCCGACGCCTTCTTCCCCTTCAGAGATAACATCGATCGTGCCAAACAGGTCAATATAACGCACCTTTCCCACTGTATGCACTTTATTAATAAATTGCTTGGGAATGGTCTGAAGACACCTGCTGAACTTGTATCTTTTGGAAACTACTGTCTGACACTGACGAGCTTTCCAATCGTCTTCACTCACGTCTCTCCCTGTTTCTGTCTGTAGAGTGGCGTGAAGTACATCGCTGCTCCAGCCGGCTCTGCTGCTGACCAGGTGGTGATTACCGCCTGTAATGAGCAAGGCATCACTCTGGTGCACACCAACCTGCGTCTCTTCCACCACTGAGCGCTGCTCCAGGTGTTCTCTACACTCGACTCAGTTTGGGAGCATTAAAGTTGAACTCTTTTCCAACATTGCTGATACTCCAAACATCCCAACCCTCATCACGCTGACGTGTGGAGGTCCCACTGTTTCCTAGCTTATTAACAACATTCCTCACTTGAGATCCTAATATCAGAGATGCACTCAACTGTTTTCTTTCAGTGTGAAATAAACTAATTGACTGATAGTTTTCTCTTGTGTTATTATGTCGCTCTCGGAGGCTAACAACCACAAGGCGTTACTTCTACTTCGCGGCTAACTATACAAAGACTTTGTTATGGCACAGCTTAATGAGATGATTGTTTTATTTATTTTGTAATACTCTTAACTATTTTGTGACAAACTGACTTCAATTACATATTGTGAGATTTCTGTTTTATTTTATACTATGACTGAATGGCATACAAACAAGGTCATTAGAATGTATTACTTTTGTATGACTGTCTTATAATCATCTAATGGTATACAATATTGTCATGACAAAAGATATTTATTTTTATGGCATACACATTTTTTGCAGTTCTTTTTTTTTATTTATGCCAGACTGCATGACTTTTTAGATATTTTGTATGGCATACTGTGACTTATGACATTACAATACAATTACTTCATTTGAGATTGGCCTTTGTTTTGTGACTTGCCAATATACTGTTCTTCAACTTTAAACCGGCTATACCACTTCGAGGGCATTTAGTTGGTCACCTCCAAAATGGGTTTATCTTTAATCTTTTCATGCCTAAAACCTCCTTTTTTCCAGAAACATAACATTGCGTTTAGATTTTAGGATCTCCTGCTTTATTAAAATAAGGGACTTTTTTGTCTAAAGGGAGAAACAACATTGGCATGGTTGACAAAGTATTAAAATAGAACAGTTCAAATTCTCTCATCCCGGTTCACACATTGAGATTAAAATGATGTACGAATGTGTCAATCACACACAGTGCGACCCCTCAGTAACAGATGGGCGACGGAAAAGAAAAGCACAATTTAAGAGACAATTTAAACAATAACTACATTGACATTCTTTAACACAGTGCTTACTTTCTGACAGTTTCTGCTCCTATCAAAATGTGTTTCTGAATATTTAAATGGACAAAATGTCAAATTGAGAAGTATATAAACCTGATTGGCGACAAGGCCTATATTGCTTTTATTGAAGTACACACAATTCTGAGGGTCATGTTACACAAAGGAAATAGCGGGAGTCTTCATTTTACAATAGAGCATGCATTTCGAGACTTGCTATTCAGTGAAAAGACCGGCTTTAGAGGAGAATCTCTTTGATCAGGCAGCAGGGCAGTGTAACAGATTTGTCAGAAAGTGATAAGGCAGTTAGTTTAGTTGCAGACGGGATGCTTTTTAATTGGTGAGACAGTGTCAAATTGGTTGAAAAAAGAGCAAAACATGTTCATAGCTTTACTCCAGAGGACTTTGAGGAGCGTGTGCGTCTGCCAGCAGGTCAGGTCGGAGGCACTCAATGGGGCAATGAATATTCTGGAGGGAGAAAGGAACAAGGTAAGGTCACATGTCTAGGGACCGTGCAAACAATCCTGTATTGTCATAACATTTATTCACTCTGTCAGTTTCCCAAGTGACCTCTGTTGTTAATGTGTGGGTCCATGTGTGTGTCTGGATGTTTTTTGGCCAGATTTGTTTGACAGTGACAGCACCTTCGATCCAGTCAAAAAACTTAACAGATGTGTAGATCAAAGTGAAGGTGGAGTTCTTGTCTGCGAGTGTGTGTGTGTGGAACATGGCGGCGTCGCAAACGTGCAGGATGCACAAACTTTACAGATGTGTTGAAGGCGGTCAGAAGGTCAGGAGTTAAGACGGGCCTTCTGCGTGCTAGACGCGCGTGTGTCTGGAGACAAGATATCGTTGCCTGGATAGTGTCGCGAAACATTACAGATGTGTGGTTGAGATTATAAGGAAGGTCGAGTGAAGAACGGTTTGGTCTGAGCAAGGGCTCCAGAGGTAGGTGGTTAGGAAGCAGGAAAGGGGCCATCGCACCGTACACTTTATTCTTGGCCCAAGTTGGTTTGATTGTGGAATCAAAAACATCATACAGTATTATAGAATATCATAAAATGTCACAAATAAGTCACAATAATGTATGTTGTAAAAATGTCACAAGAAGGGAATTGTATAGTAAATCATAGAATATCACAAAAGTGTGAAACAAAACTCACAGAAAAGTCATAGTATGTCATTAAATCTGTCAGAAAAAGTCATTAGATAGTATGTTGTAAAAAGTAGTCATAGTAATCCATTAAAATAGCATGGTGTAGTATATAAAAAGGCAAAAAGAAATGTATAGATCATTATGGCATCAAAGATATATCATAAAAAGTCATATGCCACACAAATTTTAAAAAATAAAGAAATTAATTATATAGTGTGACATTAAAAGGGTCATAATAAACTTTATGTATTCATAAAAGGGTTTTTAAAACATAGTGTATGTCATGAAAATTAGATTTATCGGATGCCATCAACATGTTATAAAAAAAGTGATAATATGCAGAACACACTGAGCAATTCCCTGCTCTTAATTGGGAAAGAAAACTAAATAATATTATAATAAAGAAATAATAATAGCTATTTGACATGAATTCCACTCACTTGTAGTTTGTTTCCATAACTCACAGGCTGCAGCAGCAGACTGGCAGCGACATCGCCACCTGGTCTGCGGCAGTTCTCACATCGCCAGCCCTGATGAGACCAAACGTTCACAAGCGCTTCATTTAACTCACAGAATGACCACAAATGAATCACAAGTCAATATATAAATGTATCACTGAACAACAGTGCCGGAGCCAGGCAGGCTTATCATGTCGTACCTGCTGTCCTCCAAAGCACGTGCAGGTGCAGATGGCACCCAGGTACTCCTTCTGCCACTGGTTTCCCACTTGGTAAGTTTTGCCACCATCATAGCACACCGAATCATCTGGATGGGCGTAAATACACGTTTAAATTAAGATGAGACTCCTTCACGTCCTTTTGAAACAGTCATATAATATGTCTTCAGGAGGCCTTACGCGGTTCACACTTGAACTCTCCTTTGCCATTTCCCAAGCAAGTACAGCTCATCAAGTGATCATTCTCTGCGCGGCGGTCCCACTTCTCTCCAATGCGGTAGTTGTTGCCACTGTCATGGCACCACTCTAGTGATGGACAAAGTAATATGTTGAAAAACCAAGGAAAGTATTGTCTAATTCCAGCTCTGCTGCTGTACCTCCGGGTAATACAATTCCTCCAACAACTTACTGGATGAATCACATCTGAAGTGGCCAGTTCCCAGACCCAGGCACCTGCACCACAGCTTGAAGCCCGTCTCAGACATCCGCTCCCATTCCCCGCCAACATCGTGGAAGGTGGAAGTAAAGGCGTCGTAACACGAGTCCTTAGTGGAGGGCACTCGATCTGGGACTGGTGGGAAAACACAGGAAAACAATGTGCATCAGCCACTAGTGACTTGAAGATTGATTAACTGCCATTCCAACAGGATCAACTTCTTTTGGACCATGATGTTTTTTTATTCAGTTGCTTATTAATAATTATATGTCAGTCATAAGTGGACAAACTAAAATGTGAAAACTTCTCAAGGGAACCTTTTTCCTGAGGTTTCATTGTATTAAAACACAGTGGCATAAATAAAATAATCATTTATGGACTTCATTTAGGGGAGGCTTGTGAGGCTCTGTCAATTGAAGGTACTATTTTTGCAAAGTGAAAAATCCTTTAGTTGATCATATAAAACAATGTTTTCTGCCACCGAGGTGAATAAAGGCTCTTAATCAGCAAAAGTTGCTTTACACTGAATTTGACTCTGTCCCGCCCACTTAGGACACAGCAGTTGCTGTCGGGGGCTTACCTGTGCTCCCGGCAGTGACGATCTGCTCCAGTATTTTGTGTTTGAGCGCCCCCATTATAGCCTCCACAATAACATTATAGTTTTCTCCGGAGGAGAGTCCAATCAGGGTAGCAGTAGTGGCTGTGCCTGGAAGGCGGACCTGGACAAATAAAGAGAGACCACGTCAGATGAGACCATTCCTCTAATATGACTGATCAATTATGCTGAGACGGCATGACGGGCTGGGCTGGACTGGAACCCTTGGCCCTCGTCTCTTACCTGGAACATCTTCTCATCTAAGTGACTGAGGGGATGGCAGGACACCAGGTAGGCGTTGCTCTGCTTGTAAGGCTTCCAGGAGATGGAGGTCCGAGTTTGGGCCTCCTGCGGCACTCCCGTCTCGTTATCAAACAAAGAGCCAATCGGCAGGTTCAGTTTCAGGATGGGCAGTCTGCGGCCCTCTGCATCAGGAAGGGGCACAAAGACCAGGGGCTCATGGACTTGCCCATAGGGAGACTGTGGGTTGCCACTGTTCCCATTATATCGGTTGTTGTCTCTGTTGTTGTTGTTGAACTCTGTGTACTCCACATTCTGGCTCTGGCCTTCATGCCCATCCTGGCCATTGTTGCCCACTACCTGGACTGTGTTGTCCAAGTCTGTTTCAGGCACATCCAGCCTGTCATCAATACCTCCGGGGTTGTGGGGCAGAGGCAAGAGAAGCAAGGAGTCTGGTTCTGAGCGGGAGAGACGGTTAGGGAAGCGAGCAGGTTAGACATGGGGGGGTTAAGCAGAGCTGCAGTGACGTATCTCAGCCAACACGAGGCAACGGATGTGCAGCATTGCTGGGCTACTTCTCCACGGCAAAGTGGGTCTTAATGCAGTATTACGCACACACAAGTTATTTTGAATGGCATTTCTAGATGCATTCAAATAAAAAATGTATTATTATTATTGTTTTAGGAGAGCTAACGTTGACTGACTGCACATTTTATTTCAAAGCCTCTGAGCTGTTGCAGCGAGGCATTTTGATTCAGCTGAGCAGGTTGAAGCTGCCATTCAAAACCTTACATTTTAATGAATATCGAGCCATAACTCATCTGACATCACCCTGACCATCACATGTGTCACTGTACAGAGCAGAAGTCTGATAACACTCACGAGTCCTGATTCTGCCCACCAGAGGTGTGCTCCTCTGTGTGTTCTGGATGGCAATGATCTTGATGATGTACTCGGTGGCTGGTCTCAGGCCTGGGGAGAGAAGCAGTTATCATATCGTGGAATGAGTTGTGATTACATGTAAAATAATGATATTACCGGTAGAGCCTGTATCAAAATGGAAATAAAAAATAAAATGCCCAGTAGCCAAATTAAATAAGCAAAGGTGTTGTTTCAGTGACAAAACAAGCGCTATACAATATCTCCAGTGGCAATACAGCTTTTAGGGATAATGGACCAGTTGACAAGGGCATACCAGATACGGTGGCGTAGTTTTGGCCGGCGTGGGGTCGTGGGTTGAGCTCTTGTGGTGCTCCTCCTGACTCTTCATAGGTGACATAGTATCCTGTGATGTGTGTGGCAGGTGGCTGCCAGGTGAAGGAGATGGAGGTGGGGGTCAAAGATGTGAACTGGAGGTTGGTGGGGGCCTGGACCACTGCTTTAGCTAAGGAGAAAAACATCACCTTAGATCAGCTGATTGCTTGTTGCATTGTGGGTACCTTGCCAGTTATAGTTGTGATTTATGTCTAATGCTACAGCTGCAGTTCTCATTTCAATTAGTTTTTTAAGACCTGACTTACACGAGTAATCCACTGATTTAAACATGTCAAACTCCCAGTGAAAATTTTTACATAATTATCATAAATAATGCTGCAGAAACTGAGATATAATTGGGAAAATGTCTACTGTGGCTGCATTTAACTTGTACTATAAATACAGGATGTACTGTATGCAATGATTTAGAGAGATAACGCTCTAGCAACTACGTGTAGATCAACATTTATGGATGTAAAATAAATCAGATTTAGATTGAAGGTCACTTTGTAAATCATGTAACATTTTCACAATAAAGCAGGAAGATATGACACAGATGGGCATGTTTACCTGTTGTGATGATGAGAGTAAATGGGTCGCTCTTTGTGTCGTGCTTAAGAGTATACAGGTGAACAGAGTATGTTGTGTCTGGCTGCAGACCTGAGGGGGAAGAGAAAAAAAGATTTTTTTAAATTTGTTAAATCACACTTCCAATACTTCTGTAAACCTGTTTCCATGGTTTTAAAGGTGTGTTTATCAAGTCAGTCTGTTGTACCTGTGAGAGTGTAGGTGTTTGTTTCTCCTGGGATGGTACTGCTAATGGTGGGGTGCGAGCCACTGAGGGGCGTGGCATCAATGAGGTAACCAGTGATGGTTTCAGCCTTGGAGCGCCAGGTCAGAGTAAAAGAAGAATCCTTCATGTCAGAGATGCGCACACGCCGAGGAGGACTTACATCTGCATTGAGGGGGAAAGAAAACGGACATTGAACAGAGCAGTGCATAACGACTGGTGATAACTGGAAAAGTGTTCATTTATGGTGCAGCCAGTCACCTTCCAGTGTGGTTGTCTCTCCATCCAGAGGCCTGCTAGTGACGGAGTTCTTCAGAGCATAGACATGTATCTCATATGTGGTCGCCACCTACAACATACAGACAGACAGTTGATATTTAATCACTGACCGGCTGACTGAATACATCCATGTAAATACTGAGATAAGAATTTGTGTTACCATGAGCCCTGGGACGACAACGCGGGTGGTGTCCGGAGCAACGTTCATCTCTTTGGTGGGGCCGTTGATGTTTTTGGGGTTGACGACCATGCGGTAGCCTGACAGGCGTGCATTGGGGGCTCGCCATGACACGGTGAAGGTGGATGGGCCGACATCTGAGACCGTCAGGTTGGTCGGAGCAGGGATCACTGTGGCCTGGGTTCCCACCAAAGGTGTGCTGGGTGTGCGTCCATGGAGGGCGATGACTTTGACAGTGTACTCTGTTCCGGGGCGAAGGTTCCTCAGAACCACAGTGTTCTGGTCTCCTCTGGGAGCTGGAAACAGGTCCCTCTCTCTATCTTCTGAGCTGGAGTACAGGACGCGATATGATGTCACTGTGCCGTCAGGACTGTCCCAAGTGATGCGCATGGAGTTGGAGTCGATGTCAGTAAAGGTCAGGTCCTTGGGACGGTCCATAGCTGCAGGATGGGAGGAAGACAGGGGGACTTTCTGTCAGCTTTGAGCTGTTGTTTTCAATGAAGGACGTTCACTTCTCAGGCTATGAAGACATCTTAAAGTGAGATTGATGTTTGAGAGGAGACACAAGCATCCAGAAGGAATCCAGCTGGGGAACGTTTACCTAATACCCCATCTTGATTATGAAACTAGTTTTCTCACTCACATGAAATCAAGGAAAGTAATCAGTAAGACATAAATGAGACGCCTGTAACCCGATACATGTAAATAACATCAAAATTATTGATGGAAAATAAATTGCATCACTTCTGCCAAAACAATCCCCTGATTGAGAAAGATGAAGTCTTTTTTCAGAGTCAAACTAACCAGTGATTGCATTCTCCACCACGGGGGAGGAGGGTTGTCCATCGTTGCCCAGGGCATAGACACTCACAACATACTCAACAGTGGGCATCAGACCTGTGAATGTCATCTGAGTCTGATCTGTAACAGAGGAGCAGAAGAGGAGCCACTGAGATGAGCATACGGGGTTGGAAAAAATATGAAATGCTATATATGAAATGGAGACGGCAGCTTCCTTCAGGCTGACTTACCAGGGGCTACCACCTCAGAGTAGGATGGCCCCAGGCCATTTTTGGGGACGCTGGTGATTCTGTAGCCTCTGATTGGTCCCTGAGCAGGAGACCAGCGCACTGTGAGGGCGTTGTCACTCACATCAGTCAGTTTCATGTCAGTGGGGGACTCGGTATCTGGAAGACGGACGGACACATAATGGGATTTAGATTTTGTTTCACCATTCAACACTTTTCAGACCAGGAATACATGTTTTCCACGTTGCTGTACCAGTCTTGTGCGTGATGTAGATGGGGGTGTTGGAAGCGGGGCTGTCCCCTCTTCCGGTAACAGCATACACCGTGATGGTGTAGTCAGTACCGGGGTTGAGACCGGTGACGGTGGCGGTGGTCTGAGTGCCTGGGATGCTGAACTCTTGAGGAGCCTCACCACCTAGAAGGAGAGCGAAGAAGAGCCGAGTGTAACGTTACAAATATTGTTGACGATAAGAGGAAACTATTACTGCCGAGACTTAAAGCACATGTACAGACGTGTGCCTCCGTAGGTGATCCTGTAGATCTTCACTGTGACAGAGGGGGCGTCCCAGCGAATGGTGATGCTGGACGGGGTGGACGATGTCACCTGCAGGTCAGTGGGAGCATCGGAGACTGGAGAGGATTAGAAGACACACATTAAAAATAAACAAGTATGGTCAAAATTCAGCTAATTAGTTTCACTAAGAGAAGTAAAGGAGAGGTTGTAGTGGAAACCAGTAAAGAAACTCACTGGTGGCCTGTGTGCCAGTCAGAGGATGACTCTCCTGATTGTTGTTGACAGCGTACACAGAGACCAGATACTCTGTCTCTGGTGTCAGTCCGGTCAGAGTGAAGTGGTTCCTGGATGGGGGCAGCCTCTCGTCCTTCGACCGCCCGCCGCTCGTCTTCTGAAAGTTGATGCGGTAGCCGCTGATAGCAGCGGTCGGAGCCAGCCAGTGAACGGTGAAGGAGTTGGTGCGAATGTCGGAGAAGTCCAAGCCGGTGGGGGAGTCCAGAGCTGCAGGGAAAGGTATTAGGAGAGAGACTTTAAACTACATGCAATAATAATGACAATTGCACCATTGTAGCAGAGGGGTTGTTGACTTGGACTGTCATAATCCAGTGGCCCCGAAACAGATCATTCAAACACATGGCTCAGAATTACCAGCATGAATATCTATTATAAGATTTTTATTTAATGGGCTAACAACACAAATAACATTCAAATATAGAATAACATTTGTAGACACTAACATGTATAAACATCAACTATCTAGTCTCATGTTTAAGACTAATTTAAGATAACCCAGGAATAAAAACTAAGCACATTTTCATATACATATTGTTTCTCTTTTAAATGAACAAGAAATAATTAATTAAATATGATATGTATTTTCTCTATTTTGTTCTGTTCAAAAGCAGAGAAATCTTAGTTGCTGTATTATTCCAAATTTAAGCCGATTTTTAATGCAGTGATTTTTGATGCGTGTTGTTTTGGTCGTCAAATTTGCTATGTTTAAAAACAAAATAGTTCATGTAGATATTGCCTCATTTTTATGGAATGGAACATCAAACACGACAGAAATGGAAATTAACCACTGTCATACTCACTTGTCCTCTGGGTCCCTGTGGCTGGTTCACTTACTCGTTCACCGTACACACACTCAACACTTATACGGTACTCAGTGTTGGGAAGCAGGTCTATATGGAAATGGCGAGATACGCATACGTTAGAATGGCGTGACATGGAGCACTGCAGAGAAAAACAACTCATATTGGACTCTCTGTTAGACACTTTGAAACTGGTTGTCTTACTCTCCAGCACGAAGGTGTTGGTGGCTCCGCCAACATTAACCTCTTTGATGTCGTCGTCTGTGGCTGTGGGATGGTAACGGATGACAAACCGAGAGATGTCGCTCGGTGTGGCGACATGAGGGACTGCCCATGTCACCCTGATGTGGTCAGGACCCACCCCTCTAAACTGCAGGTTGGTGGGAGCTGGAATAGCTGTAAGAACGAGGGGTTGAAAGTTATAGCTAACACATGAAAGAGGTTAATTGAATAAAAGTAGATTTATAATGACAAAAGAAGAACATTTTGAAATATACTACAGTGCTCGAGTTAATTATGTGTGTTAATAAAAGTGTTGTTTAATGTGGCTTCATCACAGATGGAGTGGAAGAGTTAAATCACCAGCTTGTGTTTGCTTTGTGTATACGGTCGGCTCGCTTTCCCCTTCCTCTGTAACAGTGAAGATACTGATGTCATAGTCCACGCCGGGCTCCAAACCACGAATTGTGTAATAACCAGCAGATGCTTCCACCATATCTTGAAAAATTGGCAAGCTCTCGCCTGACGTTACCACCGTTATCCGGTAACCAGTAATGGTAGTATAAGTCAGAGGGATCCAGCGCAGGCCGAGGGTGGTGTCAGTAATGTCGACAAAGACAATGTGACTTGGCGCGGGGATGTCTGAAAGGGTTCGGTCAGTTGCAAAGATCCAAGCAAAGTTAGAGAGACAGAAAGACCCAATCGCCATAACAAGTACATTAGTTATATGATTGCATTCCCAATAAAGCAGTCAGAGATCCAGAGTAGACAGTAGCCATGCTCGGTAGAGAAAACTACAAATTACTGAAGTCAATAGACAATTCACACTTTGTTATGAATAAAACAGTGATTAATTATACTGCTCTGTGCATGCTCAAAACTATTTATTTATTTCCCAATTAATAAACATGACCTTCATGCAGGGTTCAAATCATCATGTTAGTAATAGGTTACGAATATTAAACAATATATTCTTTACAAAGGGCTCATTGTAACAAAGCCACAGAGAATAGAGCCCAGCTCTGCAGCTCCATGGATCCTTTTAGTCGATGTAAAAAAAAATCTGAGCTGTGTCACTTAGATTGTGGTTTTGTTATTATTCTGCTACCGAGTGGCCCAAAATCCATTACTGCAGCTTCATGAATGTATTCAAGCTTTTTTTTTTCTTTTGAAATGGTGCCACTTTCAGAAAGAATGGATACGTAGGGTAAAGGTCTCAGCATGAAGAGCAATACACTGTAAGGGTGGGAATATTGAGAATATTACTGTAATGACAGGAAGTGAAGGACTGGAGTTGGCTCCAGTTTGACTTCAACCCAGCCTCTAAAGGCACATTCCTCTTATTCTTTTATTCCTCTGTCACACAGATACAACAAAGGTATGTTTGATGCCAATTAACATGTGTGAATGCTCTCCTAGTGAATCCTACCTGGTGTGACAATTGTGGACACGGGCACACTTTCCAAATGGCCCTTGGTAGTGAAGACACTGATGTTGTACTCGGCCCCCAGATTCAGGCTCTCGAGCATGCATGAGGTTTGATCTGCAGGGACAAACTCTTCCAGGGTGTTCCCTCGCTGGCCGGTGGTTGGTGTGCTTGTCACTCTGTAGCCTGTGATGCCTGCAGAGGGTGGAGGAACATGACAAATATAGAGGTCAAAAGGAAATACCCAGAAGAGACATTTTTCCTGGTGAAAAGAAATACTATTCAAAGGCCAAGGTCGAGACTTGGTGAAATCCAATGAGCAGTCAGTGCGTGGGGAGCACAGTCAATATTTACCTGGTGTTTTGGAAGCTACCCAGTGGACAGTGAGATCTCCTGTTGCGGGGTTGGACTCCACTCGCAGGTCAGTGGGAGGAGACATGGCTGCAAGGAAAGGAAAGCAGATTATGACACAAGCATGAGAAACTTGATTCAATGCAGCGGTGACTTCTCAAACAAACTCAAGAATAGTGCGATGTGGGCCCACAGCTGTATCAACTCCAACTGTTGATCAGTTACACAACTTATTTTATTGTGAAAGTGAATTGGATACGCACAAGTGACAACATTGCGGGTGATGGGGTTTCCACGGTTGCGTCCGTTGAAGATGGGCTGAACGCTGTAAGTGTACTGAGTCCCAGGAATCAGACCGGGAATTTGAATAAGCCCAGAGTCAGAGGTCTCTTGTCTGGGAGACTCGCCTTCCTGGCTGGGGAGCACAGACAGCTGGGGGAAGGAGGCAGAGATCAGAAACCTGGAAAATATAATTTATGACAACCTGGGAGAAGCACCACAAGAGGTGAACCCGATGTAGATACATTATCACCTTGTAAAGTTGATGGCATCTGGGAGGAGCCTCCTTCACATTACACATAGTGGTTAGACCCATTAAAAATATGAAAATAATGATTGGGCAGCTTTAATTAAGTTTTTTAAGAAGATGAAGTTGTCTACCTTGTAGCTGAACCTACGAACAGGTATCCAGGTGATGGTGATGGAGCTGTCAGTGACATCAGTGTTAAAAGCAGGAGCATTTCCCATCTGAGGAGCTGTGAGGAGGACAGAGTGAGGGGAAGTACAATTAATTTAATTCCAACAATTTAACCTTCTCTCTTCAGATGCTGTGTTTCTCTAAATACTGACAGGTGGTAAAGTCTGTCGAGACGCCTTCGCTCAGCTCATTGTCAAGTTCTGAGTGCAGGATGGCCGTGTACTTCGTCTCTGGACGTAAATTCTTTAAAGGGTACTGTGTGACGCCGCTAGGGATCCTCTTCTCAACGGGGTTGGAGCCCTTGATGCTCAGGAAGAGACGGTAGCCACTGACGATGGTGCGGGGGGCCTCCCAAATGACCATGACACTGTTGTGGCCAATGTCAGTGAAGCGCACATCACTGGGAGAATCCGGTTCTGGAGGGGATAAAAAAGATTTTTGCATTTGTAAGGCAGAAAGTTTCTCATCTTTCATACATTACTGTGATCCAACTCAGACTCCTTTGTCCATGGCGGTACTTACTGGTCCACCTTTCTCCCATCAGGGGCTTGCTCTCCACTCCACCATTGATGGCGTAGATGTAAAAGCGGTACAGTGTGCCCGGCTGCAAGTGGGTGATATCAGCATATGCGTTGGGGGAGAAAGGCAGCTGCAGGAGCCTCGTCTCAGAGCCGTCAGGTCCAATGGGGGTGAAGTGCACCCTGTAAGCGGTAACCTCGCTGGGTGGACCGGTCCAGGTGATGGTGATTTTCATATCAGTCACCTCGTAGAACTGCAGGTCTGTGGGTGCCGGGACATCCTCTGTGGACAGGAAGTGGGAGATCAGTCAGAATCGGTCCTTAAGATACCCTTCGGAGTTTTTGAGTCGGTCCTCATTCTGACACTGAACGTAAACATAATTTTATAAAAGACTCCACATGGCCCCTTTAAGTTAGCTGCACTGCATAGGGTTAACATTCTAAATACAGCAATATAATCTAAAACTTTCATTGTGTCCGATTTGCAAACATCTGGGTAAAAGTGCAATAAGATAAGACTTTAACAATTTACAAATATCCACAATAAATACACAATAAACACTCAGATAAAGAAAATATGAGAGAAACGAGAAACAAGACAAAGACAAAGTTCAAACAAATTCATTATCAAACTAGAACGGGCACTCGGTAGAGCGCATACCTTCACATATCACAAGATTGGGCATTGAATTATGAACATGTTGGCATTAGTTGCATGCCAATTGGATAGAAATTGACCGCGCTATGGTAAAAAGAAGATTGTGACCTTTTCATGACCTTGACCTTTGACCCGATCGATCCCATAATCTAATCAAATGGTCCCCGGATAATAACCAATCATCCCACTGAATTTCATGCGATTCGGTTTAATACTTTTTGTGTTGTGCGAATAACACGCATACAAATAAATAAATAAATACACGGCGATCAAAACATAACCTTCTGCATTTTCAATGCGAAGGTAACAATACGTTTTGCCGTGCCAGGCACAAAGATGGATTCAGAAAAGGAAAACATATTTAGGAAATACTGAGGATTTATGAAGTCTGTGCAGTGGCGGGCCGTCAGGGCCAGCAAGGCCTTCTCTGCTGGCCTAAACATCATCAGAATATATATTTTTTTCTAAATATATTTCCCCACAAATATGTATTCAATTATTTCCCAGAGTAAGAGTTATTCTCTTAATTTCATAGCGTTCCTCTTGGTTGCGCTGCTGCCAGCGCCAGGTTGAGATTTGGAGGGCTGGTCTTTATGTTAGATCTTTTATCCAATCATATTCAGCCATCGTGTGTTGCCAGGGGGCTAACATCTGCCCTTAGGCCTTCAGAATCAACATTGAAGGCGCTGGTAGCTTCAAGTGAATGGGAATGACGATGTTGTGTCAACCAATCAGCTTTAGAGTTGGCTCCTGTAGGCCTTCTAGAAGGCCCCGGAAGCGGCACAGGAGCAGCGAGCAGGCGGAGTGCTGCACGTCTTTTGATTGGATTACCAATATTGAGAGGCGGGTCCTATGGGCAGGTAGATGCAAAACCTCAGAACTAGGAAACTGAATTTGATAAAGGAATTAATTCGCGGACTACAAAGCTGTTTTTTCAACCCACAATGGCGGAAGGAGGAGAAGATGTCGATTTGGTCGAGCATATACTTGAAATCTGCTTTGGGTGCGACAATGCCCTGTTTAGTGAACAAACGAGTGCAAGTGACTTTTTTTCTTCTTTTTCTCCGTCCCGATGCGCGCATTCTGCAGCGCGAGACGGAGAGCCGAGAGAAATGACATGCTGTTGTGTAGATACGATCAACATCAGACGGCTGTTTAGTTTAATAAATGAACAAAGACGTGCTATAGAGAAAATGACGGGGGCGGGCCAATTTTTTTTTATGTCATGCGATCTACCAATACTACGCCGTGATCGACGTATTGAGCCCTGGTCAAGAGCCATGATAGTAATAAGAGGTGGATTAATTCGGGTGGGACTGTGTAGGACCTCACTGAAGGCCCAGGCCCCAGGCCCACGGCCCGCCACTGAGTCTGTGTGTGTGTGTGTGGGAGTGGGCTGCACATGCATGGCTGCTTTTCTGTGTTTTAACGTTTTAAGAGTTCATTCAGGGGCCACAGGCTTAAATGACACCAACTAGAATTATAACTCTAAGGGCAGAATTTGACAAAGCAATGTTTTGACAAGCTCAGTCTTTCCCAAACACTAGAAAGCACTTCACAAAGCTGTCTGGCCCTATAAGGAATCTTTAGCCGCAAGTATAAACTTAATCTGCTCTGTTTTCACTGGCAGTAAAAAGACAAAGAAACATAAAAAGAACAATTAACAATCTACAGAATAGAAAAAATATACTGTGAATGTTTTAATAAAACCAAAGAAAATCAATTCGTTTAAGTCGTAAAGCGGTTTGCATTCATTTTGGCCTTTTTATGAACTGAAAGATCATATCTATTTAACTATATGCACCTGGTACAGGGGATCCGGCTGTATTGACCTGTACAAACACAGGCTCACTCTCCTGGTCCTCCTCCACTGCATAGATACTGATGTTGTAAAGCAGACCGGGCAGGAGGTCGGCCAGGGTCACTGAGGTTTCTGAGTCTGGCAGGTTAAGCTCAGTGCTGCTGCCTTCCACTGACGGTGTGTACACCACCCGGTAACCTGGCAGACGCAGACATACAGTTAGACACAGACAAAATACAATTCATATCTTCATCAAACAATTACATTTTGTATAAACCCATTTCCTACCAGTAATAGGAGCCTGAGGCTTGGACCAGCTGATTCTGATGGAGGACTCTCCCACCTCATCGACTGCATGCTGAGCAGGGGTGTCAGGAGCTGGGGAAAGGAAACGAAGAGACACATTGTATTTTGTGTAATAATGTACCTTCATATCGCTTGATGTTATTTTCATGAGAGAAGAGAGGGACTCCCCCACCTGTAGTCTGGGTGGTAGTCAGAATGAGGTTTGGTTGTCCCTGATCTGGGAGCTCATAGACGTTGACGTTGTATCTGCGTCCTGGCAGGAGGTCAACGATGGTGACAGAGGAGGCTGTCCGGGGAACATCTGGAGAAGCAGACAGAAAGTTCATTAATACACGTATCAGTATATGAGGAGGGCTGCTAAATGGCAATATTGGATTGTTAAGATTTACCAGGTATTTAATTTTCTGATTCATTTAAAACAGGCAGACTTTTCTGGTTATTTCCATGACAATATTGATCAAAAGCTTGATTTAAAATGACATATACCACAATAGATGATTTTACCCATATTGCCCATAAATGGAATTGGTGTTGATCACAATTAACATGAAATCAGTCAGAAAATAAAAATAAAAACCACCCAATAAATCGACAACATTTAGTTATTTGGATGTGAGATTATGGAAGAATTCTGGGAGTTTCAGTGACGCTCAAAGGATCTCACCCAGGACTTTGGGCTTGGCCCCGTCCTCACTGAGCTCATACTCCACCCTGAAGCCAGAGATGGTCGAGGAGGCTGACGTCCAGGACACAATGAAGCTGTTTGACGTGATTTCTGTCACAGACTCAGAAGTGTCCACCACCGCAGGAGGCAGGGTCGTCTCTCCCTCCGACGTTTCCACTTGAGAGAAAAAGGCAAATAATGTTCCGATGAAAAATATCTTTACATTTGTGGCATTGGGGGAATGTATACGCTGAGGTTTACTCACAGGAACCGTGGGTCGTGGTGAAATCGAAGCGTGTGACCTCGCGGCGTCCGTAGTGCAGGATGCTGATCAGCTGACCCTCGTAGGTGATGCCTGGACGCAGCCCGCTGATGGTGTAGGTGTGGAGGTGTCCGGGGATGGTGACCTCCCTCCAGGGAGAGCGGTTATTTTTCTACCAGAAAGAATAAAAAGATGAAAGGTTAATGGGTTACAAGCCACAGTTT
Source organism: Pseudoliparis swirei (assembly GCF_029220125.1). NCBI lineage: Eukaryota > Metazoa > Chordata > Actinopteri > Perciformes > Liparidae > Pseudoliparis > Pseudoliparis swirei. The sequence goes on along the minus strand of NC_079391.1, from coordinate 18,218,233 downwards.
CAAAACATGAAGCAGACATTTTCTCAACTGCTGTTTTTAAGCTCAAGGGTGGAATCTGAACCTCAGTTGTTGAGCAAACATGGACAAGAATAATTGAAAGTAATATTTTATTCTAAATATGCAAACTCTTTCAGCTGATATCTGGCCATGTATTATGATTGAAAGCTCCAGAAGAGCTACTAAATGGACCTCGTAGAGAAATCGTTTCTCAACTTTGATTTCTTAACTCTTGGTGTCAAACATGAAGCTGTCTTGTAATGAACAATTTGGACAGCCCAGATATTGTAGTTGAATAGAAATATGAGGAAAAATAAGAGAGAATTTACAGGAATCATTCATTAATTCAGAAAACTAAGACTCGGAAACTACATCATGCTTTAGGAGTATTTGCACTCTGTCGGAAAACTACCAAACTGATGAGGGCTTTGCGTAACTTTTCTGTCCAAAATACACAAACCTCTTCAGAGGGGATCTGATCAACTTCAATGAAGCTTCATCAACATTACAACCAGCCTGTCAGTCCTTGAGGTCTTCAAAGAGGAAAAGATGTGTGAGAACAAAAATCCCAGTGAGGGGGATGTTGTTCTTGGCGTCAGTGTGTTTGTGTTAGGCTGTAAAGGGGAGTTCATGTCCCCTCTAATCAACATGTTGTCCATGTTCAAACTTCAGTCAACATTACCACAAGCACTTCAATGTTTGCTCCCCTTTACTAATACCGGTCTCTAAAAGAAAAGGCCATTTCTAACCTGAACCAAAAGAGTGACTCACAATTCTCCATTTGAGGATGTACTGGGTGATTTGAACCGATGAGGGGGGGTTCCACTGAATAGGGTGTGAGTCTGGTTGTTTTCCTGCCTCCGTGATGATCACCTGGACAGGTCTGTGGCCGTCTGAGAAGCAGGAGTAGGAACAGAAAGAGACACAGAACAAAGCTGCTATTAGCAATGAGAAAAGGACCCACTCACTATCAAAGACATACAATGTAACAGTGTTACCTGTAGAGAGGGTGGGTGGACAGTGGCTCCTTTTTGGTGACGCTCTGTCAGTTCGTTTTATGGTTTGGGAACAGAACCAAAACCACCAGACGGTGCTAAACCAGCTCAAACACCCACTGACATCTTACAGACATAACACCGGAGCACTATATTCATCACCGTTGATCAAGCTAACGTATAGCTTTTCAACCCCCGCTCCGCACACACCACTGATGATGTTGAGATGAATGGTGCAACGGACACTCTGCAGGTCGATGTTTCAGGACACACAATGTGCTGCAGTGCAAAGTACCACATGAAGCAACCTCCCCGCTACCAGCATCCCTTTCCCCTCAGCAGGTCAGTAGAACAACACTAGGTGGGGGGAGGAAAAACCTTTGTCCAACTACAAAGACAGGGGGGAATGTGATTGGCAAATACTTCTCCATTTTACAGACTACAAAGTCAAGAAAAACACCAAACCCCCGCTGCCCTGCACTCGCCTGGCAAGTGGACTTTTTATCTCAGTGACGTGTGATGGGAGGACAGGGGTGGGTGAGAGGAAGGAGGGTCGAATAAGTACCCTAAACACAAACACCAACAGCTATGTGACTCAATGGAAAAGCTGCATGAAAGAACTGGGAGGCACTGGAGGTATTCACACTTTACCAATTAGATAATACTTAATTTGCAATTCCCTTTTGGGCTAACCTGCTATCACATGATTACTTTGATTCTGATTGTTTTGAAGAACACTTCCAAATGCAATATTTGTGAAGAAGAAGTGTCTTTCAATCTATGATTTTCAAAGTTTACTTAGTTTACGTATATCGGTAATGGATGTCTGAGAAATAAAGGGTTAAAGTCCTGCTAACTCTAAATATGTGTGTATCATGTCGGTGAGTTATGACTCGGAGGGGGAGGAGTCTGATCAAAACAAAGTCTTCTGATAATTTCTTGTTTTACATTTGTTGCTGTGTGAATAAAATCCTAAAACCATAATATTCAAAAATAGACAGAGGGAACTCGAAAAAGAGCTGTAAACCAACTGAAGTGGAAAGCAGCGTTAAACAGATGGCAATCATAAGATTACTTTTCCTAACCTTGGTAGGTCTGCTGAGGTTCACATCTCATCTCTCCAACCCCTTTGCCATAGCAATAACAGCGGTAGTGGATATTATGGATGACTTTGTCCCACGTATCTCCAATCTGATAGAAAGCTCTTGTCTGTGGCTCCTGACACTGATCTATGTGTAGAAAACAGAGGAAGACGACAGATGTAAAGTGAGACAAAGACGGACAGGACTGTATTTTCCAGATGAACAGAGCATCAGCATTTGTAATGCAGCCGGTGAGATAAAGAGCCACGAACGCACCGAGCGCGTCACACTTCCAGCGTCCACGCCCCTGTCCAAGGCAGGTGCAGTTCATCATGTAGCCCTCGTCGTGGCGCTTGGTGAAGTCCTGGTTTACTTCATAGGACAAGGAATCAACCACACACTGATCTGGACACGGGAAAAAAGTGGCGTGAAGTCAGCGTACCGTATTAATGCTTCAAGACTAATTCGACAGTTTTGTGTCACATCCAAACGGAGTGACCTCTCTGACCTCGCAGCTGTGACTGAGCCACACAGCTCCACTCCCCACGGCCGTTGCCCAGGCATGTGCACTCCATCGCGTGACCCATGACATCATGGCGTTTGTCCCACTTATCGCCTACGCGGTGCATCAGTCCATCGTTGGTGGTACATGACTCCTCATGGGCTGCATAAAGAAAGATGGGAGTAAATAAATACAAAAATAGCACTGCGTGTGTTTGTCCTTTGTCCAGTTAGCCCAGTGTCACCACTCTGCATGGAATCAAATGCTGTAAGTGTAACAGCCCTTATAGAGACATTACTCTCCCATGACCATACACCCCAATGAGTCCCCAATTATCTACAAGTGGCCCATGCAACCCAACAGTCATTAGCATCTATGACAACAAGATGAACTAAAGTCCAAAGCATTTAGAGTGATTACATCCCCCCCAAAAGAAAACATATCTGCAGCATGTTAGTTCAGCATTTGAACATGTCTGACGTTGGCAATGAGACGCATTAACACTGAGGATGAATTGATGTAACGTAACACAAGTTCACCAACTTTCATCTTTCAATTTCTTGTTTTAAACTTTTCTCGAGAAGGAAACTGAATACTCAGTGAGTTAATGATGTTAGACATTGAACTGGCAAGTCTCAAAATGACTGCATGAGGAAAAAGGCAGCCTACACACAATCACACACGCACACACACACACACACACACACACTCACCAGCCATGGGGCAGAATCCAAAGCGCTGTTCTGTGTCGTAGTCATGGGTGGTGCCACACCACCTCATGTTGTCACGGCGCCCGTCGGAGGTGCAGTCAGTGTAGTTGCGTCCACTGTAGAGGAAGGGGAAGTGGCACAGGCCGCCGTTGGAGTTGCCACCTCGTGTTGCCACAATGGCTGGAAGAGAGATGGAGACACTGTATATCACACCATACCACGATGTCAGGGTGTCTTTAGGGTGCGGGGACTGTGATAGACAACATCTGCACCAATAGTCTCTATCTTAAAATGTGGCCATTTTAAAAATCTAAATGTACAACTACCCAGAAAGGGAACTATGATACATTAAGTGAAGTGAATTAATTTACTTATGTTAAAAAAACATTACATTGCAGGTTCTACGGACTTTTTAAAGTTAAGGGAGGGAAATACATTGGCGGTGGAAGTTGTGATAAAAGGACAACATCAGCCCCATATATGGACAAAACCAATGAAAATGGTCACGCACAGGTTTTCATTCCTTTGACTGAGTCTCACCATTCTTCTCAGTACAGAAAGAGTACTGCGGGTCTTTCTCGTAGTCTGAAGATGTCGCGCACCAGAGCTGCCCATCTGTGCGTCCGTCTGAGGTGCAGGAGTAGTACGTCTTTCCCATGAAGACGAACGGGAATGCACACGGCTGGCCGTCAGAGATGCCACCATACGCCAGCTTCCTGGCCTCTGCACAGACCGAGAAAAGGGTTATTATGGCAGGGACAAAGCAGTGTGCGTCGAATAATGGGGATTATTTCAGTGTTATGACATGAATCGGGTGCTCTGAAACTGATTTGATGTCAAGGAAACCCAATCAGAAACATAACAGAAAACAGAGCTCATCATCATAACTCTTCTCTACAGAGACCACTGCTTTACTCACCCCACTCCTGACAGCTGACCCCGTTGCCCAGACAGGTGCAGAGCATCTGCTTGCTGCCCTGGCTTCTGAACCAGCGCTGCCTGTCGTAGTAGGTGGCTCCAGAGTCTGAGCGGCACGTCCCCTCGATATTGTGGTCCGGCAGCACCTGGGCCTGGGACTGGTCGGGGGTCAACACCACCGTACCTGCAGCTGTGTACCAATAGGATGGAAAGAATGTTGAATGTCAGAGAAAAGGGTTTCAGCTAAATCGAATTTGAGCAAGAGTTTGTAAATCTCACTTCGGCCTGCGTTGTGTCTCTCACACTTCCACTCTCCACGACCGTTCCCCATGCACTGACACTGCACGATGTGGCCACTTGTGTCCTTCTTTGACCATGAGTCCCCAATACGGAAGGACTTCCTGGTGTCCTGGTCGTTGCAACGATCTGGTTGGAGAACGACAGTGGTCAGCAGCCGCTACTGGAGAAGGCCAAAGTGTGTGTTCACGTGTTTGTACTCCTCTTACTCCTTGAGGTGCAAGTGATGCGTCCATTTCCCTCTCCCAGACAGGTGCAGTCCAGCATCATCCAGCCTTGGTACGATTTCTCCCAGGTCTCCCCCACGATGTACGATGCCGTAGCGGTGGTGTCATAGCAACGCTCAGCTGCACAGATAACACAAGGGATTAATAGCATCGGCAGTTTGCCATAAGACACCGTGATATCCGATATGAAATCATAGCGTCGGGAGACATAAACCAGGTGAAAATCAATAGCTGTGGTGTATGATGGGCAAAGAGGAGAGGTGTGCTCTCTCACTCGCTAACCTGGTTTGTTCACACTGTTCTGAGGAATAACCCTGTCTATAGGTGTGTGTCTGTGTGTGTGTGTGTGTGTGTGTGTGTGTGTGTGTGTGTGTGTGTGTGTGTGTGTGTGTGTGTGTGTGTGTGTGCGTGAGCGTGCTGAATATACAAGCTGTCATGTTTGAGTTGCAACATTTCACATGTATCTTCATTCCAGAGTTCCCGTGTAAAGTGCTGACGTGCTGGTTTCCCTGCAGGTTTTACATGAAGCCCTCACCCACTGGTTTGCAGGTCCACTCTCCTTTGCCATTTCCGAGACACACACACTCCAGCATGTAGTCAGCCGTGTCATGAGGCCTCTGCCAAGTGTCTCCGATTTTATAGGACATCCCACCTTCATGGCAACGATCTGTAAAGGAGAACATGTATTAAGTTGAATTGGTTTGAACAGATGTCCTTAACCTCCACTGTGACACATGCCCATTATTCAGATTGTATATTTAATCAGTAGCGTACAATTTTGTAAAATGTTCAATTAAAACACCCTGAGGTAATGTTGTGTTTCCAATGCATGGAAGAAGCAGGGAACATAATCCACTGTTCTTTTGTCGAGCTAATAACACATATGATATGATATGATATGATATTCCTTTATTTGTCCCACAGTGGGGCAATTTCAAAAATAACTGGCAAACCAGAAATTATCAAATTCAAATGAGAAATCACTGTCAAACATTTTTATCTGTTTAATATAAAATGTCCTCCCAACTCACTTGCAATGGTGCAGCTGATCTTGCCACGACCGGAACCAATACAGGTGCAGTCCCACATCATCCTGTCCTTGGGTCTCTCGTAGGTTTCACCGACCCGGTATGACCGGTCATTGCTCTTATCATAACAGGACTCCTCCACTGAGAGACACAGAGGGAGCAATGAGTTTGGTATTGTCGTGTGTATTTATACGACTGCGTAACACACTGATAACTTGACAAGAAGTTTACTAAAAATATTCCAAACAAAGTTTTTCTAACTCAGGACTGGTGTCTCAGTCATGGTGTGATTTACGTCTTTTGTGTTGTTGTTGTAATTCACTTGTTGCAATCGACACAAACATTCTGAAGCAAATGGTTTTGCGTTTCCAGATGTGGAAAGTGAGACAGTGAATAAATGTTCTGCTGAGACATTTCTACATGGAACCAGTTGGTCTCTCACTGACCTTCGGGTTTAGTTTTACATTTGATGCCTGCTGCTCCATTGCAGGTGCATATCAGTGTACTCCCCAGGTAGGGCTTCTCCCACTGCTCGTTTATTCTGTGTGAGCGACCGTTTTCCTCACAGCCGACTACAAATCACATCAGAGGAACATATGTCACATAAAGATTGTTACAGATAACATGACCACTGACATTCAGGGCCGATTTGGTTTATCTCAAAATAAATCAAACTATTGCTAGTTCAAATCATTAGGTAATAGGCCTACGTTACTGTTAAGTCATGTATTGATACGACACAAACTATAAATTACGATCTAAACTAAAGCATAACAATAAAATATAACTTTTTTACTTCTAAATTAAACTCAAGACACTTGATGGTTATGGAAGTCCTTGCACCAACCTGGAGAGACGGCCGCTGCGTCCCTGAGCTCAGGAAACACCTGATACTGGCCACTCTGTCGTTTGCTCTTCTTCGGTAAGCCGTGGACTGCGCTGCTTACGCACAGCGCAACCAGTAACCCTGCCAGTGGGCCACCAGTCATTTTGATGGGGGAAAAACGGATTACAAGGTGAAGTAGAAAAAGTTATCAGAACAAGTTTGACAAAAGAAGCATGTGCAGAACTTAAATTCTTCTTGGAGAGGTCTAATCCCTGTCCCTTATTTTCAGATCCTCGCTGCCACTGCGCAGCTGGTGCACCAGACCGAGGAGAGGGGAGCGCGCTGGTTTTATACCCGGACACACCGCTGCAGCCCACTGAAGGGGAGGGATCTGACTGGAGCTCCGGATGACTCGCCCGAGTGTGGGACATTTGACACTCGCCACTTCCCTTTTTGAAGACAGGGAGCCACAGGACAAGGACACACATGAACAGAGAGAGATGAATCCACGTCTGAGGTCACACAGGTCAGCTCAGGTGAGACGGCACCAGGATGTGATGTAGAGGGAAATAGATGTGGACATAACATATCAGAATGACAAACTACAAAGTACACTACAACTCGCTAGAGACACCAATAAAGCGCTATTGCACTATATAATAAATAGTCATATTTTCAGAAGCAAGTCTTTTCTGGGATTCTTTTCTATGAATTTTCAAGAAAATTTACTTTGCAAAATTAACATTTTCAAATCATCAATTAAATGCACTTTATGGCCATTTTAATCACTATAAAAATATGTTTAATGCAAACAACGACACTTGATTTAAAAAAATGTTGCACTTCCAATTTCCAAAACATGGTCAAACTAAACACAATGTGTCACAATCCTAAATATTTTGTGTAGCCATAGTGCTCTGATTTAAATCTTCCCAAATCCCCAAATGACCGCAAGCTCTGGGATTTGTGCAACTGTGTGTATTTGGATCTAAAACAATATCAGGCACTACACCTATAATATGTTGTGTGTTTTCCAAATTCTTTGGGGACCCATGGGGGCTGGTGGCCCCTGCAGCATAAACTTCCTGCTGAAGACAGCAGCGTGTTAATGAATGAGGAAAAGTGTAACTCCAGACTGTCTGAGTTCACAGTTTGGAAATCAAGAACAACAAGAAGGTTTCTTGTTGACTGGCGAGAGAGAGAGAGACAGGAGAGACTAATTCTCTGCTTCGGTGAGCTGAAAGTATTTGTAAACACTGATCACCTGGTAAATTTGGGTAAAGGCGCTTAATTGAATTGAGGCTTTACAATAAGTTAAATAAGTTAAATATTCACTTTTAGGTTATTTTTATGGCAGCACCTTTGTTTTGAATGGATAATTCCAGATATTTAGAATAACATTTAATACATTTTACCCTTCAATTAACCAGCAACATATTATATCTTGCTTTGTACTGCAGCTACTGTGTGAGACCACAATGTAATAATTCCCGTCACAAGCCTTGTGGAACGAGTCGTAACTGAGGGCTGACAAAAATTAAACAGATGGTTTTGGGGAATCGGAGAGAGTAAAGAGCAAAAACACTGTCCTTGTGTTTAAAGTGCAACTGAGTCACAATCTCTCCCGTGTGGAAAAAGCCTCCGCATACTTTCCACTTGTGAAACAGCGCCAAGCTGTGGAGGCTCAGAACACACCACGGTTACAAGCTGCAGAATCTGACTCTTAAAAAAGTGTTATGTCTATGTTCAATGATGTTATGCAACACATGTTCCCTTAATTGTGTACGCATGCAGTATCGAGGAGGAATTGGTGTAAAAGAACTTATAAATATTTGTGTGAATGTATTTGGGGTATGACTTAATTTCCTTATCCGTTTGGTCTCATGATGAGATTTATGAGCTGTCTCGGTGAAAGTCTTTGGAAAGCGGCCTGGCTTCTATCAAAGTGATTAATTTCTTCTCTTCTCTTCCTGTCTCTGCTTTCTCTACATATCATCCATATTCCAGCAGATATGTATCTCTGCTCTGGCTCACAGGGGGTTTCTTGTGAGTGATTTGTATTGGGAAGTGAAAAGATGATCTGATAACATGGCACTTTTTATAAAACAGGACCATGGCATGGTTTTGGTCATCATTGTCCATTAATTTCAAACCAACAATGGAAATAACTTGGTTCAGAAAATTCATTGCAATTAACATAACCTTTTTATTATTGCTGTCAAAGTTGCATTAGTAGTCGCATGGGAATAAAGTTATAAACTAGGTTGATTTGGAAATTCTGCACCAAGCAGCAGTAATGTATCTTTGCCAAACAACAAACAGAGATGACATAAACAACTATTTCTGCAAGATGATTGTAATGCCGCACTGTAATTAATGTGGAGGTGGGGGGAGGGGGGAGGGGCTATGGTATGCATTAAATGGTGAGCATGTTTTATATGAAAAGACAATAACAGAATGATACCACTCGCTATGAAGCTATAGCACCAGCAGTTGGTTTACTTAGTTTAGCACAAAAACATGGCGTGGGGGAAACAGCTAGCCTGACACTGTCCAAAGGTAACAAACTCAATCATTAAATCTCACTCAGTTAAAATAAATCATCCTAAATTCAGCATTGCATTTCTATAACATTGATGGACAGTCAAAAAAAGCTAGAGTTCAAACAGCTGGTTTCTGCGGAGTCTCCAAGGATTTCCCAATCTGAAAAAGCCTGTGCGTCAAGCTTCAATGCACGAGCCTTGGGAACGTTGGTCTTTAATGTGTTGTTCTCTACCCCGGCTTCACCAAACTGTGGGCGGGCAGTTTGGAGAGTAAGAGCCAGATGGCCACAGCTGGATGGACTAATTAGGGTGGTTGGGAAGTGATAGAAGGGGTGAAAACAAAGTTAAGACGGTTTGGAATGGCTGGATTGGGTGGAGGGCGAGATGAGCAGCAAGGTGCCACACCCACGTTCTCCTGCGGTTGGCCTCCTACTCCCTGCCTGGAGTACTGTGTATGGCGTTAGAGGTCCTGAAAACATGCAATGATGCATAAATTCAAACGTTCCAAACGGCAAAAACAAAAAATGGTTGAGCAACCTAATTTGAGGTCGTCAGCATTCTGCTGCTAGTCCGCGTCATCACTGAATCAGTCAGAATGTTGCGCCCGGGATGTGAAGAGCAGCGGCTGATCTGCTGATGACAAATGCCAGAGGTGGCAGGGAGCAGCGGCTCGTGCGGGGACAAACACTCTGACGAGGCACTTCCCGAGATTCCACAACACTGTGCTAACATACGACCGTGGAAACCAGATCGGGTGGGGCCGCTTGAAGAGTAACGAGTTGGTCTCGACAAGTGAGGGGTACTGATGCTTCATTCACTGAATTACATGTCAAGTCAAACAAGGCGCTCACACACCCTTGAGAAGAAGTGACCAAAGTACGAAGGAGTCCAGAGGGGAAGCATCAATTTGTCCTCTTTTATATCGACAGTGAAGTGAAGGTTTATCAAAGCATGTCCCGAGTTAAGTCGCGCAGATATGAAGCAGCAATCCAATATCCACGCTCCATTTTGTTTTGTTTTGGTCTCACCGACAGCAGCACCATCTCCTGAGGTCAATCTTTGGCCTTTTAGCGGCTCAGAGCTGAACGTGTCTGTCTCCCATTCAGTGCTGGGTGGGTAGTTCTTCTTTTCTTTTTCTTTTTTAAAGCTGCCGGTTGCAGCTAAAAATAAACACTGCTTTGAATACCACTGGGTGTGAAGCAGAAAGGTTAAATTGCGGCCAGTAAAATGAAACAATGACTGTGAAATCAAAAGATTTTTAGAGAATCTGAAGGGCCGAGGGGAGCAGTAGCATCGTGTGTTTCTCTGAGGGTACGGCTCTAGCCCAGCGACTCTCAAGCACGAGTTGTCTTAACAGACTTTAGTTCACTTGTGGAATGTGTGGAATGTGATATGACAAAGTCTCCCTCCTCTTCTACTGCTCTGACCGCGGGGTCCTTCCTGATACGAGAGCGGCACTCTGAAGAGATCCATGCTCGCGGACCTGTGCCCTCCGACTCTGCAGACAGCTGTGTGTGCACAGTTTAGTCACAGCTCATACCTCCTCAGTCAAACCTGAGATTGGCTGTGCCGTTTCCTGGACAGCAGTCTTTGTTGACCCATCTGCATCAATCAGAGACGTAGAAACCCTTGTTTTCATGACGCCAGATGTAAATAAGCATGACCTCAACAGGGTAACAGTGTGTTTGCATCTCAGGAAGAAGAGGAGACAGAACAAGGGAAGGATGTGCTCTTGGTGGCCGTGTACGCTGTTTGCTGTGAGAGTGATCCTTTAACCTGTGCCCTCACACGCAGTCATTGGCCACGGTGCATTCCCACAATGTGAAAAGGAGGGATTTTACCTGTGCGGCCATTTCCCAGACTGCCCCGATGGCTTTAATGAGGCCAACGGCAAACGCAGAGGAAACAAACCTGCGTCTTGTTTACCCGCTTGAATGGAAAAAAATAGCCACTTTGTTAGTATTGCAAAATAAGGTTCACAGACGTGCACAGAATTTGGGACTAATGTGGAAACGTCTGTGCCTCTTCCTGTCACACCAACTCAGATGGATTGTCTCGTGAAACGTTTGCCACAATTCATCACATTAATGAACTCGTGATTAGGTCGCAAGTGGAGAGGTGATGTTATTCACACTGTCAGGGCACATTTCCAAAGGACTCATACGGGAAGCTCCAATGGCAGCCAGTAGGGAGTCACTCAGACCGACCTCGGGCAGTCGCATCGCTCACACTGTTGGTGTGTGTCTGCGACGTGCGTTTGTGCACCGCCACCCTCGCAGCAACGCGCCTCGCCATCTCTCCCTGAGCAGGTTGTCCCTTAAACTCTCCCGGAGGACGGAGACAAAGAGGGGCTTTGAGCAGGCAGAACCTGTAGCTGGCCTTCAGGTATTCAGGTACATATCTGTGGAACAGAACATATACAGGAAAACAAGAAGATATTGTTGTGGCGAGTAAATACATGAATGTGGCAGTTAAGACTGTTCCTCAAACGCTGAGCCAATTTGGATCCATGTCGAGCTGTTTAACTTGTGGTATTTTTCACCTTTTTTTTTAAGCGTTCAGCCTGAATGACGAAGCAGTTTCCATTATGCTCTGTTCTTGTACTTTATTAGACAGAAGTGGTTTTCTCTGGATTAAGGTAGGCTGGCGTGCACACAGCAAAGGGACGGTCAGAGCAGGGTATATTGCAGCTCTCCTGCCTGCCATTAAAACCCACTGACGCCTGAGCCAACGTAAAGCAGACTATAGTTAACGACCCCCTATCAAGTGAACAAATATCATTGGGTGTCTGGCCCTCTCTTTGCAGTGTGATTTTCTCATTGTTGGCACATTCCCTCTCTCCGCCAATGTCTACTTTTAAAGCCCCGAGGCAAAGCTCTTCCAAAAACAGCAATGGTTTGTCGAAACTCAGCAACTCTGTGCGCCACAACACGCACACAAACATGGCATTATTAACAAATAGTTTCTGCAACTGACCCCCAGTGATGAAGACACACAGTGATGGGAAATATCATTCACTGTGTACTGTAAGCATCACCATGACTCACTCATTCCCGTCTAGACGGCACCAACATGCCAGCTCACTTGGGGCTGTAAAGAGGTGGAGGCCCACCTGCCTCATCCCAGGTGAGGTCAGCTTGTCTTGGGAAATCCATGGCAAGCTCCACTGCCTCTAATAACATTATACATAGCGGGGCTTGGTGGGAAAGAAAACCACCTCTGTCATTTGAACTGTGACTAGAAACCGCAGTGTGGCTCGGTCCTGAACTGGAAAATGTCTGTTGAGCTTTAAAAAGAATACAAATAAAAAAGGAGCTGTACTGAATGCCTGTGTGAATGTGTAAGGAAAGCATTCATGCACAGACCACCACAGTCCCCTCAAAACACACACAAAGTCAGACAACTCCACAAATATGCACATCCACAGAAATACACAGACAACCTTAGCAAACAAAGTCTGCACATCTGTGTGTTGCACATGGTCACCTCAGGATCTGATCAATTAAACCAAAATGGAAAAAAATACTTCCGTGATGCTTCTCACGGCAAAACCGTCCCTCCCTGTCTCAGGTTTTGCAGACACACTTGTGTAAGGATTCTTTTTTGACACCAACACTAGAAATGATACTCCCCATCAGGCTTGCCAACACGAGCACAGCAGGGCTGGTTAGATTCAAAGGGGGAGACGGTGAAGGAAGTGCAGAGCATCTGTGGAGGATGAGCAGTCTGCTCGGGTCACAGTTCACACCCAGACAAGGATTCTGCGAGTGGCTAACAGGAGGGATTTTAAAGCATTTTTAGCGCATTTGTGGGCTGGTGATGCTGTTGGGGCTGTAAAGTGTGATCTCTCCTGCAAAGACAGACAAGTATTCATATCACAGCCCTGTGGCCACAGTGTCTGATGCAGCTCACACCGCCGTCTGCCGTCCAACGCAGAAGACTACTAACACACAAACTACCGTCAACAGCTACTGCAATTATTTTGATTGAATTGACCCAAATGGGAATCGACGAAATAAAGCCACATGCTCTATATGCTGTGTATATCCTGTACAGATGACGACATGCGGACTTTCCTTTGTTGGTTGCTGATAAAAGAATACGGCGAGCGTCTCCTTGAAGATCTTCTCACAGGAGTTTCACGAGGTGTCGCTCTGACGATCAGCTGAGAATCCTACTGACGCTGAGGAATCCACAGCGGAAAAGAAACCAGAGAAAGGGAAGCTGTCAGGGTGTGAAATAGGATTAAAAGATGTACGCGGTGTGTATAATCTAAATGGAATAAAGCTCAATGTATTAGTAATGTAAATGTAAGTGGTGGGATTTTGATTTGTTTATGAATTTGGTCATGGGGTTTGTTTCGGAGGATATGATCAGGAGTGGAGGTGTTCCGTTGGCTCTTCGTGGATTAGCTCATTGCTGGGTTATGAATGGCATTCTGTATTTCTTCCTTAGGGTGATGTTTCTCTCTTGGGCGGTTGTGAGTTTGGACATACTGTGGATATATTGGGTGCTGTGATGCACTGTGGAGTCTGTATGCCATTTGTATTGCTTTGTTTCAGACTGTTGATGTCTGCTCTGACCAATCAGTAGTCTGCAGTGTTTTAACTCGACCTTCAGCAAGTGAGTTGAGAAGGTAACAAGATGCAGTAAGTAAAAAATAATGACGCTGACGTCCTGTTTTCTATTGAGAAGCAGGTCAGTTCCCACAAATTTAAACCTTTATGGGCTGGTTACAAATTGCTGTCACATTTCTTTGACACCCGACTGAGAGTCTTTATAGACCTATTTATTTTAACAATTCCCATGAAGAAAAGGTGTGCTTATTGGCTAACTGGACGCGAGAAAGCGAATGGTGCAATTTGGAAAAAAGAACAGCAGAATAAGTGGGATTTGTAGTTAATTGGCTAAATAACACAAAATAAATATTGTTCAAGCGAAGGGATAGTGGAGGCAGTTACATAACAGCAGCATCATCAAAGAGTAATTTCACATGGGTGGGGATATCATCACCTTGGAGTGTATGATCCTTCCCCTGCACCCCTCTACCCTCTCCACTACCTTTTTTGGTCTCAGTGTGAGCACGCCTCTCCTTTTGGCTCCTTTTGGCTCCGTGTGATACTGACAGCAGCCGTCCTCACACCATTTGCCACAGTGCTGTTTTACACACGGTGGCACAGCGAGCCAAACACTAGAACCACCGCTCCTTGAAAGTGACTGTTAGCAGTTTACTGGAGAGCATCTTTCACATCTCAGACTGACAGATAAAATAAAGTAAACTCATTGTTATAATAATAAACTCCAGGCCTCGTTTGGCGAAGGATATTAACGATACTCCAGGTTGGTTGGGACTCACGTGTAAAAAAACATTACCAAGCAGTGAGAACATGACTCACAGTCTGAAGCTGGGCACACTGACATGACTTATTACATTGCTTCCCAGCAGAATACTTGTCTGCATGAAGAAAACATGATGAACTGGAAGAAGTTTCCCAGTCAAACCAAAGTAGGCACACCATTATGGTTCACCACTGTAAAAGGAGCCTATTGAAAACACTCCTGGAAACAAAACGATCTTGCAATGAAGCCAAAGTAGTCGTACGACTTTCTAATTCATTACTCAGTTTTGCCAGTAACAGGAATGTCTGATTTGTGCCCTGCTTCCAAGAAAAAGTAGCAAGCAAGAAGACAACGAAGCTGCCAGAAATCACAAAGGACCAAAACTCAATGAAACCTTCTTGAAAAAACATTGTCTTGTAGCTTTGAAGACCATTAGATAGATATGATATGATATGATATGATATTCCTTTATTCGTCCCACAGTGGGGACATTTCAAAAAGTACAGCAGCGGTGCACATCAGAGCATCACTGAAAATAAATATAAAACACAAAACTAAATACTAAAAACTAAATACTAATACTAAATATACAAGGGGAAAACAAAGTAAAGTGCTGAGTAAAGTAAAGTGCAGAGTTGGCCAGGATCTCTAGTGATCTAGTGCAGTTTGTTGTGCAGCCTGACAGCAGCAGGAAGGAAGGACTTGTGGTATCTCTCCCTCAGACACCGATGATGGTAGAAGGAACCAGTATGACATTCTCACAGTATGCATGTACATGCAAGTGCGTGTGTGTGTGTGTGTGTGTGAGAGTGTGTGTGTGTGTGTGTGTGCCTGTCTGTTTATGTGCTTGATGTCTCTCCACGTTTTTAATATCCTGTATTACAGCTCATCCTCCCCTGAAGGGGGTGACGTCAGGAACCGCAAAAGGTGAAAGCAGGCAACATCTTCACATGTTTACCCATCATAGCGGTTGATGTGACCTGCTGTTGATCTGACTCACTGGACACACTGACGCCACCTACAGGTAGGGAAAGTGACAAATCAGTGGTTAACCACCTTCCAATAACAGGAATACTGTGTAGATACTCTATATCAGTTTGAACTGTCGTTAAACTAAACATTTCAGAAGTGGCTTGAAAGACCTGTCGACGCAGAAGTATTTGAATCATATACAGTACAGCCTCAATGTGGCTTCTGCTGAGCATGCAACAATGACATGGAGAGGCGTTGTGAAAGTGTGTGTTTGTTGTGGAGACGATCCGGTCAGTGGTGTCTTCGTAGACGCTTAAAGAGGAAGTCTGGACATCTCTGAGGTGAGGTCACTGAGGAGAGGTCTCTGAAGAGAGGTCGCATTGCCTCATAGGTTAGGAAACTTTGTGAAAATGGATGAAAGTAGGAAGTAAAACTTCTGTAAATAATTTTGCTCTCAGTGAGGAAAATTCACAGAATTTGCTATCTGCACATAATACTCCAAGGTCGGTTTAAAACAAGTAGGTCAAATGTGTGCAATGGTGGATGTAACAATGTCAGTTCAACTGCTCTGGAGCTTTGCCAGTTGTGGCATTCATTATAAAGCAAGAACATATTTCATCACCAAATAATCTCTGGGACATTTACTCCTGATCGGCGTTGTGTTATGTCGATTGTCTGAAGCAACACCCCCATGTTTATTTTGGTCTAACATTTTCTGACAATCATTCTTCGCAAGCATGCTTGTTCATTTAAATCAAGCATATTGCCCTTTTCAACACACAGAAGAATGATGGCTGAGCAACCCTTTCTGCAAACTTGTACAATGCAAGTGTGTCCCATATGCATACACGGCTCTTACGCCAGACACAGTTGCTTTAATAAGAAAACATCTGACATCACACATGTAATCCACAGCAATAGAAATGTGTCCAATCAATATGATTTCAGAGGATACAGGAGAGCAATCCAGGCAATCCAAAATCTTGGAATTTATGCCGATACACTTTTATCGAAGGTTGATGACACAAAGCAAGCAGTTTTCATTTTCATTTCATCGTTCTTTAGCTTCTCTCACCTGTTTCACTCTTTTTGATGAGAGGTTTTCTCTCTAAATGAAAACAATTTGAAAACTTACTTTAGTCCTTATCTAACTTATTAACCACTAACTCAGACTCAACAACATCAATATTTGGCAGGAATATTAGCTTATATAATAAACTACGGGCATTTAGATTCACTTTTCCAACTGTCTGAATCACAGGAAAGAGATGAAGACAAATCCGAAAAACTGTTTGACTTCACCAACATTTTTCCAAAATGTGTTGGGCTTCCCCAGAGTTCAAATGTGCATAATTCCAGCTGAATTATGTAACAATAAACTTCATGCGTGTAATACAGAATAATAATAAAACATCTTTGCTGTGCTTTCCAAATCCACTGTGCATATCAATTACTGCCACTCTGAGTAGTCATGGAACCATAAAGTCAGGGAGGAAGAGTAAATATGACAGGAAAGCTGCTTCCTGTCTCGTGTGAGTGTGTGAGTGAACGTATGCACAGGAGCAGAGTTCATTATTGACTTAAACAACCCGGACCCAGACAGCGAGTCCCTAAAGATCCGGCCAATGAAAGCAGCGTCTCTCTTTTGTGGCGGTGTTCGACACAGAGCTCTTCCCTGTGAGAGCGCAGACAGTCCTGACTGCACGTCACAAACTTGCACGCGCCCACTCGCTTCAACTCCGCAGGCCCTCTGCTGTGGTGGAAACTCTGTGGACTGTGACATCATCATTCCCAGACCACTGGGTAACATTACGGAGAAGATCGGAAATGTAAACCAACGAGTAACATCACAACACCACGGCACCTTGATGCTGTCATCGCTGACCTCGAGCACAGAGGCAAAGGTTGTGGGGCGAAGCGTTGTGTGATTCCACCACACAAGGACACACACCACACAGCACAGAGAAGCAAACAACAAGGTTATAAAGAGGGGGGGGGGGGGGCAGGCTGTTCCCTGATCTGTTTATCTGAGCCGAGAAAGACAGGAGGTTCTCGTAAATCCTGGTGCTCGACATTCTCCTGCTGATTGGAAGCATATGGCTTTGTTGCATAACATGGCCAAAGAGGGCAAATATGAGAAATTACTTCACATCATTATAAGAAATGGTCGGTCGGTCGACTCCCCTTTGGACCACAGCTTTGGATATGGCCACTGGCCTTCCCTGCAGAGCCAGAGCTCCTTAGCACATGACTGAAAACAAATGGAGCGTTAGTCAGTGTTTCCTTTTCCCAGGAATCAGCAGTTTAACACAGTTTGATACAACCCAGAGGACAAAGAGTTCCCCATCCAACTAACGTCTGCAGAGCATAATTTCATCCACAACTTTATCTCTTCAACTGTGTGTCAATATACCTCAAATTGATATGGATAAAAACTGGCCCTGAGTTCCAATGTTAGTCCTCAAAGTCAAATGTGACAAGTGGTTCTGATGCACTGTGTTTGTTTTGTTGAGTGCTCTGATAGAAGAGTCTCCTTGGCGGGACATAGGCAGCGCCAGCTTTGAGTCCAGAGAACAGCAAGTTCTGCCAGGTAGCAGAACTCCGTTTTATGCTTTCATTCACCCCTTTTAAGGAGCAAAATACAGCCGAACCAAGGATATTCCTGACATGTAAATGTGGTTGCACCGGCGCGGTAGAGGCAGCATGACTACTTTATGAGGTCTGCCATTCTTTTATGCTTTTAGAAATGGGTTTTGTTGTGTGTGGCTGGCTAGTTCTGCAGACGGTTACTGATTATTCAAACTATGAGCCAGGTCCTCTGTCTGGTTCTGAGTTGGTTTCAGAGCTGTGTACAAATACAGTCCACATTCCACATAACCCAGATGTTATACCCCCTCTTACAGTAGCGGGCATTATTTTGTATTTTCCCGAAAAACACAGGAGGTATGAACCGCCCTCCAGCCCCGAGCTGAACTACAGCACAGTGTCTGTTTATTCTTGAGCTGTACAGATGGTGAAGATCCTGCAGGTTAAGGGCACTCTGACTGATGGGGAGAGGGTACACATGGAGGGGAGTCAAACTCCGAGATGATGTAGCACAGCTGTCCGGCAGATTGCGTTACACTGTAATGCATAAACAGTCCACGTTAACTTTGCGTGTTTACTTTTAATGGGCACTAAGGAAAGGTGAAATACATCTGGGATGGAGAAAGCAGATCTGGATTGAGCCCTAAGAGATGCTCCTCCAGATGTGTAGGCTACACCACAAACATATGTACAAATTCACATGCATGTGCAAAGATGAACCAGCAGAACGACTCACACTTTCTCGCATATGTAGCTCAAGCATGCAGACTCCCTCCACCCAAATGCGTGTTGGGAACAAAGAGAGAAGGTCACGAGACAATCTCGCCCGCCGTTTAGTTTATGAGCTGTTCTGGAGCTTTCGATCATATCAAATGACATTCTCCACCAGATAGGCTCACATTCCCGGGTTTCTTTCCCGAACATTTTAAATACCTCTCATCCATGTTGATTTAACGGAGCAGAGTTTACAGCCAGGTCAGCAGCTCTATACGCCTGTACTGTACAATACTGATGTGGCGATGTTAAACATGTTGGATATCTCAGTTTTAGCTTGTGAGAATGCAAACATTTGATATTCCCCAGAAAACACAAAGTACCGCTTAGTCTGATGGGAATAGTTTTTGGTTTTGTACGTATCTGCTCATGAAACAAAGTATTGGACACATTTATAATAAAGGATTACCTGATGGTGATGGAAAGTCAGAGGATTACCATGGTTACAAGTTGTCCTAATGGGGCATGAATGTGTGCACCACGTTTGATAGGAACCCATTCATCGGTTGCTGATACATTTCACAACACAACCTCGTGGTGGCGCGAGAGGAAATGTCAGGGGTTCATCGGCGTCAGTAAGATTCATCCTCTGAGTAACTTAAATGTACAAAGAAATGTCAATGCAAACTATCCTTTAGTCGCCGAGATATTTCAGTCTGGACCAAAGTGATACCCAGCAATATGATCGAAAGCTCCAGAAGTCAAGATTCCAATGTCAGGAATAAACTTTGAAACTCAAGAGGCTTCTTTCTTTTAAAACAGAGGGTGCCTCCTCGCCTTATTTCACAACCGGGCTGAGCTCCTCCTTGTGGCGCTGCAGTGGCAAGCGCGAGGCAGGCGTCAGGCAGGCGGCAGGACACTGGCAAGCCAACGGCACTCGTTCAACGCCCGTCAAGAAGCTTACAAGCTGAATGGGTGGAGCCACATTTCCTGTAAACACCTGTTGTTGTTGTTATTGTTGCTGTTGTTGTGTTGTTGTATTATTATTTTACAATTGTTACCATAAATCCTGTCATCCTGTCATTACACCGCTATAATACTTTACTTTGAGGAGAAGTTAGTCCAAACACTGGAATAATTTTTGTAATACTTCCGCTAAGAAGGCAGTTTTGAAAGAAACAAAGATGTATTTGTTTTCTCTGACTAGTGCTGGCGCTCCTGTGACAGCCACTGGCTCTCGACACCTAACTACATCTAAGGAGAGGACTTGGATTTAAAAACGTTTTGATAAATGGTTTTATATTATAATAAAAAGGATATTTATCTTCATTATTTTAGATGATTGTTGTAAATGACTATAAAAGTAATTATTTGGAAAGAGTATATTTACATTTATATTATGTCAGCTGGGATCGGCTCCAGTGCCCTAAAAGCAGTTCGGATAATGGATGAAATCGAATATTTTGTTCCTTTTGGTTTCAAATCCAGCAAAATCATACATGAAGAAAACAAATGAGAAACAAAAAAGTAAAATGAGGTTGCTCTAAGTATGTATCGAGAGAACGGGGGCTCAGTTGACTCAACTAAAATCATAAATATGATTTACAGCAGCTGACCTGTCATAACTACAATGGGTGTTCCCAGGAAATGTGGCTCCACCCACTCTTTATTTTACATGTACAATTTCATAAAGTGCCAATAAGAAATGGCAAAATACATTTAAATACATTAAAATACAGTTGAATTAAGAAGCCAGGGGTATGTACACAGAAGGATTTACACATAAATTAGACTCACAAATGCACGCAGGACGATTCACAAATACATTCCAATGCACACATAAATAAATTACGATTTGTTTGTTTGTCGATCGCACTGCATTTGTTCGTGAATCGCATTTGTGCATGGGTTCTTGAGACTCTCAACGCTGATTGGCTTTTGCAACTCAGCGTCCCGCAAATTTGACCAAAGTTTAAATATTTTTACTTGTGTGAAACTTTCTTATTTGCCAAAATTACAATATTTTAACTTTGGCGAATGAGGCAAATGTTTTTACAATATTTTAACTTTGGATGAGACAAATGTTTCGCTTCGCTCTATTGTCTTCTCCTTTGGACCTTCATAGAATGAAGAGGAGAGGCAACTGGTAGATGGTTACAGGTGGGAAAGAAAGACCACCATAGTTTAAGGATTAGTGAGTCCCCGGGCAAAGCTCAAAGTATCCGCTGGCTGTCATTGCTCTCACAACCAAAGGAGCAAACTTCCAGACTCATGTTCTGGAAAGAAAGCATAGTTGGCTTATCTCATCCTGCGTTCAGAGAGAGACCCAGCACAAAAACAAAAGCTGGTTTAGACCTGTGTGCACACACCAATGTTTCTGAGGGGAAGCCTCTTATCACAAGATAACATTGTGTTGTTGTTGTTGTTGTTGTTGTTGTTGTTGTTGTGCCATGCAGCTTCTACGCTGGTTTCATTGGAGCCTGTAATCTCTGTGAGACATCTCCTGACATTTCTCCTATGATGATTCAACCCTTTAGAGATACAACAGAGGTGACACGCGAGTGCACAAACCCTTCTGTGTCCACACAGACCGGCGTCCTCTGGCCCTTCAGAGCGTCCTGCTCTTGATGGGGCATTCCATCATTAAGCCCAACAAATATAGTTTTAGATACATTTTAGTGTCACATAAAAGACGGTTTCCTCTCTGGGCTCCACACGTACAACACGTTTAGTTACTTATTGCCCTCGCCTTATATTTTTTGTGGCTTAACAATTAGATAATCTGGCTCCATGTAACTGACACGGGGGTGAAGTGGAAACTTCAAAGTTCTCTTGTACAAACACTGAGAATAAACATTTCACTGGATTCTGAGCTATCTGGAGATGCTTAGTGAAACGTTTGAGGCAAAAACAACTTGCTTATTTAGGATTTCTGGATTTCTTAGTGAGAGAGGAGGGGTGGATGTCATTAGTCATTACCAATCAGCATGAACCTTACACTGTGATCTTTTTACAAAATATGTTAAAGATGTATTTTAAAATCTCTCCTAAAAATCATATATTTATATTAAAATCAGCTCTTTAATACACTACAATGTTGAAAAAACCTGGTCATTTGTAGCACACGTAGGATATCTTGGAATTTCACCTTTTTTAAATGATTTCTCAACTTCTCAATGATAAATCTACATGATAGACCATGGTGGGGGCCACTTTGTCATTCCCACATGGCCTTAGGAAAGGTGTTTCATTTCACAGCTCATTTCCACCCTGTGTGCGTTGCACACATGTTTTTAAAAGATGATGTAGCCTGAAGACCCTTCAGGACTATTTAATGGCAGGAGGCCACATCTGTCATAACTCCCCGTCTCGTTCGTATATACTGGGCCGGGTGGAGATAGACCGTATGCTCGTGTTCTCCGCCACCACTGGAGATACTGCAATACGAGCTCTGGCACACATCTTGTGAACTCATTATTCCTTTCCCTTCAAACTGTGTAAACTAAGAGATGTCGGCTGGTGGGCCCGGCTCCCACGATGAGAACAAGACTCCTCTTAAAAGAAAACACTTGCACACTGCTGTTGCTTCTTTGGAGGAGGGCATCTCATTCAAAGCATGTTCACCCAGGTGGGTTTTTACCATTTGTGCAGCACTCTGTTCAAAAAAGCCCAGAACTAAGGGTAATATATTTGTGTCAGGTTAATATCTTCACCATCCTACATTAAATTAAAGATATTCATCTGCTGTATACAGTCAAACTAATGCAGAACTTCACTGGGAGGAAAAGTCACTCATGCTGATCGGGCGTTTAATGGGGCAAACTGTTTTTATCCCTCACCATCCTGTTCCTTAATTAACTTTGTGCCAACGTCTGTGAAAAATAAAGGGGAAGGAATCCTAACTTTCAACACGTCCAGTTTAGGAAAAAGCCTGGAGCAGTAAATGTTTACAGCAGAGGTTTGCTGTTCATTATTTAAGCAACAGGATCAGTTATCTTCCCCTGAAGTTCCAATTGTTAGATCACAAATCTTTTAAATAATGAGTGTTTATGTTTTATGTCTGGACACAACATTTAAGTGATATCACCTCCAGGTGAAACGAACAGGCCTGTTTGAGAAGGAAACAGTCAAAGGGAGTTGATGTCTTCCATCTTGATGAGAACTTCTCGTTTTTATCCATGAAACTCGCCACTCTTGCCCCACCTGGTGTTCAGGGTGTGTATATCACGATGGTCAATACTGATGCAGCTTTCTATTCCCTATAATGATTCAATCAGAACTAAATAAAACCAAATAAAATTGTCCAGTGAGATGGAACACAAAAACACAATAAAAATTAAACAATATCTCTTAATGATACTCTTTTTAAATGTATTTATTTGTTATAAGACAAAAGACAAGACATAGACATAACACCTAGAGGACGACAAAACATCATAAAGTCAGAGTATTGAAGAATGGTCAGTGAGTGTGTGCGCATGTGTGTGTGTTTGCCTTTTTTTAAATCATAGAAACAAAATACATAGAGGGCAGATTTATATGTATGTGCGTATGCTTGTATGTGGAATTTAATTTGTTTCCAGGAAAGGATAATTAAAAAAATTACGATTAATTAATATGATGGGTGGTGTCATGCTTGCAGAAACAGTGAACAATGATCAGATGTAGTGGTGTTCTGTTGGATGAGGTTAGTTTTTCAATTGAAATATAGTCCGTCAATACATTTCTCCAGTGTGTGTATGTGTGTTATTCCTTGATTTCCAGTTCATGAGTTTCTTGTCGATAGTTAGTGCCACGAGAAGTATTGTGTAGTTTGTGTCGCTCATGTTTATGGTTGTAATGTCTCCTAGTAAACAGTGATGGAGATAGCGGTTAAATTATTTGTTTCCAAAAGTGTGGAACTGCTGTGCAGTGCCAGGTGGCGTGGATGTGGATTCATTTATCTTAATGATATACAGGACTGTCTCAGAAAATTAGAATATTGTGATGAAGTTCTTTATTTTCTGTAATGCAATTAAATAAACAAAAATGTCATGCATTCTGGATTCATTACAAATCAACTGAAATATTGCAAGCCTTTTATTCTTTTAATATAGCTGATTATGGCTTACAGCTTAAGAAAACTCAAATATCCTATCTCTAAATATTAGAATATCATGAAAAAGTATACTAGTAGGGTATTAAACAAATCACTTGAATTGTCTAATTAACTCGAAACACCTGCAAGGGTTTCCTGAGCCTTGACAAACACTCAGCTGTTATAAATCTTTTTTTTTACTTGGTCTGAGGAAATATTAAAATTTTATGAGATAGGATTTTAGAGTTTTCTTAAGCTGTAAGCCATAATCAGCAATATTAAAAGAATAAAAGGCTTGCAATATTTCAGTTGATTTGTAATGAATCCAGAATGCATGACATTTGTTTTTTTAATTGCATTACAGAAAATAAAGAACTTTATCACAATATTCTAATTTTCTGAGACAGTCCTGTATTTTGATTCAAACTGAAAAGGTTATGCACACCGACAGAATTATTTAACACAGTGCTTGGATAGTAAAATAAGATACCAAGTCTTCATTTGATACATACATTTATTTTATATAAAAGGAAAACAAAAGGTTGCAATATTAACAGTTATAGACAAAGTCCCATCACTGGAAAACTACGGTATCCAACATGGCAGCTAGGCACTGAACGATGTTGGATGTCATTAAAACGTCTACGTGCTCCTCCAAGTGCCGCTTGGGATCCTGCAAGGACGACAGAATATTAGGATGAACACGATCAATGAGATGGGATTTGAAGATGTTGGTTTTCCTTCAGGAAACTTCAAACGACAAAGTAACTTTCATAAAGTCTCTACTTGTAACAACATATCTGCAAAAACTGACTCATCCAAATGCACCGTCACTGACCAATGTAACTGTCATCAACAAACACGGACCTCCAAGTAGCAGTTTGTCATATTGCAACAAAGAATAAACAATCATTACCTGTTTTCCAACATTCTTGATTGCCAGCTGCTCCGGCGTCATTTTGTCCTCCTCTTCAACAGCCTGAGGAGGAAACAACGTCTCTTAATATTGCAGAGGAGCATGCCATAATGTAATTTAAAAAATTGCACCGTAGAGATACTGTATATCATTTCGAGGCATCGCAAGACCCATATAATCATGTGATGCAGCACACAGTTTAGTACGGCGAGAGTGTCACTGATCATCTGACCGCTACACCGGAGTAAACAGTCGAAGGAAATGATAGTCAAAGCACAGTCGTGGCCAACAAAGTCACTCAATCTCTGGATTATGTTTGAGTAGGAGTTGTTAAAAAGACTGATCGACTGAACAGAATACAAGAAAATCAGTGAAATGCAATTTATGCCTCGGGGATAACGCTAAGCATCCATCAACTGTGAAAGAACTCCACACCGCACAGCTCCATAACACTGGTGGGAGGTGGGGGGGCAATGACATGTAACGTAATCGAGGAGGAGGACGATGTGGGTGCCAGAGACGGTGCAGAAACGGCAACATCTTTCGAATTAAATTTACGAGTATATAGGTGGTTCGTGGTGGAGGAGATGCTACTAATTTTATAAATCCTTCTGATGCATAACGCGGAAGAAACGCTGCCCGACAGAAAAAACATTTGCCAGCTACAGCGACATAGAAAATAGGTGTAATCGGAAAATAGAGACATTCCTGCCTGCAAAAAAGATAATTTTAGCCTTCCGGTAAAAGGAATAAAATGTGCTCTCAGATTGTAGGACAAGCTCCAAAAGGTGTACCTTATTGTAGTTCTTAGCCAGCTCCAGCATTTCCTTGACGATGGTCTCATTAAGTTTGCAGTGCTCACTGTAGTCCTGCAGGGTCAGGCCCTCCATCCAACTCTTCTTGTGCAGGTTCAACAGCATCTGAATAACAATCATTAAATATATATTGTTATGTTCCATTAATACAATCAATGAAGATATATCTATTATAAGTGTATTTTCAAACCTTTTGCTCCAGCTCATTTTTCCTGTAATTGATGGTGATGGAGTAGTAGTGTCTGTTGAGTC
Organism: Pseudoliparis swirei; assembly: GCF_029220125.1. Lineage (NCBI taxonomy): Eukaryota > Metazoa > Chordata > Actinopteri > Perciformes > Liparidae > Pseudoliparis > Pseudoliparis swirei. The sequence continues at coordinate 18,192,436 of NC_079391.1, read as the reverse complement.
CATGAATCAGAGCCTAAAAACACAAGAAGGCTCCTAACAATAAATATATAAAGTAATAACATGCATTGCCAGCTGCTGAGAGACAGTTCCCTGACATTATAATTCATATTCCACTGCTTTATGTGAAATGGATATTTGAACAGAGGTGATGACCCTGTGTACAACTTGTTACCTGGATTGAGGGCTTGTTGAGATGACCCAGGTTGGATGTGGTTTGTCTTGGTTCATGACCCAGCACCATCATGTTGGCATTGATCAATCGGAAGGCATCAATAACAACCTGGAAGAGACATGAAACCAGTTTACTGAATATTGAGTTACTTCTAAAACGGTGTATAATGCATCTAAAATGCAAACTACTGAGGAACACGGTTAATCTGCAGCAGGCCTTCATCTTTACCTTTCCTTTGACGCTCTGGATGGGATCAACCACCACTGCGACGGCTCGCTCTGAGAGGGCCTCAAAGCTCTGCTGTGTGTTGATGTCCACGCCAGACAACCAACAGCCAAAACCAGGGTGACTGTGGTACCACCCCACCACCATCTCTGGTCTGACAAGCAACATGGGTGAAAGACAGCGCACATGTTTAGAGGGCAGCTCCAAAAGTCTTGATCATTACCTAGAAATGTTTTATCTCAACATCAAAGTGAGGTTTTAATACAATTTTGTCATCCCTTGAGTTACACTACAATGTAGGCGAGTTGTGACCAAGTCTTTTTTCTATTACACCTGTGAGTTTTACCTGCCGGTTTGCTTCAGCATGTCCAACATCTTGGCCTGGAACACAGGGTCTACTGCTTCAACACTCACACCCTGTGAGGTAGAAAAAGTGAACTTAGTGATGAGGAACTACAGCAGAAATATATATACTCCATACACTTCCATGTCAAATGTTCTAAATCAGCATATGAGCAAGGCAATTTCCACACATCAAAACAAGAATAAGTTAACTTTATTAATTATGTTATAAAGGGCCTAATCTTGATATTAGGGTAATACGTACTGTTCCTGACTGGGGCATGGCAAACACATCAATCACTCGCACTGTGTAGTCATCAACAAACTCTCCCAACATCAATCCCATGACTTCCATTGGTACACCAGCACGTCCGTGCTTCAACATCTAAGGAAGAGCAAATAGGAGTCACAAATTTCATATTTTAAAATCAAATATGAACCCTATACAATGTTTAGTGAGTACAATGTTTGATTACCTTGAGCAGGGCCAGAGAGGAGATGTAAACCTGCTCTGCTGTGTCCACAGCAGGGGCATCTGTTGGGGGGCCCTAAGGAGTCAAAGCCGAGTTCATCAGTTCAAGCCTTCTTGAGTGCAGTAGTTACGCAGCTCAATCGCTCGTTTTTAACTTAAATGCATTTAATATCTAATGGGTCATAACATTGTATCCTTTAATCCTGTGGTAAACTATACTAAGACTCTGGGCGTGACATGAGATTTGTGTGTCGGAAATTATGAATAATTATGAAATACTGGGCACATTATTGATTCAACCAAGGATCTTATTATTGTTACGGGCAGAAGGCAAACTAATTGAAAAAAATGATATCTAATTATTGTACACAAATAAGTTAAGCATTGATAAATGTAAGTCTAGATGTAATGGTAGGATATAAAAGTGTGATTTAGGTTAAAGATGGGTGAATATATGAGGGATTTTGATTTCTGTCTGAAGTTCAGCCAAGAGCCCTGAGAAACATCTACATATGGTCTTTATTTACACACATTTAAAACGTCGCGTTACCTGGCCAAGCCCTGGCATTCCCCCTCCGAGCCTCAGCAGCCGGTCCATGTCGAGATCTGATGAGGAAACACAGTAAAGGCAATAGGTTAGATTACCATCAAACTACACAGCTAGCTAGTTATACTAGAGATACAGGGCTCTCAAGTCACGCATTTCGGTCTTTAGTCACGCACTCCCGCCACACATCGTATTTATCACGCTGAAAAAAACTTTCGGCTATTTAATGTTTTAATGTGCCGCAAACATGAGCTGGCCGCGCTGCCCTCACCGTGGAGGAATCAAGCGCTCCCCTGGAGTTCTGCTGTGAGGTGCCACTTATCAGCCAATCCAAAAAAAGAAATGGACTACACAATAGCCAATCAGAAAAAAAAACGTATCTGTTGTATCTGGGTAAGATTTAATCCAGCAACCAATGAAAATAAAGCATCCTGGATAGATATGTCACTCTTGCCTGTTTTCAAAACGTAAGAGCCCTGTTAATGACATGTGGTTCAATTAAGTTCTCACTCTCTTAAACTTTAAATCTTGAAAGAAATAATGTGTGGTGATGTAAACTCAGCTGTCATAACAAGCAGCAGGAGAGCATCGTGTTAACCTCTTGGTATCCTGCATGCTCAACACATCAGAACATTGTTTGTTAAGGCTGCCCACGTAGCATTTATCACTTTATTTGCAGGCCTAGGAAAAGGACCCTCTCAAAAAAATTCCAAACAGCACTTTGAACAAGTAAGATGTATTATAAAGAATTTAACATAAATACAGGACATTTGTGCAATAGAATTAGGCATGTTTTTGTAAATGAGAGTAGAGTTATTAAAAAACATTTTAATTCTTTAAGGTAGCAAAGATGTCTCGCAAAAGACCTTTGCCAGGCCAGAATGCAGCGGACACCATGGGGACAACATGGGTACAACATGGGTCCAACGCCACATTAATTCAAATTCCCTGATATTATAGCCACCAACGTGTGTGGCTGCGTGCGCTGCAACATTTTGGTCACCCGACCAAATCTCACTCCAAGGTTTTTTGAAAAGTTGGCAGCTCTGGAGATATATTGTATCTTACGTCCTTTATAACATTCATAAAAACTGTATCCAAATGCAAATTCAGACAAACAAACATTGTGTGTGTAACGTTAATCTAGTACACGAAGAAATCTAAAATAAAACCGAAGTTAGCCCCCAACCCGCTAGTTAGCTCAATACCCTATAATCACGAAAACACCTCATGAGAAGCAGGACAGCCAGGCGTGTATGTATTTTTAATCACAGTACCGTGTATTGTGCTGAGGTACCATAAAACCACAACAGTGAAATGTGAAATAAAGGTGTCCGTGAACCGATCGGTTCGTTAGGAGCAACATCCGACGTGACTGAAGGCGTTAGCTCGCAGTTAGCTCGCTGCTAGCGACTGTCATCCCGCACAAAAGAAAACCAGCGACAAAAGTCTTCGCACTGGTTCCGTCTCACTGTGTTTTATGAAAGCTACTGGTTGTGCTGAATCTGTGAGTTCACTTACCTGTCGTCAGATAGTTCGGGTGTTTAGAAAAGGCCTGTGTGTCTGTGACCAGTCGAGTCAGTGTAGCTAACTAGCTACAATGAATCAGCCAGAAATGTCTTTTCTTTTTCTGTTTTTTAGAGAAACTGCTTCCGTCGCACCGATGACGTATTTAGTTGTCGCCAGACTTGCACCAGCACAATCGAGGCACAAGGGTGCACCACAATCAATACTGTTACCACGAGTACTGATAATAAATATGGTTCATGATCCAGTCATATCGGTACAAATCTCATTAATGTTAAATGTAAAGACTAAATATTCACTACAGAGCAATCATAACTAAACTATATTTGATAAGAAGAAGGATTAACTACTTAGGCCTACTAAATGTATTATCATAAAATCAATGACATTGTATACATTTGGTTGAGGCAACCTATTGATATTTATTCCTGTTAATATTTTTGTTTTATTTGCACTTTATATATTTGTTCTGTATTCTTTCCTCCTTATCTTTTCTCACAAGTTCGGTGGTCTCCATTTATCCGCAAATAGGAGCTTTTAAATGTGTACTTTTTTAAGTACCGTTTAATTTCATTGAGCTGTGAAACATCTGCAGTTTGGACATAAGGAATGTTTCAAATGGATGATGTTTTATAAGTAGAAATGCTTCTACATTGTAGGTCAAACTAAATAAAATATTTCTGGAATAAACAAAATCCATATTTTCCTTTATGGTTGTTTTCTTTGTTTGTGTTTACTCATTTTGGTCAAACATGCTTTGATACTTATGCCTAAAGAGCATGTCTGTATAAAATGAAACGTGTCCATACACTGTATGGTATGTATCTGCTACGTACAAAATGCTTGCATTTTATAATTATAGAGGTGGATCATTGCATTTCTAAGAAAGAAGACTTAAAACAAACATTACATGTAATTGGGATATTTAAGTCTCTAATTTGAATTAATGAGCAATACATTTTTTAATTAAATTGAATGTAAACCTCGCCTTGTAGCACTGAATGAACCTAGAACAAAACTTCACTGCTGAAATATACAGCATCTATATTTCAATACTAAAATGAATGAAAATGGCTGTGAAGTTGGTGTGGTTTCTCATATTTCAACACGCAAGCATTTCATTATTCCCCGAGGAGCCACAAACTCTGAGCTAAACCACACCATCACTCGGCTTGTGAAAAAGCTCCTCTGTTGGTCGTCATGTATTCCAGCCAGACAACTCGTACAATCTCACCCAACAGGGATACTGGTGTCCACACATCCTGGCCAGACAAGTCATCAACAGGAATGTTAAATTCCTTAATTCCTCAGTAAATGAGAAAGGGGGAGATAATCATCCACATTCCTCGGTCCCTCCATCACCACACCCACAGGACCTCTTGCTACCTCGACACAATTCACTACGCTCAGCGGTCGTAACCAGGATGTGCTTCCTTGTGATGGGTTTAACTCTAGTTTCTATGGCCTTGAGGATCCAGACTGACTTAACCTACATCAGTAAGGTTCATATTAGCATATGGTATCTAAAGTTTTTTATTTAATCTCTGTTGTATTGTTGCTGATATCGTTTGAATTTAGTCCCTAATAATGATACTTTAGTTGCTGCGTCCACCAATAAAGGAACTGACGATTGGATCAGAGTGAAGGCAATACAGGAAACAACCCCGTTCTCATTATATTTCCTTCCGAAGAAGTGTGGTTTATTGCTTTCTGAAACATTATTGCTGACTAGCTCAGTGGTTCAATTTGAAATATATTCCTTGTGTTGCTCCAAACAGGGAGACAGACGCCTTCCGGAAAAAAATACTCAGAGAAACAATGGATGGATGGATAAATGAGCCAAAGGCTTCACATCAACTGGCCCATTGGCTATTCGATTCACTTGAAATAAAGCTGGTTCACAGTACAGTGCAAAAATATGCGATATAGACAGCTTTAATATGTTAAATAGAATATATTTACATTTTAATCCTGTATGTAATTTCACCTGTCACCAAAAGGGCAGCTAACAATAACTACCAAACAGAGAAACAACACACACAGGGAATCATCTATACAAAGAGTGTTGGAGCTGATTATTCAGATAGGAATGATTGGCATATTCAAGTACCATCACAAGTAACTTGTAACACGACACCAGCATGAAACCTTAATCCTACCAGCAGAGGAAATAAGGGGGAGAAATGTGATGCTTTAAGAGCTTTCTTGCACCCGGATGGGACTTGGATTCAGCTTAGCTTTTTAAATGTCCAGCAGGATCACTGCGAGTGGCAAGCATTGCTTTATGCACTTAAGTGTCCATATGTGAGTATAAAGTGACTTTAATGATAGTGGGAGGGATATGTGCACCTAGACAGCCAGACTCTGGGCCCACATAGTGCCGTGTAGCTGTACGATGGAAGTTGCTCCGCCGCAGCTCAACCAATTGGTTCACTTTTTAAGATGACATGTTCATAGTGGTTTGGACATGAATCCTGTAATGCAGAGTCTGTGGTTTGATTCTGGCAGGTTTCCATTGTTGCACATCATGTCCTAATAATAACCTTTGAGGTAAAAAAAAAAAGGTAAAACACATAAAACAAAAGAGGCAAAAAATGTAAAGGCAAACAGGGCATTAAAAAAAATAGGAACCTCTGACAGTCATACACAGTTTGTCTCTTGAGGATTGTAAAAATCATCCTATTCCACATTGTCTGACAGTATCGAACATGTGTCCCATGCAGCGCCACATTGTAAACTTTATACAAACCCACTGTTCCATGAATGGTATATGTTCTAATCGAGATGATCTGTGTCATTTTTGACACATTTCAAAATGTTGCCAATATATTTACTATCATCAGACATGTTGTGATCTCTACATTCATTTAATCTGGACCCCCCCCCCCCACCCCCACTCCCCCACACACACACACACACACCCATATGGGGGGATATGGGGCTAGTGGCATCATTAGGGGATCAATATTACATCATTTTGAGCAAATATCCTAATGCCGCACATCAAATTAAAAAAACAGGACCTGGGCTACAAGAATAAGTCAGCCACTTCAAACACAACTCAAACACCAACTCAAATAATTATAAAGATATAATAACCATAATTCGCCAGGAGTGAGCTCACTCTGCATGTTTCCAGACCTATCTGTCTGTACTAAAACGTAGCTAATGTTGTTCTGCTTCGCTTTGTCCAAGTCAGACATTGCAAAGAGAATGTTCACATATTGTGCTTTATTATTGAGAAGTTTAAACCTTTCAACTGCAGTATCAAAGAGATAATGATCCTAAAAGTGCTTTCCTTTTTAGGCGAATTTTTTTCATTTTTGATGTGTGCCATTTTTATTTACTCTTTAACGAGTAACATAAAGACTGATATTTACACATCTTTATTATAAGACCAAAAGTATTCCAAAAACCGAGATAATCCCTCTTTAGTTTGGGATTGCTATTTTCGAGCAGAGGCCTAAAAATACATTGTTTTTTAAAAGGATAATCTTATGATGTTTTGTTTTATATTTTCATCATAGTTTATTATGATTTATAGTTAGTGAACTGCTCAATAATATGTCTAAATAAACTGTCGATTTACTAAATCTGTTATTTATTACAGATTACATAAAAAGGGGCAAAACTTGGTAACACTATTACCTCGGCTCCAGAGTCATGATTTAAAACATTTTTATTTGCCAAAACCATTTTTTATTTATTTTATTTGTTATTGTATTTGTGATCTTTAAATGACGTATATCTAGACTTGAAGAACTCCAACTCACTGCTGGTTCCCTCTCTCAATTCAGAAGACATGACCTCAGTGGTAGCTCTGGCTCAACATATGATAAGAATTAGCAAGCCAAAGACCTGAGGACACTGGATGAGCACAGGAGTGGATAAAGACAAGAGCCGGGTTGAAATGACTTCTCATTGATTCCATTGAAGGGGTGGACCCGCTGTAATGAGAGGGGCCGCTCCTCCATCGCAGTGCAACAACGCAAAGCTTTATTTAAGCCTGTGTTTGATGAACCCAAAAGGTCTCAGAGTTCAAACGCAAGAGTTCGGAAATCTAAAAGATGAACATCTCATTTTAAAGACCTGATGGTAAACAATTGCATCTTCAAACCAATTATTTTAATGCACTAAACATTTAACCAGAAGCTATGAAGCCATCGTTCATCTTATCCCCCCCCCCCCCCCCGCCTCCCCCTTATTGTTCAGTGGATTGAGTTATTTATGTGCGATATGTGAAAATGCTTAGTTTACATATTTACAAACTGCATATAAACAGATCAATCTTGTGAATGCACTCGGAAGAGGAAATACTAATGGTTCTCTTGATTTACAAGTTCATGAAGGAGGTCAATATTTTCTTTTCAACTTCACCTCTAAGTCATGATCAACATACAGTACAGGCTATACGATTATGAGCCGACAGGACACTGAAGATAGGAGCAAAAGGCATGTCTAGTGAATGTTTTTCATTAGACATGCCTTCAAATATGTGTCCTGTGTTCTTGCCTTTCAATTCCCGCGCCCTCCCATAGCTGGGTTTACACAGGGAGAGAGTGTGACCTCCAGCCCCCGCCATACCCTGCTTATATTTCATTGCATCCTGATTCTCTGACATGGAGTGTGTTGGATGGGGGGAAGGGTAGGAAGAGGAAGAGGGTGTGTGTATGAGAGTGTGTGTGTGTGTGTGTGTGTGTGTGTGTGTGTGTGTGTGTGTGTGTGTGTGTGTGTGTGTGTGTGTGTGTGTGTGGTGGGGGTGAAGAATGCTTGGTATGTGCGGACGACAACAACATGAAAGGCGACGAGTGTTCAGCCCGATTTATTGTGCGCCTACAAATCAAACCCAAAAGCACTTTGTATCCGATTATAAGCCGAGCCGCAGACTCCGGGCGTCTCGACGCGTCTTTGTCACCCAAAACCCGCCGCCGAGGCGACTTTGCGAGAGGCGGCCACGCAGTTTATTTGATGTCGAACACCCTGCAGAGGCGGAGATGGTTTGGTCTGTAGGAGGTGGGACTGCCGAGCGGTCTGCAGCAGGACGTCGTAGATCAATGAAGCGGACCGAAGGGTTGGTCCATCGCCTGGCGTGCGTCTAACCGTTTAGATGTGTCAGTATACCGATGCAGGACCGAGGCTCTTCTTTTTGTACTGTTAACCGGCCCGTTCACGATGCGGATGTTTTAAACCGACTGGCTATTTCATATAGGCTCCGCACACCGCCCGGATTCCGTCTCTAGTGGCTCCTCGTTGCGATTTTTCTTTTTTGGGAAATAAATATAAACACACACACATCTATAACCTCCAGGATGATCTTTGCAAACACGGGCAACCCGCTGAAGACAGCCACTCGTAAACAGGTAGGCCAAACACACACTCGTGTACGTTGGTTTATTTTATTATTATTTATTTTTTAATTTTCTGCCTAGTCCCCCCCCCTCCCTCCCCCTACTCCCGGCCCCCCACAATTGAGGCGGCGTTTGACTAAACAGGCGGTGTAATAGCAGCCACAAATGACATTGGGAAGCCCTTTCTGACGTTCATATGCGTTTATATCTTATAATACAAAAAATAATCAAATTATATATATTTTAAATATATCCACCTCTCCCAGCCGACTTGTCCTACGCGAAGCTGATCCTCCGGTAGGCTAAACATGGAGAGATAAACCAGCTGCTGGCCTGATCCAGAGCGCTACGACCGAGAATTTAATTATTATGTCCATATAACCTTGTTTGCCCAGCACTCGCCCCCTCTGGTCAATGCATGGCGGTTATTGTTGTCCATTTTATTGATTAATGCCTCCTGGGTGAATCCAGCGAGAGCGGGAGAGTAGTGTAAAATAATGTAATATATGTCAGTGTGCTGGAGTGAACTGTGCCGCTTGCATCTGTCACTGTGACCTCTCAGGTGAAGGAAACATGTAATTGAAGGCAGTGCCCCTTTGCGTTCCCATCACACCTTTCCATAAAGATGGAAGATGGGAATAGAAAGCAGGCGCAGAGGTGAGAGGCAGCTGCTATTCTAACCTCTGATGATAGAAACGTGAGCCTCGTTTCATATGAAATAGATTGAGCCTGCAGCCTATAGGATCCCGAATATCCACCTTTCAGATTAAACTGTAATATGTATCCATCAGAGGGCACCATATATATGACTTTGAGGAGGGGAATCTGAAACCAGACACATATGAGTCCCTGCAGGGAAGCGGTGAATGAGTATTCAGTGTAGGCGTAACACAGGTTTTGTCTGCGAAAAGGTGCGATGATGATGCCTCTGTGAAATGTACCACCGTAGCTGCCCTCTAATGGAGTAGGCGTATTGTCTCGGAGGCCCAAAGTGAACCCGAAGTGAACAAAGTTAGCGTGGTAATTGCACACCAACAGAAATATAAGGCCTCTACTTGAAGACACAGCAGGCCGAACAGAGGGTCCTGCCCCAGCAATCGATTGTTTACCCATTTAATGAGAATGGTGGAAGAATAGCTCAGTAGTTCTTCTTGGCATGGCTGTGGTTGTATCCATGGCTTTTGGCTCTTGGAGTGGATTGTCCTATGGTTATGGACAGATGGTGCAATTCTTCTATGCTTTGTCTTTGATCTGATCTGCAGAGGGTTTGGGGTTGCTGGAAGCTATTTTAATGAATGAGTTAGGGGAAGGAAATGCTTTGCAGGGCAGTGCCGCATGGTTTGGCTCACAAGAATGAAGAAAGCTGTAGGTTTCCGACAAACACTACAGCGGGATGTAAGACGTGAGCACAGATTTAATCACATTGGGATTCATAAAGGCCCGCATACATGATGGTGGACAGTCCCCTTTTTACAACAAGGAGCCTCTCGGACAAGAATAAAAAATAAATTCATTTATTTCATGTATAAGCAAAAAATACTCTGTCGCAATCAAATGTCCTGCATTTTATATGTTACTCACTCAGTATTATCCACATGAGGAATCAAAAGTAAAAGTAGAAATGCAGTGTGTTGTGTTTTGGAAAATATATTTTATTTGTCATGTATGTCATTTTGTTATGTGAAGCTAATTTAAGATACTTCATATACTACTGGGTACAGTATTATTAAAGTATTGCATCATAATTCATAAGCCCAATGTGTGTTGTTATATGTGTGCCATATAAAGTTAATAAAAAACTACAATATTTCCCACTGAAAATAGCAGAAAACTATTCAAGCTGAGAACCTTTTAGGATTGCACTGAAGTCTTGTACTTCAGTGAAGGTACTTCCACCACTGGACCCCTCTGGCGTGTTACAATGTCCAATCTGGATACTTTGTGTGTTTCTGCATTTTGTATTCACACAGATAATAAAAAAGCTCTTGTGATCAATGTTGATCTGGGTTTAAATTGGATTATCTAGCTCCCATACGCTTCCTAACAGTGGGTATCCTGTGTGCAGTCCTACCCCATGACGCCGTCCAGTCCCAGCAGCAGCAGCAACAGCAGCAGCAGCACAGGCCTGGAGCAGCTCAGCAAAACCAACCTGTACATCCGCGGCCTGCCTCCCGCGACGACAGACCTGGACCTAGTCAAACTCTGTCACCAGTGAGTAAACACACACACACACACACACAAACAGACACACACACAGGTTGAGCATCCAAACTATGCTAATGTTTGTGCACACCAGTGTTTTGTCATTGATATGTTTGTTTGCCGAAAAAGAGGGCTGGCGGCAGGCTTGAGATATCACATACGACGTCGTTCCAGTCTGATGTAACGAAGCTCCTCCCTGACCGTAGGCACAAATTGTACAACAATGCAGTCTGTCAAACTTGCTGTTATATTTTAGTTGCACAAATAATGTAATGAAACTATTAATACAGTTTTTTGGGAAATAACTTCTATAGTTTAAGGAGTATCTTAACATCTTATCTTATTTGCTTCCTTGCCAAGAGTTAGATGAGAAATTTGATACCACTCTACGATTAACGGGAAGCTAACAGCCAAGGGCGCGGTTAGCGTAGCTTAGCACAACAACAGGAACAGGGGGAGAAACAGCTAACGCCTTGAAAAAAAAAATTATACATTTTACACTTCAGTTTTTTAAAATATTAAGTGGTCTTAAAGGACTGATAATGTCAGGCATACTTAATTACCTTTGGACAGTGCCATGCCAGCTGTTTCCTCTCGTTTTAGGTCTTTGGGCTATGCTAAGCTAATCAAATAGAAATTTGACAAACAAAAATGCTGACTGTGTGCAGTTTTATTGGCAAATTATAAATCTTGGCATTCGAAATCACACACTGGTTTAACCATAGTGTAAGCTGAAATAAAATGCTCCAACCATAGCTCCATAAACAGAAACACACACGCACACATGGAAAAGTCTTGGCTCAACTGTGGTATGTAAAGTGGACTGCAAAAATTACAGGTTTTTTTCCTAAAATAAGAAGAGCGAGTCATGTAAAGCGGTGAGGTGAACATGTTCAATACTTGATACTATAGGCGTCAGTCTGAGTGGTTAGTGTGGTGGACGCCATAATTAGTGGAGTTTTTGTCTCCTCTCTTTTCCTTCGAATCACAAACATACAGAGAGAGGCATTCAGCCATGAAACCAGCAGCAGCAGCTGTTTGTGTCCTGTTGGCTTGTGTTTTGTTCATGATGTTCCCAATGGTGTTTGCCAGCACAAAGCAGAAATGAAAACACTTTTCATAGCAACAAGGTCTGAATGGTGACGTAAGCCCGGCATTCGGTCTGTACGGCGCGTGCCCTCACATAGCTGCTCACAGCTCGGCCACAGTTGGGGCATTAACCAACCGCTATTTTGATAGTTACCGTAAATAATTGAGGTATTATAGAAACGGATGAAACACTTTTTTGGGGATTATGAATTAGACAATAACTCAATGGAATTTGCTGACAATAAAGACAATAAAAATTGATACTTTCTAAAAAAATTACGTCAGGACTTAGAGAATTTGTTGCGGTTTAGAATGTTTTAAATAGTTTAAACTAAACGCTCTATCTACAGTAACATTCTCCAGCCCTGAAAGTCACCATTTCACTCCAGAGTCACTACCATATGACGTCAACAACTAATTTATAATTAACTTTGTTTGTTGAATTGAATTGAATTATTCAAACAGAGTTATTTGTGAGTCATCTGAATGTTGATATGTGCACAGGTATGGCAAGATTCAGTCAGCAAAGGCAATCCTGGACAAGACAACCAACAAATGTAAAGGTCAGTAATGTTATTAGCTTAGCTAGTATATTATATAAAGTATGTTGAGCAATATCACTTCCAACACTTGTTAGATATTGAAACACATCCTGTTATTTTAGATTTTTTTAACACATTTCCACACCCTCCAGGCAGCATTCATTTCCATAATGTATGGAAATCAATTTGCAGCGACTTGATAATTCACTTGGGTTGGGTAATCCCTCAGTGCGAAAAGGCAACGCATCCGTTATTATTTTGCTCAAACTTGTTATGTTGATGCACGACACTGCAGCTTGATTTACAAAGTCTGCACTGCACTAGAATGGAAACAGATTACGATGGATAACTTAATTTAAGCAGATGTTAGAGTCTCTACACAAAGATTTTCACACATTCTGGAAAAGAATGGAGACCAGTGAGTAACTGGGCGATGGTAAAACACGCTAAAAAAATCCGAAACGCCATGATATGCTCTGGATAACGGTGAAAAGAGGACACAAAGTGTGTGTATTTGGTCATGAATCCGGTTAAACATAGACACTGGTTTAATTCTTAAAAAGCTGTTTCCCCTTAAAAAACACAGTTATTCATTTATGCAGTACATTTATTCAGTTTTGTAAGGACACAAGCTATAACATGTTAATAAGTGAGGCACTGGTATCCCCTTGGACAGAGCGAACCGTTTCCAATCTTCATGCTAAGCTAACCAGCTGCTGCCTTCAGCTTCATAGATCCCACACTAACATGAGGCTGGTATTAAATTGAGAAATCTAAATTGTGCTTCACGTTTGATAACATGAAAGATACCTTGATATGTTCACAGTAATAAACAATACAAATGGATACATATGTCGCATCCCTTCTCTAATAGTGATAGTACAAAATGTCCAATAGATGGTTGTTCGTATAATTTAGTGACTGAATATCGTTCTACCGACCACAGGTTACGGCTTTGTGGACTTTGACAGCCCGGCGGCTGCTTTAAAGGCAGTACATGCTCTGAAAACCAGCGGCATTCAGGCCCAGATGGCCAAGGTGAGTTTGTTGCAGGCATGTGTGTTTGTGTGCATGCGTGTGCATATTTGTCTTGCTCCTGAACATCTCTGTGGGGTTGTGCTTCTCTAATGCTTCTCTGTGTCCGGTGTGTGCTGGAGAATGACATTAGACTGGTCACATGACCTCAGCTGACAAGCTGTTCTTCCCGTGACCCCATTTACTTTCACTGTAGAAACCAGATGTCATGTCCCGGCCTGCCAAATAACCGTCAGTCAGTCAGTGTGACACGTTACACACCAGACCACCAGCCCACACACTAAACCACCATCCTGGTGAGGTTATGCTGTGTAGATGGAACAGATTTGACTTATTATTTTTTTTACCAGTATTATTACTTTGTCACTGAGCTTAAACAATTATCATTCATGCATACTGATGAGGCTGCTTGCGCTTGTTTGTTTTTTTAATGTTTTTCTTTTTGTTTTTTCACTGTCGTTTTTTGAACTTTTTTTGAGCGGATTCCCAGAGTCTTTTTCTTGAAGTTAACTGGAAATTTGGTGAACTTTTGAACAACTCAGCGGAGGTTTTTTTAACTTCTGTGGAGTTACTGGACATTTCTTAAAGTGGTCGGACACCGAAACCACCGGGAAACGCGGGGAGAAAGGGGGACGGCGCGGGCAGGCTCCGTACGATTCTGGGGGCGGTGCGGCGCTATTTAACTCCGCTCGCTAACACTGGCTAACAAACTGGGACTACTCCAGCTGCTGAGAGGGAGAGGGAGACTTCTCTCATCTCTCCAGTGTTAGTCTCTCACGGATTCGTTCTGCGCTTCAATTGGGACGCTCCAGCTCAGCTCGCTGCTCTGGCCCAGCAGCAGCGCCTCGGAGTAGCCGGCTGTTCGCTTGGAGCTCGGCTGTAAATCCGAAACGGCTGGCAACAGCTCTCAGCAACCTTGGTCCTGGGTGATTCATTTTACTGTCCACTTTAATTATCATCCACTGGACATTTTACTCCCATCCTCAGTTCGCTACATTCATCCTGGCCGAGCGCTGGAGTTTACGAACGGCGGTGGACGTGAACACAACTCGTGAAAGTTGGGGAAACAGGAGCGGACACTCCGGTGGTACCTGTGCTTGGATTTTTAACAAAAGAAGTTGCTTACTGCAACATAACCCGGAAGAATTATATGTAAATAATTAAGATGCCTATATAGAGAAATACCACCTCAGACAACAATCAATCAGGGCCTATCACGCCTCCTCGAGCTGCACTGGGCTGCACTGCACCACTCACTGTCTGACTCCCTCTGCCAGCTCATACAGGACATCTGGGCTGCCTGCAAACCTGTGTCTCTGGAAGTGGTGAGGGACAGTGAGGGAGGTGGAACGGGGGAGGATGGGAGGGCCTGGAGGACTGTGGACTGGATGGCAGCCTGGATGAGTGGACTAGCCTGACTGAGTTGGACAGCTACATTGAGATAGCAGACCACTGCTTGTGACCAGCTCTATTCTTGGTTATAACAACCCTGGTTCAACCAGCTCAAAGAGAGTTATACAGGAGCAGGAAGGACCAGGCATTCAGGATCAGGGACAAGAGACAGCAGGCAGGATACAGACACAGCACAGTCCAGAGAGAGGTTTAGACTGTAGAGATCGAGAACCTGCACAGCAGCTCACTGCACACTGACTCAAGCTTCTGGAGAGGGCTCAGGCAGATCACCAACTTCCAGCCAAATCACCCACCCCATCCATGAACAATGTGCTTCTGGCAGATGATGCTCATGCTACTGCTAAAGACAAAGATGCATGACTGACACTTGAACAACCCAGAGACCCCCCAACCCCCCACCCAGCCACCCACAGCCCCCCCCAGCCCATCCACCCCCTCAGCCCACACCAGACCACCCATCAGACCCTCTCCATCATCTCATCCTAGAGATCCTCAGCTGGGTTGTTAAACTCAAAACCCCCCGGGCGCTAGGCCCGGACCACCCCCTCCACCCGGGAAGCCCCCTCCACTGTGCCGACCAGCTGTCTCCGGTGTTCCACCTCACCTCCAGCAACACCTCCTCCTGCATCCCTGCGCCCCACTCCCCCATCATCCCACCATCAAAACATCACCCAAAAAGCCTGCTACAGGCTACCTCTCTGACCCCTGCAGTCTCCCCTGACCTCTGTGTGGTCAAAGTCCAGTCACACCTGTCCCTGTCACACTCACCTCAAGACACGACCCCTGCACCCCCCCCCCACAGCAACAGCCAGCCAACAGGTCTGCAGTCAACATTCACCACACACACTCCCTTCAGCATCCTCTCGAGGACTCACGCCAGGGCTGTTTGATCCTGTCTGCTCTGCCTTCAATCCCATCCCCCCGTCCCTGCTGCTTCCCCTGCTCCCAGCTGCTCATCCAGCTCTCTGCCTGCAGTGTTCACCTGACCCTGAATCACAGACAACACACTTGAGGAGGCTGACAGGGAAGCACGTCTCAGGCACCCCGACCACTCCCCCAGGGCCCCCCTCTCCTCTCCTCTGTCTGTTGTCCCTTCTCTCCTGCACCCTCTCCTCTCCCCACACCTCAGTCCACCTCCAGTCAAAGCCATGGATGACACCATCACGGGGATGACCTCAGGGGCGAGACCGCCTACAGGGGGAGGAGACTGACCTGGTGGGAGACGACTGACCAACAACCTGGTGCAGCAGAGGCTCCTGAAGGTGGTGGATTGTGTGTGGATTTCAGGATTGTGAATGCAGCCCACCCCTCTCATCCGCCCTCCTCCCCGTCTGCGCTGTGCTCCTCTCTCCCCCTTCCCTCCCCCTCATCTCATCACCCGCTCCATCAAGGCCCCATCTCCCATCTCCTCCATCTCCAAGAAGGCCCAGCAGAGGCAGAGAGGGTTCTTTCAGGAAGGGAAACCTAAGGGAAATGTATGATTCTAAGTAGTAAATGCGCATCCATCATTCCATCCGCCTGGCACTCCATCTGCGTCACCAGGCACCCTGCCAACACAGCAGACGCAGGCAGCAGAGCATCATCCGCGAGAGGCTGCACCGGCTATCGGCTGCTCCCTTCTTCCAGGTGTCCTGTTCACTCAGGTCACCAAAGATTGTCCAGACGCCTCGCCGACCCCTCCACCCCTCCCCTCCTGAGTGGTCCTCTCTGGGAGGAGGCCCTCGGGCGACCTCCCAATCCACACCCAGACCTCTTTTTCCCGCTTTTTTCGGCCGGCATCGGACCCATGGACTGACTGACTGACCACTGACACCACCCCACCTACCACCTCTTCCCCTCCTCTCTCCTCTCCTTCCTTCCTTCCTCTCTCCCCTCCCTCCTCCTCCTCTCCCCTCTCCTCCCCTCCCTGTTGATTGTTGTTTGTCATGTGTGTTGTTTGCACTTCCAAAAAAAAAAAATTTGTTTGTTTGAAAAACATCATTTCTTTGGCAATAAACCTGTTTCTGATTCTGATTCTGATTCTGATGTTGGCATTTCTGCAGCGAAGCACTGTAGCAACAGCACTGCTGCTTTGAGCCATTCTTGATCCTCTGTGACTAATTTAAAGTAACCAGTTCTTCATTTAATAACATTTTAGATGACAAACTGCATCACATGTGTGATTTTTGAGCAGCGGAAATGGTCCGGATCATTTTATTTCTTTCAGTCCCTTCCCTTTTCCCAGCTGTGTTGTTGTGCTTGCATTCATTGGTGAGGGCTTGCTCTCAGGAGACTTGCATGAAGCTGCTCTGCTTGGAACAAACACGGCAGAACATTTTGTGTGTTGCGGTAGCTAGGCTACGCCGCCCTCCTGCTGTTTCTAGGGAAGACCGTCGCGGCGCTGAGCTGCTGCGCGGTTCAGATGAAGTGTGTTTCTGTGGGTGTGGGGAGGAGAGCGAATTTGTGTTTGTTAAACCAAATGTCTTCCTCTATCCCTCTCAAAAGCCCCTGATCCACACAAACATGTTTCATTCATTCGTGGTTCTCTTCAAAAAAATATTCAAGAGCAATTATTATTTTCTCTCCGGTCACAGCAAAACCAACGATAATAAAAAATATTTAAAAAACACCACATCCAACAACGCGCTTCTTCTTTCCCTCTACAACAGCAACAGGAGCAGGACCCCACCAATCTGTACATCTCCAACTTGCCCCTCTCTGTGGACGAGAAAGAGTTGGAGAACATGCTGCAGCCCTTCGGCCAGGTCGTCTCCACGCGGATCCTCCGGGACTACAGCGGCAACAGCCGGGGCGTTGGCTTCGCCAGGTCGGTCGCAGTAGTCCTGCTTTCTCTCTTTGAAGGAGCTGCAGATTAAACGTTCAGCTTTGATCGGAAAGCTGCGATGATAAATAACGTCCCCGTACCAAACTACCACCTAAAATATTTTTGCTGCTCTGTGTGGCTTCTGTTCAAGGGCAATGGACGCTCAACTAAAACTTAGTCAATTTAAGATGCTGTGAACATTTGCAACACATTTATTACTATTACAGTACATTTGTGACATAATATAACACAATAAATCACTGGCGGACTAGTTACATTTGAATTTAAGGAGCAACCAAAACTACATTAGCCAGTCAGTCATGTCCAGTTGTTTGTGAACGACCTGCTACAGTATTCACTCTGCTGGAAGTTAGGTTGTAAAAGAAAACGGGGGAAGTGTTTGTGTTGACGATCCTCAAAATAACTTTCATTTGACAAACCTGCTATTGTTTGGAAGCCGAATGAAGACAAGCTCCTATTCACACACACACACACACACACAGCCATGTGTCTTTGTTTAGGTACATTTATAACTGAATGAACCAGCATTAACATGAGGAAGGGAGAATTATGCTCAACCGTGTGAAGGTGCTTGACGCCTTAAATTCCCACTTCCATTTTCTTCACTGAAGATCGTTTGTTTGATTTGGTTCTCTCCCCTCGTCAGGATGGACACAACCGAGCAGTGTAACGCCGTCATCTCCCACTTCAATGGGAAGTTCATCAAGATCTCTTCTGGAGCTCTGGGTAGGAACAAATTCCACCTTTCTGTTCGTGCTCCCTCCGATGAAAACTGTAGAGGTGCTGATGATTGATGGCTGAGTGCTGATATGCTGTTGCTTTGCGCTTCGCCCCCAGCTCCCTCTCAGCCGTTGCTGTGTAAGTTTGCAGACAGTCAGAGGAAGAAACATGCCCACAGCGGATTTATTCCCAATGGACAGACAGGGGATCTCAGACTAGTATGTATCTGCTGTCATCCGACATGTTTGTCAACCTCTTTATGTGTGACGCGTGATAAGAATGAATGACATTTTAGAATTGTGTCATGCATCAAACTATTCCCCTTTCTTAAAAAAAAATTTAAAAACGTCCTTTCCCAATAATATATTTGGACATTCATTGATTCACAAATCCCTGGCAAAACATTTGCCCTACAATTTGAACGAATCAGAATGTTCAAACGTTGACATTTTGTAATGACCGGTACATGTATAGTCGAGCCATTTCATGTCAAATGAACACTCCGGAATGAGTCATATATACCCAGTATAACTGGAAAAAGGTGTTCAAATGCATTGATTATTCTTCCACATGGGGATGTTGTTGCGATACAAGATGCACATATGTAACTCCACATCATTTCCTTACCTTAGGGTGCAATGACTCTTACCTATGACCCCTCCTCAGCAGCGATACAGAATGGGTGAGTTGCACGACACGTCATGACACCAATTTACTCATAACCATAATCATAACTCCGGAGCTTTATTTTGAAATACTGTATGTTTCCCAGGTACTACCCTTCCCCGTATCCAGTGGGCAACAGGATAATGACTGTGCAGCCTGCGATGTCTCCCTACATGTCTCCAGTGTCTGCTTACCAGGTACTGCAGAATGGCCAATAACTGGATTTAAATTCTCTCTCTCTCTCTCTCTCTCTCTCTCTCTCTCTCTCTCTCTGTCTCTCTCTCTCTCACTCACTGTGTCTCTCCTCCCTTCTCTGTTGCATTTTAGGTAATGTTGTGTGTAGAGTGGGTAAGGGTGTATTTTTTCCTGTGTGTGGGTTGTACGCGTGCTATAAATTTAAGAATAGGTGTTGAAAGCTGCCCTCATTTCATTTTTTTATTTGATTTTTTGTTTGAAGAGCTTGGTCAACCAGAATTCAAGATGACAGTAAGCTTAGTCAAAAAAAATCTCCTCTTTTCCAGCAGATATATCTTCTCTGAGTTAAGCTTTCTCTGAAATAAGTGTTTTGCAAATTCTTTTGTCATATTTCACCCATGAGTTTTGATTCAATACTTTCTCTGCATCAGAAACACTTCGGCATGCAGACAAGAGCCGTCTTTTGAATGGTTATTTATTCATTTGCACATGAGGGTTGATGCTGAACTTGAGATATTCTTTGGGGGTCGAAGAAAATGTTTATTTAAGTGTTAATCAAACATATTGTCAGATCCATGGAGTTTGGATGCCACCTTAAAGGCTGAGGTCATGGAGATCATTTTAAAAGCTCCTTAGCCAACAGAGGGGAACAGAGGGCCCCAAAAAGCTGAACGCTTTGAATTTATCTGGGACTGTCATGGATGATCAAGGTCCCTGAGCATAACTAGTGGCTTCAAAAAGCAAGAAAGAATACAGCATACACTATTGCAGTCCAAATGTATCATTTAGACCGATAATGTCCTTGTAGGTCTATAAAAAAAAAAGAAGACACTTATTGTAATTTTAAAGTTTGTAACATTTACGTTTTATTCAAGACGCATCGGTAACTCTCTCTTTCCATCTGTCTCTTGTTCTGCCTCTCCCTTCCTGTCTGACCCTCCATTAGGTACAGAGTCATTCTTGGGTGGCACATCAACCATATATCATGCAGCACCCGGTAAGGGAACAACGGCATTTGCTTTTTCTTTTTTTTTTCTTTTTTTCATACACTCGTAGACTACCTCCTATTCTGTGGACAGGAAATGGGTGTGTGTGGCGCCACTAGAGCTCTGAGCTCTCAGTGTGTGAACTTTAATAAGCCCGTTCTGCTGACACAATCAAACCAACGTTAAAAGCTTCCCCAAATGTAGGTGGTGGACAGACCTGAGACCAGTTCTGGGAAATAGCCTCTGTGTATTTACATGTTGTAAGTTCATGTGTGTGTGCGTATGTTGGGAGTGTGTATAAAAGAGAAATGGAACAACTAAAAAGACATTCAGCCACCGCCCCCGCCGCCCCTCCTCCTCACTCTCTGGATCCAGCAGGAAATGCCTGGAGCGGAGACAGTCTTGTGACTCTTTGACTCTTCCAACAGATGGTTTCCAGTGGAACAAGTGTCTCTGCTGATCTGCCCCTCCCCCACTTTTTACTAGGAAATGGTCTGTTTTTCAAAGGCGTCACGTTTAAAGGAATAGACCACATTTGAAAAAAGAACAGCGCTGGCGACGTCATACTTTTCGACATACTTTTCCTCCCGTAGCGTAACCCAGGAGCATTTTAACCCAGGCCGTATTGCGTTATTTTATCAGGCGATTTTAGTGCCTCGAATGATGTGGTTATTTGGTCATAACCAGCGTTTTGTATTGCAGGGTGCTGTGATGTCTCCCTCTGTGGATCCCTCCATGTCACTGCACCCTTCAGCCATGATTACTCAGCAGATGGGTCAGCTGTCACTGGGAAACACTGGAGCGGTGAGTGGATTTCTGGGATATCCTACATCACACTCGACATTGATTTAATTTAACCAGTGTAGTATTATTAGATGGAAAATGCTGTCAAATATGAAGACGGACTGTTTCATTAAATGCAAGTTGTATAATGACAGCGATTTACCAGCAGCCCACGACGAAGATCTTTAATTGCGACATTTTGCAAGGACACTTTATTGTCCATGAGTGATTCAATAATAATTTTTCAAAACAGACTACAGTTTAATGTTCATGTTTTCGCTCTCATGTCTAACAAAATGTAATCCCATTATTATCATTTTTATTTAATTTATTTAATCTTTCTTATCTTGCAGTATATTTCAGCCAACCCTGGTGTCCAGGGAGCTTACATGCCTCAGTATCCTCCCATGCAGGCAGCAGCTGTAAGTTTATTGTGTCTTCATCTCAATCCTTTTCATTCAAGACATTCAGCTACATAGCAGGCGTTCATTTAACTGTGATTATATCCAAAAACAATTATTGATTTAGTATAGTAGAGCAGCCCATGCCGGTCCAGTCAGTTTCTACTCATAAGGCCTTGAGCTGTTTTTGAAGTGATCATCCTCTAAAACCATCAATTATCTTAGTGCAAACACAGTGAAGATAGTTATTATCACGCTCTAAATGAGAGACGCTGTTTTGCTTTTTAGGAAAACGGCACACAGCAACAAGTGGATTCTTCCAATAACTCGTCTCCTTACAGTCAACTCAGCAAGTAATCACAGGTATGCTGTAGTTTTTTAATGCAAGTCGTCTGATGTGAAGGCAGCACGTTGTAACTTTAGCAACTTTTCTGCCACATAACAAAAATTAAAAACACCACTTTCTAATAAGACGCCTTATGAATGGTTAAAGAATTAGTGACTAAGGCATGATAGATCTCTTATAAACCATTAATACGAATCATTTCCTGGTTACCACTATGCAAACGGTACAGTTTTTTAAATCTGTATACCGTGTGCCTGTGTCGGTCAAATATAAGACTTTCCAACGCTGCTGTTCATCATAGTTTATAGTTATCATACCACTGCTTATGCTTTCTGTGTCTGTTTATTTTCAGGCTGTAGATTCCCGCTCTGTGAGCCAGAGGGCAGGTGGGAGGTTGCTGATGACATCACAGTGGTAACAGCCACTGCCTTCTCTGATTGGACCAGATACATGAACTTTTTTGCACAGCTCCGACGTTTGTGGTGAAAAAATGAAAACAGTGTAAATGGACTCAAGCAGTTGGCTAATCACAGGGAGAGAAGAAAAAAAAAGATTTATTTTGATAAGAAACAACAAGCTCTTCTTTTTCTCTTTTTTCAATGATTCTCAAACAAATGCCAGAGGACCCCCCCCCCCTTCACCGTCCCCACTCCTCCCCCAGTATGATTTGATACTATAATTCACGAGATTGAGATAGTTTACCCCCTCCAAGGTGTCTATGATTTTATAGTTCCTTTGTTTGTGATATATGAAGAAAAAAAAACTTGCACTGAAGTTTAAAGTTTCAGAATATCTTCATTTTGGTTTTCAACATTGCCACAGAAACCGCTTACAAAATCAATTCATGTTCAACTGCACTAGACAGCTGATACAGAGGACCATTTCATTAGGGAATTAATTAATCTAATATTGGAAAAGGTGCCTTCCTTACGTCACATCCAACATTCTCCAACATTGTTTTCATTGAACTTGATCAGGTGTCATATTTGTATCTGATTGATCAGACGTGTGTGTGAAATGCTTCGCTATCTAGTCTTCTGGTAGCAATAAAGACAATGAGAGTCCCACGGCAATACTGACAGAAAAAAAGAACGGTGACCGTCTCAGAGCAAGGTAACCCCTTATTTTCCCTCTTTCCTTTTTTAGAAAAAAGTTGTGACATGAAACAAAGAGCCGTACTTTTATGAAATTACAAGTTTTACACCCAATGGACATCTTTTAAGGAGGGTTATTTTTTTCTCTTGTGGTCAGTTTGACCGGTGATCTACCTCATGGTTCTGCTGGAGTCTGCTGGTGTTGTGGGGTTTGCAGGTAAAGCCCCCCCCCTCGTTCACCAGAGTGGACGAAGCAGAGCAAAAGCCACGCTCAGGAGCTGGCGATATAGGACTTCTGCCCGTTTGTCTCCCACATGCAGCGTTTCTATTCCTGATCTGCAAAGAAACATTGTGCTTAGCTTCATCTTTATTTGTCATTGCTTCTGTTCTGGTGGGTTTTTTCTCAACACGATGAGCGTTGTTCGGTTGTGAGTAAGACAACGACGAGCTTCTCCTTGAAATAGCTGGTTTTAAGATGTGTTTGGGGTAAATTAATGCAGGCCACGTGCATTTAGTTTGCACATTCTTCTGCCTTTGCCATTCTTGACTGATCTTAGCTGACTCACCACGTTCCCGTACCTTTTTATTATTTTCCTCATTTAAAAAAAACAACTAAAAGCCACTATCTTTGGTTAAACTTCTACTGTAAAGCTCTCCAAAAACAACGCTTGGATTTAGCCACGTTTTGGTCATTTGGTTATAATAGCAGCTTAATAGTTAAAATGCCATACAATGTGCATCTAAAATCAAACAATTATGTATGAAGTGCTTAAAAAACAGCAGTATTTCATAATAGGATGGAAGTTGTAATCCCGTGACTGTGTTTCAAAGGCTCGCTTGTCCCGAAAAAGATTTGTAAATTATATGAATTCAGGGCCAAACGTGAAAAATAAGTGAGTTTTATCGTTTGCTTTGCTTTTTCTTCTTTAAATTGTTGATTTCTGATGTAAGAAACTCTATACACTACTATGAGACATGAAGAAAATGTCAGAGCTGCATGGTCGCGGAGCTTTCCCCCGATCATCAATAGTCTTGTAGCAGTAAATGCTCACCGTCGGAAAGTACAAGCGGTAACCTGCTTTTGCCGAGTGTGCTTTCCCTTTCTGAACATTTGTTGCTGGAATAAATGTAAAAGGACAAAAAATAAATCTTGTACATGTTATCCTCATTGCTTCTCCCTTCGCCTTCAGCTGATTTTCAAACAACCTTCTCCTTGCTCTCTCCTTTGAAAACATTGGAATAAGAACAATGCTGAATAAAAAGGCTCTTCTCTTTCTCAGACACGACTCCTGTCTCTTTAATTGACTGGTCTTTTCTTTTGCTGTTGCACATTTGTAATGTATGTTTGGTTATATAAAGGATCATTCTGGTGTCCTATTTTTTTTAAATTGCAATAAAGCATTGATCATTGTATCATTTAATATGTTCCTCTATGTCTGTGGCACCACAGTGGAATTAAATATATCAGGCGTGTGGTCATTTGAAGGATTCATTAAGTGGTAGTTTTAATGTGATTGTTCAACTCAGAATATCAGCAGCCTTCTCCTTTTATGATCAAGCTAATTGCTAATCATGGTGTTCGCCAGCAATTTAGTATTGTAATTTAGTATAGGTCAAAATCTGCCGCAGGCGAGCGATATCCTGACTTAAAATTCACTTGTCTGGGTAAAGCTACAGAAGTGTTGGATCCCACAATTAATCTCACAAAGCATTTCTTTCAGATCCTTTCTTCCTGGTAAAATCTTGCATCTATAAATCTATGCATCTCCAGTTTATAATCCAGGCTTTCCATTCAAATTCCTCCAAGCCAAAGCCCAAAAAAACCCTGATGAGATATGGGGATTGTTTATATATATATATATATATATATATACATATTAGTTATTTATATATATTCTACAGTGCTGGAGAGATGAACTAACCATATCTAACTCCTTCCCAGCAACCTCAAATGGTCTGAGAATACAATACATATCAAGAAGACACCTTTAGTGTCCAGAGACCAAAGGGCTGAGCTGAGTATCTGGCAGCAGAGGGCGCTGTGAGCCAAAGATAGCCAGCATTCTTTCAAATAAGAACATATTTTTCAAGCTTGAATAACTTGTTGCGTGTCTGCTCTTCTGCATGCAATTCATGACGGATCAGATGAGCAACAAGTGCAACATGCGTGTGCTGAAATACCTCTCGTGCACTATTTCAGACACACAGCCTTTGTAGTTTCACTCTTGTGCCAAATCTCCCTTCTTAAGCTCAGACTTAGCGCAGCTGATCCCAGAGACGTAGAGGCACCAGGCCCCCCATCTCTAACCAGTCTGAGGGATCAAGATTAGCCATCACACCCACCGTCAGCCCCCCAACACATCTCCCCTCCAGCACCAATATACATACATGTGGTGCCCACACACACACACACACACACACACACACACACACACACACACACACACACACACACACACGTGTCAATCAAGTACCTCTTGTGAGGGCATTAGTCCTTTGAAAATAAGATACATGGCACGTAGAGTCCCCCTCTCGTTTCCTCTCATCCGCTCTCTGTCTCTCTTTTAATTCTCCACAGCTGAGGGGACACATGGCACTGATCCCTGGAGAAGGGCAAGGTCAGACTTGGGGCACAGACGTTGAGAGGGGAGGCCTGCTTCAGTATCTAGTGTCCTTCATTTAGTGTGATATACGTCAGCGACTCAACACATGGGATGCTTCCTAAAGATGCAGACTGCTGCTGATTGCTGCTCTCCAGACTGTCAGTTCAAACTTGTTTCCCTGTGTGTGCATAATGAAATCACTGAAAGGGTTAACAGACAGTACACCGCTGCAATTAATGATTATGTTGGTTATTGTATTAGCTGAAGATAGTTTGTGTCATTGTTTGGTCAATAAAGTGTGTTTGTTGCTCCGTGCCGGTGGTAACTGAAGATTTTTATCCACAAAACATTTTCATAGCTTATAAAATATCATGCTTTGTTATGAATGAAACTATCCACCAGTATGAGGATTATTTGCATTTTGAAAATATGAATTCATCCTAACACTGCATGTTTATGAACCAGTAATGATGTCATCTGCCTCTTCATTCTGTGTACATAACTTCTTCTAGTACATTAAGTACTTGCAGTAAGAGTAAAATGTGGTCATTTTCCTTTTATAGGTCAATTGATTAATTAAAGTGTTTTTTGGGATCAGAAAATTCTCTAATTAAAAAACCTATTGGATAATCAACAAACATGTTAAGTGACAGAAGCACATATAAGTGTACTGGGATGTGTTTCCATAGCTCATGAACATCTCTCTCTCTTTACTGGGTTTCTTTTTTTCACTCATTCTTCTTCATGTGTTTCGCAGTGCAAGGTGCATGGCTCTGTCAGTCTATTATTGGAAAGAATTACAGTTTATTTCGACATTCATAATCACCAGAGGATGAACCCCAATGACTTGATTTCTGACTTTTTCTCTAGCATGGTTGACTTTTTAGTTCTTTATTAAAACATCTCTACAACAAGGTGAAATCTGGTATCCACAGTCATGTAATGACGACTTTGACGACTTTCCATCTTGCACCATGATCTGGTCAGAATGACATTTTGTCCAATACCCACAAAACTATTAACATTCCCATCCGCCTCAGCTGTACTTGAAGTGCTGATTAGCAAATGTTTGCACCTTGACTCTCTAAACTAAGACGGTGAACATGGTAAACATAATACCTGCTAAACACGTGTTAGCATTTAGCACAGAACCACTCGCATGCTGTCGAGTCTGCTTTTTGTTTTGATCAAACCGAGGGGCTGAAGATAGAGAGTGTTGCATGTTGCACCAACTATAAAGCCCTTTGGCACACATGTTGTGATTTCGCAGTTGTGTAATATCCAATTATTTTATTGTGTAGGCCAGAGCTCATTTATTCACCTGCATTCCAGTCATACCTCTGGACGAAGGAGGCTGTATCACAGGCCTGGCACTCCTTCTCTCGGCTTCCTCCTCCTTACTGCAGGAAGTAATTGAACTTGAGCAAACATGTGCACATACGCACACACACACGGATACACACGCAAACACAATTCAAGATAATCACAAAGATCATTACTTTGAGTCAGGAGAGTTGTGCCGCAGTTCAGCTTTCGCCTCGAGAGCGCAACACTATGCCATCAGTCAAGTCGTCTCTTAATAAAGAAACTGGCCCCTGTAGGTCTCACTGCCAGCAGTTGTTACTGCCACTCATTAGCATCACAGCCTCCCCATGCGCGTGCGCACACACACACACACACGCACACACACACTCACACACTCACAGGCAAGTTGGAGCTTGTGCAAACACCCACACACGACCCCAGTATGCATGCACACATACTCTCCCACTTCCAGAGGCACACACACACACACAGACACACAAAAGCACACATGAGCCAAGGAGCATGGGCAGCAGGGTCACCCTAGCACCATGCTTCATAAAGGGCGCCGTTACAATAGGTTTACTGTTACTCTGACGACTGCCGGGATACAATGGGACTGAATGTACTGGCCTGATGCTCCTCCGTTCCTCTCCATTTTTCACTTGATGACAAGGAAGACAGACTGTGGCGAGACAGCATGATATCAGAGGACGCCCCTGAAGGTGAGTTGGCTCATTGCAGGGTTGATGTGTATCACCATTTCTATGCATAGTAAATGTGTAGTGCCGAAAGAGAGGTATACGGGAAAGTAATTTATGGATTGCTGAATTTCTGATGAGACTGGTACGATTTAAAATTTATGTTGTGGTGTGTTTCAAACGCCGCTGTCCGACTGTCTTTCATTTCTGAAAGGCAACAGGTTTTAAATTTAGATTAAAGTCAGGTTGAAATGTGAGTAACATTATGGTGCAACTCTGACACCTTATTACACCCAAAGCCCCCATAAGCCGCAAGATCATCCTTTCACACATGACATGAAATCACCTTAAGAAAAAGGAAAGGTTACAAAAAACGGGGTTTGATTGCATCATAATGAGATATTTCTTGAGAAATTCAGAAATGAATGACAAGCAAGGAGAGGAGAGGACAGCAGAGAGGAGAGAGGAGAGAGAAGAGAAGAGAGAGAAGAGAGGAAATAGGAATTAAGCCAAAAGAGTCAAACATAAAATGGCAATTTCACAGACGGACACTTCAAGAAGGCTACTGGTTAAGGTGGATCAAAGAACAGAGAGCTGGGGAGAAAGGGGTGTCACTAAAGGAAGAAAGGAGGAGAAGAGAGGGGGGAGGGGATTAGTATAAGAGGCGTGGAGGTGGGGTTTGGTTTGGGGTGACAGATGGGACTCACCCAGATCCAGAAGGGTGTGGTGCTGAATTGTGAGATTCCTCTGAGTTGGGACAAGCAGCGATATTTGCACTGCAGCTGTCAATGATTCAACACCTATGTACCCCCCCCTCCCCCTCTCGTATTATACACGCAACACATGCACACACTCATGCTCATATTTCATATCTTGTGATAGGCCTGCATGCTTGTTTTTGTCATGGGTCAAGAGCCAAGTTGAAAACATTCTTGTGAGAGAATGATTCACGTTCTTTTGTCGTTAAAGATTAACATATCTTCTGTTAAAGTGCCTGGTGTATACAGGCTATATTTGCTTATGGTGCGGCCTGTCTGGACTAAATTATTTATCTTTAGCCACAGTTCAATGATTAAGCCATTTTATTAGAGTGAAGCTTAAATAAAGCCTATGACATCTATCTATCTATCTATCTATATATATATATATATATATATATATATATATATATATATATATATATATATATATATATATATATCTGTCTGAATACTTATTCTTCATTAAAAAAATTTTAAAATACATTGTTACATGCAGGCCTCTTCGGGCATAACACTGTTATTTATAGCAAACGTGGATTAACTAAATTAAAGTTTAGAGGATAAACGCTTATTCAGTTGAACTAACAACTCATGGACATCTGAAAGGGGACAATGAACCCCACACCAAACACTGCTTGTTTGCAAGACACAGGTTATTTAAAAAAACAGAGGATAACCATAGGTTTAAATGTTTGCATTCACTTTTATAAACTAATTTTAATGTCAAATATGAATCTGGCCAGGCGTGCCTCCTTGTATGTGTGACGTGTCACGTATTCGTTATCACTACGTGACACAATAAAACCAACCTGATTCATGATCGAACCAGTTGGCCGCCAGCATGTCCGCATCTGGTCTCTGATCCGTCCTCGCGCCTGACTCGCTTCCTCACCTGGACGGAAGTGCGCATAAAAGGCAGCGCAGGTAGAGGCAGCCTCCTCCTCCTCCTCCTCCTCCTCCATCCAGCAGGTAGAGCGGGACGCCTGCGCCGCGCGCTGCAGTCTGCTTTCGGCTGAGCGGAGGAGGCATGCCACTGGGTACGGTGCACTCCCAGGAGACATGAGACGACTTGAATCATTCTTCTTCTTCATCTTCATTTCTTATGTTTCCTCATCCCCAGTAACTTCACGGACTAATGGGGCTTCTACTGCTGAGCCTGATTCTTCGGTACTGGATCAACACCGTGGAGGGTAAGCGCGGCACATCAAGGGCGACACGTGAAACAAAGAGCAACAGTTTCTCAAGAGCAAGACCAGACGTGCTGTGTTTATGTTTTATTGTGAAAGGCCTCTTTAGATTTGTATATTTTAGAACAATTTGATTATTTTTAACTGCACTTTATTACAGATGTATTATTATTTAGATATGTTATACATATACTTATCAATGTAGTATATCTTAATTATTTGTTTAAATATAATTGTACGAGCATTGTGTTGATGTGTGCTGCAGGCTCGTGCTCCGCTGGCAGCGCTGTGACCTGCGATGATTGCCTGCAGCTCAGTTCTCACTGTGCCTGGTGCACACAGGAGGTACGCAGCCACAGGTGCATGTGTGACAGCACAACATATCAGCGATGGTCAGGGTGCATTTAGTTTTTTTTTAAATGCATGATGTCTGGCCACAGGTGAGCAGAGTGTCATTGCTTGTATGGATTTTCTATTTTATGGCCTACCATAAAACAATCTCAGTCATCCATCCGCAAACACACAACATGTGACTCTTTCCTTCTCCGTTTAGAATTTCACAGACTGGTTTTCGGTCAACGAAAGATGTGACACACTGGATATCTTACTCGAAATGGGATGTGCTCGGGACCAGCTGGAGTTCCCTGTTTCCAAAGGCCAAATCCTGCAGGATCGACCACTCGGGAAGAAGACAGGCAACGTCAACAGCACACAGATCTCCCCACAGAAAATGGCCCTCGCGCTGCGACCGGGTACGCGGCCCATTTGATTCGATGTACTTCGTTCTCGTTTTCAGACGAGTAAATAAGCCGTTGGTTTTGTTGTTGCACAGGCAGTCCGGTGACTTTCCAGGTCAAAATTCAACACACGGAGGACTATCCCGTGGACATCTACTACCTGATGGACCTGTCGGCATCCATGATCGATGATCTGGCGATGATCAAAGACTTGGGGTCCTCTTTATCTCAAGAGATGGCCAAGCTCACCAGTAAATTTCGAATGGGCTTTGGCTCCTTTGTGGAGAAGCCAGTCCTGCCTTTCATCAGAATCACAGAGGAAGAGCTGGCCAACCCCTGCAGGTATACAGCAGTGATTTAAATATGACCTTCAACACATTTCCGTCATTTGGTATCTGATGGAAGCTTTTCTTCTTTGGCCTCTGCCGTGCTTCAGCAGCGTAGCCTCAACCTGCCTGCCCACGTTTGGCTACAAACACGTCTTGTCTCTGACGAGCAGCACCGACAAGTTCAACGAGATAATCGCGAAGCAGCGGGTCTCTGCAAATATTGACCTGCCAGAGTGCGGCTTTGACGCCGTCATGCAGGCAGCTGTTTGTGGGGTACGGTTCGGTTCTTAAATAAGCATGCCAAAAGATATGAACCGAGACGTCGGTTTGTGATCGTCTGGGCGACGCCTTCATTTGATGATGTGAAAAGGAGGATGAGCAACCCGATGTGTCTCCCGGTAGGACAAGATCGGCTGGAGGAAGGATTCCATGCGTTTGCTGGTGTTTGTGAGTGATGCTGACTCGCACTTTGGGATGGACAGTAAGATGGCCGGCATTGTGATTCCTAACGATGGACAGTGTCACCTGGACGGCAACAACGAATACTCCATGTCCACCGTGCAGGTACGTCCACTGAGACATTTGTTTTTTTATCTTTTGCATTAAGTTGTGATCGATTTTTAAATCTTTTTTTTTCTTCATTTAAAGCCAAATATTACCTCAGTTTTACCAGCCATCGTCCCGGCCTTACAGCACAATCACTTCTGATGTTTCATCATGCTTCTTCCAGGAGTATCCAACTCTTGGTCAGCTGATTGATAAGGTGGTGGAGAACAACATCTTGCTGATATTTGCTGTGACCGAAGGACAAAAACACAACTATAAGGTAACATCGAGTTCATTTCCAGTGTGTGTGCCTGTGTGTGTGAGAGTGTGTGGTGTGAGTGTGTGTGTGTGTGTGTGTGCGTGTGGGTGTGTGTGTGTGTGTGTGTGAGCGAGCACAATGTTTACTGAGGGCAACATATATATTCATGAATTTGCATTCTCATCCAACCTGTTCTAACTGGCCCTCTTTTCTTCCCCGGCCCTTTTCTGTGCTTTGCTTTCGGCACCACCAGCCAAAGTCTGCCCACATTTCTCACAGAGACTTTATTGTTAATATGTTGATTTGTTTGGTTTTCTTCCAGAACTATGCACATTTCATACCCGGTGCCACCGTTGGAATCCTGGCGGCAGATTCGCGGAACATCCTGGAACTGATTGTAACGGCATACAAAGTAAATAAGACAGTCGCGTGATCTTTATTTATTTAAACCCACTCATTTGAAATGTAAATGTTTCAATCAAAAACACACATAAATGAGCATAAAGCATGCATGCTCTGTTCATCTTTCACCGCCGGTAGTCGGTATCTCTGGCTTCTCAATTCCTTCTCATTCTCTTGCTTTTCCCCTTTCTTACTTTTACGTTTCTTCTTCCCCTCCATGCACCCGGTGCCTTGCAACAGCATGTTTGACCACAAGTCTCTGCTTGTCCCAGCTGTTTGATCTCATCGTCCGCTCTTTCTTCCCCACTCTCTCTTTCTCTCTCTCTGACTCTACTTCTTGCACTCTCTTTCTGCTAACCCCCCTTGGCGGAGGGGACTCTGGCCTCTAATTAATTCATCAGTTATGTCGTTTACACCCGCCTTCACCCTCTGAAGAGGGGAGTCAATTTTCATCGCAGTAACTGAAAATAGCTGTGGTTCTTAATAAACAGAGGGATTTACACTTGCCTGCATTTTGGATTAATGTTTGCAGCTCAGTGGATAGAAATGTGAGCCCCCCCCCCCACCCCCCCGCTTTAAGTACCCAGCAGCATATTTACTAAATAACAGTAAAGTCGTTTGAATTGGTTTTACTTTACTTTAATCCATCTTCAATTTGGGTGTATCCCACAACCGTCCCTCTGTTTTCTCCTCCGTGGCAACACTGAGGACACAGTACAATTAAAGGCCTACAGGAAACACACAATTTCCCCTCTGTTAGCACCCAGACGGCCCGTCACAGAGTTCATTAGTCAGTCAAATACAGTCTTTCCTGCGGCTGATGATGTTAGCTCTCTCCCTTTCCTCGGGTGCTTTTGTGAAGCGGCCCAGCACACCTGGGAGGATGACTCACCCAAAAAGAGGGAGCGAGATAGGTGTTTTCAAATTGTTCCCGCACGCTACAGGTCAGCGCAGGGTGAAAGTGTAATTCCACTCAAAGCCCACTTTATGGTATTAGAAGTCACTTTGCTGATTTTGGTAAGACAAGCGCTGCCGATTGTGTTTCCATCCAAGGTGCTGAAATATGTGTGTGCTGTTTCTCAGGAGCTGCGTTCAGAGATCGAACTTGAGGTCCTTGGAGACACAGAGGAGCTTCAGATGTCTTTTACAACCATTTGCCCAAATGGGGTTGTCCTCCCTGATCAAAAACGCTGCTCCAACATCAAACCTGGAGAGACGGTGAGTTGTTTTTGCTCTAATCTGCTCTTTTTTAAATGTATTTAGCACCTTTCATAAAGGACAGTGCAGTTCAAAGTGCTTTGCATGTGACTGGCAAGCTGATAATAGTGTTAAGAAATGTAGAATGATAGGAACAGTAAAATACTTGGACACACACTAAAAAATAGCCTTTAGGATGTGATGCAATGTAAATAACAAATGAAATTGAATGAATAAAAGTGGTAATGTAAATCACATGATAATCGGAAAGCAGTCCAAGCAAATGCCAGGCTGAAAATGTAATCTCTGGTTTCTTAGAAGATCTGGGCAAAGTTTACTCAAATAGGAGTAGATTATGC
The DNA here is from genome assembly GCF_029220125.1 of Pseudoliparis swirei. Taxonomy (NCBI): domain Eukaryota; kingdom Metazoa; phylum Chordata; class Actinopteri; order Perciformes; family Liparidae; genus Pseudoliparis; species Pseudoliparis swirei. Next base: position 18,159,124 of record NC_079391.1, on the reverse strand, counting down.
ATTTATTGGGGCATATTTTCAGAGGTGGATCAGTAAATACTTATTTTGTGAGTATTTATGGCAAGGATGGTGAATGTGGGAATTATTTAAACTACAGGGCTCATTGATGTGTTGTGAATTCATATTGGACAACAGTGGAGCCCTAGAAAGAAATAAGCTGTATTTCGCTACACAGGTACAACTTCGTATGACGTTAGTTCCGCTCTTTTCGTGGACTTCCTCTTTGCTCCACAGGTCGTGTTCAACGTGTCCGTGGAGCTCCCAGGGTGCGTGTCGGGACCTCGGCACTTCTCCCTGAAACCGGTGGGTTTACAGGACAGTCTGGAGGTGGAACTGGAGTCTCTTTGCTCGTGTGACTGCCGGCAGGCTCCCGAAGCAAACAGCAGCCAGTGCGTCGAGGGCCAAGGGGCTTTCCAGTGCGGCGTGTGTGTGTGCCAGCCGGGCTTCCTGGGAGCGGAGTGCGAGTGCAATGAGGAAAGCGCTTTGTTGAGCAACTGCCTCGCCAACAATGAGTCGGAGATATGCAGCGGCCAGGGTCAGTGCTACTGCGGACAGTGTGCGTGTCACCCATCCAGCTTCGGACGCATCTACGGACCTTACTGCGAGTGTGACGATTACTCCTGTGTTCGCTCCCACGGGAAGCTCTGCGGAGGTGGGCAATTACGCATGTCCAATTTACGCGCGTGCTCCCGGTGTTGATCCCGTTGCCAATTGCGTCACCGATTTCTATGTTTTGTAGGCCATGGGGCGTGTGACTGTGGGGAGTGTCACTGCGAAAGCGGCTGGACGGGAGAGTATTGTAACTGCAGCACCAGCGCCGAGGCCTGCGTGTCGGAGGATGGCGCTCTCTGCAGCGGGCGGGGGAGATGCGAGTGCGGCCACTGCGTCTGCTCCGTACCTGGAGCGTCTGGGGACAGGTGTGAGAAGTGCCCGACGTGCGGAGACGCCTGCAGCTCTGCAAGGTGAGAACACATCGGCTCTTTCCTCTGTGATTGTTGTTTCTTTATTTGGACGATGGAAGATGTTGTATCCTCGCGCCACACGATCCGGCTCTCTGCCGGAGTACAGGCCTATCGGGTTCTGGTCCCCTTGTTCACATGTGTCTACACCTTCCATGTGACATCAAGAGACGGCCACCACACAACACCGCACTAAGAGATTTTTTCCGTGCGCCATTGTAAAGCAGCTGTCAGGGCCTAGTGCCATTTGATACCACTGTTAGATGGGAGAAGGGTGATAGAGAGAAGGCAAAGTCTTGGGAAAACTGTGATAAGTGACCAACACTGTGATTTCTTTGTGCTTACTGTGTCAGTGATTGAGGCCTCATTAAACTGTCGGTATTATCTCTAGGGAAAACGTGACCTTTTATTTCCCCCCACTTGTTTTGACACCAGGACCTGTGTAGCATGCCATCTGCAGGATAAGGAGGATGCCGAGTTGTGTGATCAAATGTGCAGCGTCTCAAAATTTCCATCAACACAACAGCAGGTACAGGACTCCACAACCCACCTGTTCTGCATCTGAAATCCACCGACCACTTCCCTAAAAATGATTGAGTATTCTGCAGTTGCTGCTTCTGTTCTGCACTTATCTTCTCACTTGTGTGAGTGCATGGTTCAAATGTTTATACCACAATGTGTTGATGCATGCAAAATCAAACAGCTTGACTGTCACGCATTACACAAGAACAAAAGCTTTGCATCCGTCAAGCATTGTAACACTTGGATCACCAATTTCCTCTCATTTTAATTGGAGCGTGCTCCAAATCATTAAGTTGGAAAACTGAAATTGCATGATACGGGCAAATGATCATATGTCTGATGAAATTTGATAAACGGTAATATTGAATTATCTCCCTCATGTGGAGAGAATATGTACAAATTGTCAAATTAAGGATTTCTGGAGAAGGTTTGATTAAAAAAAATCCACAGATGGAGAAGTATTCATGTGTTCAAATTAAGCTACTCATATTTCACCTAAGCGTGCCATATGTTTTTAGATTGACTTGATACCTCACCAAGCAGGTCATGCAGTACAATGTGAAAATCAACCGGCTATGATATTTGAGACTTGCTTCCGATAGTCAATGTTACACAGGGAATATTTGGTTCCCTTCATGGAACATTAATATGTGCCTTCAAGAGCTTGTGGGAAATTTGAAACTGAAGCAAGCAACAAGTCACCGTTATTAAAAAAAAGAGTGCCCATGTTTGCTCAATGTTGGTCGTCCAGGCTTGTTGATAGCAGACAGCGTCTGAGGAGCGCTTCGCTCTTTTGGCAGCAAAACTCATTTGACAGGGTTTTAATTGAAGTGATTAACAAGGAGGAATTTTAGAACCAGTCCTTGGCGATGATACAACACTGACTGCACACAAGGTCACAAAATCCTCTCTCTAAAGAACTTTTACCAGCTTCCAAGTATGTGCTATAGTTGATACATTCATAGCACAGTTGCGTGAAATGAAGCTAATTGATACCTGGACACAAATAATTGTATGATTTTGAAAAGAAATATTTAAAAAAAAGATCAAATTAAAAGTCTTGTTCTTTTATTAATTAAAGAACAACATTCTTTACAGGATCTGCACCAACATTAGCGTGGTGTAAATGCACCATCAGCCCTTTTAGCTCGATCACCTAGGTGTGCTGTAAATGCTTGTTGTTGCTGGAGTTGTGTTTTTGATAGTGGTATCAACATAGGGCCATGCTAAGTTCCCCCATGGGTCAGAGATTTGGAGGAATGCTGACCTGCATCGACTCGGGTGTCTTTCTGAAGCCTGTACCCCCCTTCTCTCTAACACAACACCATCCAAGTCCATTCAGGCAGCACCGGACAATGGGGAACATATTATTTACCTTGTCGTACAGGCAGAGCTTTTGTAGAGCATGTGAATGGCCAGAGGACCCCGTCTTCCTTTATAGAAGAGATTATTTTAAACCCGCCATACTTGTGCAAGCTGAGAGGTATATCTGATTATCACGGAGGATTTTCAGGCTTCAGATGTGAAATACAATGGTGCGGTCCACACACACCAGATTGTAGTCTTTGATATGGAAATCACACTGACAGCACAACAGAGGCGACTGTATCCTTTTACATTCTCGACACAATGTCGAACGGGAAGATGATATTCGATGGATTCATGCCTTCCTTATGGATATGTATGTTCACATTTCCCCTCAGATTATGACAAGAGCCCTTCTATGCAATGCAAGTTAATGATGGAGAATGAGTGCTGGATCTCGTTCGGTGTGGTAGGAGGTGAGACGGGGACCATTGCATACGATCTCCGGATGTACGGTAAGCTTTACATTAATGTAGGAAACAGATGACATGGATGAAAGAAATGGGAGTCCTGGTGTTTGAGGCTCATGGCGCCCTCTCTGTCCCGTGCCAGGTTGCCCCGAGCCTCCCAACATCCCCATGATTATCCTGGGCGTCTCCCTTTCCATCGTGTGCATCGGCCTGATCCTGCTGGCTGTGTGGAAGATGTTGGTGTCGGTCCACGACCGCAAAGAAGTGGCCAAGTTTGAGGCTGAGAGGTCAAAGGCAAAATGGCAGATGGTAAGATATGTCTGGTGTGATATTCTTAACGTTTTCCATACTGTCAACAAATCCCATGAAAACACAGAAACCGACAATATATTGATCCGACCCACAAGTGTAGTCTGAGTGAGGAGCCAATGTGGGATGTAGCTTATTCTTTTGTGCCATAAACTTCTTTTCTTTTACAAAAACAAATGTGCCCCTCCAACACCCATCTAGTTTAAATATATTCATATATTTTTTCTCTCATTATTTGTCTTACTTTGGTCTTGGGGGATAATAATGCTAACCCAATGTTTTGCTACAGTTCCCATAATGCTTTGAGAGATATAAACAGGAAGTGTCATGTTGCCATGTCTGAATGTAGTAAGCTGTTGCTACAACTTTTCTTTGTTTCTTTTTTAATCACCATTAAAAGTAAGCTGAATAAGCTATCAGCAGCTTGCTATAAAGCCTTTGATGTAGAGAAAACTATCACTGGATTACTTTTTTACTGAAGAAAACTTAAAAACATGAAGATTCACGTTCTGGAGTTGTAAGGAGTGTTGTTTTTCTAAGATTTCTAAGCGAGAAGGTTGTTTAACCCTAATTAAACTAGAGATAATGATATCCACAAGAGTGTTAATCAAAACCCAATCTAAAGTCTGAGCGTTCAGATTCATTAGTCTTATTTTTATTTTTTAAATTGCGGAAATATGACACAAATGGTTTTAAAGGTATAACTCCTAAACTTGAATGCCGTTCTCCTCATCCACAGCAAAAAGTAGTCCACAACAAAAGCACTGTTTACTTCTTTTTGAGTAATGGTTGCTTATAACCAGCTGATTACAGAAATTAACTAGACTTTCTAGAGGATAAAAGTGTGGATTTCTGACCTCCTTTTATACCTTTTCAATGGGAACAATGGGAAAGACAGGCAGGTATCTAGGGAAGGCCTAACACATGGTTGGTTTCGGTTGTTGACAATACAAAGTATAGAATATCCCCTTCTTCATGTTCTGGTGACAACATTGTAATGACCAGTTGTTTGAGCGTTTTAATTCAACGTGATCCTGAATGTTAATTGGTGTTTTGTCTTTGTTTCTCATCAGGGGACCAACCCTCTGTTCAAAAGCTCGACGTCGACATTTAAAAATGTAACTTATAAGAACACTGAGAGAGAAAAGATCATTACACTGGATCACTTCTGATGAACTACTGGAGGCAAACCAACATCTGAAAGCACTTAAGTGTGTGTGTGTGTGTGTGTGTGTGTGTGTGTGTGTGTGTGTGAGACAGAAAAATGTACTCTTTTTTGGACGAATCTCTGCGTTGATTCAGAGATGTTGTGAAACAGTAGACAACACTGTGACCAGACGAACACTACAAGAGGAATTCGCTGCTGTACAGGTCCACTGTCCCTGTCCTCTTAAACACTGCACTTCCCTGATGCATGAGCCGACAGACTTCAATGTTTGTGTACTGTAACATGCAGCTTGGAAAGGAGGAGTCTACACTACGAGTGGTCTACTACTGAAAATAATCTTTGTTTATTCTAATGAATGTAAATATACACGCGGATAATTATGATTTTCTTGTTTTGTTTCATATTGTGTTTGTTTTTTTATCAGGAATTGAGGCTGAGCCTTTGATGTTGGTCATTTAGTTTTTTAGTGGCATGGCACATACATAAAGTTAAATACTGATTTATTGTGAAATTATACTTTCTAACATGCAGACTGATATTGATTAGATGTTGCACCAAGAAACACAATGTAAAGTGTATTTTGTTGTTTTGTTGTTGTGATTATTTTAAAATGTGCACCACTAAAGTAGTATATTGCTGGGTCCTGCATTATTAAACCCTTTGGTGGCTCTGTCGTGTAGAAGGGATCTGTGTTATCGGTCTCTGTTGTGCTCACATTGTGCATTTTTCTAAATAAAGTTGTGTTTCATCAGATGACTCCAGAGAGAAAAGCTGATCGTTTTCTGGTGTAGGAGTACTTGTTGGTTTCTGGTGCTCTGTGCAAAATATAATTCAGCTGTCAGTCAGTGCTGGAGGTAAAGGCCTGTGAATACAGGATCATCACAGATTGGGCTGTAGACTTGTGAAGGTGTGTGCATTCAGAGGGACAAGGGCGGTAATAAAGATCCAGGTGCATTATGGGAAATGGTATGATCCAGTACTGTGGTTGGAGCTCGATCAGCCTCAAGACTGTTCATCAGAATCTGTCTCAGTCTTAAGAATTTCAACCTCTATGATCCCAACCCAACATGATGGAAGTGTGACCCTAAATTGCTAGAGCAATCCCACATTGTAGGAAACATTCACTTCAAGTACAAGTCATGCATTGAAAATAGTACAGTGAGTATTATGAGCAACATATGGACTGGTTACAGTACGCAATGCAGAAACATTGACCCCCATGAGTGTTACACTATTAGATACATTATTATTGACTGTTTAAACAAAAATAAAAAGTGTGAGTAGACTGACTATTTAACGAGGCGGAGCAAATTGTTATAGCCTATGTTATATACTGTATCTTGTGGCGGTGGACCATTTTAATCAAGCTCATTACATAATTTAAAGGTCCTGCATTAAGAATTGTTATGGTGAGTGGTGTGGAGGACCCAAACGCAGCAGGAGTTTCACAAAAAACAAGGTTTATTTCCAGGACAGAAACACGGACAAACACCACACAGGAACAAAAAACGATCCGACACCGGACAAACAGAAGGACACAGATTAAATACAATCAGGAAAAAAACAGACAAGCACAGGGAGGGAAGAGCAGGGAAACAGGAAACGAGACAGGGACTTCAACATAAAACAGGAAACAGTCAGATCCTAACAAGAATGTTACTATAGTAACACTAAGTACTGAGTATCACCATCGGAATAAAGTACCACAAGTAGAAGTGACATTTATGAAGAAAGGCCCATTTCGGAATAATCTCTATATTGGATTATAATTATTGATGCAGGAGCGTGTTCATCACCTCAAGGTTGCAGCTGGTAAAGGTTTATTCTGCTTTAAATTCATCCTTTTCATATATAACTATACATATATAAGTATATATATATATAGTTATATATATAACTATATAAATATAACTATATATATAGTTATGTATAACTATATATATATATATACAGTTCTATATATATTTATATATATAGTTATACATAACTATATATATATATAGTTTCTAGATTATTAAATGACCTAAACCCAGTTGTATGTCCGTGTCCCGGTGGCCACTCCACGGCAGCAGGAGAGCAGCCTCCCGACCGGAGAGCAGCAGCTGCTCCTCCGTCAGACGTGACGTCGCTGGTCCCTCGCTGAAAAACTTCACACAAAGTTCTCTGAGGGGGAAAAACCAGCGAGCCCAGAAATACTCTCTCTCTCTCCTCTCCCTCTCTCTTTCCCACTGTCTCTCTCTCCCTCTCTGACCAGGGGCCTCGGAATGTGCGGACATTGGCACTTAAGCCCCACATCCCGCCGTCGAAATGTTCACCCGGTCGCTCCGCTTTACCGACTCCGTGGCCGTCGTGGCGACTATTTGCGCGGCGGTGTTTCTGTCGAAGAGCTGCGTGTGTGTCAGCGAGGGAGCCGACGCGGTCCTGGAGGACAAACAGCTCGTGGAGCTCCACAGTAAGTCGGCTCATCTTGGCTGCAGCGGCGGCTCGGTGGTCTCTGAGGCTGGTGGTGACGGCTGAGCCTCTCGTACATGTGCATGTAGCATGTAGGCATCTCGTTATATAAGTGCAGCCCGGTCCCCGAGCTGGCCTCTAGTCTGGACCACAGTTTGAGCCCCACTGCTGCAGCTGGGCTCACATTACAACAGTGATTTTTAAAGTTACATGTAAAAAGAAAAGAAGAGTAACAGGAGTTTGATGTGCAAGTTATGTTTTTATATGAAGAGAAACATGAGCTGTTCGTGTTTCTTTGTCCCAAAGATTAATTAAGTATTGATAGTCAACAAGAAGAAGAAAAAACTCCCAGAGTCAAATCTGAAGAAGGAAACATGCGGATGGTTGACAGGTAATGGTGCTTGCAGGGCTGCAATTATTTGTTGACTTGATGATCAGTGACACTTTTGAATATCTATGAAGGAATAACATCACACGTGCACTAATTCCAGTTTCTCAGAGTTGAGTATATGCTGATTTTCATGTTACATTAGAGTCAAGAAGACTGATCGGTGGAGTAATGGATCAACGGAGTTCTGATCTGCAGCAGCGTTACATCTTAAATAGAGTACCCTTGGTTACACATAACAAGTAATTTGATTGTCACCTTGTATGCCTGATATTTTAAAATACAAAAACATTTTTTGTCAATTAATCAAAACATTTCGAAATTCCTTGCAATCCGTGTTTTCAAATTGTATCTCACCATCAGGATGATACTCGTTGTACAAACACAGAGGACCGAGAACTCTTGTTTTTCTCCTCCAGCACTAGTAACGTGAGGAAAGAGACAATTCCTCTCGCTGCTTTCATCACAGCCATGTGTATATATTCAGTGTGCATCCTCTGGTTTTGTTAGAGTATCCAGTTACACAGAGACCTTTATAAAAGGAAAACATCGAAGGTTCCCTCAGGCCTTCATTCAGCTTGACTATTGCTCGGTTTTGGTGCAAAAACATCTGAATTAAAAGTGAAATATTAAAGCTGAAAGAACAAGTATTCCCACTTCACTCTGTGAACAGACTTTCTGGAAGTCCCACTGTTATGCCCTCATAAACTATGCTCATCCATTATTTGTTTTTCTCTCTAAATCCATCCTCCTCTCTCTTGTGATTCCTCACTTCCGTCCCAATGTCTCTCACCCCTCTGCCCTTCACCCCTCCCCTCCGCTCCTCCTCACCTCTCACCCATCTCTCCTCAGAAAAGGGTCTGTTCATCCTGGAGAGCGAGCCGCTGAAGCGCTGCATCACAGTGGACCGCTCCAACCTGGTGCTGGAGGACTGCGAGCGGCCCACGCGCCGCATGCTGTGGAAGTGGGTGTCCCGGCATCGCCTCTTCAACCTGGGCACCAGCACGTGCCTGGGCCTCAACGTCTCTGACGCGACGCAGCCTCTGGGCATGTTCGAGTGCGACGCGGCCCTCCCTGTGCTGTGGTGGCGCTGCAGCGGCAACGTGCTGTACGGGGTGTCCCAGTGGAAGGTGGCCGTGGCCGGACGTTTGGTGGTGGTGAAGAAAAACTCCTACCATGAGTGGAAAAGGTACAGCACACCCCGAGAGGGCCCGTGCTCACATCCCTATGAAGGTAAACGTCTGGTGGTAAAATGTCTTCTGACTCCCGATCCAACATCTGACCCACAGAGACGTCTCAGCGGCTCTCTGACTGGTCGGCATCGGATGTCTGTCACGTCCAATCTTACTCGACTTGTTTTTTTTATTTGCAGATATACACACTTTGTTGGGAAATGCACGTGGCATGCCCTGCGCTTTTCCCTTTAAATACAACAACAAGTGGTACCACGAGTGCACGACCGAGGGGCGCGAGGACCACCTGCAGTGGTGTGCTACCACCACTCGTTACGATGAGGCTGAGAGATGGGGCTTCTGTCCGGTGCCAGGTAAAGAAGTGTGCAGTGGAGTAAGGACTGACCTTGAGCAGATACACTGCACAAACTGAAATATGTGGACGCCTCTGGTTTCAATCACGTAATGCCCAAAGCGAGGCCCGTGATGAAATGGTTTGGTGTGGAATAGCGTGGCTGAAGCGCGTCCAGCCCCTCTGGGAGCAACGAGGAGCGCTCGGCGTTATCGCCCAACGTCAGTCCTCCCATAGCAACGTGTTAATAAACACGATCACATTAAGGGTGTCCACTTACTTGTGTGCCATACAGTGCGTAAACAAACCGTCTATTTGTGTCACTGTCATAGTCAAACATACGTTTTTTTATATTTTAATCGCAAAATTCATTGTCTCATTTCACATCTATCCTCAGCTTCTTGCTGCTTTTTAAAAATTGTGTGATTTTCTCTCTCGTAGTTTTAAGTTGCGACCGTTTCTGGGAGTCAAACCAGGAGCTGCGTGCGTGTTACCAGTTCAACCTGTACACCATCCTAACCTGGACTCAGGCGCTCTCAACCTGCCAGGCTCAAGGGGGAAATCTGCTCAGCATCACCAGCCTGGCAGAGCACAGGTACATCAGAGGTAAGGCATCTGTTTGGGAAACACCCGCAGGCACCACGGAGCTGTTGAATGAAACATCCACCGGGTAACAAACGCCACACTGGAACTACACAGCCGACAGATTCTTCATTCGCTCTGCTTCTCATGAGGGATTCAAGTCATTCCATGTCTCGATCCATTAGCCCACATTACTTTCCGTCTGCTGTCCTGATTATTTGTCCAACTTCGTCTTGTGTTAGATCGACTTGCAAATGTTGGAGCGATGGTGTGGATCGGACTGAACCACCTGAAGGATGGACGGGGGTGGCAGTGGGCTGATGGAGCTCCTCTATCACTGGTTAATTTTACCACAGGTACTGATTATTAGTTTACTCCGTTTCATGGTATTTATTTAACATTTTTACATAAATATTTAATTGAATGCGTCATACTGAACATTTATTTTTATCAAGAGACGATCATACAGAGCTCATGCAATTTTGTGCACAAAGTTGCGCTTGGGTTTAATGAACAGTGTGGAAACAGATTGTACAATGTGTGCATGACAAATAAATAAATGAGCCAGAGAGACAACATCAGCTTCTTCTCTGACGTGTGGCGTTGGAGAACGTAGTGTTGATTGACATAAACCTGAGCCACTGATTAACTATTAAATCCATAAACGGTCTCTTTCACGATGCTTAGTCCATAAGCTTAACATGTTGTCTTTTGTAGTTGTAACATTGAAAACAGGTCTATACAGAACGGACAATGTTTTTGTTTTTAAATGAAATTATTAAAGATTAGTCTATATAATCCATCTATTCTATATACGTTTCATATTAATCCAATAACAGAAAAGACAGAAACATCCTAAACTTGATCAATAGACTAACATATATATATATTATATATAAATATTCTCACATAAAATATACATTCATTTGATGTGATATCAATGCTTTATAGTAATTTACAGTACATTTAAAAGTAAATGTATCTAATTTTTCGCAACAGAAAGTGAGTCTGTGGATAGATGAAGAAAATTTGAATTTAATGACGTGAACGCAAACGAGGAAGTACAGGAAATATATGATGATGTATATGATGAGGAAGAAAATAAATGGTTTTCAAAATAAAACTCCCATCACTGTGTTCCCATCAGCTCTGCCTGCCAGCCCGCTGCAGGACAACAGACAGTGTGGAGTGTATAACTCCGCCTATGAGGGCCACTGGCAGAGTCTGTCCTGTGAGTCGGCCCTGCCGTACATCTGTAAGAAGACGCCTAATGACACCCGGAGAGCGGAGCCACTAGGTGAGAGCATACGCGGGACACATCGCATCACAACCTGACATGCAGACTTGCTTGCCTGTATCTCCAGAGTTCTACCGGCTAGCGGCGGTGACTTATGTTGCAAAGCGCACAAATGCACAAGAAGCTTCGCTCTTGTAGCTGCTGTCCTCAACAGCTGCGCTGCACCTGGGGAGTTCACTTCTGACCTCTCGCTCTCCATTGCGCGGTCGGTGGCTAAACCAAAACAGTGTCTGCTGTGAATTTGTTCTCTTTTTTTTGGGTCTTTCCTGTTGTGATTTCTCCTCCTCTCCCTATTGGTCTTCCTGCTCCCACAGAGAACTGGCAGTATATCCACACAGAGTGTAGTGACGGCTGGTGGCCTCACAATGGCGTCTGCTATCGGCTGCTGTCGGAGACGGAGGCTGGAAGCTGGGAGGAGTCTTCCCGGGCCTGTGGCTCTCAGGGGGCAAACCTCACCAGCCTCACCTCCCTGTCCGAGGTGGAGATGCTGCTCCAGCTCCTGAAGAACTGTAAGCAGCGTCACGCAAGACGGACAAATGAAGTTCTGTCTGATGGAGACACTAAATACTACTTTGTGTGTGCGTGCCCTCGTGTTTCGTAGTGTCCGGGGAGAGCGTGGAGGTGTGGATCGGTCTCTGGAAACAGGCATCGTCGCCGTCCGTAGAGTGGTCCGATGGCTCACCGGTGACTCTCACTCTCTGGCACCAGTATCACCCTCCTCACAACCTGACGGATGGAACACTCTGTGTCAAAGCTAACGCGAAGGTGGGAGGTGATTCTTTTCCCGTAAAAATGTCGAAACCCAAAGATGATTAAAGAGAATTCGATTCACTTCAATGACGACAAAAGCAATGAATCTCTCTTACGACTGTGATCAAATGACCATTGATGAAACCACCTTTTGACCGTGATCAAAAAAGTTGCAGATTACTAAATGAATCAACTACTCCTGTCAGTTTAATCCCTTTTTTAATAATGTTTTATTGAGTACTGTGAGCGTTATAGCGTTGCCCTCTTTCACAGGAAGGTAACTGGCTTTTAGCGCCATGTGATGAGCGACTGCCTGCTGTGTGTCGAAGAGAAATCAAGGAATCCGCTCATCAGCCCGGAGCCTGGGATGAAGATTGTCCTGAGGTATGAACCTTCTCCCTAATCACACAGTAGAAGGGGGTCACGAACAACACATTTCTACATAACACTTAATCTTCTTAGTTTAACTCTGATAAGAATGGTCCATCGTAGTTTCAGGTCATTGTTTTTATATATGCTGATGTCTGTTTATGTCTTATATAGGAAAAAGAATTGCCTAAGTCCAGTGAAAAATGGATCTCGCATAAGAAATTCTGATGTATTGACTTGGTAAATTGACAGTTCTTCTGAAGAAAAAAAGGAAAGTTGTCTTTTTTTGTCCGAAACCGAAGTGACTTCTTTTGTAACTTTGTTGGGCGGATTATGTGCTGTGCAGAGTTACAATAGCCCCACACAGATCAGGGCGTGCAGCAGTCGGAGCCGCCCGCCCGCTGCAGTTTGACTTCTGAGCGAGTTGCCCCTTCACAAGCACAATGAGCTGATTCACTCCACTGCTGACGTATTGTCTGGCATTCGTGTTGCTCCACGACTCTGTTTACAAGAATATCAGACTCCTGAGTCATCGGGCAACTACATGCCCTGAAACAGGCCAAAAATGTCCCTGAAGGCGTAATATCCGTGGACATGCTTGAGCATTCTGGGGATTCGGGCTTCAGCAACACAACCATATATTACACTTTAGTCTCTTCCTCGTCTGTGTTGTAAATATCTTCCGACGTGTCATTTGGTTGTTAGAACGACGTCCAGGCACTTTGGTTTTAAAGAAAGATTTGGGTTTTGTCTTTGTGTAAATGTTTGTGTAGGGCTCTGGTCCCCAAGTATCGGGAGGATGGGGGGTAGATGGGATTTAGGGGTCAAAGGGGCCGGGAACTTGGGGGGGGCAAATTGACACCACTTGTCAAAACAACCCCGCCACACAACTAACACAGTCGAGTATGCACACACGGACGTGCATATAATTGCACACATACACACAATCGCATCGAATAACTAGAACGGGCACTCGGTAGAGCGCATACCTTCGCATATCACAAGATTGGACATTGAATTATGAACATTTTGTCATTAGTTGCATGCCAATTGGATAGAAATTTACCGCGCTATGGTAAAAAGAAGATGTTGACCTTTTCATGACCTTTGACCCGATCGATCCCAAAATCTAGTCAAATGGTCCCCGGATAATAACCAATCATCCCACCAAATTTCATGCGATTCGGTTTAATACTTTTTGAGTTATGCGAGTAACACGCATACAAATAAATAAATAAATACACGGCGATCAAAACATAACCTTCCGCATTTTCAATGCGAAGGTAACCATCGCTCCAGATTAGGAATGTGCCGCTTTGAAAGATTTCAGAAGACGTGCCAAGAACAATACCCGAGTTTTGGTCGTGATGCTAAAAGGAAACCTTTATAACTTTGGGAACTATTGAGATCAATGTTGCTTTAAGCATATTAGCATGACCAAGCACCGCTGTACCTAACTGCAGCCTCACAGAGCTGCTAGTGTAGCGCTGTTAGTCTTGCTATTACAAAGTTTTTTTTAAAATTTAACACAAGAATCCAAAGTTCTTCAATATTAAATGTAAGCAGCCACATAAGGTTTAGCCTGAAAAAAAAACAGAAGAACAGGAAGATCAAAAAGATATTCAATCTGACTTCACAATCAGTGCTTCACTGGGTGTGACGGACAAAAAAAAGTGTGACCAAGTTTGTTGATAATCATCTCTCCTTCTGCATCACAAACACAGAACTGTCTCTTAATTCTCATTCTGTCTGCATTTTGATATCTCAGGTCTTCTGCTACGCAAAGGTACGGTATTTATTGTTGTTGTTGTAAGAAGCTGCAGCTGGAAATGAAACATAGTGACACGCTGTGTGACAAGTTGATTTTGTTTTATTGACCTTGCAGGGCTGGAAGCGTCACGGCCACGCCTGCTACACTGTGACTGGCCACGAACAGAGCTATGAAGACGCACTGATGGGATATTACTGCACTGCTCCTCTCCTGACTGTGGCCAACAGGTGTTTTACTCAGCTAATGGGCGGCTGTGTTGTATTTGTGGCCTCTCTCCTCATCCTCTGGTCTCCTTCGTGCTGGCAGGTTTGAGCAGGCGTTCGTCAACAGCTTGCTGAGTGAGAGAGGGACCAGCAACAGCAGCAGGTACTACTGGATCGGCCTCACGGACCTGGAGAAGAGGGGAGAGTACAGCTGGCTCCTTCACAATAGCACCTCCATGCCTCTCACCTTCACAAACTGGAACAAACACCAGCCGGGTGAATTGGAAAATGTTTCTCTTTTCCTAATTATAAATAAGTACGCTGTGTTTTGGTCTCATGTCAACCTCCTTCCTCGTTTTCAACGGCTTCATGTTTTCCTTTCCTCAGTCAGTGCTGGCGGCTGTGTTGCCATGTCCGACGGGCCTGCGTTGGGTCACTGGGAGGTGAAAGACTGCAAGTCGCACAAAGCCTTGTCGCTGTGTAAGCAGAGCATCAGCAGCTACCGCGGCGTCCAGCAGCCAGAGCACCACATCGATGCCTCCGTCCCCTGTCCTCCAGGGTGGGAATCCCGCTCTGGGATGCCCTACTGTTTCAAGGTGGGATCACCCTTGTCTTTTCTCTGTGCTCCTCCCCGTCAGCTGTCCTGAATCATGTTTCTGACTCACCTTCTCTCCTTTTTACATTACATTACATTAAGCTTACAATCATGTTACTACAGGGAGACATTCAGGGTTAAGTCTCTTGCTCAAGGACACATCGACTAGGCCACCTCCAACCCCCTGATTGAAAGACGGACCTGCTAACCACTGACCCACAGTCGGCCTAGTCGTCCTTACCTCCTCTGTTTTGGACAACCAGCAGTCCAAAAGATTCAAAATGTACTACCATTTGAAACAAACCAACTTTTTTTGTTTAACGACAACTTAATTAACTTATTATTTCAGCTCTATAGACAGAGCTCAAGGCGGGGTTGTGAGGTGACAGTACTAACTTAACAAATAAGTTACTCAAAATCAATCTTTTTAATGGAGAAAAGATTTGAGAGTAAATTAACGTTAAAATATATTTACTGCAGGTTAATAATGTTCCTGTTCCTTGTTTGCCTCATCTATACACAATGATTCATAAGGAATTTAACATTTTCACATTTTATTCTCATTCCGGGACATTTTAAAATTATCTGGAGAAAAAAAAACAGAATATATTTTAAATATACATACAAACAGAAAACTAACTAAGTGTTGTTCTTCTAGGTGTTCCACAATGAGAAAGTGCTGATGAAGCGTTCCTGGGTGGAAGCAGACTTCTTCTGCCAGGCCCTCGGGACTCAGCTGGCCAGCTTCTACCACTATGAGGAGCAGGTGTTTGTTAAGCAGCTCCTCAGTACCATGTTTGAAGGGTTGGTACAGCCCTCTGGGCCTCGTCAGTGCAGGAATGCTTCAGGTTATTGTTCTGTGCATAGAGCTCGGGGTAAAGAATGTTATGAGTTTTGTACATGAAATGTGTTTTAGGATTAATTTGGACGCCCCCAATAAAAAAACATAATAAGTCATGAAACCAAGTAAAGCATTTTAGAATATCAATGTCCTGCAATAATTGGATACTTTTTATAATTAGTCAAATAAGTAAGTTAGGTTTGGTTATAAATTTGTCAAGCATTAGTATTTTCAGTAAATCTTGCATCTCAATGAGCAGTGCTTTTTAATTACAATATTTGATTTAGTTTGTTAAATAATAATATTAATGATATTTACAGTTCGTAAATAAGACGAAAGAGGACGATATTTCCTCAGTACAGTGTATTAGTCGCAAAATCAGCCAATCACTTCTCTAAAAGGTTAGTTCATCCTCTAACACCTTCCTGTTGGATAAAAGTCCCGCTATCAAAATGGAGGGGTCAAACGTCACGAACCCTGGGTCAAAACGTCACTTCCGGTCAAGTCACTAAGCAAGTATTTTCACAATAAAAGTCCCGTCTGTTATTGTCTGCAAATAAAGTCACTTCACGGGCTTCAACCGGCTTCGACAATTCTGAAATACTAAACTAACATTCACTCTCAAGCAACATACATTAATGTTTGCCATTTACATGAATCATTTGCATATTATAATATCTTTCTATATGTATTAATTTAAAGTTCAAGACTACAGAATCAAAATAAACTATTACAACCTAACACTGGGATAAAAAATGAATTAAATGTTGTTATATAAAGATTTAACGCGTTATGGCCGCGTTAAAACGTTTTTTTTTTTTTTTTTCAATCATTTCTCTGATACACAGAGGAACGGAGGGCGACGTGTTGGGTGGATTGGTCAATCCGTTTGTCTGTCACAGCCTGTCAGTCAGAGAACCAGAGGACATTATTTCAGAACTGAGATTGTTCTGGAATGTTTGATGTATAACACGGTGAATTTAATTTATTTTGTAAAATGCCAGAGGGTTAACGTGACATATTTGAATGTCAGTCAGTTACCAAGGCCACTGGTTCTGCTGCTGTTCAATGTTAAAGATGACAGGACCAATGGGGTCTCAATATATATATTTTTGTTTCACTGAAGAAACAATTTATCATCCACGATATTAAATACCTCTTTGAAAACACAGCTCTGTGTGAAGTTTTGTCTTTAAAAGAATGAACTTTTTTAACTTTTAATTGCGATTAATCGATTAATTAGTGCGATTAATTAGTTAATTTTTTTTAATCGATTGACAGCCCTAATAAAGATATATGACTTGATCCGTGGATGCAGATGTTCTGGTTTTCAGAATTTAATTGAAGAAAACATTGACATCTGCCAGACGTCTAACCAGAAAGGACCGATCAGAAGGCTCATTGGGCAAACCAGCATGTGTGTGTTTGATGTGACCGGGGGGGAGCAAACAAGAACAATAAGAAGTCCAAAGTTCCTAGAATTGAACTCAACATTTTCTTCTGGTTATTCCACCTGTGCAAATACTCCCCAGAATCTCCTGCAACATTGTAAGACAATATACACTATTTCTAATTACTTGATTTTGCTTATTTTGCTAACCTACAGTGAGTGTCATGACATAATCCAGACCACGATGATGTGGTAACAATTGCTTCAACAAACCATCTCACATATCAATGTCCTATTGTGTGGTCTTAAGTCTACAACTAAACACGAGGATGGAATATATCATAAACAGTTTATTTACTCCTGTGCAACTGTAAATATTTCTTTCACAATGTGCTTGCTCGTGAAGTACATGAGAGATCATTGTAACGGTCAGATGTTGACATGTAAACACTTGCTCAGATGGACTTGTGTTGCATTGTGTTTATTTTGTTCTGCTGCTCTTTTTCAGAACAGAGGGCCGCTGGTTTTGGGTGGGTTTAAATAAGAGAGACCCGGAACATCTCGGAGCCTGGGAGTGGTCCGATGGTTCTCCCGTGAGTACATGGAGAGGTTCACAAAGTGTCCGAAGGCCAATTTGGAACATAAGTAAACATTCAGTGGGTGTAACCATTCTGGTTTTGTCTCGCGTGTCAATGCAGGTGGTGACGTCCTTCATAGAGGACAAGAACGAGGAGGATGACAGGAGGGACTGTGCTGTGTACAGCGACCTGACCAACGCTCTCTTGCCGCAGCCCTGTGACACCAAACACGAGTGGATCTGCAAGCTGTCCAGAGGTAATCGCCCTCACGCCACCACTCTCCACGCACACACACTGCTTGGACACACATCAGGGACGCAGTATTTAGGCAGACTCTGGTTTTTGGTTGCAGGTGACCAACTGAACAAACCCTACTGGTACACTGAGCGTACGTATTTTCATTTACTTCTGGCAAACGCAAGCTTTATAGACATTGATAGACGTATATATACAGTATATACAGTATATAATTGTCCGCCTTGCTCCCCCACAGAGAGCGAGCCCTGGGTTTTTTACCACGGAGCTGAGTACCTGCTGGCGAAGCAGCCCTTTGACTGGGACGCCGTCTCGCTGGCCTGTCAGATGATGGGAGCCTACCTGCTGTCCATCCACTCCAGAGAGGAGCTGCACTTTGTCAAGGAGCGCTTGCAGCGGGTTTGTTGTTGCCACTGCTCATATTCATAAAATGTCAATATCCTC
This sequence comes from Pseudoliparis swirei, assembly GCF_029220125.1. NCBI lineage: Eukaryota > Metazoa > Chordata > Actinopteri > Perciformes > Liparidae > Pseudoliparis > Pseudoliparis swirei. The sequence continues at coordinate 18,140,953 of NC_079391.1, read as the reverse complement.
AGAAGGAGATATATAATTGTAAGATGGCATCTATTATATAATCACTATCAAGTGGCATCATACGTAATGGTATGATTAATTTCCCAGTCCACATTTAATTCAAACATGAAAGTGAATTATCAAGAACAACACTCCCGATAGCCTTTGTCAGATTCAGAATGTTGTGTTATAATTATGTCGGCCAAAGTCATTCACAGCAGAAATGTGTATGATATTATTGTGATAACTAAACCTCATTAAGATTGCAATAACTCTTTCATATCTTTGTGTCCCTTGTAAAACATGCACCACGGTAAAATTACATGTATTCATTCAAATAACTTTTATTTTTCACAAAATGATAGAACTCATTTAAAAGGAAATATAATAAATGTCAGCTTATTTTGAAATAGAGAAATAACTACTCAATTGCACAAAATAATATCTTCATCCAATCAACTTGATAAATAGTATTATCTCTGTGCAGGTAAAGCATTTATCTTTCTCTTCTCCGATCACTCCAACAAGTACTTTTTCCCTTTGCCAATACGGCCGCCATCTAATTGAATTGCTAGAACCAAAACCAGGGGCTTTGGGACAAAACTATGTGTGTGTGTGTGTGTGGGTGGGGGGGGGGTTACAGTGAGCGGAAGCACAATGTCCCAGTAGTTCACAGCCAAAGCAATGTACTCAGAGGCTCTGCTCCATTGGATGGTCCAATAGGCCTCTCTCCTGACACACACAAAGTGAAAAACAAACAAATGCATGAACAAGTGTGAACACAATTGACACACTCATACAAACTCAAGTGTTTACAGACACACTTGGCCAAGTAAAACTTACCTCATGTGCTGTCATGCTTGAGTGCCCCCACACACTGGGAGTGAGAAAAGGGCTGTTTTCTGTTTCAACAGCGGCCTTTTGGACCACACTATAGAAGTCTCTTGTGTTGTAGAGGCTTGTGAGGGGATAAAGGGAACAAAACAATGCAATGAAAGAGCCGAAGCACGGGCCAGGGAGGCAGCCTGAATGGCCGCTCATGTCACAGAGGCTCTGAAAAAGCCGATCTTCTGGCCCAGTGAGGACTGGGTTGCAAAGGAGGAGGGTAACAGTGAAATGCACTCGTTTTCATCTCTGTTTCACTGTGTCTCCTCAGCTCTCCCTGGGCCCGACAGACTGGTGGATTGGCCTGTCCACTGGGCAGCTTGGAGAGGAGGCCAGGTGTGTGTGTGTTTTGGAGTTTGTTAAACATTTCTGTTGCTGCCACTGCAAACTTATTAGAGAAAACCGGGGACCTAAATCACAAAAGCAATTTGTGATCACTGCTTGCGGGCGTTTTGCCAACGGCGGAAGCCACTCCCGAAAAAAAAGATAAATCTGCAACAGGGCTTTGGAATGTGCATAAACGGTTTGCTGGTAGTGTTTCGATAAAGGGAAAATGAGAAAAATGAGCAATACGAAATAATCTCATATGTTTTGGCTTGCATGTTGCACATTTGGGACATAAAGCTAAATACATACAATCGGTTAAACTGAATACATATAACATGGAAGGGAAAGGGGAACTCATCTGAGTTTGTGAGTACAATAGAGGCTTGTGTAAGTCAGTGAGGTCCGTTCATTTAATGTATTTGTTTGCAGGTGGAGCGACCAGACGGACGTAGAATATCAGAACTGGGCAGAGAGGCCTGCCGATGGTGGCCCGAGGAGAAACGGCCTCTGTGTCACCATGTCCTCTTCATCGGGTAAACGCAACACACATTCAGAAACACTACCTGATGAACGCCTACGCGCACTGTACCAGACTGTGTGGGGCTTCCCCTGGTATGTTGCAGGGAAGTGGTCGGCGGGTAAATGCAACGACCTCCACGGTTTCGTGTGCAAGAGACGGACTGTGGCTGTGGTGGAGACTCCCAGGGAGCCGCACTACGTCGGAGGATGTCCAGAGAAATGGCTCTACTTTGGACACAAGGTGCAGAAGCACACTTCTACATACACACACACAGACGTGCACTTGCACACACACACACACACACACACACACACACACACATTCAAGCAGCAGGGTTGAGCTGAGCTCGGTCGAGCAGCGACATCGACGTGTGTAAATTAAAGTCAGTTGAGGCGAAGACACCTTCAACATACTTACCTCTTATTGAACCTTAAAGCCCCATAATGGAGTTTTTCCATTTTAGCGCCCCCTTCAGTTTTTGAGGTATTTAAGGTTTACTTCAGTGTCGTAAATACCCAGTTACGATAGATGCAGCCTCGCATACACTTGTATTGATGACCAGACGAAGTCAGAAACCAATAAATGATGTCAACCGATAAGGTAAGAATATTCAAAGATTTTACATAAATATGACTGCATAGTTTTATTCATTGTGATATCGGAGATGAATGCTAACATAACCAAAAGAATGACAACATTTAGTTTAGATGAAATACCGATCGCGTTTTCAGCCTATATACGTTGTTTTCTAAATGTTTGAATGTGGAGTACGTGTGATCGAATACAATATTGTTGACAACACCAAAAAGCTACATATCCATAATTTACATTGGAACGTGTAATTCATTACAAGAGACTTCGCTTGCTTCGCCCTTATACTGTAGCTGCCAGCGTGGAGCGGCACTATATGACATTGCGTAATCACTGCCAGAAAGCAGGTTGAAGTACATCCGCCCCGGATCGGGCAGCCCCAGAATCCTACATAGCGGAGTTATTTCCCCACAGACCCCCGATGGCAATAGCGGAGGCGCAAATCGCCATATTAAAAGTCACTGTAGCGGCACAATTTTTCTCAAGCTGTTATTTTAAGGTACAATTGTTGCATCATGTTACTTTAACTCAATGCATATTAGTCACATATTACTAAAAGCTTAATATCTTCATAATCCATTAAATAACTTCAGTATATAACAGTTTTCTTTAACGCCCTCAATAAGGCAACATTTAATCACAGGTAACTCCTTTTAATGTAGTTGTAAGGAGATACAAGCATGTGTTGGTGTATTGGGAACAAGTATCATAAGTGGAGGATGGTGTGTAAACATAATGAATGACAATGAAACACTAATATTAAATATATATTATTATGATAATTAAAAAGGATGACATATACTGTTATATACTATACTATATTAGATGTTTATTTACTGTGTATAAATGCAGCATATGAGGGGTTTGTTACCATTTTAAATGATTATCCTCTTATATGTGCAACCTGCGGAAGAAAAAAAGCGTCTCGTTGTATCCTGTTCTCTTTCTAAATTCCCAGCTGCCTCTGCGGTAGAAGCAGGATGTTTGTGTTTGCTTTCACTGTTCTTTGAGTGGGTTATGTTGACAACTTCAGAATAACCCCCCGCTGGTGATGCTCAGGCTGAGTCAACCGTCACAAAGATCAAAACCAGAGGATCCTCTATGAAATCATATTGTCTTGTACTAGATCTCAAAATTAAAGGACTTTCAAAAGAAGCACTGGATTGTTCAAGTAAAAATACAAGAATGGATCATAAAAGAAAGATTTCCCTCATTTCCACCAAAACAGTCTGTGATAAACCTGATAGTAACCAGACATTCATTACTGTTTGCTACTAAACGAGGCCTGGTGACCTGGAACAGATGCATTGTTCTGCATATTAAACAGAATGGAAAGCCTTGTAGCAATGTCTGCCCTCCTCTCTCCTCAATATCAAAATATGGAACAAAGAGCTGTCTTTACTTTCGTTTTTGTACCTTTGTTAGGGTGATGACAGGAAACAAGGGGAATGAGAGAGATGAGAACAACATTTAAGAAAATACATGCATAGATTGTAAATACATACTCAAACTGCATTTCATGGTTGACACTTTAAAGGTGCAGTGTGTAGGATTTGGCGGCCTCCGGTGTTGAGGTTGTGGATTGCAACCAACCTAAACTTGAACCGTGTTGGAGAACTACAGTGGTAGAGAGCTCACTCTAACTGTTCCTCCAATAGGCCACAAAAGAAACCCTTTCAAACTTGTTTTAATATACCTGCACACGTGTCTTTTTGGAGGTTAACATTTCATATCTTTAATCTATAATCTTTCATATTTTCCCTCAAATCTAGGTATGAAACGGAGCTCTTGTCGGTGCAAAAAGCTGCAAAACATGAAATCACATCCTTCTCAGTCTATGAATTAAGACTACATGCTTGGATTTTTTACATTGACTTCTAACTTCTCCAAACAGGCGTCCGGGTGGTGGAGGAATTATGATTTGCATTTCACAATGTGATATTCATGTTGTGCGTGTGTGTATGTATGTGTTTGCAGTGTCTCTTGCTTCACATCCCTGATAGCCCAAATGAGGGAAAGAGTTGGAAAGATGCTCAGTCCATCTGCTCCTCCTTCGCTGGCTCGCTGGTTGCTGTAGAGAACGAGATTGAACAAGGTAGAGGCAACGTCCGACGAATGGTTAATTTATTCTACAAACACCATCAGACAAGGTCTTTGGTAGGCATGTTAGAAAGACCACACAGTGTGCTATATATACACGTGTGTGTGTGTGTGTGTGTGTGTGCACGGATGTCACAGCGAGAGAGGACACAAATGCCGACATAACTGCAAAAACTAATATTTAATTCCACAAACCATACAGGACAACAAAACGTGGCCCAAACGGTAAGAAGCCACACTGGGAATGAGACGAACAGGGTTTACGTACACAGGCAGGCGGAGGTGATTGGACAATGGGGAACGAGACACAGGTGGACACAATGAGGGCGGGGCCAGCAATCACACAGAAGGAAATAATCAGGACCAGGGCAGACAATCACAGGGAGACAGATGACACAAGGACTTCAAAATAAGACAAAAAACGAGACACAAACTCCAGATCATGACAGTATGTATGTATATATTTGGGTGTTGGATGTATGTATCTGCATATATATAAATATGTATATATATATATAAATTGATTATATATATCTAATATATTCTTAATTTTTCTATTTTTACGCCATCATTCCCACAGCCTACATCACTATGTTGCTCCAGGGCAGCTCTGTAGGTATGTGGATCGGTCTGCGGGATGAGGACACCATGAGATGGACCAATGGGAGATCCGTCAGCTACACCAACTGGTCTCCAATTGAACCCAAGAGCTATCTCACTGTAAGCTCCTTTGAATACTTTAGGTTGACCTACACCGCTACAATTTGTTGCAACCAATCATTGTAAATGTGCCTTTGTGAATGGGTTTGAGTGTATTAATATGTGCTTTATGAATTCCAGGAGGATGAGTGGCTCAGTGGATTTGTGGATGAGCCATTGTGCACTGTTCTGTCAAACAACCACAACTTCCACCTGACAGGAAAGTGGTACGATGAGAAGTGCAGCGAGAGTGGGTATGGCTTTGTTTGTCAAAAACCACAAGGTAAGACTGCGACAGTTTCTTGATCTTTGATTTTATTCTGTCACTGCTCGTCTTTTTCGTTGCACGTCTGTCTTTGTCTTTTGCTGTCCGATCACATTCTCCACTTCTCTCATAACCTGTTCTCTATAGAAGTCAAAGAAACTATCACCATCAGTGCTGTCAAGTGTTTTCTTTTCTGACAGCCTCATAACTGTGTTACTGGCCCAAAAATGTCAGAAAAATTAACAAAACTGAAATTACTTTGCTTCAGAAACAGGAGAACAAACATGAACACAATTCAAAACACAATGAACTATAAAGGTAAATTATAGCAGCTTAAAGAGCTCAATAGGGAATTGAGAACACATCTATCATTGCCTTAACATGGCTCTCAGCATGGCAAAGGATAAGGTGCTAACAGCGCAAACAGTATTGATAGAGGTAACAGTGGAGGGAGGGGAGCGTAGAATGGCCACTTTGTTTTTGCAATCGTTTGGTAGCTGTTATCAGCTGTTACCGCCATACGAGCAGACTGCAGAGCAGCGGCGATGAGCCAGCCAGCAGACCGGCTTTGTAAACAAAGCACCGAGAAGCAACTCCAGTACACCGCTCTATCTTAACGGAGCAGGTAGTTGTTTGCTACTTGATTAATGCTCTGAATGTCTTATACTGTATATAGAACATATATAACAGTTGAGTGTGGTGTAACAGGTGCAACAAAGCACAATCAACCCCGGTGCAATTATGTCATATATAGATTGCATTTTTTAATTTTTTTTATTAAGTTCACAACATTTCATGGTTGATTTGACTTAATCTGCATTCACTTTTCTTGCTGTGTCTTCAAAGCCATACAATACGGTAAATTATATCCTGTCATGTTTTCATGTGGCCATGTTCTTCTATTGTTTCGACAATGACTCTTAAATTCACTTTGTTTGGCTGAAGTAAGAGGCTTGTGCAGCTTGCCCTGATATCCTTGTTTTCCCGTGTCCCGTAAGTTTTAATGACCCATAGAGTCACAATGACCACGTTTATGGGGAATGTGTCAGGTATTTAACTTGAATGAAACTCTCAACACATGATACCAGTGATGGTGGCAAGTCACATTTCTATGGGCACACCAGGCCCTCATTTCAGGTTGCAATGCTTTTTTTTGTTGATAGTGGAAAGCTTTTATTGTTAACCTTAAATTAATAGTTTGAAACTTTCTTGCGAAAAGTTAAATAAAAGATTCATACCACTTTCATAACTGTCAGTAACAACAAAGCCAAAGCCAGGAAATGGTGCATTAGCAAAACAACTGTAAACAGTTAGCCTGGCAGCACCTCTAAAACAAACGCATTATATCTTCTCGTTTAATCTGCGCGGAAACTGGGAGTCTGTGATTCTCCACTCGTTGCTTGGCAACCTCACAATAATGACGGGACTCACTGATGGAAGTCACTACTCAGATATGAGAGCGATATTAATTTTCTCTGAAAGAATGCAAATCAGCCCAAATTGTCAAATTACGGATTTTAATTGATTTCTGAGTGACAGCTAATCAGTTATCTGGTGATTGCAGGTGTGCCAAACTGGAACAACTTAAAGTAATCATTCTACTCTTCTTCCCACTCTCCCCTCTTTTGTCCTTTTTTATTATTTTGTCTGGAAACAGATATATCCAAACCCCCCACACACTCCTATCACCACCCTCTCCCTGACAATATTGAATACAGGAGCCGCAGCTACAAGGTTGTGTCCGGCAACATGAGCTGGTACGGGGCCATGCATATGTGCATCGAGAACGATTCTGACCTCGTGAGCGTGACAGATGCATACCACCAGGCTTTCCTTACGGTCCTTGTCAATAGATTGGCAGTTCCCCACTGGATTGGACTGTATAGTCAAGACGTATGTATCCTCTCTTGCAATATGCACTGTATACCTCTGCACTGTATATGTCTGCTGGAGAGATGTGTGTGTGTGTGTGTGTCTGCTTTTCTACAGTTCGCCGTTTTGGGAAATGTGCTTATTTACCTTTTTTAGCAGTAATTAAATGAGAAGATTGATGGTATGGCATTCCCATGTCTGTACAGTAAATATAAGGCTACAGCCAGCAGCCGGTTAGCTAACTTAGCAAAAAGAGAGGAAACAGGAGAAAAATAACTAATGCAATTTTGTTTCATCCTTACAAAAGTGTAGAACTATTACTTTTACTTTAGCTAAATCCCACGGTGATGGTGATGACAATACTCCGGTTTCCTGCTGATAGTCTTTATGCTAAACTAACCATCTACCATTTAAAAAAAATAATCCAATGGAAAAATCCCATTAGTTTTGTTGTTGTTGAGGAAACCAGTGTGTTGTAAACTTCCCTGCAGCATTCTATTGTCATCTTAATCGAGAATACACATCAACATGCATGAGATGAATTTAGAAAAATACTTTCAATGTGCTTTTTAAATGTATATGATTTGGTTTACCAAAAGCATAGTTTGCGCATGTCCACATATCATCAGCATCCTTCAACTGGCGGTCAGTTTCCTATCCCACATGATCATGCAGATGGCTAAACACTCCAATCACACTGGCAAATCATAACATTTGATTGAGTATCCAGGTGTTTGATGCACCACCTGAGCTTTTTCATTTTTTTCTTAGTAATAGATAGACAGAAAGCTTATCGTAAAAGAAAAATATCTTGGAACAAAATCAGAATATCGTAAAATATGCTGCCCGCAGTTGTGAAAGGAAAGTAAAACAAAAGGTCTGAAAAGATTATATAAACGATTTAGCATTAAAGAGAAGCTCGCCGATAGCTAGTGACTGTTGACTGACATGCCTCCATGGCTTTTCTCTTGACCTTTTGCCCACGTAGAGCTAGTCCATCCACAGGCATGCACTTTCCCAGCAGAGCCACCGTGGAATCTTAGTCATGGAGAAAAATGAACACAAGACGTGAGAGAGACAATTCTCTTTCTACCTCTCTTTTATTTTATTTTTAAATCTTGCCTGATCTTGTTTCCGTTTATTTCTGTCTCATGAACCAATCATTTTGTTCTTTTAACATTTATTGCACCCATTATTATACGAACCATCCCCGTCCAAAACTAACAAATAACTGGAGTAGGTCATAGTTTAGCGTTATGACTGATGCAAATCATGTTATTCCTGAAGATTATTTCAATATGAGTTTTACATTTTGTGACACTTCTAGATGAATTATTAATTCAGAAAGCATGGTCGTGAACAAAACCTTCATTTATTCAAGTAAAAAAAAAGATCTTAGCACAACTTGCAATGCAAAAAAAAAGAACAACACAGTCAGAGGTCCGTGTGAAGTAAGTGTCGAGTGTTCCTGCCGGAGTGTCGCCACAAATGCAACTTCTTCACCGACACTCTGGTCACTTCCCTACAGAGTGGCATCAATTACCAGTGGTCAGATGGCAGTGACACGGTGTACACGCACTGGGACGCGGCCGATGACGACTTTGTCACGGGAGAGTGTGTGTACATGGATGTGAGCGGAGGCTGGCGGAGAGCTGACTGTGAAACTCCGCTCCCAGGAGCCCTGTGTCATGTCCCCCCACCAAGTCAGTGTGCTCACTCGACACCACACCTCTTCAGCTGCTGAGTTTCTGTCCCTCATCATGTGTAAAGGCATCTTCTGCCTTTTGTCCTCTCTCTCTCTCTCAGGCAACAAACCCTTCATCTCATACGAGGTGGCGTGTCCCTCCACATGGGTGAAATTCAGACATGGCTGTTACGACTTTGAGCCTGTGGTGCAGAAGCTTACATTTCAAGAGTCAAGAGAGCACTGCAGGCAGAAAGGTAGAGATGTATCACATGAAATTGTGTGGTTAATCAATACTAAGTCATGGATCCGTTGTTTTGTTATTGATGACAATCGTATGACTGGAAATGAGAGAAATGTTAAGTCACTGTAATCTGCACTATGGAATACATACTCCCCCTTCAGGCCAACTAGAGGAGCTGCTCTGATGAAGCTCGAGCTCTTTAGAAAGTTGTGGTTGAGTTCTCAATTAGAAAAGCCACACTGTGTCTAGCGTGTTTTGAGAGGAATAGTTGGACAGGTATTTGTTGACTTGCGGAGGGTTTCCAAAAGATGTCAAACTGCTGCTTTAAAACGGACGCTGGGTGTGAGTTTGTTTGCTGCTGTCACTTCCCAGTCAACACCTCGGACGTCCTTACCATTGAGAGCGAGACGGAGAATCGTTTTGTTCTGGAGCAGCTGTGGTCGTCGGGGTTCCTTCACCACGCTGTGTGGTTGGGGATGTACTTCAACACCGACAGTAAGAATCGACCACTCTGGTACCCATTATCACGGTACCCTGCAATCCCATTTAATCAACTGGTGGCTTGTGCTTTCAGCTGATTCTATGGCCTGGGTGGACGGCTCAGCTGTGGACTACATCAACTGGCCAAACAAAGCCCCCGACTCCAAGCAGCTGACTGCAGATGCCTGCGTTACGACCAGGGTGGTTGACGGCGTGTGGCACTTGTCGCAATGCGCCGAGCGACTCGGATTTGTCTGCAAAACGACCTCAAGTGAGTCGTAGTGGGGGCCTTCTGAGCGACTACGGGGTCCCCTGTATTGAACTCGTACAACATATTGGAATATTTGTTGCTGTAGCCCCCCAAAATAATATGGTGATGCATACATGTTCACATCTGGTTTCCGCTGCCACAAAGTGAACATGAATCTGGTATTACAGGTTTAAAAATCTCAATTCTGATAGTCGCGGCGTGAATACTAAGTCTGTGCTTTCAAAGTGGCTCACCGATGCAAGAACATAATATGCTTATGTGTTCTTTTGCAGATGTAATCGCTGAGGTGGAAGTGGAACCGCTAAATGGTAAAATGCACTTTCATCTGAACCATTTACACTTTGGATGGGTGATTGTTGATGTGTGATGCTAATTAAGCAGTATGGTCATTACACAGGTGTGTCTTGGGCTGGTCTCAATAAAAGGCTACTCTGAAATGTGCAGTATTATCTTGAAGAAATACATTTGTAATGTCTGGACTATGAAATTCACACGAATCGGGCTACAGATGTGCATTTTTTTGTCACACAGGATTCATCTTTGAATCAAAACATGCAACATTTTTGGCATTGCGTTTAGTGATAAAACTGCACATTTCAGTAATGATCAGTCTAATCAGGATCTTGACATGCCACACCTGTCAGATGGATGGATTATAAAAGTGCGGACTAAACTAAACTGAATTTAAGAGAAATACGCTTATTTTCTTTGCACAGAAAAGCTCTTTACCTTCAGTAAAAGCACGGCAGTTCAAATTCAATTCAATATATCCATTTTATGCAACTTCATACTTATACTACTACAGATACTAAAAGGGTTTTTACTCCACAAAATTTGATCGCAGGGCTTTTGTTTGTTGTGGAGTATTTTCATAGAGGGGTTGATCTCAATAGGCCTACCTGTTATATAATATATCAGCATTACTCTTTGTATAATTCAAAAAGGCCACCTAAAAGCTATCACGTTGTGCATTTCAGGTTTACACCACGGCGTTGTCCCCGCCGCCGTGCTGGTGGCCGTACTGATCTTTGCCCTGGTGGCAGGGGCGATGTGGTTCATGTACAAGAGGAACACTTCGCGCTTCCGCGGGCTTCCCACGCTCGGCAGCGCCTACTACAGACAAACCGGCTCGCAGGCCACAGAGTCGGACGGAAATGTGCTGATCACACACCTGGAGGCTCATTCGGGAGAATAGCGCTCAGTGACTCCTTTTTGAAAGGTCTCTACTGTTCCTCCCATCATCTGTCAGCCTCTCGCCATTTCCCCATCAGGTGTGGATGACACTGTACAGCTGTGACTCCTCAGGACCGTGGTGAGATGGGGACGCCAGACGTTTCCTCTTTTGTTGATTTTTGAGAACGTGCTTGAAGGATCCTGGTTGCTCTCACCAGTTTTCATGCGTTCTGAAACACCTACATGAGACAAATGATTATTAATGACATTTGTTGTGAGCCCACATTGGAATCATCTCGACTGACATTGAGGTTGACTCATCAATGAGGTTGTGGAAGAAGGGATGCTAGAGATTTCTAAATGTGCTAAAAGAGGTACCAAACACTCCGCAGTGTGAGTACGTAATCAATTATAGTTGGAAACGGTATTTAGGAAAGTTATTTGTATAATGAAAGATTTGTATTCAATTTTATAAAAACAGGTGAAAGGAGTCGGGTCAAAAGTAACTTTTATTGTCATAAGTAGGAGGCAGATTGATGACGAAAGAATATTTTGTACATTTCATTCAGAGTTTCAAGAGCTGTTGGAGCTGCACCCGTGAGGGGCAGCATTGTTATCAGTATTACTTTTGGATTTTTTTATTTTATTTTTTTACGTACACATGCTGTATATTGACAAAAGAGTTGTAGGTTTAAAACTAACTAAAATGTGTGAGGCATAACTGTTGATTGAAGTCATTCCCTTGTCTGCTGATGCAAAGCAAACTACCAGATGTATTTTCACTTTGTGTTTTAATAAATTGCTATTCGGCCTAACAATTCCCAGTTTCATCACTTGAGTCTTGCTGCGGGAAGAACACTCAAAGAAAAAGAAGGTCCTCCGAACGCTTCCTCTTTTCAGGTGATCAATTCATTCACTTTCCTTTAGTCTAAATGGGCAGCAGGATGTCTCCACGGCCATGAAGCGCTGTTTCCTCCGAGAACAAGATCAAAGAATTCCTACAGTAATCATATCTTCCCATGCATTATCTATACCCACATGAGCTCTCTGGAGGGTTTGTTTGCAGTTTTGGTCACTTTCGCTTGTAAACTATTTAGTCCACTCCTTTTGGATACATGCACTGCATCTTTAATGGAAAGTGATGGTGAAATACTTGCTTGCTTGTAGCTTTTCACCATTAAAGTAAGAGAATGCTTTGCTTTATGTATACAAACGCCAAATGAGTGACAATAAAAAATATATGTAAGTGACCAAGAACAGCCAGATTGACTGGAAACGAGACTGCTCTGTCTTCTATGTTCAATTTTTAAAGGTAGGTTTAAAGTAATTAAGGATTTTAAATGTTTTCTTTGCACCTTGATTAGTATCCTTGGTCTTTTCAGACTTTATTACTATCTCTTTCTCTCTCTCTCTCTCTGTGACTCACTGTACATCACAGATGGAACACACGTTTTGCCAAACATTGCTAAGTTTGTCGACCCTTGTGTGAAAAAAAAACCAATACTTAGCTAATGTGTGATTAAGCTTAAATAAAACGCACTCCAGCCAGTCTATTAGCTTGTCTAAATAAAGGTTTCAGGGGAGAAAACGAGACGGCAAACTGCAGCTATTGACTTTCTCTGGTGGTATCTGACATCAGAGTAGTTAATAATTCAGATCAGCTGCTACGCTGACAAATTACAAACATTAAGTGCCGCTGTACGCACGAGATAAATCACTAATGCTGCTGCTGCACTTCCTTTGCAGTCGTTGGAAGAAAAACACGCAACGTGCGCGCAGTTTGACAGAAACCACCGAGTGGGCGTGAAGCCGCATCATGGAAGAGACTCTTCTGTGTTTATGAACGTGGAGGGGCCAACTAGAAGAGCGAGACGTCTCCCAAAGACGGAAATCGGGACGAGTCATCTCGTCTTCAAAATCAAAGCGTTTGCGTGAAATTCGCCTCAAACCATTTACTTTAAAACGTTTTAGTAGGTCATTATTTATGACATGGCCCATGTCCCAAAAAGTTATGTAATATTAAGTTGAAAACAAATCTCATTAGTTATTTGACTTAGTAAAGTTGGATTTAGTCTCGAGACTATATTGCATAGACATCCTTTTTATTAGCAAGTCAAAATGTATTTTATATTTTTGTTTACTCTCTCTCTCTCTCTCTCTCCTTCATATACATTTATATATATGTGTATTTATATATACACATATTTATATATATTGTTATATATTTATTTACATTTATATATATTTGTATATTTATTCATATATATATATTATTATAAAAAATACAAAGTTTACGTATATATTTATATACATTTATATATTCATATAATTATTTACATTTATATATATTTATATATGTTTTTACATTTAGATGTATTTGTATATTTATTTATTCATATATATATATATATATTATTATATAAATAAATACAAAGTTTACTGTCAGGCAAACCATGAATCACTGAGTACAACAACTAAGAACAATAATATATATATGAATGTATATATATATATGTATACAGTATATATATACATTTATATATATTCATTTATTATTTACATTTATATATTTTTTGTATTCATTTATTTCTTTATACATATATTATTTTTCTTAGTTGTTGTACTCGGTGATTCATGGTTTGCCTGACAGTAAACTTTGTATTTATTTATGTTGAATCATTCTACATCTCCATCACGTTGTATCACTGCCGCTGGAGGGATCGGGCTTCCTTCATTCAACTCCTGTCGACTTTATCCTGCGAGTGGAACCGGAAGTCTCTCCGTTCACTCGGGATCGCGCTAGCTTGACGGCGTCATAGGAGCCGGACTCTGGACAACACAGCTGACAGAGCGGAGTACTGGGTTAGTGTCGGGTTCGTTATCGTTTCACTTTCGGGTTGGAGTTCGCGTATCGACCGGTCCATATTCACGCTCCAACGCTCCGCGAGCACGTCCTGCTTTATGACTCCAACAGAAACACCGCCACCATGCTGAACCCGTCCGGAGCGACACTTTGCCTTTGTTTGTGGACTGCGTTGGGGGCAACTGTGTTCTGGGGGACTTGTCTGTCGGCCAACGCCAAAGGCTTTGGTAAGTATCCTCCTCCAGCGACCCACGCTTTGGACTTTTATTTCTGCGTCACTTTCCCACTGTGCACGCGCCGCTCCAGCCATTCAGGGTCCGACTGAGCGAGATAACCCACGAGCGTGAATCCGAGGACAATAGCGACTTGCTGGACTGCAGCGAGCGGAGGCAGAGACAGAAGAGCAGCTTCGAGTTGAGTTGGTAGTTTGACATTGCTCCCATCCCCCAGGGCGTTTGGTGCCTGAACATATTCTGACAGCTCGCATGAATTGCAGTCTCATCCCCTCCCCCCCAGCAGCTCTATAAACCATGCACATCTGTAAACAGCTCCTGTATTATGGAGGCTGAGCTGCTGCTCAATGCAATGAACTGTGAATGGCTGCAAAGCTACACAGTGAGGCGTGCTATTGTTTTTTTTTTTTTAAAGCCTTTGTGTGAAAACATCAATTGTGTTTGTTTAATATTTAGCTATATAACTCTTTGCCTTGGGTTATTATGTGTCCATAATTGCTGCGTTTCTTAGTGACTATACAGTTACGTGTATATCTTGAGCAATACATTCATTTCATTGAGTCTATAATCAGCCCAATACAATGCAAGATAATATATACATACTTTATACGGATCCTGCCACTATTTCATGTATTGGGTTGAATAACATGGTCATGTTCTTCTCCATACTGTTTATTGTGTTGGGTGGGGGAGGGGTTTGCCTATAGCAATTTATTTCTGATGGCTTTCTTTCTTTAAAGAGATAATTATCCTGTGTTATAAATGTATAACTTTCCCCATCGAATGTGTATAATTGCTGCTCAAAGCTTTTCAAAATCCTCCCTCAAAAGCACAGAGGAAATGATCTCAAAAGAACTCAAATGTAACCACTGTTTCTGTCCATTATAATGAATTTGATTCGTTCCGTAACAGACGAGGATGCGTTCACCATCCAGCACTCGAGCACGGGGATGTGTCTGGGTCAAGCAGCCTCGGCAAACCTGAGTCTCATCCGCTGCGACCTGAATGGCAATTCCCAGCTGTGGAAGTGGGGCTTGGGTCACCGGCTCTTCCATGTGGCCACGTCCCTCTGCTTGGCGTTGGACGTCCGCACCAAGGCACTGTCCCTGGTCGACTGTGGCTCCAACATCCAGCTGTGGTGGCGCTGCAAGGACAAAGCCGTTTTCACCATTTATCAAATGGGCCTGGCGGTCAGCGACGGAAAAGTGGACGCCAAGCGGGACGCTAATGACTCGTGGGTAAGGGGAGCGTCCCAAGACAACATCTGCCGGCGGCTGTACCATGGTGAGTGTGGTTTCCACCCTCTTATCTGAGCGATGCTTTCTGTAAAGAAGTGCTCTCTGCTGCCCATTATGGAGCTCTGGGGGCCGACTGACCCTGGAGGAAATCATCCGTCGACGCACAGAAGTAGTGCCGTTTGATTTTAGTGGAAAACAGACCTGATAATGTTCCACCCTCGTATGTATGGATAGAGGTTACCTCTGCTGACATGTGATCACATGATCAAACAGGTTGTGCTTTTTGAACAACCTGACTGGTTGGTTGACTCCCTTCCTATCTATCATTACTCCTGTGTGCTCTGTCAAGTTCCAGGTTAAAAGGCCGGACTTCTTCTGAAACCCAAGTGCCTCAGTTTCAAAACTGTGTGACATTTTGGGGATTCCTTTAGGTGTGCCGAATGATTGGGTGCATATGTCGGCCTGTGTGGCGCAGCCTTTAAATATCTGTCTTTCACTTTGAATTCATGGATGGAGCTCACTGCATGGCTCCCTTGGGCCTCATTTGATCCAACAACTACACTTTAACAAATAGGTCAGAACTGTTAGGATTCCCACTACGTGTATGATCTCTGTTTATTATATTGAAGAGGATCCATGAGAGAAGACAGGAACACTTTGAGTGTTAATCCTGAAACTGAAACATTTTCACAATACCTATAGTAGTAGTGTACAAATAGCTGATAATGGTGTCCATTATCGTTTGTATGAATTACACTAGTATCCAGCGACAGGGATTTTCTTCAAATAATACAATCTCTACTACAACGTTTTTTTTTCAATTGGAATTTTGGATCAAATATGAAAGCTCATGTCTCTATCCATGACTTTAATAAAAAGGACAAAGGTCCCACTTCAGATGTATGTTCATAGGACCCAGAATACATGTGTGAGTAGTTCATGCTTTCTTTATAATGAAACATAAATATCAGAAACCAACAAAGAGGATCTAGACTGGCATGAAGAGGCATTCAAAAGACATTTTCCCTTTCGTATTTCCGTTGACCACAAACAAACCCGATTCTGCCCACCGATGTGGTCCAATCGTGTTTGTCAGCCCGGTTAACTCTGCTGACATTATCTGCACCGTGTGCTCTTGAGAAGAAGGGCACGTGGTTCTGTGGGTGCGGAACGAGATGCACCATTTGTTTGGGTTATCATCGAAGCACCCAAGGCTTGAAATGAGTCTTTGCTCTTCGCTGCTCTCTGTGCAGTCGTCCACACCAACGGTGGGAACTCTGCCGGCACTCCCTGCGTGTTCCCCTTCAAAAACAACGGCAGCTGGCATCACGGATGCCTCCCAGATGAAGATATCCATGGGCTGTCCTGGTGCGCCACCACATCGAACTACGACCTGGACAGGAAAATGGGATACTGTCTGACACCTGGTATGTTGGCCCTCCTAATGGAGACATTCGGCAGCCCTTTAAAATATATATTGTTTGCATTACTATGAGAAAATCTACTTTTGTCTCAATTTCCGTTGCTCGTCTGGATGTTTTCTAATTAATTAAATTGTTTGCTCAAAGCTAGGTCACAATCTGTAATGGATCCGGTTGGATTACATCTTGCGTCAACAAAAATGGCACACTTGTATTCTCACGCTCACGCCGTCTCTCTGACCTTGCAGAGGAGGGCTGTCGGACTCTGTTCGCCGGCCCGGAAGGGGAGTCCTGCTATGAGTTTATTTCCAGTGCCGCGGTGACTTGGCAGGAAGCTCTGGATTCATGTCGAAGTCAAGGAGCTGACCTGCTGAGTGTGTCTGAGCCCTCCGACCTCCACTCCAAAACCTGTGAGACTCTTCTTCTTCCCGCTCTGATCTGAGGGGTTGCTCCCTAACACACACATTCATAACATGTATTAATATAAAAAAAATGGTCGGGAAAATTATCAAACGGTTTTGTTGACTTTAAAACCAAACCAACTAAAAATACACCCTTTTCTAAACATATCAGCTGGTATGCGTCTTTCAAAGCCCAGAAACTATGATTATACTGTTAGAGATCTTTTGAAAATCAATTGAATTGTATGTAATATGAGAGTAAAAGAAGGGACAGAATGCTAGAACGACTTGATGTGTGTCACCCGACTGCTTACAGATGCTGCTGTATAGCGTCTGTAGCTCTTCTTCTATTTGTTCTCCTTCTGAAAACCTTGCCCACTGTCATGCCCCCGATACATCAGCTGAAAGCCAATTAGTTCAAGAATTCTTCTGTTTCAACATTTGTGGTGTTTGCATGACCTTCATCTCACCGGTTATGTCTCACATCCATAGTGTCCCGTGCTCTTCAGTTAATGTGTTTCGGCTCTTCAGTTAAGCGCGATGTTGCAACGGCTTCATGGTATTTGTCTTTGGGGAAGTTGAAAACCACATCAAGGGATCTGTTCTCCTGTCTCCTTCTGAGGCAAAGGGTTGTGTGTCCCCTCGTTTGCTGTTTTATCCCAAATGATGTGATAATTGATATTATCTTAGACCTGTCACTTACTTTGTACACGTATGCCTGACTCGTCCTGTGTGCTCTTGTGATGGTTGTGCAGTGTTGGACGGCCTTGACCGAATGCCTGAGAGGATGTGGATCGGCCTTCACCAGTTGGACAGCTCTCATGGCTGGCAGTGGTCCGATGGTTCCCCTCTGTCAACGCTGCGCTGGGAAACAGGTGATTGTGGTTCAACACAAATTTCTGAGAGTATCTATAGAAATGACTTGTAAACGCATGTTGATCTGAGACTGATTTAAAATAGCAACATGAGGTGCGACGGTTCTGCTAAAACATACAACGGTTTTGCAACTTTAATTAGTCGGCCTCCGCCTTTGTCGCCTCTCTTCTATAAACTGAGACTTGGTGTCAGTCAGGGCAACAAGGCGGCGAGTGTTGCAAAGAAGCTCATTGTGCGTGTGTTTTTGGACACAGTGTTGAGTTGGGGCTGCCACTGTCGCTGAATAACTCATTAATACGACTGAATGGAAGGCTTTATAACGCCTTCTAGCTATTGTAATGTGTCTTTCTTTCTGTCTCTCTTCTTAAAGGGAAGATGTTGTTCTTAAGCTGCAGTGTAGACATCAAGGATCCTGCAGCCATCTCTTCGTGGTGCCTGTAATGTGCGACGTGTCACTGCGTTGAACCGATATTGCAACAGTCCTTTCGTTTCACCTCCCTTCTTCGCAGTTGATAAGCAGAGCCTTGAAAATAACTTAAAGTGTGTTTGTGTGTGTGTGTCAGGAATGCCATCTACCCCCATCATTTTTGAGTCGGACTGCGGAGTCCTGAACTCTAATCAGCGCTATGAATCTGAGGCGTGCAACATCCAGCTGCCATACATCTGCAAGAAGAGTGTCAACGCCTCTCACGAGGCGCCAGCAGGTAGGTTAACTGCCTGCCTGCACTTCCATTTCCTAGGAACCCTGTTTGAGAGTCCACAGCCACGCTGGCGGCTCTGTGAGGCTGCGCTTTGGGCTGAGCTGCATGCTAAAGGACTGATGCAGGACTGATGTTTACCTTGTTGTGCTCGCATAACGCTGCTCTGAGACAAACACAAAGTATTTGACATCTACAACATTTGAGGTCAGGTTCTCAAACTCAAACTCAGTTCTTCTGAGTTAGACCCAATCCATTAGTTGAAAACATTTCCCTCCAAAGCCACAGATCTGGAGGAACGGTTTGTGGTGGCTGTTGGGGAGAAACAAGGCTCCATATCTCAAAGCTTCAAACGGCTTCTGGCTGAACAATACATCCAGCATAACCAAAGAGTTGCTGGTCCCAAAGGACAGGACTCTATAAGCCTTCTCTTGAATTTATAATAACGCTCTTAAGTTGTTTAACTTCTTCTACTTTGAATGACAGGTGGCTCTCTTTGTGTAGTTTTTCTTTTTGTGGGATGTCGCGATGGCCCTGACCGGACTCCCCCTCACGGCCCCTGTCTGTCTTCCAGATTCTTTTGTATATAGCGAAACGCTGTGCGCAGACGGCTGGGTCCCGTGGATCGGCTGGTGCTACAAGTTAGTGAAGGACGTGCCTCTCAACATTTCTGAGGCCCAGATGCACTGCAACCACACGGAGGGAGCAGGAGAAGGCGCTCTCGCCAGCTTCCACTCCCTTGACAGCAAAGAGATGATCAGCACTAGCTTCCATGCAGGTAGGGCATACCATTTAAAGAAAGAATCTCCCTCCACACCCTGCTTTAACGCTTTGAGTTGATTTATTTAATTTTTGTAACTGTGCCATATAGTAATGTTCTTATGTTTGTTACGGCCCATCAGACGGCAAGTGGTTGGACGTCTGGATCGGTCTGATTGGCATTGGCATGAACACCACTGTCTTCAAGTGGATCGACCAGACACCGGTCACCTTCACCTACTGGGACCAAAACCAGCCGGTCCAGCCCGCTTTAGATACCAGCTGTGTCTTCTACGCTGGAGAGGTGTGTGTGTGTGGGTCAGTGTTTCTTCTAGCCACACCCACTGAATGTAGCCTTTTCTGTTGGACCTATGTGGGGCGTGTGTGTCCTACCAAAGCGTTTGTTTTGACTCTGCTGTACGAGTTTGTGTATTCAAGGCCTGCGTAGTCAAACCTGTGTCCCTGCTCCACAGCGTCATGGTTGGCGGGTCGGCGACTGCACACAGAGGCTACCTTTCATGTGCCAGAAGAAAGGAAAGGTCAATGAATCTGCATCGCAGGCCGGATGCCGCTTTGAGGACGTGAGTATTGTCTACGTGACCTGATTTCCCAAGGTGAAGCCTGCAGTGTTTTTGCATTATTTGATGGCCTGCTGACATGTGGTTGAGGTCCGGGCTCAAAGACTACGAAACGTACAAACTAGAGACCTCAACGCTAAATGGTTGTTTTTTTGGTCAAATGAATCTTTTCTTTTGGTTTATTCCATGTTTGCGTGGCAGTGATCTCTGTCCTTCCACACATGAACATCTTGTCCTTGAGCTGCGCGCAGACATCATCACATTTTGAAACGTATCAAAGTAGCCATGTGGGTAGTTTAAGGATTTCTTGCTGTCGCGGTCGGGTGGTATGAAGCCAGATCTGTAGCTGCAGCTAAAGCCAGGCGAGGAGACATGTGTGAATGCAACAAAAAAGCCAAACTATCATAGCTGAATAGGACCGAGGGCCAAGTGTGTATGGGAACATAGGACACGGCATGAAAGTGATTTGAATGTAACTCAAGAGTCGCTGGTGTGAATCCCTCAGGGTTGGAGGAGACACGGCAACTCCTGTTATCAAGTGAACACCAATCAAGTGTCCTTCAAAGATCGCTGCAACATCACCATAAGAAGCAGGTAAGGGTTAAAAAGCACACCTGGTCAACCCTCAGTTGCTGCCCACATGAATACGTTCTGGTGTTCTCATATGCGGCCGTTCTTTCCAGGTTTGAGCAGGCCTTCATCAGTCGTCTGCTCCGAAAGCAGATCAGCGTGGAGCCTCAGTATTTTTGGATCGGGCTGCAGGACATTAAGAACAAAGGGGAGTACCAGTGGCTGAGCCAGGATGGGACCCCGGGTGTGGTTCCATACACCAACTGGGGCTGGTTGGAACCAGGTTAGTGTAAACCTGTTTCGTATGCAGGCGTTTGTGGGAAGGAGTAGCCACATCACAACAGACTCTGGTTAAGTTGAGTGTTATAATGTGTTGCATTTCATTCTCAACCTCGCTCTCCCGATTATGGACGTTTCTTCTAGTTTAGTGGTTACTAATGCATAAAATAACATTAACCATTCCCCGTTTCCTGGGCAGGACACTAGCAGTATGTACATACATGTCTACTTATGCTCTCAAAGGTTGTGTACATCAGTTACCAGGACGGCAGGCCCACATTTATTGAGCTAAAAAATAAAAGAAATGATATATATGTGAAAATACATGTAATTTCCATGTTAAATCTTTTTTGGCACATTAGAGTTAACGTCTCTGTGTTTCAGAACGGGAGGGAGGCTGTGCAGTGATTTCTACCGCGAAACCCCTAGGCAAGTGGGAGGTGAAGAACTGCACCATTTTTAAGGCTGGTACCATTTGTAGAACAGACCTTAGTCCACCGCCACCCCCAGAACCAGAGCCGAACCCCAACACCACCTGTCCAGATGGATGGGTGTCCAGACCATACATCAAATACTGCTACAAGGTGTGTGTGTGTGTGTGTGTGTGTGTGTGTGTGTGTGTGTGTGTGTGTGTGTGTGTGTGTGTGTGTGTGTGTGTGTGTGTGTGTGTGTGTGTGTGTGTGTGTGTGTGTGTGTGTGTGTGTGTGTGTGTGTGTGTGTGTGTGTGTGTGTGTGTGTGTGTGTGTGTGTGTGTGTGTCTTAAGTATCTATGACTGAACCTCCTTTTGCATTGGACCAATCCAAACAATGGCTTTTCTATTTATTGTTATTATATTATCTATTACATTGTGTGACAGCTAAATTGGCTTTACCGCATTACCTTATTGTCACCGTTTTAAATAGTAGTTTTGCCTTTCGTTAGGCGTTTCATGCGGAAAGGCTGAGCAGGAAGCGCTCCTGGGAGGAAGCTGAGAGGTTCTGTCTGGCTCTGGGAGCCAACCTGCCCAGCTTCACAAGCATCTATGAGATGAGTGCCCTGCACAGCATCATGAGAGACAGCATCAGGTACACACACACTCACACACACACACACACACACACACAGGTCCTTTAAACCAGCGGTCCCCAACCTTTTTTGAGCCACGGACCGGTTCCATGTCAGAAATTATTTTCACGGACCGGCAATATAAATGACGTAATAAATATGACGTCATACAATTATACGAAGGGCATAAAGTGCCAAAACTACAACTCATCATGACGCCGAATGAGTGTGAGCCGTGCGCTTGTTTACCTGCAACGAGCCGCTAATGGAGACGGCGACAGACGTGTGTTTGGTCCGCTGCTCCTAACCGAGTTCTGGTCGCTGTCATTAGAACACCGGCAGAGTTGTTGTGTGAAATGTCCCTTCAGGCCACCGTCATTTGCATCTCCAACACATTTTCTTCTAGCTCGGACGGGCTCGATTCACCGGGTGGGTTTGTTTACAAATGGGTTGCAGGTCTATTCTTTTGCAGTCGTGTCTTTTGTGGTTGGAGTAGCCTACCGCTCAAACTCTTTTAAAAGCCTCTTCCACCCGGTCAACGTCTGAAACATGTAGAATATTCCGCTGTTCACTCGCCCACACAGCAGCGACTTTATCGGCCAACTTGAAAACAGTTGTCATTTCCCTGAAGTGACAGAATTCATTGAGCAGGTTGAATATTTTTTTAAGATTCTTTGTCACTGAAATGTGCCACCAGCAGAGGGTTCGGCGCGTGAGACTCGCCTGCAGCGATAAACCCGAACTTTAAGACTCCTGAACGCGGCTCAGACGTACACACGGGTGGATCCGGTCCTTTTTCAAAATAATATATTTTTCCGACTGATTAAAAAAAAAAAAAAAACGTTGCATCTAAAAAACAAAGTAGCAACATCTCTTTTTTGGGGATTTCTTTGAATGAGGATTCAATTAGTGTCACGATTAACGGGTGACGGTTGGTGTTATTGTTGCAGTGATAATCGGTACTTCTGGGTTGGCCTGAACAGAAGAAACCCAGCTGACCGCTCCTGGCTGTGGAGCAACGGCCAGCCTGTGAGTATGACTTACTGTAAACAAGTCATTCAGCGCTTTTCAATGAATGTCCTGAAACGGCACCTTTTTTATTAATCTCAAACACAACATATCTGGCTTGTATATACTTACAGCTCACTGTATTGCGTTTATTTATGAGTAAGAAGTCCATCCATTTAATTTATTCACAACAGCTCTCCTTGGATGTTTTGAACCGAGATTTCCATGCCGATGATGCTTACAGGCGGGACTGCACTGCATTCAAGGTGAGCTCCACTGCCACACTGTTTTAAATGTCTAATGTCGTCTCTCTCAGCTTGTCCGCCTGCATGATGTCTATGTGGTTATCTTTACTGTACAGCTTGATCTAAGAATCAAGGTCATTTGGGATTTCATATCCTCGGCTGTCCTGAAACAGAATCCCAGAACAGACAGCTGGTGGGAGCAGTGGTTCCTGTTTGCTTTTCCACATCACAAGGACACCAAACATCAAAGTTTTCTCCGATGATGATTTATCTTTGTTTATTGCACTCACATAAAAGGGAGATGATTCTCTTTGGCTATTGCCTCCATTTAAATTATGTACTTTAAATAAATCTTGCAATTCAGACTCTGCAATGTCACGCATATAAAAACAGCTTTTCTTGTCTGTTATCTTCATGATGATATTTGTACAAACAATCTATGTCCTTGTTAGACATCCAAGAGCACCTTGAAACACCTGTTTATGACACCATTCTACGCCACTCCCTTTCACTGTAACGCCAGACTAGAGTGGGTCTGCCAACTACCCCGCGGTAAGACTCATCGACGCTGCCAAGTTAAAGAGATTTGTAATGGCTCTGCAACTTTATAGACCACAATAAGGGAAATAACAAGATTTTCTTCTGACTCGTTCTTTGTTTACTTCGTGTACAGGAAAGGCTCCAAAGAACCCAGACTGGTACAATCCGGGTAATGACCCAGTCTTGTCTGTGTTCAAATGAAACAGACAGATTTTTTCTGATTCAACATTTTCTTAATTCTCAGATGACCTGCTCATAGAATGATTTCCTGCTTTCCAGGTGGTCACCACGAGAGCTCTATCTTCATAGATGGAGCAGAGTTTTGGTTCATTAAGGAGCCGAAGCTAACCTTTGAGGAGGCGACACTCTTCTGCAGCATGAACGACAGCCGGCTGGCGACACCATTCAGCACGACGGCTGCCAGAAAGATCCACCAGCACCTTAGTGGCGTAAGTGGTCATAGCACGGGGAACCTTTTTTTATACTCCTTTTTTAAAATGTTATATATGCTGCTTCAATTAACGACGAAAGATCATCTTTAATAAAAAATACAGAGATATGTATAATGTCAGCGACATGCGCTACAGTTTTTAACTGGTGCGCCTCAACGCTGACTGAACAGTTACCATGACAACCTTGGAGTCCTGCTGGTTGAGCCACAGCTGATTGAGATGAGCTAATTAGTGCAGTTTGACACAGACTCAAACAAGCACTCCGGACTTTGAACACGGTCAGGCTTTTCTCTACTGATCTATCCCCCTAGGGGGTATCCTTTCCCAATGACACCCCCTTGGATCCACCTTGCTGTGGGCCTGCCATGCTACTAAACTATTCTTGCACAATCGATGTTTTGAGGTGGATTTTAGCAAACCGTCAATTAATTCAACTGTGCGCATTAAGGTCCAATTAACTCTCTTGAACGTTCATAATTACGCCCGTGTAGTTAAAAAGTCTGAGAGCCTGGTGCCTGGACATTATCTTCCCTTATCATATGGTCATGGGAAGCTGACAATATTTCATGAGCATACAGCTGGAAGCAGTCAAAATATAGTAGAACAAAGTTTTGCCCCCAAAATAACAAAAGAAATAACCAGCTAAGAATACATCATGTCTTAAACTTAATGACTGTTTCTTGGCATCCTTGTGATTTTTCTTTAGTTTTCTTTGTGAAGTTTTTTATAAACTCTGTTTAAGACAACAGCTAATAAAGTTGATGACAGGATTATTTTATCATGTGGTGCTTTCGCTTGGTGTTTTGAACAGATGTCCAGTTCTCCCAAGCAAAGCTGGTGGGTGGATTTGAGAGAGACTGGACGGTTATACCCCATGATGTAAGCCAGCACCGTTCCAACGGGCACAGTTCATGTTGTACAATCACACGGTGGGATGTTGACTGACATATTGTATGTTCCAGGCACGCCGAGATGTACTTTTACCCTTCAGTCTTCCTGCGCAGATGCACCTCCATCAGTTCTGAAAACCCCTTTCCAGGTGAGAAAACATCACGGTGTTTACAGATATTTATTATTTAACCATATTGAGTGTATGCAAAACAACTTCAGTGCAACTCAGTTTTTATAATATTTTTTGCCAATTTCTTGACAGTTTGAAATATCGTACAGCTCCAGGATACAGTTTAAATATGAGAACAGTCAAACTTCTTATTTCTTTTTTCTCTTGACTAATATGAAACTTTCAAACTTGAATTAAAAAAAGAAACTGGTTAAGACAAATCTAAAGGCCCAGAAAACCTTTTCTCTCAATCCACTTTGATGTGACACCAAAATGCTGATGAATATTTAACTTTCGAGGGAAATTCTTCAGATTTCAAACTAAGCTTTCAGGGTCATTAAAGCTATACGGTAATCATTTGAAATATTTAAATGTTATTTTAACATTTCTCCAGAGTAGCATGAAACGGTAAGGTAAGAACTGATCTGACTTTATTCCTTTGAAAGAGCAAGAAAAGCTGTGTGCACACTATTTGATTCCTTATCAGGCGGTGGTTTCTTTTGCCCATCCATACGTTTGCTGTTTGTCAACTTGCAGAGTACGAGCGCAGCTGCCGCCAGCAGTTGTCCTTTGTGTGTGAGCGACGCAACATCACGTCGGTGGAGATAAACCCTCTGGAGCCTCAGCCAGCAGGATTGCCCTGTGAAAATCAATCTCTGTCCTTCAGAAATAAGGTCTGATCGCTCAACACTAACTACATCTTTAGAGGCTGCATCTACAAAGCAGATCCCCGACTGTCCTTGTGCTCGTATACTCTCGTCGTACAATCGCATAAGACAGAATTATCAAATCAAAGTTGGAGCAAAGACAATTGAAAGATAATATCCTGTACTTTAACTAAACATTTTCTTTTCACACGATGAAATGACCAACATAGATATTTTAGATATTTCCATCACAGCTGCAGTTTAGTGAAATAGAAGACATTAGAATGGCAGGGAAATGGTAGAAGAATGGTTTATTTAATACATATTTACTGCTGGGATAGATAAGCATTCAAACTGTTTTGCTTTGTGTATTTTATTGAACCTTAATTAAACTTGGGCGTCTCTTGAGCTACATCTGTGACAAGCGAAAAGTATACACAATGGTAGTGGAGTATTCAGCACATTGTAACAGGGTGTCTTCTTTTTCTTCTTCTTTTCTTTTTAGTGTTACATAATGATGACGAGCATGAAGCCTGTGTCATTCAGCTATGCCAATGAAGAGTGCCAGTCGGTGAGGGGAACCCTGGTCACGATATCAGATCAGGCAGAGCAAGGTGAGGGCGGCTAGGCTTCGAGCTCGCTGCTCTATGTTTTGGTTAATCTGCTCAATATCACTCCGATGATGATAAATACTTTGATAAATATCGTGAAATCATTTTTTTATCATGTCCGTGTGTGAACTGGAATGATTCTAATTCCTGCTTGGTCTTTTGAACACAAATCACCGTCGTACTGTAACTGGGTGTTTCAGACTTCATCACCACCCTTTTGCCGAGAATAAGAAACAAGGACAGCATATGGATCGGTCTGAAAATCAGGCACGGCACCCCGGAGTGGGTGGACCAGTCCTCAGATAACTACGTCAACATTAATCCTCTGATTCTGGGCATGCACAAGGATATAAAAGTCAACGTAAGTTCCCCTTACCGTCGTTGCTTTTTGAGATGGGGACACATGTTTACGTGTCTTTGAGAGAAATACTGTGTGACAAAACAGTTGTGTGAAGCCTTTTTGGTTTACCACATTTGAATTCACAATGTAATCTACTCTTTGCTCTTGCTCGACAGACATGGGATCCGGACAGTCTGGATTTGTGTATGTTTTTGATCAATAACCCCAATTCTGCCATGCTGGGTACCTGGGACTATTCTTCCTGCACAACATATCAAAATATGGCCTTTTGCCAGCACTATGCAGGTAAGTCGCCACCTTCTGCACCGAATACGGCTTTATTGTAAAGATGTGTTTACTTAATCTGGCTCGCTCTCGACCTTAATTCCCTGCCCTCTCTCTCTCTCCTGTAGCCTCTCTAGTAAAGGCATAAGGTGCCCGATGAACACTCCTTACATGACACGATGTTCTGACAATCACACGGTTTGCTCTTTTCAGATAAACTCGAGGAGCCCCACATCCCAACAGAGAGCTTCCCGGTCAACAACCACACCATCCTGCTGCTGGACAGAAATCTGACCTGGTTCGAGGCCCTCGAGCAGTGCAGGAGCAACAACATGGACCTGGCCAGCGTGGCCGACACCTTCCTGCAGGCCACCCTGACCGTGCACGTGAGCCGCGCACGCAAGCCCATGTGGATCGGCCTCTTCAGCGAAGACGTGAGTGTGCCACGGGAGGGCCGCCTTCATCTGAATCCGCTACTTTTGATGAGATACTTCACGGAATACTGTCTTTTGGTTTCGTGCACAGGACGGGATCCACTACCGCTGGACCGACCACAGTCACACCGTGTTCAGCCGCTGGTCTTCGGACGTCACCAGCGGCTCGTGCGTCTACCTGGACACCGACGGCTTCTGGAAAGCCACAGAGTGTGAGGAGGAGCTGGGAGGCGCCATCTGCCACAAACTACATGGTATGGAGGGTTTCACCTCCTCATTGTCTTGCTCGCGGCGGTGTGTGAGACATCAGGGCTGAGAGGGTTTACAGCAAACCCAGTCCTAGCCCAATCACACTGCTGATAATGTGGCAACAGGAAGTAGTGTCTGTTGTCGAGGAATGTTAGAAACGTAGACGATGAAGCTATGGCTTCCCTGTTTGGCCTGACTGTCAAAACAAAGCACGAGCAAGATCTGGGCATTGTATTCAAGAGTCTATGGAGTTGAAACTCTGGAATAGTTTTCTGTTATGAATACAGTGAATTATTATTGTTATTCATTTTAATGTTTGATTTAAATAAAACAAGTCGCGATTCAGATGTTTTTCAAATCACCTTTTGTTTAATCTTTGAAAATTTAACCCGTTTTAAATCCTTGCAGACCTCCGAACTTCAACAACAGCGCTCTAGATTCTCCTCATTTCCATTTTTAGTCGCATGGTTCTAAAACCTCATGTTTCATCTCCTTTGACATTCTCCTCCCTCTTGGTTGCCGTGCGTCAGGATGCTAATCTTCAGACTATTCAAACTCAAATGTAACTTTACGGATTGCAGATGAGACCATCACCACACCAGAGGACGTTGCAGCCAAGTGCCCCCATAAGATGAACGGTCCAAACTGGATCCCCTTCAAGAACAACTGCTACTCCTTCAAGCTGGTCCCCACCCGATGGGACGAGTTGGACCAAGGACGGATTCTGGACACCTGCAAGACACTACGTAAGACGTTCACCCCACTGAGCACGTGTTGCCGTGCGGAGGCTCGCTTCTGAATCTTTCTATGACGGGAGGCTGTTGCTTGAGTTTTTCATGGTGATGCGTTTAATCTTTCAGATGCAAATGCAGACATCCTCACCATCCGAAATTCAGAGGAGAACGAGTTTATTAAGCAGCAACTCGTCCCGTTTAAAAACCTGGTCCAATTGGTCTGGCTGGGAATGTTCACAGATGACAACGGTGCGGACTTTTAGGGACATCTGTTCATTTTTAAAGCGTGTGCATATCCATACTTGTTCTGTGCGTGCGTAGCTATGTCATTATGCGAGGGCTTAATAGTTCTGCCGTTCTGCTGTAGATAAACTGACGAAGTGGTATGATGGCACAAATGTCCAATATTCCAACTGGGCGAAGGGCCGACCAGATGTCAGCGGAGCGTTCATGGCCGGCCTCGGCGTGAACGGGAAGTGGATCCTCATCTCCAACCCAAAGTATTTTGCAGAGTTCAAACAAATAAGCATTGTGACCTGCAAACTGGACAACGGTAGGTGCTTTGCACGTCACACCATAATCCATGTTTCTACGCCGTTTTAGTTGAAAATGTGGCGTGCTCAAAATGCCCCCCCCCCCCCCCCCCGTGTCTTTTTAAATCCTTTGCGCCAAAGAACCGAAACACGAGTACAACCTGTCGTCCTCGGACTTCCAACATTACGGCAACTTGAGTTACGAGGTGGTGCCCCGAAAACTGAGCTGGCACCAGGCCCTGGTCGAGTGCGGCCAGGGTGGAGGCCACCTGGCAAGCGTCCACGACGTCCAGCACGGTGCACATGTGAAGCTCATTGCCAAGACGGACGGCTTCCCGCTCTGGATTGGCCTCTCGAACCAGGATGTAAGAATCTGAGGGGAAAAAAAGTTTTGCAAGCTTACACCGAGTTCCACCCCCAGTACATCTCGTTTTCTCTCTCTGTCTGTCTGTCTGTCCATGCAGGCGAGGGGCTCAGACTTTGAGTGGTCCGATGGAACGAAATTTGACTACAAGGCCACGATCTCTGGCTCACGGGACGGCTCCAGCTCAGACGGACAGGAGGCCGGCTGTGTCTACATTTCGCCTGCTGGAGCCTGGGTGAGGAGCAGCTGCAATAAGCTGCTAGACGGAGCCATCTGCTACACCACCACCATCACCACCGCTTCCCAAAGTGAGACATCGACGTGTTTTCATATGTAGAACCGCATTGCCCTGCTCAACATCGTGCCGGCGAAGGGGTTTAGAATGGCCGCTCTGCGTCTGCTCGTGACTTACTGTGTGCCTGTAAGCGTTGGCCGTCGTCCATCTGGTTTCTGTGTTGTTGTGAATCAGGAGCCAGACTCCAGGTGGCCCCGAAGGCCAATCACTGCCCTCAGAGCAACGGTGTGTCCAAGTGGGTGCAGCATCAGGAGCACTGCTACGCCTTCGACATGAGCTTCTACAACTTCACCGTGTTCGGCATGGAGCAGGCCAGGAACATCTGTCAGAGCATGGGTGAGCCGGTGTTTGAGGGGTTCACATGTGTGTTCATCTCATGCAAACTGTCGTCCACCAGTTGTCTTGGTTTCTTTTTTTTGCTGACAGATGCTCAGCTCCTGACCTTACGAACCAAAGAAGAGAACGACTTTGTGTCAAAGTACATGTTCGATAACCCTCTCATCACCAGTCGAGTGTGGCTCGACATGGAGGTCGATACTGAAGGTAAACGCCTCATGTGAAGGGTTTAGGAGACACCACAAGTTCCAATCTGCACTTATAAAAGCCTGATTATATTCATGCATATAATTCAAGCGTTTTGGCTGTTTATAATTGACAATATAGGCCTTTGTTTGTACAATGTTTACAGCAAAAGAAAACATTAACTTGGACTTATCCCTGTGTTCCGAGGAAAAGGAGAAAATACTTTTGGGAGTTAGTGTTAATTTCTGGTGGTTCAGCTCTCTGTTAGCATATGAAGAATAAAATTGAAGAAATGGAAAAGCAATGAACGGTGATGACATCAGTATGTGTCTGTTCTGTTGCTCCAAGTTGATTTTATAACTCTGTGCAGTAACTCCGTCGTCAGGTGTTGACCCTCCACGCAAAATGTGATGGTGTTTGGCTTGTTTGACATTGATGGTCGTCCTTCTGCTCGTTCCTCCTTCCAGGTAAACCCGTATCCTGGCAGGATGGTTCGGCTCTGGCTTACTCTAACTGGAAGTCTGAGTCTCTGGTAAAGACTGGGAAGACGTCTGACCCCCCCTGTGCCGTCATGATGGCCGGAGAGGAGGGAATCTGGAAACTTGTCAGCTGCAGCTCCAGCTACAGCCGTGTGGTCTGCCAGACTGAAGCCAGTGAGTTTCACCACTGCCTTCATATTGTTGTCAATATTTGACCGCTTACTGACCCCGAGTTAGATGAGAGGAGAACACTCGCCTGGCTCTGTCTGAAGGTAAACATTGGGCAGAGACTCCAGGAAGTGAGAAATAGTCCAGCACCCGTAAAACGTCAACATTTTAATTTTTACGCTTTAGGTTTTTGCAGGGGTTTAACCCAAACCCATTTTCTCATTTAAAAAATGTTTCTTAATGACGCGCCAGCTTCTCCCAAGTGACGTAACTCCACGTACAACTGTGGAGGTTTTACACGTTCACACAAACATTCTTGGGTTTGTCTTGACTCCAACATGACGACATCCTGTTGAATGGGACTCAAAACTACAAACGGAGTCTCTGTTGCTTCCCTCCTGCGTCCTCAGAGTCCGGAGGCAGCCCCGTGGCGCTGGGTCTCTTCATCGTGGTGGTCCTCGCCCTCGTAGGAGCCATCGGCTTCACCGTCTACAAGAAGAGGGGCGGCCGCTTCTCCTCTACCGTGCGCTACAAGAGGACCTTTGATGACACGGACAGTATTGTAACGGAAGCCTTATGAGCTCGCTCACGCAGTCGGCCTCGGGGAGTATCGATGTGCCGCACGTGCATTTTAGAACTTTTCAGCAGTAGCAGAAGCAGCCTTCACCTTTCTTAAATTATTTATTTAATGCTACCTAAGACTGCAGACTTTCTACAATTGTGTTCGAGTTTCTTAGATTTGGATTATTTTAGATTTTTCTTCAGAGTTTATTCGGAGTCCTGTGTTATACCTAATGTAAATACTGGGACTGATGCTCCGTGGTAAATGTTGATCATTGATTATGACTGGGTTTTTAAAAAAATTTTAAATAATAATTTCAGTTGATTTAAGTTGAAATAGTCGAGCTGACACAACACTCCCTTTCAGCCTAAAAACGGGTTAAATTACACTGTCGTATAAGTGACTTCAAACTATCAGAAACAAAACTGTGTGTGTGTGAGCGCAGTTATGGGGCGTACTTTGGAATAAAGCTGTATCTATATATATATATATATAGAGCTTTCTTCCAAAGTGTGTGTACGTGAATATATATATATGTGTGTGTATATGTATATTTGTATACATATATATGTGTGTGTATTTATATATATGTGTGTGTATATATATGTATGTATGTCTGTAAATATATATATATATAATCTCTTTCTTCCAAAGTTCGCCCCATAACTGTCCCAAAAGGAAGACGCGGCTCTGGTTTAAATATATTGTGTGACAACATGGCCGCTGAGTTGTTTACGTTTTATTTTGGGACTCTTGACTGAGCTCCACTTTAATTGCCTGAGCGACAGCCGATGTTCCCAAACTTCTGCAAATCACATTAAAACTATCTGGAGATATTTAGCGCTCTAGTCAAGAAAACACATTTGCATTAGTTGGACTACCCCTTTAAATAATAATAAGAAATAGTGATTGATGAAAGTCTCACTGACTGTGCCTTTTAACATCATTACTTAGTAGAAATAGGAAGTTCAAGCCACTGGATTTTGTTTCCGTGTAGTTGTTGATCCACTCAACGTATTAATACCTCCTAATGTGTTTTAGTTGTTAATACATAAATAATGCAAGATAACATATTTTAGACCTGCTGCATAATTTTAAAAGTGTAAGACACTGTATTAGCCACATATTTTTTTGTTTGTATAATTTTGTGTTGATCCGACTTTCCTATGCACTTAAACTACTGAGCAAGAACGCACTTTAATATGTCGTGGGGCTACAGTTCCGTCTATATTTAAGCACAATGAGGTTTGGAGAGTGTTTAGAGACATTTAAATTGCACTGGCATTGGCTGTGAATGCTTTGTAAATATGTTTTATAACTGAGAATGAACCAAAGATGCTCCGAGCTGTTTGTAAAAGCCTGAGCTTTCCTTTCACTTTGTCCAACTGCCTCAGTCGAGCTTGTTAACCCGTTCATATCAAATTGTAAGCCAAATGTTTGTGGGTTGTTTATTGTTTCACCACCACTCCTCAGCCAAATCAGGTACAGTTTCCTTACAATAAAATGTCCCGTCTTCAAAATTCATTTGACTGTAATTTTTTTCTCTTAATATATTATCTCTGCCAGGTGGATTGTGCAATCTGTACACGTGAGTGAGCATCTCTGCATCTGTCCACGACTCATTTAAAAAAGGCAAAAAGTGCAGATATTGAGGGATTAATTGCAGCGCCCCCTAATGGTCAAATATTATGAAATAAATAGGGAAAGTTAAGGGATACCATTTGGACATAGGATAACAATTTGGTGAAGATAGGCCAAATAATTTAGAAGTTGTGTGACTTCAAATATGAGGCCACACCCCTTAAATGTTCATTGGTTCATATTCTCTGAACGCAATAAGATATCAACAATATGTTCACTAGTTATGACAATTAACCAATCATGGACCACAGAAATTTCCGTATGAATCGGACAAAGTGTTTGAGATATGTGAAAAAAAAGTTTACAAAATTCAAAATGGCGGACATTTTTTGTAGGCGGAGCTTATGGTCGTTATTTTTTGTAGAGCAGGTCAATGCGGACATGTATGCAAAATCTCAAGCCAATCAGTAATTTGTGGCAAAATCCGTGGGTATAAGCACTCTAGGGGGCGCTATAGACATTTCTAGATCCACAAATGAGAGACCCTGAAAATATCGGGATTTTCGCCAATCCTGATATGCATGTCCAATTTAATAACTTTTGGGATATGATAAAGGCCGCAAAAGGGCAACATTCTTTAGATAAAATAATAACTTTGAAAAACAATAGGTTCCTCTACGACGAAGTCGTCAGGAGGACCCAAATAAACTGCTGTAGCAAGGATTTTACAGATAGTCTAATATTCAGACTGGAAAGGTGGCTCAGTGTGTATGGACTCATGTCACTTAGCGGCAGCGTGGTCATCAGCCTGAGCTGCCATCTGGTTTCACCGATGGACAAATCGGAGCGGTTGAGTCACTCAGGTGTGGAACCGCCGTCTCATTTACTGGCGATGTGTCGGCGGAGGCAGCGCCTTCCAGGTGTGGAGAGCTCTTAACTCAAGTGAGCAGCAATTTATCTCGACCTTCAACAGCAGTAGAGAAGGGACTGTTTGTAACTATTGTGCCTGCACCATGTGAAGAAAACAGGAAATATAATAAATGATAAACAGGACATCAGAAAAGGCAGTTTGCATTCAATCTTTATTTCCAAAATGCATTAAACTAGATTTGTACATACATAAAGCATTTCAAACACTGAAACAGAGACATTTGTTTGATTGGGTGAAGTTCTCGTCTTTTCTTTCAACATATCGTCAGTGGTGACAGATGGAGGAAAACGATAAATAAAAAAGGGAATAATCAACACGTTTAATAGTCTCCCAAAGGCATCCATTTCATCTTCACAAGTACCAACTTGTCACCGTTGTCCTTTGACATTTCAATTCTTGCCTTTTTTCTTTTTAAACAAAGCACCTTTGGTTGAAAAAGACTTGCATCTTTTATTTAAGTATAATTGAATAAAGTGCACTCACAGAAATACAGTGGCGTCAACAAAAATATGTATCATGCACTCGTTCATTTAGAAGTTGCATATCTGCAAAAGCAACAAAGCCCACTTCTCTTTTTACCCTCAATCCACCACTTTCACATAATTAGTACTCCTCTTCGAGATCGTCGTCCAGGTCAGAGAACTCAATAGACGGTCTGTTGTCTCGCATCTCCTCGTCACTTTCGCCGTGGGGAACTGCAACCCAGTCACATGAGGTCCAATCACACCGCCGTACGACAAACAATAATATGGCGGCTTTAAACGTGACGACAGATGAAAGCATGCTTGCAGCACATCAGGACGGCCTTGTCAACAAATACAGAAGCATGGAAGAGAAAGGGTTGAGCAACATACTTTCAAGATTGTCCATGTGTTCATGAAGAATTCTCACCAGGTTGAATAACTGGGTGAGAGGAGGAAGCAGTTTCCCTTTAAGATTCGCATTCGGGCACATTGCATCATTTTCATATTCCGTCAATCACCGTTACATTCAGTGTCGGTGGTTCGTTGTGTGGGAAAGACGTAATGTGCGTCTGCTAAATATGACACTAGAGCGGCTGGGCTACTGCGTGTGTGTGTGTGTGTGTGTGTGTGTGTGTGTGTGTGTCAGGGTTGAAGAAGTAGAAAATGAATCCTTAGCAACCGGCACATTAACGAGAGCTTTAATTGGATCCTCACTGAAAAGCCGAGCCATAAACTGAGGAGAACTCTCTGGCGCCGCCACCGCCTGGACACGCAAATGAAGTCTGACAGGCCGACTCTGAAAAGGCTCTTTCCGATAATTATACATCTAACTGTAGAGATGAATTAGCAATATGGGTTAGACCTAGTCGTGTGTGTGTGTGTGTTCTCACCCCAGCAGCATCGACTGCTCCCAAGACATCAGAGAACCTCTGCTCACAGAAATGCAGCAGCACCACCAGATAAAGGCCGCTGCTGATGAACTCGTCATATTCGGACTGAAGCAGGAAGAAGCAGCGGTCAGCGAGTGTGTGCCCAGAGTACAGGACACGGTTGGCAAGATAAAGAGAAGACCGCCAAGAGCCCCCAAACGGTTTCAAAGCTGCTTGGCAGAGATTTGTGTGTTCAAACTTATTCAGATGTTTATATGCTAAATAATAGACCACCGATCCCTTTGTTTCCATAAATTCATGTTCCAGTTTCATTCAGCAGTTTATTTATTATTTTTTTGCTTTTGATTAATTAAGTAAAGCAGTGACTCACTTGCACATGGGTCCTGTATAACTCCTGAATGTCAAAGTTGTCGATGTTCAGATGTAGTTTCTCCTTGCAGAGTTCACATGTGGTGATGGCCTCCAGGTTGGTGCCTAAAAGGAAAGAAGAAGAAAAGAAGAGAAAAAGGACAACAGGCAGACTTGGTTGGCGGGGCGTGGTTCTGGTGGAGGCTGCAGGCGAGTGGCGGTGGGCCTGTACCTGAGCCGATCTTGGAGCGCAGCCACCTCTTGATGCAGTCCTGGTGGACGTGCAGCAGGCTGCCGGCGCAGCGGCACGGCTGGATCAGCGGGTTGGAAGCTGAGTCCTGCCCCATCTGGCAGATTCGGCACAGGTCGCCTTCGTCCTCGTCAGAGTCCTCCAGCAGCAGCCTGCGGCGAGAACCACGGCGTCACGCCTTCGAGACGGGACCTTCGTTTCCTTGAGTTGTTTTTAATCTCGTTTCAAATATAAAAAAGAGCAACTCAATTTCTTCATATGTTAATCTTAGCAAATAACTTTAGGGGCATTTGCAAGACTATCAGTTTTCTGTCTCGGAGAAATAAAAACACAAAAATATATCATTGCCATCCAGTACCGACGTGTCATCAGTCCAACACGTGTTTTATCGAGCCGAGGAAGGTTTTGTGTCAGCAAATCAACGCGTTTCATCCAGCTCTACGTTACTCAATCACCACAATAAATTCTTCTGTGGGCGTCGGTTACCTCTCCTTGATCATGCGCAGCTTCTCCTGATCCGTGCCGGGTTTCTCCAGCTGGCTCTCAGCCAACGGCGCCACAGAACCGCCAATGTTGTCTTCCACTCCGACTCTGCGGCGCGGTGAGAACGCAACCGAGGCCTCTTCAGGTAGCGTCTCATCCTCGAGCCGGCAGGGGCGACCAACCGCTCCTTCGTCGTCGTCTTCCTCCTCCTCATCTTCGTCGTCATCTTCCTGCGTAGCTTTATGCTCGAGGTCATCCCACCTTCTGAGTGAATGCCGCGGGCGGCCGTGACCTTCTTCTGCACTGGCAGCAGAGTGCGCACTCTCGTCCCGATGTCTTCTGAGGCGAGAGAGGAGGGGGGGGCAGCGGCCACGCAGGGAGGAAGAAAGCCAGGAGTAGCTGCTGCCGCCGCCACCTCCTACTGCGTCTCCTCCTCCTCTTCCTCCTCTTCCTCCTCCGCTGCTGCTATGGCTGCTGCCAACGCCAGGCTCTCTCCACGACGGCGTCCTTGTCTGAGCCAGGCCGCGACGATAGCCATTGTTGTTCTCCTGGATTGGGGCGAGGTCCGCCCTACGACTCCTGAGGCTACCCAGGGCGGCCGCCGACCCTCTGGCGTCGGCCTCCACACTCGACACCCTGGCCCCCTCGTCGCCGTCCACGGACTCTCCGCCCGTGGACGGGCTGTCGTCATCCAGGGAGCGGACACTGGAGGACCCACTGGAGGAGTCTTGGCTGGAGCGCCGGGAGAAGAGACGGGACAGAAGGCGCCGAGTGGAGCTGCGGCCCTCGTGCTCGCCGCCCTCGGGGACCGGCCTCGGGGGGAGGGCGCTCTCCGGCCGGGGCGGCGGAGCGGCGTACCTGGAGGTGTGCGAGGAGTAAGGGGAGGAGATGCTCCAGGAGGACTCTGGGCTCCTCGGTTGGTCCCCAGATGAGTGGAGGGCGGACGAGCCGCTCGGGAAGCGGGACGGGGTTCTGAAGTCGCGCACCAAAGGGGGAGAGCGGTAGGAGGTGGAAGATGAGAGATGGCGATTCAGGGTGCTCTCTCTGGCAGCAGAGGAGGAGGAGGAGTACGAGGAAGAAAAGGAGGGATAGTAGGCGGTCTCTTTCGGACGAGCTCCCTGTGCGTATGTAGAGGTCACCCTGTCCGTCTGATCTGAAATGATGGACGAGACGGGTTTGTGAGAGACTGGCTTATGTGTCACAATGCATTATGGGTAGAGTGTGCACATCACAAAGTATGCCTACACAATGAGGAAGACGATCCAGGAGTCCGGCCCCTTCTTTCTCCCAAATCGGACAGACTGGGCTTGTTCCTCGTGTCCAGCTCTCTCCTGGACAACAGCGGATTTGAGGAGGAAGACGACGACGACGCCGCCGACCGCGACAGGAAGCGGCATGAGCTCCACGGCGAATCGCACGCATCCTTCGGCTTTTCAACTGAAATAAGACAGTAGAGGAGACACTGTTAAGTGCTTGCTTGTATTTATTAATAACCTAAAAAGGAGTTTCACACTCAGACTAAGTAACTTTTTATACTTTTACAAGTAGCTGGTGCAGCCCGGTCCCCAATTACAATGAAACTCAAGCAACATCTAAACTCAAAATAAAAAGTTGTTCAGGTGCCGTCACCGTTTCAAAAGATCCACTTCAAGTTTACTTGTTGCTGCAGCTTGGCGATGAAGACCAGCAGTAGCTAATCACTTGAGTGCAGAGCCTGGTTCCTTTAAGAACTGTTAAAATATGCTATTTATTATTACCGTCGCATTGAAAATGTGGACGGTAATGTTTTGATCGCCGTGTATTTGTATGCGTGCGTGCATGTTGTTCACATAAGTAAAAAAGTATTAAACCGAATCGCATGAAATTTGGTGGGATGATTGGTTATTATCCGGGGACCATTTGATTAGATTTTGGGATCGATCGGGTCAAAGTTCAAGGTCATGAAAAGGTCAAAATCTTCTTTTTACCATAGCGCGGTCAATTTCTATCCAATTGGCATGCAACTAATGCCAACATGTTCATAATTCAATGCCCAATCTTGTGATATGTGAAGGTATGCGCTCTACCGAGTGCCCGTTCTAGTTATTACGATGGAGTACCTCTGCTAAGCCCGGCACTGGAGTAGGTGGATCCTGTCACGGAGCTGCCGGCTGTTCTCGAGTACAGTCGGTTGTTGTACGACAGTTTGGCCCTTTTAGTATCGCCATCATCAGTGACGTTCAAGAGGCCGGAGCGCATCCCCAACCTCCCCTCAGGATCAGTCTGGGGAAATAAAGGCAGACATTTAATGACACGTTGATATTTCGATGACATCTTGTTGGCGGTACATCGGACCACGGCTGGATTTGGGCACACAGTGAACAAATGACACAGTCCAGCTTCAGTACCAGTTTGCTCCCGCTGCCGAGGGAGGGTTCGGCCCGCGGGCGATCAGAAGATCTGCTGGAGGATGTCAGAGACGAGGGCAACTTCCAGCTGGCGGAGCGACTGGCGGCGCTGCCGTAGTCTCTGGTCGAGCTGAGGAGGCGAGAACTCTTCAGAGAGGAGAGAGGGTCAAAGCAGTAGCGTTAGTTGGTGCTTGTGCCCGGGCAGAGAGAAAAGTCAAACACGCAGTGGGACAGTCGCACGATCTCAAGTGACGCTAGCGAGCAACATTCTGATGAAGTGTACTCAGCAAAGGGCCGAGGCAAAAGACCGCAAGCCAACGTGAACAACGTTTTTAAATATCCAGAAGATCTGCTTTTGGAAACATGTTTTATGGTTGAGAGACGGGCCTTCAACCAAGTCAGTGTGTTTTGGGCAAGAAACACTGAATGTAAACCGAATTGTTTGCCAACAATAAACCTCTACAGGAAACCTTCAATGGTGTGACTGCAGACATGTGTCCCCCTTGTTAACATATATAGATTTGTAATACTTAAAATCCAGCTTAGCGGTTCGTTGGCCTGTTGTGGAACCAACAGGAACCGGACAGCGGCCAGCGGTAACACGATCCATCGAGACGGGGCTCTGACGAGCAGCAGGACTGAAATACACACAACGTGTGCCAAGGAATCTAAGCTGCCCTATAAAAATACCTCCAACATGTGTGATGTTGCTCGCTGACATCTGTCGCTAGCGAGTGCACCGTGCGCCTGAGGGAACCGGCGAGAAAAGAGCTTGCTTCAACATCCTGTCTGGAATACACCCGAAAGGCAGTAAAGCCTCAAGTGGAATAAAAACACTGAGACAGTCGGGTGGACGTGGACATAAGTATAATTGTTGACCGTTTGATCCAACTTAAACCTCTATTCCCGCTGACATTGTCACCGTATGACCTTTGCATACCAGGCCGAATTAAATTAAGCTGGTGTTCATCAACAATGACAGCAAAACACAATTTGTATCGAGTGTGAAACTAAAAGCACCGTATTTAGGACACCAGTACTCATACAGTAATTCAAGGCAGTGGTGTAGTCAATTTGAATTGTGTACACTGCATGCAAATGTTTAGATGGTGCACTGTGTATGAAACAACGCGATGCAAGGATCCCAGCCTCAGGCCATTTCTGTGCAATAAGCCCGGAGGCTGCGCAGTCATCCTACCTGGCGGTCCAGGTCGGCCTTGTAAGCAGACGAAGTTCTCGGGAAGCGGTCATTGTTCAGCACAGTGTCCCTGCTGTACAACCGGCTGCATCCAAGTGACGGCGAGGAGACTGTGGGACTGGAGGTGTAGGACGGCCTGGAGCTGGGCAGACAAAAAGGAAGTCTGCGAGACCTGGAGTCCATCACGGATTGTCTGATGATGAGAAATCAGATTTATATTATTGCACAATAGTTTAGACAAGAACTCGCTCACAAATGCATCTTTTATTTCCCACCCTGAATGACATGAGCCTGCGACTTCTCCATCTGTCTAGTGACCACCAGGTTTGGTGGGGCGGTGTGCGAGTGGGTCTCTGGAAACAAAACAAGAGAGACTTGCCACTGTGCTGCTTCCTGGACTTGGTATCCCAGCGCCTATCTTTGGGACTCTGAACTCTGTCACATGAACATGACACTTCCATTGAGCGAGCGCTCGCACTCTGAGCAGTGCGTCTGAACAAGCGAGACACTCTGCAACACTTATGAGACACTGGGATCACATCTTATTGAGCTGCATTACGAAATTCAGCACATAGTGCAGAAAAGAAAATTGTAATATTCTCTTTTTTGTATTCAAGTAACCTGTGGTGCAAGTCAGAGGCACCGGTGGACCTGAAAGGAAGAGTTGGGAGTTTCCCACATCGGGTGGTTCAGTAAGAGTTACTCCCTGGTAGTGATATGGATCCACGGACATGAGGCACCTGTGGTCAAAGATAGCTCGGCGAGCCAGCGGCCTGTCGGACTGAAACGACCGGCAGGACAAGGCTGTCAAGCTACCAACATAGAATAAAAGGCATTTATCAACAAATAAAATAGCCAAAACACTTGGAGTAGTCGAGGGAGTAAGTGTTAAAGAAGACAACAAAGAGATCAAACATGTGTCGGTGTGGTTAAACTACGAGTTGCTGCTGGTCATGTCTACGTAACAAGCCTCAGATGTCACGTCTCCTGAGAAACAAACTCCCTGCCATGAATCCTACTTTCACAGAGTAATATATCATAAAGGTTGAGTTCATGTAGCGGGGAAGGGGCTGAGGTGCTGTTGGGTTGGGTTCACCCCAACAGAAAGGTGCTTCACGAGGGAAACGCAATGAAACAGCGTCACGAGCCACAGCCTGCACAACCATCACGTGGTCGTCGTTGTGAGGCAAGGATGTGTTGCAGTGGCTTTAAAGACGTCAAAATGACCCTCCCAAATGAAGACTGGATCACAAGACCTGGAGCCAAGCCGAGTATTCAGTGCTGGAGCCATGACGTCACAACGGGGACGGCAATTAAACAGCCGAGAGACAGTTTAGTCATGAGCTTCAAGCGTCACCTTGGTCACGTGATGTGTTT
The DNA here is from genome assembly GCF_029220125.1 of Pseudoliparis swirei. Lineage (NCBI taxonomy): Eukaryota > Metazoa > Chordata > Actinopteri > Perciformes > Liparidae > Pseudoliparis > Pseudoliparis swirei. The sequence goes on along the minus strand of NC_079391.1, from coordinate 18,099,465 downwards.
GTTACGCGAGCCAGCATCACCGCGCCTGCTGCTGCTCCTGCAGCCAGACACGCTGGCTGGTGATCGATGTTTTTTTACCGTCGGTCTCAACCAACCTGCGGAAGACGGCTAACTAGCTCCCTGTTACCTGGCGAGAAAGCTAACCAGTTAACGTCAGCGGAACACCAGTTGTGCAGCACCGTGTACATATTTAAACGGTGACAATTAGCATTAACCGTAGCCTCGTGTTGTCTCCATTAACATACCCGGTGTGTCGCTAACGTGTCATATGCGACGCTCAGCTCCTCGTTAACGTCACCGCGAGACTAACGTATCTAACGTTAGTTAATGAAGAATAAACTAGCCACCTCTCGCGGTTAGGTTTGAAGGGTTCGCTGCAGCAGCTGACATCTCGGTGAACGCTCGCTTCGAGGCAGCCCCGGTTAGCTTGTCGTTAGTTCGAGACATTTTTACGGTAACTAATCAGTGGCGCTAATTTCGACGTCAACTGCGAGCGTGTTAATCGTGTGAGGCGACCGGTTAACGCTGCGTTCGTTCCCGACTCGACGTCAACATCCTCACCTTTTGGTTTCGGTCGTCCTCGCTTCTAGCACAACAGGAGCAATGGCGTCTGTGCGGACTGCTGTTAACACAGGCGGTCACGTGACTTGACCCGGAGGGAGTGGTTGGGAGGACTGCTCCTGGGCCATTATCACGACTCATCCCCGGGTTGTGGTTCTGGGTTTTATTATTTAGAAGGGATACATTGATGCACCAAAAGAGGAGCAGACACATTTATGGCACTGATAAAAAGAAACCTTTTACCGTGTTTGACGCCTCAAATAAATGTAAATCCCAAGCAAAGTCCAACAGCGCCCCCATGTGGCGTAGGTAAGGAAGTAAATCACATTCTCGTTTTGTTTGTCTTCCAACGCTAATATTAGGTGTTAGGCCAACACAGGCACACGCACACTTGCTCAGTTAAATACAGCATTTGGGCTCTGGAATAAACCCATTAAACCCAACTTGAAGAATAAGATACAATCAGTGAGTCTGACACTTTCTGAAAATATAAGGCACATGTATATATATATAAAAACGTGGGCCTCAATTTTGATTTGTTTTTTCTGTTTTCAAAGCAGGCTTCAGGAGATGCTCAAGCACTCAAACACATCAGGCCGACCAGGTGCTTCATGAGGATGTGTGTGTACAATCCTAAAAAAGTCTTGCCACTCTCTATATGGCGGGAAAGAAATGAAGTTCTTGTGCACTAGACAAATATGTGTTTCTTATTAATGGTTTTAAACTATAAGAAATAAAACAGGTTCCGTATATGATGTTTGCGCGATCCATGAAACTTTATTGTGTTTGCATTTGTACTTAAAGATAAATATTGTGCTTTTCATTATACTTTGCTAATTAAAATTTACCAACAAAATACAAATTTACTAACAAAACAAATCGTAGTCTTATGAAATAATAAGTATGCTAAACTACCTCACAGTAAATAAAAAATACAATAACATGCTTAATTTTTTATAATATAATAATATTCTCAATATTCTGAAAGGGGCATTTCTAAGCCTTTTTTGTTTACCTGAAACGAATATATGTTGCTGATGTACTTCAAAGTTAACTTAAGGAAAGTCATAATTTCTTGTACGTACAGCAATGACTTATTTCCATCATTGTTTGACATCTGGTTATTACGATTACAGAATACTGGCTTGATAAACCTCACACTCGTCAACTTCCTGATGTGATGAGTGGCGACATTAATCCAGCATACAACGCTTGATACAGTACAATGAGAAGTGAATCGTACAAGGATGTGATAAAGGAATATAATAGTGTGGTATGGAAGGAGAGAGCTCAAACAGTGTGTGAATCCTTAGATTTTTTTCTTTTCTTTTCTTTTCTTTGATCTATTCCCGTACATGCGTTAAAATGTTGAATTAATACATGAAAAATCTCAATTGTAGCAGTTTTAAATTGCAGTTATTGGCTTAAAATACATTTATTTTATATTATAATATCTCACTAACCCGATTTTGACTAAACTGGGGCATGTGATGCGCCTGACGTGCACATGGCATTCTGACATTTTGAAATGACTGCCCCAAGGGGGACGCTGTGAATACAAGTCCAAATTAATAAGTGAAAACTTTGCTTACAGCTACTTACATGCTTTCCAGCACTACTGAGCAAATGCCAAATGCTGAACAAATGTTTTTTTTCTATGCGAGGCATGGACATAGAAAACACGTCTAATAATTTAACATCTCCTCCCAAAGACAAAAGATTTGGAGCAGAGCGATAACCTTATCAGAGCACGCTTATACAGTAGAAAGCTTCTTTTCATCTTTTTATCAAAACTGTTTGCAATTGAGTCTGTGTTATTACCCAGAGAAACTTTGTGTTGAGGGGAACAGGGGTTTCAAAGCAGCTTCATCATTGGTGGAGGCGGACATTTCAGAGGTGGATCTAATGCACGGTATGAAACACAATAAGTACAAAACAAATTGTCTCCATGCATTATGCACTAATATGAGGATAAGTGCAAACATATGCTTTAATAAGCAGCAGGAACAGTGAATCATGTCAATAATCTCACATACTACATGGTGAACAGTGGTGGTTGTCGTAAACAAGTCAATACATTGTGCATGGTGCAATCTGTATTACAAGTTCTGTATTTTAATAATTGATTTGTTGGCTGCATGTGATCATTGTTTTTGTAATATGTGTATATTTTCAGGCATGTTTGCATATATTGGATAGCTGATAGCAGCGCTAGATGTCTGTTGGCTAGATGGAGGGAGATCTGAGATTCAAAAATATGAAATGATCATATTATACACCAGTGTTTTTTAAACAGATAAGGTTCTGTGACATATGGAGGATAGTATAGCTATTGATTCTAAAATAATTTGAAGTGGCCTCTTTTATGTAAAGCCGTGTGCAGATTGCATACGAAATGCATATATTACCAGGCAGCTTTGTAATTGTCGTGTGTGCTCTTTGTTTATGTTGTTGCTGTTATAATGATCCCACGACACTTGGAAATCTGGGTCATTTTCTGTCAAGACAAAAATAACACACACACATGCACGCACACTTATAGTGCATGATATATACAGAGTGCAATCCAGGGCTGACGTCATTATAAAAACCAGAGAAAACTGAACCACCGAGGGGCGCTGCAGTTCACGCCGCCCCCCCCCCCCCCACCCAACACGCACACACACACTCGTTACATGCACTTGTTTTATTTGCCTGCCAAAACTTGCTGTTTGTTTAGTCAGGCAGGCAATTAAAGCCCATTTCAACAGGTTTAATTAGATTGATTTGAATAATTGTTTTTAAAAGGCCTCGCAGATCCGGTCGTCAGTCACGGTAAATCCAGGATTAGCGACGTTCATTCGATGTGCATACTTTAATCTTCATCTAATCAAGAAAAACCCTGTACATAATACTTTCTATTTATTTTGTTTACCTTGTGTTGGTTATTTTGAGTACAATTAAGATATCATTTGAAACTGTAACACACTTCGTTTTGTGTGTGTGTGTGTGTGTGTGTGTGCGGGCTCAGAAAGGTCAGTTGCAGCGAAGAGGCAGCACTGTTGCGCGGCAGATGCATAATAATGTGAAGGTCAACGAGACACTCATGTGCTCGGTAAAACGAAGGCCCGGCGAGCCACCAGGAGTCGCGTGTGTACACCGGTGAGCGGCGATCAGGCCCGGTGTCAACGGAGCCGAGGCGAGCGGAACCAGAGGTGAAGGAGAAGTGAGAGTGAAAAGGATAAATATGGGAGGGCGGCGCAGCAGATTAATTACTGACAAAAAGGACGCACGACCTAGACAAATGAGGAAGTGCACGCTCTGGTGAATTGGGGAGGAGGATGCGCAAACCAATTGCGGGTGTGCAGGCCACTGCCCCCCCTCCTGCCCCCACCCCTTTTCTTCTTCTTTAAGAGAGACTGCAATCTCTCCTCCCCCAGTGCTGCTGATAGGATGATAACGGAGCATTCCTTGAAGCTGATTCTCATTCATGCTAGCTGTTACAAGGGAAGAGCACCCCCCCCCCCCAACACACTCCATATCCTCACCCACTGGGCCCTGCTAACTCTTTCCGCCATAAGATCATGGGCATGTAACCTGAGATGTGCCTCCTCTTACCTGACTCCTCTCGTTTATGTGTTGTGCATATGAGACGCATACCTACCTGCCTCTCTGAGCTCTTTGTTCCAGCCATACATGTTGGTGCAAAATCTGAGTTTCCTTCTACAATAACAAGGAATACTAATAATACTAATACTAATGGTGACTTTTACCTCAAGTTTGCACTGCTTTTCCGAATCAGAAGGCTTTAAATAAATAGGTTTTCACAAAGAGATGTTGATGTTCACACTCTGCTTGTGCAATTAACTTCAACTGGAAGACACCGAATAACTGCAAGAATGTCTGGATTTGTCCAGGTCTGTGTAATCACAAAGGAATGTCCCGAGACATTTCTTGCTTTTCCTCCGCAAAACCCCTTTTTTCCCACGGCTCGTCCAGATCTTCAGAATCTGCTTCCTCTCCCTCTCGCTGCCTCCCTGCCCTTCCTCCCTCTCTCTCCCGCCCGCTCTCTCTGTTTGTGAAGACACATGAATGCCACAAAAGGCTGGTTTATAGGCGAGTTACAATACGATCCCAGTGTCCCAGAGAGCACAAAGAGCAAGAGTCTGTGCCCTCTGAGAGAGACCTCTAGGAAGAAGCGTCCAGGCTTAGGCCGGGAGTTATTTCCAGCGTAAAAAAATCAAAGACGCAACACAAACTTACTAAGCACATATTGTAAGTCCTTGTCTCGGTGGAATGTCCTCTGTTGTGTTGCTTTTAGAAACCTCCTCACCAAGAGATCTTTCTTTTTTTAAAGGTTTTACAGAACAACAAACCTCAGGCCACAGAGTTGTGTGGAGTTCAGTGCTTACGGTGCACTATTTCTGTTCCTGATGATCTTTGAGCAGCTTGGGCAGACGATGTGTTAGTGTTTTTATTTCTTTTGGTGAGTCTTTACTCAATTGAATATGCCGCCGGGCTGTATTCAAAGTGTGTATGGGCCCGCTTCAAAACGCAGGACTGCAGACAAAAGATCAGCAACAATGGGGGGGAAAGCAAGGCCACATGTGTTAACACTTTGGGTCACATGTTTGAGGGGGCACCGTCAAAATGCTCGTGAGCTATTTGCGGACATTCTTCTCTCATAGGGCAATCAGCGACTTTAAGTCGTATCAGTGGGAGGTGTTGTCTTTAAATGTGTTCCAGGCCAAATGGAAACCAAGTCACACACCTGATGCTGAGTGACTTTGTTTCAGCGGAGCAATGTTTCCCCCCAAATCGCCGGCCGCTAAAGAGGATTTTCCGAGGATTTCGAAGAACATTTGTTGGTCTTAACGTTAACAAAGTGACATCTGCCTCCCTGCATACACTGCCTGCTGCTCTTTGTTCAGATGAGCACTGAGGGGAGAGCACATTGAAGGCAGAGATGATGTCACCATTGTGATCATTACTGGGCTGTGTGGTGCCCTATTTTTGACCAGGCGTCACTGAGGGCAGGCCAGGATGTCTGCCTGCATGCAGCCAGGAGGAACAGTGGCCTGCCAGTATTAATTAACACAGGGCCTGTTTTCATGGGTCCTAAAACCGTCTTAAGACCGGCCCCTCGGGCCCACCAAGTCTCAGTTCAGAGGCTCTCCAGCGAGCAGATCGTTGGAGCAATCTGACAAAGGACGTGTTCTTCACCTCGCTGTCCGGGTTGTTTTGTGTCATTTATTAAGCACTGCAATAAAAGATGTATTACATGTTTCCACTATTTCATTCTTGGACTAATAACTATTGCATCTCTACAGTTCCTGCTCAACATCAACGGTCAATGTTTTATTTATTATTATTATTATTATCATTATTATCATAATTATTATTCAGTAACTAGTCCTGCTGAGCCGTAATAAGACTTCAGTTCGATGTGAACTGTGAACTGTGTCTGTTGAATAATATATTTTGCCAATTAAATAAATGAATGGAGCCATTTAATTATTAATACAAACACACACAGTCACACTAATAGAAACACCCATATTTACAGTCATGTTTCAAATGAATAGTAATTTGCTCCGGGGAATAAGTGTGGAGTTAGTTTAAATTAGTAGTTGTCCAGGAGGCTCGATGGGCATATAAAGGACTGTAACGCTGTAAATGAGTTTATTATTTCACAACAAACCTGCATTTCATATCCAAGAGATGATGCTCTCTTTGATACCATCGTATATCCTACGGGGTTAATTTATTATTCATAATGAAACTTTCCCAACATGCCGGTGTGACAGGCTGACTGACAGATGTAATCACCTTTTGACTTCAGCTATCCGCATCGTTGTCACTCATGGCACGTAGGCACCACACTGTGTATTGGTCTTGTACTTTTGATTCAGTCGGCTTAATTGTTGGAATTTCTGTAAAGAATTCCCTCCCACGAGGCTCTGAGGGATTGCCACGTTTATCGGTCAGTGAAGACGCACTTTCTGATTTTGTTATTGTGACCAATAACACCTATAAATCCACAAGATTCCTCTCAGCTCACTGCTGATGTTCTCAGTAAAGTTGGGGATTTTAGTGTGCTGTTGGGCGCCATAAGGAGGTTTATCTTTCAACACAATGTTTTTTTTCTCGAAAAAGTCTCTTTGTTAAAACACAAACAGACAAATGTTCAACCTTTCTGTAAATGAGAAAAAATGGAAACCCTCATGCCTTTGTTATTCTTTGCTGAATACAAAATTATGACTATTTTGCTTCGTTGTTTCTCATTTCTACCTTGAAATATCGTGGACATTATTCAAGATCCAGCCAATGTTGTGAGAGGATGGGGGGAGGTTGTTCATGTGGCTTTAATAATCTCATGCTTTGCATATCAATCACTCAATTTTGTCGGGGAAGTTGCATCTTTTCTCTCAATACTAAATGAAACATGTTCAGCCGCGGGAGCTCCGATCTCTCCAAACACAACCTTAAAGTATTGCCGACATTTGGTCTCATTTTATGCATTTGCTGATTAAAAATACTTTGCATGCTGGCCAGCATTATGCATGTGGACATTATGTCTGCAGGGGGGGATTTTTTTTTCATACATTTTATAATAGGCTTTCTAACAGGCTCAAACACATAAATATGAAAGCTTGTTCAATAGATGGATTTTTGATGGTCTCCACACGCTCTATCTGAAAATAGCTCATATGTTATGCAATGACATTTTCCCCTGCATTTAAATGAGACTTTAAGGTCTATAATTAGACCATAAGTAGCATCCTGAAACAATGTATTAGTATCAATTTTACATTGGATTTGTTTGGGCATTCTGCTTTTATTTCTATGGAGAAAAGATAACAAACATGATCAAACATGAAGGACAAACCAAAGTCAAACCTAGCACACAAACTGGTATGCACAACAAATCAGGCCCAGGGTTGTGTGTTCAGTAAGATCTGCTTGACATGTGCTCGAGCGCGGGTGCTGAAACCACTCGTGTTTAAAGATGCTTTTTACAGTTATGGAGGCACGCAACATACCTCGAATCCGAGTTGTAATTATTTCAGTTTCGCTGAATAGCCGCAGTATGGATGTATGTGCCAGCAGTAGTAATAGTAGCAGTGCATTACCTTGACAGGTGTTGAGAATACCGTCGACACATTCCAAGAGAATGGAACACATTCACAGTTGTTTTTCTACTCTTCTTGTACCAAACTCAACCTCTCAGACGCACCATTTAATTTAATAATTCTCTTTTTATGTTGTCAAAACAGTAACGTTCTCCTATTTCCTTTGGCTCTTTTTCTACTTCACCAATTTAGGTTTTAATAGAACACGTCCTCTCCAACGCGAGAAGTTTCCTCATGAACACTCGTCGATTTCTACAACGGACAAGGAACTGATTCATTTCACAATCTTTGAAAAGCCCGTTGGCCGTTTCAACACCACTCGTGAAATTTAGAATTTCAAGGTCTTTTAGTTTTAATCGTAAGACACAATAACCTCCAAAGCTGTCACTATATCAGGGTTGAAGTCTTTTTTGCATCACAAATGCTTGACTTGTTGTAGTTGTTGCATAACTAGGGCTAATGCCACATTATTAAAAGGGGCCAAATCCTCACTCATGTGAGTTTGGCGAGTCCCTATAAAGTCGCTGTTCACACACACATTCTGGTCATGTAACACAAGGCATGGCTAATTTATGATTAGTTACGAGCAACACTTTCAACCCACTGCAGCGCATTTTACTTTATTCCGTGTGCTTTGATCCACATTTTCAGGGAACTCTGCCAAATCAAACCTGTGAAAGTAAACGCTTAAAAAGAACAAGGGAGCTGTACGGCTGTTGATTATGAACACTGTTTAAATCTCTGAAGACTGATTAGGCCAACAATGATGTTTGTCAATATGAGCCCAGAGCCTCCGGATTAGCATTTCAGTGGAATCCCATAAAAGGTAGCTTACCTATGCGTTACAAAATACTACTGGGTGAATTAATAGAAGTGTGTCTGGTCTCCATGGAATTACAATAATGTCTCTTATATTCCAGGTAATGACCGTGCATTATTCAAAAACACGTGAGTGTGTTTGGACCTTGTGCATTTTGTTGGAAGAGACTGAAAAACAAAACCAACTGACTGGTGTTACAACTGCTCCACAGCGTCTAACTAATGCCATGTGGCTTTCTATGTGGGTCACAGAAGAAATCGAGGGAAACAGCATCACCTCAGTAACGGGCACTTACCTATCAAATTATACTGCACTGCCAAAGACATGCAAGTCCAGTGGACCCAAATCAATGCTGTTTGTATGTAAACTGTGATAAATACAGCGCTAAAGCTCGAAATTCAACTGTGAAAGTCATTTCCTTCGTAAAAATGCCCTCGGCTTCATGGGTCTGAAAAACCCCCCACAATGAGAGAAATCAAAGTCACAGAATGTAAGTTATATCAGTTTGTATGTGTGTGTGTGTGTCTTTTTCTTCCTTGTTGTTACGTCAGTTTCAACCCTATGAATGAGGGGAAATGTTACGCCACTTTAATCTAAGTTGAATAAACCACAAGCACTGTAGTTAACTGTATTCAGCAGCAGGGCTCCTCCTGTGTGATATTCACCTGGACTGAAAATACTAGTTTGATTATCTTCGCTAAACCCCTGCACTTAGCAAAGATTTAGCAAATGGAAAATCTGCTGACATTTTGTGTGTCGTGTGTACACACTGACGTGGGCAAAGATGTGATCCAAGGACGTTTGGCTTGACTCGGGTTGGGGTGACATTTATTTGTGATCTAATTCTTCATGGAGGGATGCATCACTGTAGGGCCGGGACTTGTTTCTCCACTTTCCTGGCACAAATGACTCCTCATTCCCAGAAAAGCAACATGCTAATGCTCTCTCTCTCTCTCTCTGTCTCTCTACCTCTGTCACACACTGACAACATGTGCACACAGACAGCATCTCCTCACTGAGTGACAGTGTGAATGTACCTCATCAAGGAATGAGTCACTCTACTACTCTGCTATTATGATGATTTCTCCCTTCTGTGTATTACATCACGCAGCAGAGGGTTCTGCTCCGTTACATTCACCACAATAAGCACTCTCTGAGTGCACTCATTTCAACCGTGCAGTGGTTTGTTAGTCAGAAAACATTATTAGCTGATCCTCCAAATCACTTTTTATCGAGTTTTTCCCATTTGCATTTACTGCACACTGAGCTGAAATGTTTTTACAATTCATAATGCCGACATTAGGGTGGCTAAAAAATAATTTGTGTTCCAAAAACACTTGTTTCATCCCTGAACCTGCTTCCTGCAGTGCCTGTGGGGTTAAAGGTTGCTGATTAATTCACATTTCACCGTCACATGGATTCCTATATGCCATTAGGCGTAGTTCTGTTATTGGGTCCACACAGTCGAAGCCATTTCATCGACTGCAAACCTTTTTCAGTCAGGGGATGATCGGATACCGATCGATAACGGCGTTCATCTGGCATAATTGCTGAATTTCGCATCAGCGAGAGAATATGAGCACTATTACCAATATTCTATAGCTGCCGCAAATTGGTCCCTTGTGCTTTAATCACACAGGCAGTTCAAATCATTGACTTTGCAAATCATTACATCTCACAAGGCCTTGTGTTCAGGACCACTGATGTATTGAAAGAATGCAGCAGAGACGAGACGCGACACGGACAAGAAGAATAATCACAGTCCGGGCGCTGGTTTCTTACATGAATCCAAAACAAAAGATTACATTAAACTCAACTATTATCGCGGTGTGAAATGTTGGCGGCAAAGGGGAACAATACCGCTTTCCTGACTCCATACAGCAGAGCATTTTCTTCATTTAATTTATTGGGTGTTTATTTAATAGTTATTATGTAGGACACAACAGTAAGTGAGGCCTAATTCATTGCATGAAAAAAAGACATCCTGAGGCCACTTTTTCTTGCGTGTGAACACTATTTTAAGCCCCATTTATAGTGTTCACATTAAACATCTCAGAGTTGCTGGAAGCTTCTTGTGTTAATGGAATCCCACATCGCGAATTGTGTGGGGAGGAGAGCAGATGAATCTGTATTCCCCGAATATGTCTGGGCAAAAATCAATAAATGCAAGCACAGCTACTCGCTTCTGACGGCTGTCCCTGTCTTTGCATGGCGGACTAATAGAAAAATAATAATTAAATCCAAATCACCACATTAATTTGTTTTCCATCAGTCTCAGGAGAGATCTATTTTTTCTTCTCCTGTTTCTTTAGTGGCTCATTATACTTTCTAATCAAGACCAAAAAAAGTCCCTCTTTTAGACAGACATGCTGTCTCCCTTCCCCCTTCTCTTCCCTGTGGTGTGCTTTCTCGCATTGCAGTCATTGTGCTGGCACTTATTATGTTACAAATGACCGAGGTACGGCAGGCATTCTCAGTGTGCATGCAAAGAGGGCCCACCCTTCTATGCTGCGAGTGCCTTCTCCTAATGACGATGCTCAGAGTGCCCCCCGACACCGCCCTCTCCCCAATCCCCGCCCCCATGTGCTCTCTTTAATGAAGATTCTCCAATGCAATTAAAAAATCTTTGCTTCTTGCTGCTACTGTATGACAAACAGAGCCACTGTCATTCCTCATGGCCTGTCATTCCTGCTACGAGAGGCGGAGGAGATGAAGAAATACACCAGGGTGCCAGTGGCTAGAGAGACAGATTGAGAGGATTGTGTGTGTGTGTGTGTGTGTGTGTGTGTGTGCGTGTTTGAAGAAGAGCAAAACCCCCCATCTCAACAGGTAATGGAAAGGGGCAGAGAAGAAAATCAATGACCAAAGAACATGGAGAGCAAGCTTATAAAATGGCTTTAACTGCACAGCACAAGCTGAATAAGGGGTTCTGTGTCCATCCTCCAAACTCGGGTGATCATGAATGTTTTATCAGACTCCACCCCCCACCAGCACCTTTTCCCCCCCTCCTCTTTTTATACAAAAAAATGATCTTGGAGTAACATCTTTGCAATTCTTGCAGCGACATCAAAACCGTCAGGGTGACACTTTTGGGAGGCTGTGACATAACGACGGAGAGGACGAGACAGGATACATTTATGGTCATTCATAATGTTTATGAAGCATTCATATGAATGTGCCTGTAAACCAACACTCCATCACGCCTCTAACAATGAGTTCATTGTTTGCATGTGATTTATGAGGTGTGTATAAACTAACAGCGAACTGTTTGTTAATCCAGTATAATGTGCATTGAAATGGATACAAGCAGGGGTGACGTGTAGAAAGACACACACCAGTTGGCTCTGGATCTGTGACCCATCCTCTTCTTCAGCAGGGTGGGGCGTATAGGAACAGTTGCCCACTCCATCTGCAAAAAAAAAAAAAAAAGCTCCCTACCACCCCACCCCCTTGTTGTTTTCCAGTTGAATGAAATAATCTTCCCCCGTCTGGAAACCCAGTCTGGGTCAGAGGGCCTGCTTTCAGCCTGTTGCTTATTGTGTGTTCAGAAGAGGAGGTAAAGCATACAATTATAGGCCCAGATGGCTGTCTTTGCCAGGCAATGTATTGATCCTATCCTGAGGAAGATCTGTCCCATTTCTCGTTTTGTTTGGTAAATGCCTTGTTTTTGTTTGATCATGTATCGTCTTCTGAGGGATCATTATTTGGTCAGTTAATACTGAGAGACACAAGGAGTTTTAGAGACTGAGTATTTAGAAATGACTGTAATTTAGATAGATAGATGGATAAATGGTTAGATAGATAGATGGATGGATAGATATAGTTGTGCATACATGTTATACATTTTGAATCAAGATACATAGCTGGATTGAACTCATTAAACAAATAATAACTGTACATATATGAGCAAGTGTGTGAATGATAATATTACAATCAGCCTTTAAAAAAATATTGAATCACTGATGAGTCCAACTTCACCTGGCAGAGCTATCAGTTTTCTAATATAAACCATCATGATGTGTAATCGATGAAGTCATTTAACAAGGAAAAATGCAAATATTCTCTGGTACCAGGTTGTTCTAATACTGAACCTAATTTATGTAACTATTAAAACAAAATATCCATAAAGAAAACAGAATCAAGCGTTGTTGTCTGAAACGTGAAGAGGACTGAGGCTACACTGCATGCAGGTATAACGTGATGTCGTTTCTGTAAATCCACCTTCAATGCATACATTCGAACCATAATCGACATAAAACATATTTAATCAGACTGATCAAAGTTACATTAAAGTTGTGCCTTTTAGAAGAGAAAACTGAAATTATGGTTTTAATAAAAATAAAAATAAATTATTAGATATTATATATTTTAACCGCAGCCTATTTATTACGTTATTTGTTTACTCTAGTGGCCGATAATCGCCATAGGTCCGTGCGCTTTAAGGCGCCCCTAACGACAAGATAACTAAAGTTACCGCTACATCCCTAATGACAACGTCGCATTTAAAGTAATAACGGTCAATAACTGAATCCCTCGCCGACTGCGGCCGCTGCACAAATAATAAGTTTTCTTTGTGTGGCAGTAGTGAGCTGACGTCAGGTCGGTTCCTTGAAGTGGAGCTGAATAAACCTTGAGAAGAGTCTCCTTCAATCTGCTGTTAGTAACTAACACACACACTCACTCACACACTCACACACCGAGACTCAATTACTGCCCAATTCCCTTCTTTATCATTCGTCCCCGACCTCTCTTTCATAACCAAAACCGACCAAGGGAAAAAAGAGTCGCGAAGAAGACCGAACCCGAAGTGACAGTTGAACTAAAAACCCACGTTGGAAATAAGTAAAGTGTCGAAACAAAAAAAAGGTAAGTGTTTTATTTCACTGACGTTGTTTTCCCCTCATCACAGCGCGAGCGACGGGCTGCGGAGAGCTCCAGCTTCGTCTCTACTTTCTTCGCTTCTCTTCTTTCTGTTTTTATCTCTCCCGGTTTATGTACACTGGTTAATAGATAGTTGCTCGTGTTACGGTGTAATTCACCCGGTCGGTGTTTTCGCTCCCGGTACATTCGGGCGAACGTGTAAACTTGTTTTTCGTGCTCTTTAATATAGAAAACGAAGTGTTTTTCTCTTCTTCTTCCTTTCTCCTCTTCTGAGTGGTGACCTGATAGTGGGAATCGTCTTTGTGTCCCTCTCTCCCGTTTCTTTCTCTCACTCGGGCCATTTGATAACTTGTTAAAATGTTGAGAAATGAAACTTTTGACGGGGTTCATGTTGTTGTCTGTTCCGCCTTTTATCAACCGTGTGAACGGCGGTTTGGGTCGCGTATATTCCGGTGCTGGATGTTCGCGAGCACCGTCACCGTGAAGAAGAACGTTAACTAGCAAGCAAGAGGCGCCGGGACTGCCGTTGGTGCTCGCTGCGTGTCCGTTACTAGAAATGCGTCCCGTGTAATAGTCCCCCGACGCGAAAATAAAACAATTAGTGACAAATACATAAATATCCCCCTTTCGGTTCCGATTAAGTTTGGACGTGAGCGGTTTTATTCGTACGTTTCCCCGCAGAGAGTTTGAGAGCTTTCCGCGTCGCTGGCCGCCCGCCGCGTCGCTGCTGTCGCGGCCGCTTCCTCAAACCGAGAGGCGAGCTAGCAGCCGCTCGGCCGGGTTGTTGAAATTTATCCCTTTGTGTATATTACAATATCCTCCATTTTTTCTGCCCCTTCCAAAACAACAAGCCTCTCGCCATCTTGGTTATTTTAAATTCGTCCCCTAAGCACCCCTACATAACCCCCCCTCCAACTATCTCTCACACAAAACACACGGGCTACTTTAAATGGAAATGGTTCCACGTTTTTTTTTTTACTAAAGTTTTAGACTTGAAAGAAAAAAAAACATGAGACGGAAGATTGTGTCCTGTTTGTGGTTTTGGGGGGGGTTTAATGAAGGTGGTTAGTAGACAGATTGTCAGCGTAGATTAGAAGGCAGTTTTATCTAAGGAGAGGGGGCAGTTTGTGTTCGTGCTCGAGACGTTTGGCTTCAGAAAGCTGATTTAAAGTGACGTAGTGGTTCATGTCAGCACCGGGCTGTTGGGGAGGCAGGTGGACATGCTGCTCCAGCCGCAATTACACGAAAGCATCTGTGCTATTTCTTTTTGAGCGTATATGTTGCTAAATGAGATTTGAATGTTTACTCGGTGCTGCCTTGTGTTTTTCTTTGCAACTGAACATGAATGAATGAAGGAAGGAAAGAAGGAAGGAGTAAAGGAAGGAAGGAAGGGAATTAATTACCAGAAATCCTATGAGGAGAAGAAGTCCAAATGAAATGTAACTGGATGTCACTGCCAAATAACAAGTGATTAGCCATCCTTTGAATCGCGGAGTTGTTTGAAATAAGTATGTGATTACAAATGTATTTATTGCCCTTTAAAGAAACCTTTATTGGTGTACTTGTGTTGTTTACACGTGAGTTGAATGGATGATAGATTCCCTGTCGGACATATTTAAGACATGCACACTCGCACATGCATCTCTCGCCATCGCACACACACCGTTTTAATCACCTCTGACTGAAGCCAAAACACTGGTTGGCGTCGGGAGACTCGAAAAAACGGTGACCTTGTTTAATTTCTGTCACCCGTCTCACAAAAAGGTGTGATTATATGCCATTGCATTTGCTGTGTCCCTCATAGTTAGTTGCACTTTCTTCCCCCATGTCCTGTAAAGCAGTGCAGGAAAGAGGATGAGTGGGGGGAAAGAGGACACGCCGAACAAATGCTTTGAAATGGAAAATGTGATCATTTCACCTCCCACCTCTTTTGTTTGCCCGTTTATTGCTGCAAAGCTGGAGTGCAGAGGAGCAGATGTTTAGCCAAACATGAAGGCGCGGTGCCTCTGTCCTTATGGGGATGGCTCTCCCTCCTCTCGCTGCTGATGCATCGACATGACAGCTGCTTGATTTCATGGAGCTGCTAAGAAGCCATTAGTGGTATCAGTGAATTGAAACGGAACAGTGTCTCAGTTTTCAGCCACTATTATAACTATCTGTTGTTGCCGTCATTTCTGTGTAGATTGGTTTGAGAATGCGTTGTCTTTATATATATATATATATATATATATATATACACTCCCGTTCAAAAGTTTGGGGTCACTTAGAAATGTCTTTATTTTTCAAAGAAAAGCACTTTTTTCAATAAAGATAACATTAATCAAAAATACACACTATACATTGTTAATGTGGTAAATGACTATTCTAGGTGGAAGTGTCTGGTTTCTAATGAAATATCTCCATAGGTGTAGAGAGGCCCATTTCCACCAACGATCACTCTAGTGTTCTAATGGTACATTGTGTTTGCTAATCGCCTTAGAAGACTAATGTCTGATTAGAAAACCCTTATGCAATTATGTTAGCACAGCTGAAAACAGTTATGCTGGTGATATAAGCTATACAACTGGCCTTCCTTTGAGCTTGAAGTTTGAAGAACAAAATTAATACTTCAAATATTAATCATTATTTCTAACCTTGTCAATGTCTTGACTATATTTTCTATTCAATTTTCAATTCATTTGATAAATAAAAGTGAGTTTTCATGGAAGACACAAAATTGTCTGGATGACCCCAAACTTTTGAACGGTAGTGTATATATATATATGTGTGTGTGTGTGTGTGTGTGTGTGTGAGCTGCAGTTTCAAACCAACCGAGACATGCTTATATATTTGTGCAACGTGTTTCCCCATAATGTGTGAGAGAAAAGAGTGAGCGAGAGAAAAAGTGAAGAAAGGGGAACAAATCTGTCAGTTTGTTTGCCATGTCGGTTTGAAATGAAAGCACACTGAATGTGCGACCTCAAGCACACTCAAATCAGAGATGTCTCTTCTTGCCAGGCCCCAAAAAAATAAAAATAAAAAATCAACTCTGGGCTTGAGTTTCATCCCCTCTCCCTCTCCCTCTCTCTCTCTCTCTCTCTCTCTCTCTCTCTCTCTCTCTCTCTCTCTCCCTCTCTCTCTCTGTCTTTTTCTCAAATTGGAACTGTTGTTTTTGAAGAGATAAAGAAGGACTTCCGCTTGACTTGAACATTCAGGAATTAAGGATAGACATAGTTAAGCTCTATTTGCATGTCTACCAAAGTCACAGCAAACGGTTGCTATTGACTAAGCTGATTAGGTGAAATTAGGTTCACGAGCTCTGTGTCTGGGGGTGCTCAATCTGACAGAACTTGGACAGCTTTCGAGAAGACAATCCCATGTGCACACATGGCTATATTCTCTATAATCCTTTTCTATTGAATATGGGGCTATCTTTTCTTCCCCTGTGGAGGAAACCCAAAGTTTGTGTTCTGTTGTAAATGAAGTGAAGTGAGATTTCGGTGTGCACAATGTGTGCATATCGATCAAGTCATCAGCATGGTTCAATGTCACTTTGCACTGGGAGGGGTATCACAAAATGAAGGTATCAGGCGTGTGAATGACATGTCGGTCAAATACACGTGCATTATGAGTCTTCACTTTTTTTTATGTCATAACACGCCATTTCTGTTCCATGACATACTCACTAACACTTTCTCATAATCATCGACTTTTGTTACAATTAGCGCTCAATCCTACATTATGTCAACGACAACTTGTTTCCACTTGCTGCAGAATAAAACAGAGTAAATAACAAAATGCGATACTAACAGCGTGGCGATCTCCTTGGCTGATTTCAGAAACTCTTCGTGTTATTGAATTAGGACATGAATTAATATAGCAGCGTTTTGGGAAGAGTTTGCATTTGTACAGGATCACACCTATAGGACAGGACCGACAACAGGTCTGTCTTTCAATCAGAGGATCGGCGGTTCGATTCCCCGCCCTTGGCCCTAGGCGATGTGCCCTTGAGCAAGACACTTAACTCTGACTTGCTCCCCGTAGCTGTGTCTACGGTGTATGATTGTAAGTCGCTTTGGATAAAAGCGTCAGCAAAACATTTTATGTGACAAGAGATAACATAATAACTCTTGCATTACAACACTCATGAAACCCTATTTTACTTTTTGTGTTGGTATGGTATATAAAGTATGTAGATACATCCTATCCTTAATATCTCATGCCATTTGTACATGTATTTAGTATTTAGACAGAGATTAATTAGACCTACAAACAGCCTATTGATAAGAATGGCCATCTGGGAGCGCTGTCAAATCTCTGCATGCTAGCGTTGACACAGAGCTGAGAAGTTGAGAGAGGAAGTAGAGGTCTGTGTTAACCAAATGATTCAGGAACTAATGTTAGACGGACTCCTGATCATAATTCCTCATTCCTTGCTGACCATCGGTCAGCCATTCACATATGGATGTTCATACACGCACACAAAACGACAATTACGAATGAAATAATGCGCCAAGAAGCGGAGGACCGGAAACGGATGTGTTTTCAAGTCGACATTAATCCTAAAAGAGGTAATGGTCCTTCGAGAAGAAGCCACATTTGAGCGAAAGAGGCATTAGACTGATCATGCCTCTTATTGTCACGGATCAAATTGGTGCTGCTGCTGTGTGTCTGTTTTGGCCCCACTGTTGCCGTGGCTGTGTGTTGTTACGGCCGTGCAGGCAGCTCACGGATTGGTACGTGTTTACATGGCCGTGCAGGTTAATGTCCTCTCAGCAGGAA
Organism: Pseudoliparis swirei; assembly: GCF_029220125.1. NCBI lineage: Eukaryota > Metazoa > Chordata > Actinopteri > Perciformes > Liparidae > Pseudoliparis > Pseudoliparis swirei. Next base: position 18,081,330 of record NC_079391.1, on the reverse strand, counting down.
AGTTGGTTAGCTCTCAGATCATCTACCTAACCTTATGTTACCTTGCTATTTTGGTAACGCCACAGGTTTTCTGGATGTCCCAATAATCATCAGGGTGCACCAATCATTGTCTAAAGTGCACGGTCGGTGTCGGGCTGGATTTGAGCAGAACTGTCTGTTCGTATAATGAGAACTGCATCTGTGTTTCGAAAAGCCGAGCTAATGAGATAGGACACATAAGCCCCTCTGTTGTAACAAATGAACAATCTCAACTGTTAATTAACCCTTGTGTTGCCTTCGGGTCATTTTGACCCGATTCAATATTTAACCCTCCTGTCGCCTTCGGGTCAATTTGACCCGATTCAATGTTTAATGTCGGTGTTCTTTCGGGAGTCGACAAACAAACATAAAGTACCTCACACTTAAACTTGGAAAACAATATTAATTCTAATAATTTCCTGGAGATTTTAATAGCTGGGGTCATATTGACCTCAAGGGTGAAATATGTTAGTAAATATAAAGGCGACAGGAGGGTTAAACATTGAATCGGGTCATATTGACCCGAAGGCAACACAAGGGTTAAGACTAAGCAAATCAACACCCATTTTAGTTGTCTGTACATTTCTGCGTGGATTACATACGGTGGATTAATTACCAAACAATAAGCGGTATAAAGTGCAAGTGGGTCACCCCGCGTTGACTTTCAGGAGGCAGGAGACAGAGCGGCCAAATTTGGGAGGGAAAGGCGATAAGCTGCTTCTTCGCTGCTCGTCCCCTGGGCCTCTATTTATCATTCAATGTGAGAATTTCCTTGATGAAAGTCAAGGTTGTTTGTGCTCACTCTGTCTCGTTTGGATGTCTGTTTTTTTTCTTTCTTCACCAGCAAGGTGCAAAGGTTGATTTTCCCCTCCAAAGGGATGCCTTGTTTGGAAAGTCCAGGCTAGTTTATTTTGATGAAATCTCAAAAGGTCCCGATGATTTTTCCACTTCAAGGTTGTTTTTGTTTTCCAACATTAGCGTGGAGGGCGAAAATACAGATGTACTTCTTGTCTTGTGCAGCCGTGGAACAGCATGCATACGAGTCTGCATCATTTGCTGTTTGCCTCCATCACACAGTCCCGTGGTGAAGAAGATGGTCTATCACTTGACGTTAGCTGGAAGCATCCATTTAATGTGGTCTTCATAAAATCAAGAGCGACATTAAACAAAAAATAAATAAATATGGCAACATTATGAAGTGAGTTCTTCTCTTAACCCTCCTGTTACCTTGAGGGTCAATTTGACCCCATTCAATGTTTAATGTCGGTGTGGCTGTTTTTCACTGTGTCAAACATATAAGAAATATCAACTTTCTTATTTATTTAAAGGGCTATTTAGGTAGTCAACAAACAAACATAAAGTACCTCTCACTTAAACTTGGGAAACAATATGAATTCTAATAATTTTCTGGAGGTCTTAATTGCTGGCATCAAATGGACCCCGAGGGTAAAATATGTTAGTAAATGTAAAGGTAACAGGAGGGTTAAAGAAAACTAACATGAGTGTTATTTGGCTTCAGGAAACGGAGAAGTGTAGGGTCTCTTAACATGAGCTGAAATAGGCTGGAGCAAACAGAATAAACAGGATGCCCCCCCCCCCCCCCCCCACACCTCCTCCCTGTCTATATCGTCTAGGGTCCATCGTTTTATTTCAGGAAGAACTTGATTATGGAAACAAGGTCTGGAAAACCTGCTATTTGACGTTCACCCCACCTTGACGTTCTCAATCTGTAGCAGGGGACCCTGTACTTACACTATTCTCCACGATCCTCCAGTTCCTCCACTTGGATGGAAAAAAGGATACCGGGAATGGAAAAGAAATAGGAAGAAGGTTTTTCGGATGTGGGGAGGGGAACGATCTTGTTTTTCTCTCCTGGTGTGTCTCTTGGGTCAGTGGGGTTCTTGATGGTACGATAGAATAGCTTGTAGCAGGCAGGGGAGCTGTGAGCCTCGGTGGGTGTTAAGACGCACATAGACACAAACATCTACACACACACACACACACACACACGTACAAACACTTGCTGTCAAAACGTTTATGCATAGGGACAGGACACACACATACACCCACAAATGCATAAGATTGTGCCTCCACAGCCCCTGTTTATTGATCTTCTTCAGCATTTAAAATCTGGTCACTCCTGACACAAAGGCTTTTTTATTTTAGCTGCGCTGGCAAAGCCCGCTCCAAGCTAAGCCAGAATTTTAAATATTGAACTCTTATGGAGCGCCATGAGAAATGACAAGGATGGGAGGGGAGGGGGGGGGGTAAATAGGATAGCAGGTTTGAGCTGTGCAGTGGCTCTACGTGTGTTTGCTCAGAATAATGTTTTATGTAAAGCACACCCTTCCCTTTCATGAAGTTTTTATCTGGAATTCATTCCAGAAGAAAAAAGTCACAGAAAAGATAGAAGAAATAAGCATTCAATCTAAATGTAACTGGTGCTGACCTCCATGGCCTCACCTGGTTAGCAGCGCAGGCTGAAATGCTAGCAGTCCTTGGATTAGTCATGACTGGACTTGGGACTAGCTGCTGTTTTTAGCATTTTGACATTAAAAAAATGGATACTCATGTGTGGAGAGGCGACTCAACGCTGTCTAATCCACAAAAGCCCTGCAGCACGCAGTCTCACAGCCATCGCCATGTCGCCCTCTGAGTGTAGTGTGTTTGCTCTCTCTCTCTCTCTCTCTCTGTGTGTGTTCTCACTGCACACAAAACAAGGTATTGAAACATTTATTCACCCTTTCTTTTCTCTACTAAGTGTCCCCTTAGTCCCAGATGGTGTGGAGGAAATGATCTGACTCGCCCCGTTCACACACTACACTTTGAAATAATTTGTCTTGAAAAGGTCAAAGCACATTGCAGCGATTTCAAAAAGCTCCCCCACATTGTAGTGGAAATGGATGTTGCACTGACTTTTCTTATTGAAAAGCACCACCAGGCAGCCAAACCGCGAGGGCTTCCTCCTCAGCCAGTCCAACCTGCTGCTGTTGTTGTTTTTCCTCTTGTCCTGTTATGAAAAGCCGAGCCCTGGCATTGTCCCTCTTCTCCCCCTCTCTCTCTCTGTCTGTCTCTCTCACCCTCTTGTCTGTCTCTCGCTCTCTGGTCGCTTGTGCTCTCTCTCTCTCTTTCTGAACGATGACACTGAGAGACAGCTGTAACGTGAGACGCCTCTCGATCCTGGCAGGGGCTTCGAAAGCCGAGGCAGAAGGGAGGGAGAGGGCCTTTATCTGAGACCGGGGGCGCTGACCTCCCTCATTCCCCTTCTCTTTCTCTCCTCCTTTCTCTCCCTTGTCTCTATGTCAGCTAGCATATCCTATCCTCCACCCCCACCCAGAAGCCAACACTGCACTCAAAAAAAAAAAAAAGTGCAATGTGAAAACACTGTCTCCCCCCCCCCCCCCCCCCCCCTCCCTCCAAGCCATAACATAAACCTGGTGAATGAAAGTGTGTTTACAACCATGTTGAGGTGCATGTTGCTTTTAAATCTCGCCATCTTTTGTCTGATAGATGCGACTCATGTTATGTGGTCCAGGCTTCAGAGCATATAGTGAGTGATAATTGAGTGGCATATGTTTGTGATCTCTATGAATTTGTGTGTGTGTGTGTGCGTTTGGATGTAGATGGAAACATCCACACACCCTCCAGGCTATGGCTGCTAAATCCTCTGTGAGAGCTCCCGTGTGTAATCCAAACATTTAGAGCTAATTTAAGAATGCAGGCAGGAGCAGCATCCTTTAGGAAACAACAGCTCTCTTCTGCTCTCTCTCTCTTTCTCTCCCTCACCATCCTCCACTGTGTGTGTGTGTGTGTGTGTGTGTATGTGTGTGTTTGTGTGTGCATGTCTTGTTGTCGCTGGAGGGAAATGAAAGCACTCAATCACTCACCTGTCAGAGTACTTCAAATTCTGACCATAACACACACACACACACACATACACACACACATATACACACACACACACGCAGAGACACATGTGTGCATACACATTTACCCCTGAGGGTTTGACAGGACTGGCCCTTTATTGACTCCTTTGATCAAGGAGACAGCAGATCCATTTAATAGAAACTGCACGTGCTCACACACACACACACACACACACACACACACACAGACACACACAGACATAGGCATTGAAATCAAAGTAGATTCACATCTGCTCTCCACACAGACCGACTGTAGCTCTTTCCTCGCATACAGCAGAGCTGGTAGTCGTTTCAAATTGCGTCTGTGTTAGGTGTTGAATACAACCCTGAGAGCCAATACTAATAGACGTCACGATGTTATTTCACCGGGTGCATGCCAACCGTTTCTTTGTCATTGCCGTTGCCATTACACCGATTCAGCTCCGATTGGTCTCTTCGCCACATCTTGTGTTATTCTGTGGAGGGTTAATCATATCATGATGCGAGCGCTGCACGGGTCACAGGCATGTTCTGTTGGCCTTGACCCCTGTGCTCCCCACTTGAACATGTTTTGTGCTGAGTGTTTTGGAAGGCCAGTTAGCCAAGAGGTCGCTCGGAGGAGACTTGACAGCTGCGTTGGTCACGGGCTACGGCGACCTTCACACGTCGTCTTGATGGATCATCACGGCTGTAACGACACACACAACCTGTTGAGCGGGCCCGAGCTCGCCCGACGATCCGCCGGTGGTGGTTCGCTCACATCACGGACTGGTGTCGTTGTTCCAAATGCGACTGCGGACAGTCACCAGCGAGGCCGGGTCGACCGCACATCTGAAGGAGATTTATCTCGGAAGAAAAACAAGGGAAGGAAGTAGATTGACTAATGTTGCAACGGGCTCTCTGCCTCCATGAGAAGAGTTATCGTGGCAACACAAAAACATGCATACATACACAGGCAAAGAAAAGACAGACGCACACAATCGTGCCTGGTATTTCATTCATATATATATATATATATATATTCTACCTCTCACAAATGGATCACACTCATGTTCTGAGCTTTTCGCCAGTCTCAGAGCGCTTTACTTTGTGTGTGTGGGTTATCCGTTCCCTTGAGATGGGACTTGCTCTATCAAGTCAAGGAAGAAACCATTTAGTGGAATGACACACAGACACACACACACACACACACACGCACATGCAGCACAGGGAGGCCTGGAGGATTTGAATTGCACTTAGACAAACGTTTCTCACGCAAGTTCTTTATTCCTCCACCCGCTCCCTACTTCGCCCTGAACGTACACTTACTCACATACAAAGGTAGTTGCACAGAGATTCCATTTTCAGTCAGCTTTCAGCCCCAGATCGTGTAACAATAAAAGATGCTGCCCTGCAGTTAAACACTGCCAGTAAATCACCGGGCAAAGAAAGCTGGGAGAAGCACTTATTTTTAAGCAGCATGAGGGACCACACTCGGGGGAAGGCGGGTTGAGCAAGATAGGGTAAGACAGAGAGAGAAAGAGAGAGAGAGAGGAAGAGAGCGCTTCTTTGTGCACTGTGTACTGGCATTGTGTGTGATGAAGAGATGAATCACTGCTATTTAGGGATTGGTTTCCTGCAACTGATTGTGTGATGACTCGGTGGCGGACAGACTGTCAAGACTTGCCTGTTTTGTTCTGGGGGCTTCAGGAAAATGTCTGCGGCCAAGTCTCGCTCGCTCAACTCCCACAGGGCCCAGTGTGCCAGAGATCAACAGAGACAACAGAGGCAAACACCTCACCAGTGTCGCTCTTCTAACAAGGCATCAAATATTAAAAAGTGTGGGATTTTAGGCCCCTCTCAATGTGTGTATTTTCAGAGTACACTTGTTTTCCTTGCTCAAACAGCAACAGAGGTTTTTGCTAGAGGACGCTCACATGAAACATGGTGACTGATTATTTTGTCTCTTTCTTCTTTTCTCTTTGTCTTTCTCTGTCTGACCCTTGTATTTAACCCTGTTCAGAGGCCCGAGAGCCACTGTGTGAATCTTAAAACGTAAAGTCAACATCTGTGTGGCTGAGGCACGGGGCGTTACTTCAGATTAGGGAAACCAAGCGAGACGATTTAGACAGACGTCACAACAGTTGTGTGGCATACTGTCCATGTGCGAGCATGCCTGGAGTGTAAATGCAGGTAATTCTAACTTTGCAAAGAGTTCCTATTTTTCTGTTTGTTTGTTTTTTTGCCTCTCAAGTTAATTAGATGGAAATGACTAAGTAATGATGGCTATAATAACAAATGACAATTTTATTGTCACTCAGAAAGTAATAAGTTCACGAACATGACTTGGGGCAGTCATTTGTTGTAACACTTTGTTTGTTATAGGCAGTAACAAATAGCTTTGTGTAACGTGATTACATGTATTCTCCCAAATTAAATGAATCCTTCGGTAAACCGTCTCTTTGCTTACGCAAACACGAGTTGTGAGGATTTCTTTCTGGATTGTCCGTCAGACAAAACAAGCGATTCGATGATGCCAACTTGGGTTTTTAAAAGGCACGTTTTGATGTTTAACAACCCAAATGATCAATGGAAGAACTATCTTTCAGAATTGAAAATGAAAACAATCGTTAGCTGCAGCCCAAAAATGATGATGCTGACATGATTCGTGGGGACAGTTGAAGACGGCTCCAAGCGTTAGAGAAGAAAAGTGTCTGTTTTGTGATATTTTATCCATCTGCCATTGATCTAAAACTGCTAAGATCTCACAGTAAAATGAGGTTAATAGACTAACAGCCTTACTGTCAGGCAGGCAAATGATGGCAGACAGCACTGGCGTTCCTATCCAGTGTAATCCACCTGCCTCGTGGCTGGCAAATCATTTTCTGTGCTGGGGCTCTATGAGCACAGATCCTTTAATCATCCACTAATAGGCTTTTATGAAAAAGCTGAAGATGAATTCAGCCTACCTGGCTCTCTGTTATCATTATCACTGCGATGAGTTATCAAAGTATTTGTGTGCGTCTGTAGTCTGTGCATATGTGTGTGTGTGTGTGTGTGTGTGAGTGTGTTTGTCAGTCTGTCTGCGTAAGAGTGTAGATAATGAAGGGAACCATTGCAGTTCGATCACTGCGATTATCATCAACACCGCCAGTCCGGGTCATTTCTGCTCACTGATAAATTGAGCTGTAATAACAGATGTGCGTTGCATTATGGGCCTCAGACTTTGACATAACTGGAGGGCGTCGAGAAAGACGGAATTAACTGCAGTGTATCCACTCACCTACCGTGGCAGCCATTGAAACAAGTTCTAGGAACATTTACAGGAACTATGAGAGAAAAAAAGATAATAATAAAGCAGTGAAAATGAACTATGAACTATGAGCAAGATTCGGTTGCTGAATTCAAAATGACAAAATTGTACTAGTTGACCACATCCGTGTGGGTGAAGTCCCCACCAGACTTGATTCTGCTGCCTGTGACCAGATGGATGTGTTTACCGTCAACAGAACCTTGTTAGATCGCTACCCACACACGCTAGAACACTGTTTGTGTGTTGAGTTGTTGTTGTTTGGAAATGTCGATCAGAGCCTGCTTCCCTATGTCTGTGTGCAAGCGTATGAGGAGACGTTTGTCCGTCCTTTCTCCTTTTCTTTTTTTTACACCATTGAAACATGCTGACATCGTCACAGAAAAGTCTTCTCAGAGAGTTTTGCGTCAGTCGGACGTTTGTCGATATTAGAGAAAACGCGCACATGGATAAAAGCGGGAAGAACCGGCGTGTGTTTGCTTGCTGCACGCAGCCGAATATACATAGCAGGGTGGCGTCTGTTATGGTGAGCTGCTCAGATTAGGCTCTGGCTGTAAGAGCACAGGAGGGCCTTAGAGACAATGCACGAGAGATGGGCGTGAGAACGTCGGTAAGGCTTGGTTCTCTGCAAGAACTGTCTTGTGTTTGGGGAAAATATCCACACACTCGAAAGCTCCAGTGTCGAGATCCATTTCTAACAAACAGGTTTTGCAAGAAAGGGCTCGGGGAGAAAGAGACTTTTTGTGGATGTGAATATCTGTGTGTGTGTGTGTGTGTGTGCCGCCACAGCTGTGTTTCAGACGTCACTATACTTTTTGTTTGATGTTTCTGAAACCTCAAATACTAAGCTGTGTAACTGTGAGTTTGATATCCAGGTAGTTTTAGAGGGCTTCGTTCCCCTTTCCAAGGCTCCCGGAAGGAAAAAGAGAAAGTAACGGCACTATCGCAATACTGCTCATAATCTAACAGTTTTATTATCATAGAAATGGAAGCGTGCTGGAAACACATTTCATTCAGCCAGACTGTATCTGTTATCCTGAACCACAGTGATCTCTTTTTGCTTTTCCTCCAGGTGTTACAGCAGTTATGTCAAAGAGCTGAAGACATCTCGAACAGTGAGTACACAGTATACTGAACAATATTCATGTCTCCTCTCTTTCACTCTGGTGCCCCTGGTGTATGTACTCTGCGTGTTGCAAAATCGTTGGTGCGTGACTTTTTTAAATATATATTGTCACACACTTCTGCTTTTACAGTCGGTTTTTTTCTTCTTTTCTATGGCACAACAGAACAAACTTGCAGACTCCTCCAGTTTCAGGCCTAATTTGATTTTCATTCATTCAGTGAAAGAGGATGTGTTTTTTTCTTCTCCCCAATTAAATTTAACAAGAGCCCCTTGAAAAGTAGTTGTTATGATTGCATTACAAATTCGGGGGTTCATTCAGTGAATCAAGCAATGAATTAGATTTCTCCCATTCTAATCAGAATATTTGTCTGAAACGTGCGCGCCTAATAAACATCCTTTGACTCTGCGCTGTGTTCAGGGCCAGCGCTGAATGTAAATGGTTGTTAACTGGGACTTACAGGGTTTCCAGGTTAGGATCTTGGATGGCGTTCGCCATGTGCAGCGTCAATCCCCCCTTCCACTCCTCTGTCCCTTTTTTTCTGCCCTTTCTTTTTCACTCTGCTTTCTCACTCTGTCTCTGTGTGAGCACTCAGGGGCGCGGCTGCATCCTCAAGGCTTCAGTTTACACACACACACACACACACATGCGCGCACACACACTCACCAAGGTGGCAGTTTGTTGTTCCACGCAGAGACAATGACTTTGCACTTCTCTCTCCTGCCTTGCTTGATGGCCTTGTGCCTGCAAGTGTGTCACCAGATCAAATGGGGATCTTTTATGAAGTGTTTCTTTCTCAGAATGCGGAGGAACTCACTGAAACCCCCGTTTCGGCCGTGAGTGGCTCTTTTGGCCTTGTGTGTGACTCGACCTGATTCTATCTAACCGTTACCGCCTCATCTCTGGCCGTGAATGATATTATATCCCCCGCTGATTTGGATCGAGCTGGTTGTATCATTTGTGATAAGTATTGATGAGCCCTCTCTTGGGGAATCAATTTCAAGGGTGGTGGATGGGGGTGTGTGTGTGTGTGTATGTGTGTGTGAGGTGGGGTAGCCTTGTAGATCATCCCCCACCACTGGCTGTTCCTAACTGGTGTCTTGGCTGCCTGGCTTTCCCTGCAGCCCCATCGAGGAATGAGCACAGCAGAGCGCGGGGAAAGATGGAGCTCATCCAAACAGCTCTGGTGTAATTAGCTGACATTTGTTGCTTGGAAGACAAGAGAAGGAAAAAGGGAAGAGCTGCTCAACACAAGCACCCAAAGGAATATGCAAATGTTGAGAGGAAAAATTAAAACAAGGACTATTGTGTCTCATGGCATGGAGATATAATTATGTTACATTGTGTGTGTGTGTGTGTGTGTGTGTGTGTGTGTGTAACATGAACCTGTTGAACTTTGTGTGAGCATATTTGCCAGTGTCTTGCCACTTGAAGGCATGAAACCATTGGTCTCCGGAAAGGAATAATAAATACATCAGGGTAAGAATTGACTTCCTCTGCTTTCGATGCGATACCTTTTGTCCGCTGTTTGGCGTGCTCGTTGGGCAGAGCGTGTTTTTCAACTACATCATATCGGTGTTACGCAACCAAGCTACACAGCACCTTCGGGAAGCAGCCATCCGCAGCCGGGCTGATACTCTGGTTCCAGGAAGTATCGCCTGTGTGTGTGTTTGTGCGCAAGCATTCGGGGAGGGAGTGAGGTGCCGTAATGAATGTGGACCGTCTTGTGCTGAAGCCAAAGGTGCTGCGTGAAGGAGCAGCAACGCTTACGCGGCTCCCATCTGCTTGATCCGAGACTGAAATGCAATGCCTGCTAATGACAAAGTACTGAGTGGCTGGGAGGTGGGCAGGAAAAAAGGGGGAGGAGTGCGTGCATGTGTGTGTGTGTGTGTGTGTGTGAGTGAGCGTGTGAGTGAGTGAGGGTGCGTGTTGTGTGAGTGTGAAATAGAGAGGAATAAAGGGAGAGGGAGAAGGAGAGAGAAAAACATCTCGAAGGTCAGGAGCAGCGGGCGGCCGTCGGGGAGAGACACGTGAGACAGAGATAGTCTTGCGTCAGCCCCACAGCAGTCCGCTCTTTATGTGTGTGTGTGTGTGTCCTGTGGGGCCAGCATTTCCATCCGCATCCCACCGTGTGTTCCAACGGCGCAGCATGCCAGTGGTTCTATTCTGAGTGTCTTGATCTGCAAGGATAGACAGGCAGACAGACAGATAGATGGATAGATGGATAGATGGATAGATTTGTGCATACATGTTGTACATTACGGCACTCAGTCATTGAGGCACAGATAATTTTTTACATGGCTCTTGTGTCAGTGGAAAGGGGAAATTACACCTTCTCGCCTGAGGGGATGGAATTTGTGTGTCTCGCTGCCTGTCACGAGAGCTGAATAGGGCTTCATCAATCCCAGCAACTCCTATCATTTTTCAGCTCTTATTCATGAGCCCTCTTTGTTTCTCGCAGTCTTCTTTTTTTCTTTCCCTTCCCAGTGCCCTTTAAACTGCTGCTCTGCTAGATTGGGGAAGTGTTAGAGATAACGCCGAAACATTTAGTACTTTGCACTTGCCTCGGAGCTAAGATTGTTTAAAAAGCTCCTGTGAGATTTGTCCTCGGGACAGGGAGCGTTGTAGATTCAACAGACACACTCCCGGCATTAGTTCAGTCTTAACGATTCAAGTCTCTCTGTCTCACACACACACACACTCTCACACACACTCTCACACACACACACACACACACAGACACTGATCGCTCCCTGGTCTCAACAGGGTTCAGTCCTCTCGCCAGACTTTTCATTCAACAGCCTCTCCCCTCCTTGTCACCGTGAAGGGCTGCAGCGTGGGGCGAGGCTGCTCTTTTGCAGACCCTTGTGCATGAATCACTGCTCGCACCCGGGGAGCCTCAGTCCGCTCGGGGGCTGCCTGCCCCGACGATAATGTGCGTGGTCATGAGGGGGCTATTTTGAATGGAGGGTCAGACAAAACAGGAGCTAAAGAACCCATGCTGTGAGCTTTCCCAGAGAGGGCAACAATGGGAGTGGGTCTCTGTGTGTCTGTGTGTGTGTGTGTGTGAGAGTGTGCATGTTTGTTGTAGCAGGGAGGAGATGTTGGATACACAATGCAGAGTTTTGGGTGTCATAATGCAACATGATTGCATGCCAGTAATTTATGAAACATAAGGAGGTGGGCCTTTAAACCCCCCCACATCACAAACCTTTTAGCCCTTGCACACACCGGATTGCAATTTGAGCTCCTCGGACTCAGCCCTAATGCCTATTTGGCTGTCAGGTTTGAAAACAAGACACGGTCAAGCCTTTGCTTCCATGCACACATCTACCAACCGAGCGATCACATCATGCTCACTCGACATTATTTTCTACTGCTCGGTGATTTCATCAATTACAAAACTGTAGATGGGTGTCATGCTGGAACATTTGTCACGTGATTAAGTAAAAATATAAAGTTCTGTTTGGTCAATCGATGTCTGGACATACAATCCAAGTGTCATAATAATAATGAATCCGTCACATGGTTTATGGGGTTTAAAGGTTCAAACCTGCTTGTGTGCGCTGGCATTTTACATTTTATTATTGTGGGTCGTCACAGAATTCACTGTTGTGTTTACTGAATATACACATGTTGCTTACATTTCTGAAAGTCAAACTGTATTTGTTCATATGACTATTTGTAGCAGACCACACACCATCTCTTTATCTCTCTCTCTCTCTCTCTCTTTCTCTCTTTCTCTCGCATACAAACACGCCACTCTCACCCGACGGCAGCTGTTGCCCTATGAGCCTCCAGGTTTATTGGGTCTATCGGCTGTGTTTATGGCCAAACCACGTCTCTTCAACTGTCTTTATTCCATGCTCTCTGTTTCTACCATGGCCCCTTGTCTCTTGACATCCTCCACAGCTCCCCCCCCCCTCCCATAACCTCTTCCCCAGATCTTCTTTCCTCCTCCCCTATTTCAAAAACCCACACGCTGAACACATCGCCGGCTGTGGACCTGGTTTTCTGACTACAATGTGTACGCCTGTGGCTGGGAATCGTTTGCCCCTACTGGGCCTATGTGTCCCAGGGCCTGTCGGCCAGGCCGGGTTGTACCCTGGATACAGCTGCAGTCCAGAGGAGCCATTAGCAGTGCCAGGAGGCCCCCAGCTCCCAGTGAGGGCTCATTACTGTATTTGTGCAGTCACACTTCTTCTATGAAACACAGCAGTGTGTCTGGTGAAACTAGCCAGCATATTGAGCCTCGGGGAAACCATTACGGCTCCATTTGGAGTTCTGAGAGAGAAAGAGAGAGAGAGAGGAATAGAGAGGATGAGACAGGAAGAGTGAGGCTTCATCGAAAGAGCGAAGAACAAATATTAAGAATGATATTAATCATTGAACACATCAAGCTTTTCCTGTACTTAACTGTCGGAGTGTTTATTGGATTCGAGTTGCTCTTTGTTCAGTCTGTGTGTGTGTGTGTGTGTGTGTGCTCTCTGAGGCCCAGTTCAGCTGTCTGGTCTGGTGTGCAGATGGCCGAATTGAGGCCTCCTGAATGAGATCCCTTTTTTTCTTTCCTTGTCTCTTTAGCCGTCCTTGTTTCCTTTCCTCTCCTCTCTATTTTTTCCGACTGGGTTCCAGTTACCATTTACATCCCTGGCTGCCTTCTCTCTTTCATCAGTGCATCTGCTGAGGGCCATCTTGGGCAGAGGAGAGTTTTCAACCGCTCTATTTTTTCTCCACCCCTTCTTTATGCGCCTCTCAGGGCTCAGCGCGGCGGCTCTACGCGGTGGCTTTGGAATGAAATGTCTCTTAACCGAGCCATGTGCCCCGGAGCTACGGTAATTGCAGGTGAAATTCAGCTTCCTCTTTAAAATGCCATCTCTCATTTCCAGTTACCGGCCCCCTCCGTATCTCTCGCTCTTTCCCTCCCTCCCTCCCCGCCTCCTTCTCTCCCTCTCTCTCTTTCTCTCTCTCCCTCTGGCTGTCTTTCAGAGGCGTGTGAATCCCTCAGCCCCTGTCGCGTCTCTCTGCCCCAACAGACACTCCCACAATGCACAGCGCTGATGGTTGCACAGTGATATGAGCCATGCAGAGGAGAGGGAGGGCCGCTGCCTCGACACATACACACATACAATATGTGTGTGTGTGTGTATGTGAGAGAAGGTGTACATATGACAGATACTGAAAGTGTGTGTTTTGTTTGCGAATGAGAGAGCTTATACATCCGTGTGTATACGAGAGGAAAATAGGTGTGTTGTTGTGTGTGTGTGCGTGTGTGTGTGTGTGTGTGTGTACAGCGTCAGCAAGGCGTGAGCTGTGTAGAGGTGACATCAAGGTGAACACGGCGTGCGGAATGCTCTGTCGACTCGGGAGGCAGCAAATGGCTCTGTGGCAGATGGAGTCTTTGTCAGGGAAGAAAAATGGCAGCTCAAGAGCGTCAGAGAGACAACCCCCCCCCCCCCCCCACTAGCACACACACACACACACAAACACACACACACACACACAAACACACACACCCACACCCACACCACTTTCTGTCTGTCTACATCTATCTTGTTTCTTTTCTTGCACAGTTGGTAAAACACACACGCATGTACACACACACACACACACACACACAATGCACATACACTTATTGACACACATGTATCCCCCCTTCCTCCCTCCTTAGTGAGCTGGGCTGGCGGGCGGTGACCTTCCCCTGCTCGGAGGGTTCCCTGGCTGTTTGATCAATTATCCCTCTCCCATTGTTTACCAGGAAGCTTCGAGGAGAGAGGAGAGGAGAGAAGGCTCAAAATGGCCACTGTCAGGTGGAGGGATCCATTTCCCTGCCAGCGGAGTCGGTGGGGGTTAGAGAGAGAGAGAGAGAAAGAGAGTGAGAGAGCGATATAGATAGATAGATAGAGAGAGGGAGAGACAGAGACCAGAGCTGTGAAGCATGCTTCGAGGGAAGGGAGGAGCGTCTCTCCCCGGCAGCTGGGATGAGATGACATTATAGTGAAGGTTCAGCTCTGACAGTGGTGACCACTTGTGATGCATAACGTCGTCTGTTAAAAGCTCGTTGTTAGACTCCTCACATTTGGACAATCAATCATTATTTGTCTACATTTTAAAAAGAGCATTTTTTTCCGCTCTCAGTGCACAAATCAATCGCGTATGAATTTCTGACTTGTGTTGTCGTGTCGGCGTAATGCTGCATACACACACACACACACACACACACACACAGACACATGCACATACACACACACGCACGCGCGCACACACACATCTTATACATAATGGCACAGTACTGCAGGTACATGTCCTATTTTTAGAGTGAAGAAGTAAGGGGGGGGGGGCATACTCTAAAGGTCAGGTGGCAGAGAGAGAGAAAAAAACCGAGTGGAAACAAATGATGCACTAAGCGAATGACACTCTGAGGTCCTGCTTTAATATGTATGTATCGCAGGTTGATGGCTGATTTCATTAGCGCCTCTCATTGTTATGCATAGATTGTCCTCCTGCAGCAAAATGAATATTGTATTCACACACACACGCACACACACACACACACACACACACACACATTCACCCTCGTACACACATACAACAAATCGCGTTTTCTAGGGAATACTGTATGTTTGGATCTTGCAAAGGGCTTAAAGAAATGGTTGATGTTTCCACAAGCTCTTATGTGCGTCAGCTATAATTAAAAAAATTTACAGCGCTGTCATTTTAACACAGGTTTTTGGCGCCGTTGTGAAAAATTCCTGCCAGGTAGTCGGGGTGATTATTTAGGGATCCATGTTGATATTCGAGGGAATTCTTCTCATAGCGGAAAATAAAGGACATCTGTGATTAAATGGCTTGAGCTGACTCAGTCATGTCGTGTCTGAGGGTTCAGATTACGTCCCTTCAATTCACCTAAATCTGTGCGTGTGTGAGAGAGAGAGATAGAGAGAGAGATAGAGAGAGAGAGAAGTATCTGTTGAGTGGATGCCCATTAGTCTGCATGTTTACGTGAATGTGCCCGTCCTCGCTCATACAGGATACATATGCCGAGTGGAAATGCCTGGCCGCCTCTATCTAATCCTCCAAGATGACTGTGTTTCAGCAGGAATTCCAGTCCTTAGTGGGACATGAGCAAATGTTCTGTGCAAGATATTAATAGCTATTGTGGGCGAGAAAAAAAAGAAGAAAAAAAAAGCTTCTGCATTTTTCCATATGTTTTGTAAGGAAACAGTCCAGCTGGATTATCTCTTGGTCTGGAGCTTTCTCTTGTCTCAACCAGCACAAGTCCAAGTGGTGTCGGACTTGCCAGAAACACTCACACACACACACACACACACACACACACACACACACACACACACCTACACACACACACACACACACACACACTCACACCAATCCGCTTGCATTCCTCCCATCTGAACTACAACAGGCTATCACTGATTAGCATGTCTAAACTCAGAAAGCCACTCTAATTATTTTTCCATTTTGCTCTCATATGAATCATGGATGACGTGGCTGCATTTATTCCTGACATACCTCACGTTCCTTGCAGTCACAGCGATATGTTTGTCCCCTTTCTATTTGTTGCCTGAGAAACCATGTTGGCTTGTCTTCTCACATTTCACACTTGGTTTCATCCCCTTAACCCCCAATGCTCAGCCTGGATGGGCTGCCTGACCTCTTGAGTCATGGATGTTAGACTCATCGGCATCACAAGGGCCAGAGTTGGTTTTATTTTGCCCGGCGATTGTAAGCACAGACCGGAGCAAACGTTCTCGGATCAGAATGTTTCTTTTTCCCTGTAATCCACTGTCCTTCTTTCTCAACACCTTCGTCATGTTTGATTTCCAAGCTGTTTGTTTGCTTCTTTTTTTGTTGTTGCCCCGTTTTCTTTGGATTTGGCCTCCTCTGACAACATCATTTCATAGTCCTCGTGAGCATCATGGTGTCTGGTATTTGAAGATGTATCAAGTATTAGAAAGCAAAGCAAAACACCCACACTCAATATTTCTTTCCTGAGTTGGCGCACACACACACACACACACACACACCCACACACACGCACACACGCACTAACACACAAACAGAAACATTATGTGGTGTGACAGAACGTCACATATTCAGAGTTTCACAGCAGGCTGGCATTCCAGGACAGCAAAGAAAGAGATAATGTCAGCGCGCTGCTGGTTAACTCACTTTTTTATCCTGTTTCTGGGACATAAAGCGTGAAGGGTGTCTGTTTGTGACAACACACACACACACACACACACCACAGATCACTTTGCCTCTCCCAGCCTGTTAGACGACAATGGCTAAAAAAGCTCACACGTGACAAAAGATGCCCATAGATATGGCTGCCAGCATAGACAACAGCTCTGCTCCTCTGTGGATGCATCTGGGTTTTCTTTCTTTCTTTTTTTTACACATGGTTTCTGGAGCCAGGAAGTGTGCCACACTGACTGACAGGATGTAGGATGATGTTGTGCTGGTGCTTCAATTTTGCTTTTAGAGGTCGCTAGTCCCCTTAAATAGCTTTGTTTTGTATGTTATTGCGCAGCACATCGACTTAAAGGGCAGGCTTTATGAGCGCGTTGATTCTCCATAACTCAGTGCGGCCATATTTAAATGGAGTAATCGGGAAATTCACCTCGTCAGCAGCGGAGAGAAAGAGAGCTTCCTCTCCAAACCGCCCACACTGCTTTCAGCCTTGTTGTGACTTGTTTGTCTGTCGTTCTCTTCCAGAACAATTGCACTTTAAAAAGCCCTCAGCTCCAGAGGATGGGAGCTGGTTACACGGCAACAGAGCTCGAAAACAAGAACACAAATACAAGTAGAGCCTGTGAGACAGAAACGGGAAAAGAGTCCGTGCTCTCCCTCCACGATGCTGCCTCCCCCCCTCTCTCTGTATGCATGTCAGGTGCATGCATGCTATTGTTACTTTCATCACTGGTGTGTGTGGTTATGTGCAGCTGTTTGCTCTCCAGTTCGGGTTGTAGTGGAGTGAGTTAGTAGAGTTAAGGCGGTGTGGAGCTCCTCTTCACACAGAGCGTCTTTCTGATTTATTCTTAACATCTGTCTTTGGCAGGTGTGTGGAACCACAAGGTCCTCTCTCAGAGCCTGTGATGGAGCTATGATTGCAGGCAATGTGTGTGTCTGTGTCTGTGTAACCGCGTGTGAGAGTGAGTGTGTTTGTGTGTGTGTGTGTGTGTGAATATGCATTTGTGCATTTGTGCAAAACAACAGAGAGGGCCTTCCTCCTTGGGATGAGTCATATTTGAGCCCTGTGAAATCCAAGCCCGTGTTTCATGTGTGTGAACAGACTCAGAGCAGTGGTCCTGGTCCCGACTCCCTCTGGGGCAGTGGGTGGATGAGACGGCTATCAACAACAGGCCCAGGCAGCTTCGGTTTCAGCCTCACCACACCAGGAATCTGCTCGTCGTGACACGGACACGGACACGGACACAGACACGGACGCACACACCAAGCACAAGCATACATTCACGTCGAGCCAAAGCCATTCTCCGTCTCCCTCCTTAGCTCCACCTTAAATAATATCAGGTAACAGAAATAGGGGCTTGTGATTGGTTCAACAATAGGGAAGTGTTAGGATCCAGAAGGATGGGCCAGTGGATACAGTTTCGCATGAAAAGATAGTGTGTCACAGTGGTGACGCTCAGTCTAACACTCTGTGTGTGTGTGTGTGTGTGTGTGTGTGAGTGTGTGCGTGTCCATGTACCCACCTGTGAGAGTGTGATTGCAGTGCAGTAATGTGAAGGCTGGGCCTGACACAGCCAACAATGGAGGCTCAAATATTTTGACTTTTCATACGAAGTCACACAGAGTGTGGCAACACAGGAAATAGGGCAATGTCACAGGGGAAAAAAGGGAACTCTACTTTGTGGATATTCTGCACAGCATTTCAAAGAACCCCATCACTGGTGTGACACAACGATTTTAAATGCACAGCTGGACTTTTAAAAGGGTCTTCTACATTTGCCCCCAGGGGGGAGAGAAAGTGCCCTGGATAGAGCGGTAGAAAGCTGATACTGGCAAAGAATGGTGATAGGATCCCCCCCCCCCCCCCTCATTTATAGTGCTCATTTACTCTATTAAAGTATATCTTTTTTTATCACAGATTGAACTGCAGCGAATAAAAAACACTTTCTCTGGCTTGTAAATTATTTGGTTTAAAAAATAAAAATCCGAACAGATGTAATATTCTGTGTTGCCCGATATGTCCTCCTGAACCTCATTTGACAAAGATGAAAACACAGATACACGATTCCAAGGATCGGACCGTGACGTCTTCACTTTGCGAACATCCCTCGCTGAGTCTTTGGGAGCAGCTCGTTCCAGATGTCCCAACGACAGAGCAGCGCGAGAAAAGAGGAACACACAGCGTGAAAGCAACAGTGTGCTGCATGCTGCATGCCTCGAGGCAAACTGCGGTGACCACCGCATTGTACAGCTCTGGTCTTCATCTCAGCTCACTGAATTGTGGATTTCACTGACTTGAATCCATTTCAAGTCCAGTCAGTGACACACACACACACACACACACACACACACACACACACACACACACACACACACACACACACACACACACATGACCAATTTAACACACTACCTACTTTTCCAGCACCATCAGAGGACAGAAAGCTGCTTAAACAAACATTTTAACAAGTGCACGGATCAGTGAAGCCCCTAGTTAAACTGAGTAATTGTGGTCTGTTTATCATTCCCGATGTGTGCTGAATTGGCACGTTGCTTTAATTTATTAACTAAACATTTGGAAACAAGTGAAAAGTGGCTTTGTTAGTTTAACATCGTTTGCCAGTTGCAAGGATATGTTGTCAAGTCGCAACGCAACACAATTTCCTCCACTGTCATAAAAACAGACAAATCTCTCAGCAGCATAATTTATTCACGCGATAACACACATATTGAGAAAAAGCACGTTGCATTGGGGGCTGACCTTGCGGTCCAAGTATGTACGCGACGTCTCCGGTCTGTTGCTGCCCGGGCACCCTTTGTTGCACGTGTCACGCCCTCCAGAAAAGTGGTCCATTTTGTAGTCTTGTAAATCCAGACAAGGCAGCTTTTATCCCAGTGATTAGAGACCACTTCCATTATTGAGGGCAGCAAACATCATTACAAAGCTTCGTGTCACTGAAGTCAGCGAGCATCTCAGTGCTGAGCTAGTAAATTAGAGCGGACACATCTTTTGGAGACAAACCTAAAAGGTGCAGAAGCCTAATGTTATTATATGGCTCTTTATAACTGTTTTAATATATCTATCTATATATATTTGATAAACTGATTAAGTGACTCCTTGCTGCTAGTCCTTGTTTAAAATACTTTACTGTTTATGTTTTATTCACAACCTTCACTAATTCACGTCCCTCACATGACGTTGTTGTTATGAACCATTTCTTCTGTCAGTCTATACTCCTTTTAAAACTAGTCTTGGGAATATCCACAAAAATGAATAAAGATAAACTCTGTCATTATTGTGGATGTGTGTATCATCTGAACACATGGTGAACGTTACCCACACAAGTGGCACATTCTTCCATAAATACCGCTATCGGGTGTTATCTCGCTGCCGGTTGGAATCTAAGCTTTCCTCTTAATCTTCTGGTCCGGACTTCACTGACTCATGCGAACAACAGTCAAACTAATCACAAAGGGCAGTTGGCCCTACAGCTATTTCGAGTCAATTTGGAAATGTGCAGTTCAATATTGACTCAGTGAAATCCCAACAGTCGGTCACCCAGCAAATCAACATGTTGACGCTTGCTGGGACTTCCGCGGAGTCGGAAAAGGGAGAACAAGTAATCTATGCCAGTTGTTTTTGTCGGAGAAGAGACGAGGAGTGTCGTCACACGGGGAAGTACCGAGGACGTGCACCGGCAAGTTTTGAAATCAAGTGATGAGATCGTTGAAGAGTCGCCCCTTGATACCGTCGCCCTCCCCTCCTTTCGGTCTGAGTGGGAGTGAATGCCACGCTTCATTTGTCAGGATGATCAGCTCAGCTCATCAGCAGAGGCTGATCACATGGACTACCTGAGTCTGAGCTGGGATGTTTCACCATAGAAACCGAGGCAGATCCCGTTCTCTCTCCTCCGCGCTGTTCCTGCTGTACGCTTGTGCAATGTTGATATGAATTAGTGCCCAATATTGTGTTGGTGTCTGTTTATGTTTACGCGTGTATACGCGTGAACCTGTGTATTTGTGCGTGGGAATGCATATGCATGTGTAGTTTTTGTATCGGTACAAAGATGTCCCAAGGGCCTCCCCCCTCCAACCCCTCCACCCCCCCCAAACACTTTTCTCATTAGACATGCTAATGTCACGTTAATGAAATCGGCTTAGTTTAAGGTTTATAGCGTTGCCTACACTGAGAGATTTGGCCTTGACACTTCCCACATATTTCAAGTTGAATCACATTTGTTCCTGTGGGCATGCTATTCTGAGATATTTAAAAACCCACTCGCCCCCCCAGTGAAACTTTTGGGAAAGTGTAGAGCTCGGTTGCCAAGCTCCGTCATGGTTGTAAATGGTCTGGGCCGCAGTCAGCCGGCTGTCCACGCATCCTCAGACGACTGTTCGCTCCTCGCGGCAGCAGGAATGGCTTCTATGAGGGCTGGCTAATCTAAACATGGTGGTAATGTGCTAGCGGCGGTCTGTGGAGTCACTCGCTGTTAATCATTGCTCAACAGAGTGTCAGGCACAACAACATGCCAGGGAGTCAATCATGGTTATGGATCCCAGTTCATTTATGTTTTTATGCAGATGACATATGTAACAGCTGGGGTTTGTAATCACGGGGCCTCTGCAGTGAGCACGTTCAGCCCAATCATCAGCCATGATTCCAAGGGTCAGATAAAGACGTGAGCAAACAATCGCTTTCAGATTCGGCCGTCTACATGCACGGTTTTACAATCAGTGGCGGTGCGTCCATAGAGGGCGCTAGGGCGCCGCCCCTCTGAAAATTTTGAGATGAAAAAAAAAGAAGAAGAAAAAAAATATAATATATCCTGTCAAAAAACATTATATGCCAAATCATTTAAATAGTAAATATACCGTGTTGACGCGCTAAATGTGTGTGGGAGACCGTCAGCCTGTCAACAACCACTTAAGTTAAATGTGACATAAATAATATATCGCCACTCATCATAACGGAGAGAAGCCCCGCCCCATTTTCGGGGCTCCGGCCAAACGTGTGTGTGCGGCAGCGAGCAAACATTTCACGGTCGTTTCGGCAAGGACGGCTTCTCATTGGCGGATGAAACGTTAATCTTGGGGCACAAAAATGTGCGCCCTGGCCAATGACATCGTTTCTTATTTCACGTGACTGGACTATTCGGCAGATCAGAGACCGGTATCGTTCCCTCAGCCCAGAGAGCTCCACAGAGCTACGCGAGCAGGTTGCTAACGGAGCTGTTAGCTGGAGGCTCAGTGAGTAATGCGCTGTTTAGTTTCCCCTGTCTGTTGTTCCAAAGTCCTGGGACTGAAACTCTCTGGACTACAACGGGGTGAGGGATCTAAAGAGCTGCAGACAAGTGTAAAGCACGAATCTTGCCGCAGTTATCTAGCTAAGAGCATGAAGCTAACTCGCTAACAGCATGAAGCTAACCCTGTTTGCAGAGCAGAGCAGCAGAAGGAGACCGAACTGGCATCGAAACACAACGAAGAAGTTCTGAAAAACAGACACATTCCCTCAAGAATAATGAAACAGGCTGGTTACAGACATGATTGACTTTAACCAGAGAGTTATTGAGAAGTTTGCCAACTTTAAAGAGAGGAGGCTACTTGTCTTTACAGTAGTGGGTCTGCTCTGTCACCCAATGTAACATGTGATCTCTTTCTGACTCTATTCTGCTCTGAACCTCTTTCATGTGAGGGTGAAACTCTTTTATTCTGTAAACCTCTGAAACCCAACCCAATGTTCCTTAAAGCTGCTCTGAACCTCTCATGCCCAAAGTTACAGTGTGTTGATAGTTGTTATTGGACCGTGTTGAGCACGCTGTGTTCTTGAAATAAAGCTTTGTTTTTTACAATATTCTACTCAAAACCTCTTTTCTTCTCATTGTTGAGTGATATTTAAACCGCGTCGCCCAACTGCCCCCCCCCCCCCCCCCAAATCACCAGCCGCCACTGTTTACAATCGTTTACTAGATTGCTAATTCATAATGTCATAACAAATCAAAGACGAGAAAATATTCGTTAGAAAAAAACAACAACTGCAGTTTAAAGTAAAACCTCAGTTATTTGTATTTGTTCCAGATTATTCTGTTTCAAACCCTTTTGCCATCAATTGTTGTCATTTCTCTCTGAGTGTGATGGTAACCTTCCAATGGCGTTTTACTCCTTTTTTTTTCTTTAGTCGCCTCCTAAAGACATTTTAAGCCTTTAGAACAGAGTCAGAATAAGAGATTGTCCTCTGTAATTAAAAGCCAATTTTGTAAAAATGTATTAGATTATGCTAATCGAGGGAGATAGTATCTTAAAAGCAGCGTGAGGGAGGGAGATAGGGGGAGAGCGAAGAGTGGAAAGGAGTGACAGTCCAGCCGCCATTACAAGCTGCTGATTTCTGCAGAGTGCTTCATAAAATGTCAGAGCGTTTTCTCCCTGAGCAAGACACTGAAAAATGGCAGCGCTGTGATGTGCTGGCACCTCACCTGCTGCACTGTGTGTGTGTGTGTGTGTGTTTGTGTGATTTTACATCTGTGTGTGTGTGTGTGTCCATGCTGGCCTCCCTCCCATGTTGCAGTGAAGCAGAACCGAGTGGCTGGCTGCCCGCTGCTTTGCCTCCCTCTCTGTCAATACAACACTCTTCTCCTCCAGCCAGTCATTTTCACATGCTTAACATTAAGTAAAGCACCCGTTGGAACAGAGGAATACAACTGATTGACATATTGAGTTTAATGCTCGTGGATCTTTTTCCTCTCATCAGCTTACGTTGCCAGATTGTTGTTCAGAATCTACTCCACAGCTTTTAAGACCGTGATCTGATTCGAGCATTGGAGCACTGTGGGGCTGTGTGCCCACGGTAAACACCTCACGTGTTTTCTGTGTACCGCCACATGTTAAGTGCATGTTTACCTCCATTTGCCATTTATCAATTTGGCCTGTTTGTGTTGGAAGGAAAGCTGAGGTCCTGAAATGAAGTCAGTGCAGTGGTTATTAATGTTGAATTCCACAAAAGCGGGAACGTTTTATTTAAAGCAGAGTGAGAGGGGAGAGTAAACGGGATAAAGGTGTGGGGTGAGGGGTGAGGGGGTTTGCCGGAGAGATATTAAACTCATCAACATCAAGCCAGCGAGCGGCCTTTTCATTTAGCAATTTCTCCAGATAAAAGAGACGACTGCACAGAAAGTTGCTGGAACCAGGAAACTCAGCAGATAGTATTTATTATACTTCCTGCATCTTCTTTGCGTTGCGCAACGCTGGAAAGAACAAATGGGACAGATTTTTTTTTTCAGGGTTTGCTGTGGGTTCAGTTGATCCAAAAATGAAGAGCAAGATCACCTGTTTGTGAGTTTTTCACAATGATTTACTGCCAATTAATCAAGGCTTTTTGAAATGTTATGGTTGATGATGGGGCTTTTTATTATAGATGATTTTTTTCCTGGTTAATCGATTATTCATTTGACCTGCCTGTGTGCCCAAGTTGGCATCTTCACACTACCTTTCTGTCTGACCAGTAGTTTGGAGAGGAAACAAGGAAATGCTGAACAACCCTCACAACTGGCTCTGTTTGGAGCTGTTCATAACGGGTTCACACAAAGTTCTGTTTTTTCTTTCACTGTTTTATTTAAGACCATAATAGTAAACTTTAATTAAAATATGCTGCATTGCAGAGGTTCAATCTGTGAACATTTCGGGATATCTTACTTCTGGACAGTTGTGGCAGCTTGGCCAGTGAAGAAGCCGCGTGGCGACCGTGGCTGTGTGTGGCTCAGCGGCACGGAGCCTGTGACTGAGCACGTGCTCCTTCTGCTGTCCCGCTGAACACCACGTTATGTGCGTCGGGAACGGTATCAAACTGGGCTCTTTTTAACGCGTAGTCATGAATAAGCTATTTCTGCCATCGCACCACTTATCAGAATTCTGTCACATTTGCACAGTGATGTCAGTTGTCTCCAGCAAGCCAAGTTTCACTCGAACAGAACAGTCTCTAAATGGTTCCTTCCCATGGAAACGGACAGAGGGGGCTCCAACAATTGCTCAAGCAAGGCTCGCCGCTCTCTGGCTATCCCATTGTTCTGTCACTGTCAGTTTGTATTGCCATTTGACATGCATGTCATTTGCATTATGCATATCTGGAGTACTGCGCTCATTCCCTCTCTCTCCCTCTCTTTCTCCCCCTCTCTTGCTTTCCATGATACTCCCTGATAACCAATGCTATTTCCTGTTATTCCGTTGTATTTTTATATTTCCTGCATTTATCTAAATATGTGCAGTTCGCAGAGTGCGGGTATCTTATTTAGATTCAAACAGGAAATCACACACAGCGATTGTAAACCAAGCTTTGTATCAGCACTTTTATGGAATTTGATTCCACCTGATATGAGTTCAAAATAACACAGAACAAATCAGATATACATCATTTAAAATATTTATTTTTGAAACAAGGAATATTTTCTGTCTTTAATAGTCATTTCAGGAATGTTATGATAATTTTTTTTAATCACATAAATAGCACTGAGCTAGAAAACGTTTTTAGGTTCCGTGAACATTTCTTTGAATAACTGGATATCTAGTTTCAGCAACTTAATCTGAAGGAGTTTGTACAAGGCAGAATTGATATATATATTATTTTGTTTTGTTTTGTCCGTTGAGATGCAAAAAAAAGACAAAAAAACCAAAATGTGAACAGCTGTAACGCTGTAAGTAATTGTTGCTTTAAAGCATCAGTTTACTGCAGATTGCCTGTTCTGCAAAAAAAAAAAAATCTTTAGACTCAATACTCAAAAGTACTCGCGGTTACAGATAGCATTACAGCAATTACACTACTGTAGTGCTACCAATTTGGGCAATGTCACTGGTATTAATAAGACATGATTAAAACATGCATTTTTAGCTCATTTAGTCCCACAGAATTCTGCAAACGTCTGCAAATGACTTGATGAAAACTATGGAATTTGAGTTCCTGCGTGGGAAGTATTTTGTGAAGTGAGTTGTGCGCTTAGTATCTAAGATCAATGTTTAAGGCCTCAGGGTACATATTTTTGCAAATCATCAGTTTGGCTGATGCATTGTGTTGCATACAGCCAAGCTGTGTTGTGAAAATTGGACCCGTGCAAATGTAAAATAATAAAGTCTGTAATCTAAATGGTAATTAACCTTAACAGCATTGGCTTACCGCTCACCGTGCCTCCGATGCATCTGGTGAGTGTGTAAGTGTGTGTGTGCATGAATGTATGTGATATTCTCTCAGGCATCAAGACGCTGTTATTCCGTGCCTCCAAACACCTCCAAAGTCATTACGGACTCTTGTAGACACACGCAGTCAGTGGCGAGCAGATCTGCAGGAAAAACGTAATGAGCAGTGAGACTGGCAGATGAGTGTGAGTGGCTAGCAGAGGGAGAAGGGCAGATTCATCAGGGATGATTGCCTGATGCACACTTCTGCTTTTCTGATGCGAAGACCCTGCTAGGTTACCATGGGGAGAATAATTAGCTCTGGCTGGATGCAGATGCGAATGAGTATAAGAGATGGGGGATTTTTTTCTTACTGAGCTTACTTTATGATACTTAGAACCGTGCACACGGGTGTGCTTGGGTGTACACAGATGCACGTAACCCCACGCACGCAGACACACACTCACCACCGGCTCATTCTCTTCTATTTATGGCCAGGAAATGGGAGTAGTGCTATGTCTGGTTGAGCTGAGTAACACTATTCTGTCACACATAGGTTTGACATCAAATACAAGTGACAAGCCGATCCAATTCCTCTCCACCGAGTCATCACCATGTCCCAAAATCACATTATTGTCACTTGGAACCCGGCAGAGACGGATGGTGAGGAGGGCTGTTGATTCCAGCCTTTGGCATCTACAGTATGCTTGAAAAGCCAAATCAAGCCATTTGGCGAGCTGATTTCTTTGCATTTCCAAAATATACAGAATGCGTGCGGCGTAGCCTTTTGCTTTTTATATTTGATCTAAAGCCTCTTACAACGACGTGGATACACATGCGCGTGTTTTTACGTCAGGGCCAACCGAGTACCGAGCCGGAGACTCTTCAATGCTGACGCAACGGGACCGGATCATTACCTTTTTGCACTGGCAGGCAGTAAGCAGCTCGGCGTGGTAAGCTTCAGTGTTACAAGAAGGCAGGCAGTGGTGTGGCTGTAATAAGACCCGTGGCCAGCAACACGGCCAAGGCGAGATGAGGCGGGGTGAGAGATGGCGGCCATCCCCGATGTGCCCCGCTCTGCCATCTGTCACTGGGCAGGGGAGGAGCCGAGGGAGGGGTCTGAGTCACTCGAGTTGTCGTCACCGAGACAGGCCACACTCGGCCATGCTGTCTCTTTGTGCTCTTTTCAGGCCGCGGCTTAATCCACTGCCAGTTTACGAGGCCCGCACGCAGTTTCGCGAGTATCCTGTTTGATGTCACGTGATCAGTGATTCAGCATAGATCTTTTATTTCACGAATCAGAGTCTTACTTCACTAAGGCATTTTTCCAAAGTGTCACAAAGTACTACAGCAGTAAACAAAACAGAGCTGGAGCGACGAGCCAAGAAGGAAAGTTATTTTCAATTAAAAGTATCAAACATTTCCTGGTTCCAGCCTCTCAAATGTTGGGATTTACTGTTTTTCCTCATCTTGTGCGATATTAAACCGAATAACTTTGTGTTTCGGACTGTTCATTTGACAAAAGACACAATTTGATGACCACCATTTGACAAATTGTGATTGGGCTTTTTTCTTACATTTTTGACATTTCAAGGGACCAGATGATCAATCAACACCTCTAGAATAAATCCTGTCTGTGTCTCTTACGACCTTTCAGACTCTGCAACGAGTGGCATCTCGTGATATCACACAGTCCATACTGTCTCTTTAAATGTTCTGCACATTGATGTTTGACTCTGGACAAAGGTTGTCACTTAATTCTTTTGCCAAGACACCTGGTTATGTCATTTCCTGGCTGATGGTGTATGTGTTGTGTGTGTGTGTGTGTGTGTGTGTGTGTGCAAGGAGGGGGAGGGATGAAGGGAGGAGAAAAAGGGGTCAAGCAAGCCTGTGCGTGCACTCTGCTGTAAGCACGATGATCTTACTCAGTTAGTGTTCATTGCCAACAAGCATGCAAAGTACAAACATCCACATCCATATGCACATCGTGTGTCCGCGAAAACAGCCACACCCACACGGACATATCCAAACACAAAAAGAGATGCAAGGTTCAAACTGTGTGCCCGAGCAACAGCTGTGCAAGGTCAGAAAAAAAAGAAAAAAATGGTGTTGCTGATTCAGAGTCTGTGACCAGAAACACAACTGCGATTGAAAATACCTTTCTGTGTATGTGTGCGTGTGTGTGTGCCTGTGCATGTGTGTGTGTGCGTGTGTGTGCCATTCAGTAATGAGGGATTCACAAGAACTGACAGTTTGTCACCCGGTAACCAATCGGAGCTTCTGGATGCAAGATGCCGTCAATTCTCAGAAAGATCCTCATTATTGACTGGAAGTGGTAATATGAAAACAAGTCATTATATTTGTTCAGAGCAAAGTGCAAACAACTGAAAACAAAAAGAAGAAAAGCAAATGACTCGCTGATGAAACAAGACGCCCTAATGGCGGATAACTCATTCCGGTCCTCGTCTTCGCCAGCAGCCTTCACCATGACACATTTGCCATGTTGACATTTCTCCCGTGTTTGACACAGTTGCCGGTCACAATAAAAGGCGGGCAGTGAGAAAGGGAATGTTACGGAAGCATGCGATGAGACAGTCTTTGTGGGGCCGCAGCGATGGGAGGAAAAGAGAGAGAGAGCGAGAGCTGGGAGCCACCGTGTGTCTCTGAATGGGGTCACGGCATCACGGGGAAGAAGGCATCTCCCCTCAGCCAGGCGCTCCTTCCATTACGGCTGGAGAAGAGACATTGTGTCCACACTCTGATTACCACTGATCCATGCTGATGACTCTGTTGGCGGATTATCTCAGTTAGTATCAGCCATCTGTTACTTTGTGTGTTTGTGTGTGTGTGTGTGTGTTTCTCATGTGTGTTGAAGGGGAGTAAAGGGGCAGGAGTGAGACCCACAGGGGGGTTGAATAGTTTGAGGCTGTGACACACACACACACACACACACACGTACACAAACACAAACACACTCTCGCACTTCGATATGTATTGGCAGTCTTTTGTGAAACTGCTGCACGCACCATCGCACGCACGCGCAGCGCAGACACACACAACACCACGCAACATATGCATGATGTAAGGCCACAAGCAGCTCAGACCATCCAATGCACACACTCCCCCCCTCACAGCCCGGCCTCCTTCCGGACGATGCTGACATGTGAAGGCTCCTGTGTGAAGGCCACATGCAATCATATAAAGCGCAGAGCTATTTATAGCGACACTGTCTCCTGAAGGGCCGCTGCATCCAGCCACTATTAGCCGCATGCGCTGACAGCTGGGTGCTGTGGCGTATTTTGTGTACGTGACTCCGAATCCAGCGCTTGGAACACGTCTTATAAATCATGGTTCAGCCATTAGCATAAATCCTCCCTCTCCTTGCATCTGCGGGACCTGCTGTTTCTGTTTGCACCGCTCCGCGTTGATTGGTTGCTGTTGTTCAAGTCAAATTGATTTAGCCGCTCACGGAGATTATAACGCTTGCCTTATATCGCCACAGTGGCGTGCCGTTAATTACCTATACAATCAAGCTAATTCTGATGCTAAATCCATTTTAATTTCTCATAATTAAGTCAGGATTGGATCCTTAAATACCTTGGCGCTCCATTATTGTTGCAATCATTGTTGTGGCTGTGCATTTGGTGGTGCATTGCAAGGCTCAATCTTATTATTGTTATTAGATTTAATTGCGCTAAGTGATCAGTTTGTAGTTGTCGGAGGAAGATGGACTCGCGGCGCAGTCGTCTCTTTCCCCCCGCTGTCCTTCCTCTCTCCATCTCTCATCCCAGAAAGAGGCCCTTTGAGAGATTGTGAGAGATGAGAGGAGATGAGGGGGAGGGTAGCTCTGCTTTACACCTCTGCAAAGGAGGGATTGCTTTTTTGTTGTTTGTTAGGGGGGAAATCAATTCTGTTCACATCATCACGTTTTGACAAGGCGAGACATTAAGTGCAGATATTGAGAAACGACAGGAATGGTTTACAGCCTGTCCTTCATCTTCTCCACTCTTTTCCTTCCTTCTGTCTTTTTTTTCTCTCTCCCCCACAACAAAATCAGAGTGGATTGTCTTGCTTATCCCTTTTCCACCTCAATCTCGCTATCTCTTGCTCTCCCTCTTCCTCGGTTTTCCCCCCTTCCCTGTGCACAGGTAGGGAATGATCCGCTTCACTTACCAGCTGACGCCACATAAGCTTGCTCGTCCTCTGAGACACGAGCCTTTTGTTTTCGTGTGCATTATGATAATTATGAAGGGCCACAGCTCCTCTCCATTTTCATCACACTTCTAATGATACTTACATGTTTTTGTTAGAATCAGCCACACAAATCCTACTTTATTCCCCCCCCCCTCCTTTTCACATTTTTTTCTTCTTCCACCCTAACCTGACATTTAAAGGGTGACAACCAGAGTGAAAGAGCAAACAGTGTGACAGCCATTCATGCAACAACATGTGGCAGAGGGAGCAATCTTTGGTTATTATTACAATAAAGCACCTCATCTTCACTTAGCCAGACTTCTATTCTTGTAACTAATGTGTAGCGTTCATTCATTTACCATTCAGGATGATAATTTGACTCTTTAACCCATATCCTGTCACCCCGCATGAGAGGCCACTGGAAGGGACCTTTGACCTTGCTCATAATTACACAACCACCATCTTTTCACTGCAGCAATGGCAGTCATGGCTGCCCAAGTCCAGTGGCACGTCAGCCTCCTCCCCGTGGACTGCAGCAGGTTTTCTTGTCATCGGCACCTCTCGCTCGCCCTCTCCCACTCTCCCTCTCTCTTGTCAGTGTTGCTCCTGGCGAAAGGCTGATACTTGATATTCAGAGGATAGCAGCTTTTGTCTCAGAGATTTAATCAGTGGCTCTGCTCCCACTGCAGAGGAAAGAGGGAGGAAGGGAGGGAGGGTGGCGGAGGGGTGGCAGGAGAGAGGAAAGGAAAGAGAGATGGAGGCAGAGACTGTTTATGTGTAATGACACAATAACAAAGCCTGCCTGTAAAACACAATCTGCAAACTGTGCTTTTGAAGGGGATTTTCAGTCCTGGATTAGTGTCAGGCAGAGGGATATGGAAAAGGAGAAGAGAGGAGAAAAAAAAGTCAGGTTGATGTGATAGACAGGGGAGGTGATTTTGTGTGTGTCTGTGTGCAGCGGGGGCTGAAATGTGTACGTCTGTGCGTGTGCGTGTTTGCGTGCGTGAAAATTCATGTGTTCTGAAACGGTTTGGTATTTATTTGGCTGCACAAGTTAGCGGCTGTGTGGGCACAGCCACATTGTGTTCTCAGTTGTAAGAAAAAGTGGATTCAAGTTAAATAATGTTAGTAAAATCTTTGGCCGCAGAATGCCCAAATGGATCCTGTGAGG
This sequence comes from Pseudoliparis swirei, assembly GCF_029220125.1. Lineage (NCBI taxonomy): Eukaryota > Metazoa > Chordata > Actinopteri > Perciformes > Liparidae > Pseudoliparis > Pseudoliparis swirei. Next base: position 18,050,262 of record NC_079391.1, on the reverse strand, counting down.
TTTTCTGTTGTTGGTGAGTTGATAATGGCTGCATTGTGACTCTGCGAGACTCCTCATGGAAAGCTTAGTGTTGTTTAATGCACCCGTCATCTAAAAGCCTCTCCATTTAGTTCTTGTTGAAACTGAAAGGGCTCAAAGAGCTCTTAAAATTTAAATGTAATTCTTTTTCATCAAGGAGTTGTAAAGGGATCCTGCTTGATAAACACAGCCGTGTGTGTGTGTGTGTCTGAGTGTTTGTTTGTGCGCGTATGTGTGTGAGTTTGTTTGAGAGAATGACAACCAAACAAAAAGTGAAACCTTTTGCTTCCCAAACATCCCACTTCCACTTCAAGAGCGAGTTCTCGGGAAAAGTGAAGCCTCGATGCAGAACTCCTTCTCAGCACTGGCATTTTCTTGCATCAAAATGTGTTTTGTTGTCCTGGATCAGAGTCCTTAAAGACCTCATCCTCCTTCTTACCCCATATAGAATGAATGGAGGCTGGGAGCCAGTGAGCATGGCTAAATAGAAATATTGTTCAGGGGAAGTGAGATGTGAAAGGAAAAGTGTCAGGAGTGTGTGTGTGTGTTAGTGTGTGTGTGCGTGTGTGCACTCGCGCGCTTGCGTGAACATGCTGTGTCGGTGCGACACTATGCATTTGTGTGTATGTCTTTAAGCGCGCGTGTTTGTGAGTGTTCGGGCGGGTGTGCTTTGCTATTGTAACCCCGCTGATTGGATTGTGTTTGACAGATATGGAGTCTGGAGAGCGGCTGGCCTCCCCTGCGCCCACCCTGTCTGCTGCTCGCACCTCCTCCCCTGCGGCCTCTTCCTCCTCCTCCTCTTCGTCCTCTGCATCATCCCCTGCTCCCCACTCTAAGAGCAGCCTGGCCCCGAGCCCCTCGGCACTGGGATCCAACCTCAGCACCTCTGGTAAGAAACACTTTTTCCTCCCCTTGTCGATCTTCTGTCTCTTGGAAAACCACACGTACAGAAGAGAGAGGGAGAGAGAAAGAAAAAAATACACCAGCGCACATTGTAAACATTTTCAATACAACCATAACAACATGCCAAATATGGTCACCTTCATGTCTCGATAGCATTCGGAATCCTCTTCATTTCCTTACCATGAAAAATGAGTTTCCTCCAATATTAATTATACAGTTATTTTGCCTGTGTGAATACACCTCTCTCCTAGCGACCAGGATTTTTTTTTTCCCTGACAGCTTGGGTTGCAATTGAAAAGCTGCTGCATTAATGAATCCCAAACAATTAGGGGGCTCTTTTGTGTGAGAAACACACACATGCTTCGCCATGTCTCCTGACAACCTTCAGCTCTCTGACTCCAGCTGCCTCAGAGTCAGGCTCAGCACGACACTTGTGCATGCATGTGTGTGTATCTGTGTGTGTCTCCGTGTTTGTGTGAGAGAGAGAGAGAGAGAGAGAGAGAGAGACCTTCTGCCTGCATGATTTAACATTTGTCAGCCACTCAGTGTCAAGTCAGCCCTGTCCAGCTTCCAGCCTCTTTTTCTATGTTTTGGTCAAAGCCATTAGGCAAAGAGGAGTGTATTTATTTGTGTGTTTGTGTTTGTATCTCTGTGTGCTTTTCAGAAATCCCTTGTGAGAGCGAGTGAATCATTTGCTCATGCTCTCCTTCTCCTCATTGCTTAATGTCTTGCTGTTTTTTCACGAGTCCGCTGTACACACACACACGCATACGGACATCCACGCACAGAAAACAAGATTGCGCTGAGCAGGGAATAGCATATTCTCTCTGATTGTTGTGTATTCTTTCTGTTATGAGAAGAGCAAAATAAGGCCCCTTGTTTTGTCCTCCTTCTCCTCAGTGTTGCCCCAAAGAAGAAGCCATTAGGAGCATCTCCTCCTTATGCATTATACATCCCTCTTATCCCTCTGTGCCATTACGTGTGCTCAGATTTTCTAGATAAGCGATTTTTGACTGAGCGTCAAATGAAATGCTGAGAGGCAGGTTGTTAGATCTGAACTTCTGTTGCACTGCATTTATAAGCAATCCAGCCTCTTCCTGTGTAGTACCTTGTTCATCGAGTGGACAGTAATGCAAATACTGTACAATGTACAATATTGTACATATACACAAATATATTCACAACAAGGCCCAGAAATGTGAAGTATTCCTTTGCTTTCCGAGAGCCAAGTATGATCATTTAAAAGAAACACTCTCAACCGGATCAACAAGAATATGTCAAGTGAATTATGCATGCAGGTAACATCAGTAGTTCCGTTTTGCAGCGATACAGTTTAATCACAGACTGTGAAGGCATTGATTCAAGGTCCTTTGCCAATGTGCCAATAACACTTAAGGAAAAATCGGAAGAACATATAAATGAGCACGGACTCAGTGTGTGTGTGCGTGTGTGCGTGTGTCATTGATGAGGATATCACTTTGAGAATAACAGCTGATCTGCGCTTGTAGCACTCTTCTTCTGGGATGAACTCACGGATGCAATTAACTTAAATCTGTCTGTGGAAATTTGATTGACTGCAACAAACAACAAATTAATCCCCCTTCGGCAGCATCCAAACATGAAAAAAGCAGGCGGTGCAGTTTGTCAGAGTGGAGGAAGGATTGAATCAGAATGAGAAAGGGGGCGAGAGAGAGAGAGAGAGAGGGAGAGACAGAGTGAGGAGGAGTGAGCAGGTAATCCTAGGTATGTTTTTCCTACGCTTCTTTCTCGCTTCAAATTTTTAGATCTGGACGCCTGCATTAATATTGAAACAGCATTTGCAGATGCCTAGAAAGGAGAGGGGTGTGTGCGGGGTAGAGGTGGGCACCCCAGGCATAAGTGAATGCTGTGGCTGGCCTTTCTGGGGGTTGCATCGCAGTCGTTTATCTTCGTATCCGCTCGCTGACGCTTGCAAGGCGGGCTCTACATATTCAGCATATTGTAATGACATTCAAAAGGCCGATTCTGCTGTCTTGTGGTGGAGAGGGACCTTGAAGCCAACACAAAGGGCTCTACTCTCATACGTCACACATTTATCACCACAATCAGTTTGATTCTCACTTAAATATAGTCTCCGAGACGCATCTGCTGAAACATGTTTGTGAACCGTCTCCCCCCCCCGTGTTTCAGTGGAGCATGCATAACCGGCCCCACTCTGTCGAGTCCCCCTCTGGATAATTAGATTCCAGACTGCATTAGTTCAGAAAACACTGAGCTCCGGTGTCACTCTGTTTTACATTTATGTGGCGTGTTGCAAGTGCATCGTCGTTTGACATTTTTATCTACACCACAACGCTTCCCTTTTCTTCAGTCATCACTTTTTTATTTTATTTTCTCTTTTGTGTGTGTGCATGTGTATTACCTGGCTTATGCGGAGGCATCAAGCAGGCTTGCTCTCCTTTTCTGGAATAGAAATTGAATTTGCATGAAATATGCTCACACCAAATTGCATCTGACTCTGGGAGGAGGTAATACGTGGCAGTCGGCCCTGTCAGAAATGATTGTGCTCAGGAAAATGCGAGACGATGATGATGTTGATGAAGTATTCTCCTATGCGGAAATTGAATGCCACACGGAAAGAAAGAGGTTCTCTTTTTACCTCTTATGCACACACTCCTCTCTCTCACTGACACTATGCGCTCTTTGCCACAGAGGCAGCGTGTTCTGACACTGTCGTAAGCAGAAGAAATATCAATATGCAAACATGTGTGCTGAAATTTAATGATGACAAAACGTCCTGTAATTTAATTTGTTTTACTGTACAGGCAACAGCAGCGAGCGGAAGCTCAGAAACAGTAAGGCTGCCCTTTGAAATGAGGTGTATTTTGCACTCAGTGAAAGCTACATTTGAAGTCAACTCTCACACGAACAGAACACATTGTTCTGTATTTCATCTTCTATAGTTCGGTGGATAGGAAAACGACCATTTCAACAGCTGTTTAGATCTACTTGTTACACTCTGATGGGCCTCACATGAAAAGAGCTCAGCGAGGTCATTTGTAAGCAGCGTTCTCGGTCTACACAAATAAACATGTACAAAACTAACAGCAGGGCAATGAGTTGTGCTAAAGGAGCAAAAAACAACTTGAACTTTCCTTTCAAATGTAAGAAAATGTCAAAATTGCACTTAATAAATAGTAAAATTAAGTCAAAAGTAAGTATTTTTAGAAACTAAAGTTCACTTCCTGTATCATTTAATCCTGTGATATCGGAGCGCTATATCAGTCTCTATAATTAACCAGTAGCTTTAAACAACAAACACTATTAAATACTGACAAACAACTACCAATATGGCCAGTGTGTTGTTGTACACAAGTATTTGTTATGGATTGCATTTAATTAGCTTGGTTTGGATCAATCGCAGGCCGTCTGTTTGGGGCAGGAGAGCAGCCCTTTGTCGGCGCCACATTGTCTAGTGCCTTCCCTCTGGTCAACCACCCAGCCTTCGGAGCCTTCTACTCTGCCGGAGCAGGCAGGCCCGAGTTCGGAGGCCTGGGTTCCCTGGGCATGTCAGCTGCTCTGGCTGCCCATCCCCAGCTAGGAGCTCTCTCTGGTAAAACCAAGACTTTTTATTTTTGGGGTTCAATTGAATAAATGAAAAGGCATCTTAAATCCTCTCCTCTCATCTCCTCTCCTCTCCACACAACAGAGTGGTGGCGAGCTGCCGAAGCCCATGGACGGGGGGCTGCTGCCTTTCTCCCCTCTTTCATCAGCTTCCCTCCCTTCTTCAGCCCTCACCTTCAGCCCAATCACAGCGCCTGTCCTGTTCAGATCAGGATGCCCGTCAAGAATAGCCATGCCCCACCTAAAGGTACAGCCCTTCTCTGAACACCCATTCATTGATCCTCACAGTTACATTGCATGCACAGGAAATTGTTTTTTACATTTGATATAGCAGGAGAGAAGCAGGTGGCAATGTGTTTCAAAAGAAAGTGTTATGTGACTGTTGAAGTATGTAAATTAATCTATTACTTTTCAAAGAGACATTTTTGTTGTCTCCTTCTTCCATAACTTAAATCCACTTTGTCCGATGATGAGATTTCTCCTTTTCAAGACAGATTTAATGACTTTCAGCCCTCACTTAGAGATTCTGTCACCCCCCCCCCCTCTTTCCCCCCGTGTTCCCTCGTAATCTCTTTTTCTTGCACTCTTTTAATTTCACAGTATCTTTTAATTTATCTTTTATTATGTAAACCAGTCATGTTGGACTTGTGCCTTGCGCAGCCAGCATGTTTGATGAGATACACGTATAAATCAATATTTTTATTAGCCGTGTTCCAATCTGCAGTTAGTTCCAGATATTTCATTATCCAGCATAGCAACGTTCTCAGAAAAGATGTAGCTGATTATTAATACGGCAGATCTGGTTTGTGTTTCTAGGGGTAAATGGGGCAGTAAACGGCAGCGGGGTCTTTCCTCCCACCACACAATCAGGGAGCTTTTCTGCGAGTCCGGCTCCTGTTCAGGCATCGACCAAGTCAACCAAAAATGCAGATCCGTCTAACAGTCACCGTAGCAATCCAGCAGAGGTGGAGGACAAGCCGACCCACAGACCTAAAGAGAAGGTCAGTGCTGAGACTTAGTTTATCCCTACGTTTTAAAAGAATTGACACATAAAATGCACAAGTGATGCAGTATACAGTGTGGCTGATTCCTGCCCCCCCCCTCTCATTTCAGAAGCCACGAAAGAAGCCAGCAGACGCCGGTGTGGCCAGCAACAGTGAGTCAGGCACTTCCTCAGACAGCTCAAGTGACGGGTCCCTCAGCAGTGATCTGGAAGACCTAGCAGAAGATGACGAAGACGACGATGATGACGACGAGGATGACGAAGATGAGGACAAGCAGAGTGAATTATCAGACTCTGAGAAGCGGTCAAAGAAGAAAACAAAGGTAAAGTAGATCATCTTTTGTAAACTTGAAAAATAAAATACAGAGATTTAAAAAATCTTCTTTTTTTCGCGTTGGCAAAGCAGGAAGCTGGCTAGATAGTGCCCTCAATGTGAAATGAATTCAACTGAATAACTTGAAGCTATGTTGTAACAGTTCTTTCTTTCCTTTCCTCCCCAGGTTTTGATACCAAGCACTGGAACGACAAAGACTAACAGACCACTTTCTGGGGAACCCCACGACAAGAAAGACACCAAGGCCCAGCAGGTCTCCCCCAACCCCCCACACCTCGTGCCCTTCCCCTGCTCTGCCTCCCCTCCCGCCTTGTCCCAAACCTTGCCGCTGGCCCTGCACAGCCCCAGGTCCCGGACAGAGGGGCCACAGCAACACTTCAGTGTGATCCAGTCCACTGGCCTGGCTGCCAACTCAAAGCCCCTGGCACTCCTCTCTCAGCCCCGCAGGGAGTTCTCACCGTCTTCATCCCCCATAGCCCTCACCACATCTCCAAAGACCCTCTCCAGCACTGCCTCCCCCAAACCTCCCAAACTGTTGCCCTCCTCCTCCCCTCATCACTTGCCCCTCTCCCTCTGCTCCTCCCCTAAGCCTCTCTCTGTGCCCTCCCCACCTCGGTCGACTCTCCCGCTGCCAACCTCCCCAAAACCCTTCGGTTCGACCTCATCTGTGAGAAGCTCTCAGAAGTCCTTGCTGAAGCCTCCTCGGCGCGCTCCTCCTGGCTCTGCCAAATCCAACAAAAGGAAACAGCTGGAAGCTTCACTTGCACAGATCAGTGAGTTCCGGCTGAAACAGGTAAGCCACCCTTATGATAGCTGTTGAATAGTGCCATTCCCGTTACCATATCCACTCAAATGACACACAGTATTTTGCGTAGGCACGAAGTGCTGTGAGACGAAGACGAGATCCATGTAGCCGCACAGTCAGCTTTCGTGAGCAAAGTTATTCCTATCAACTAGACAGTCATGAAGCTATCCGCTGCAGTTTAGTGTGTGGTTAGATTTCTCTGTTTTTCTTCATCAATACCACTCAATTACCAGCACCTCTTTTAATCTGGTGGCCATTTGCCGCATGTATTTAACACAACAGCCACACAACTGCTGCTGGTGAGGCTACACACTCAATAAAAAAAATATAATCATTGGCTCTTGTTATTTCCCATTCACATCAGAATGGGCTTTTGTATCATGTTCCAAAGGGCCTCTTTAAAGTTGTAACATGGCCCCGAGCAACAGCTGTAGTTGCACATCAGAGAGAATCTTTGTTTTGTGCAGTTGATTTAGGAGGAAATGCTTGTTTGAGTAAACAGTTGGTCATAGGAAAACTGAGATATTTGAACATCTCTATTTATACATGTACATGACAGCCAGTCCTGAGTTCCTGTGAAAAAGTGTGTGTTTTGTCATTGTATACTGAAGTTAATGACCATATTTGTACACATGGGTAATTGTTAGTGTGTAATAGACACTAGGAATGTTTAACAGATAATCCACCCCTCAGTCCCTCACACAAGGTGATGTGGTATCTTCACAACTGAATTAAGTTTGTACTTTAGATTGTCTCATGTACTGTACTGGTTAATTAATTTGGTTTGCACCTTCTAACATCTTATATCTTCTATCATGATCTAACTTCCAATCATATTTAGCTTATTACGCTCTTTGTTCTTTGTATTGGTTTTAGCAGCTTTTAACTGATTAGCAGTGGTAACACAAGGATTGTTCTACTGCTGCAAAGTTGAGCCTGTTGGTGAAATGGTTAATGATTTTAGTTTTGTTACCATTCTGGAGCACACTTTGTGTCTGCACACATGCTATTGTATTATTAATGTTTTTCATTGGTTCAGATGAAATGGTTTAAAAATTGACATTTTTCTTTTTTCAAATTCCCTTTCTTTAGATGAAATATGACTGGCAGCACAATAATCAATAAGCTAAACCTTTTAAGATCGGCTTATACTGTGAAAATCATTTCCCCTTTCCTGTTTTACCAGTATAGAGAAGTTTACAACAAGCTAAATTCCCCCTGTGGTTTCAGCACTGTTACTGTATTTCATGGTCTGTGAAATTGATTTGTTTCACTTCATATCACATCCAGTTGAAAGTGCAACATTAAAGTCTAACCTGCCTTTGCTTAAACACAGATTGAACCAAACGTGTCATCAGTGTAAAAAACGGCAAACATGCCCAGCTGCATGATGACAATGATGATGGAGGTTTTTGAATTTGCAGACAATGTAATTCCAATTTCAGAGCGATACTCAGAGTCTCTTTTGGTAAACTTGGACGAGTATAATGTCTTTTGGTTATTGCATTTATGTTCTTTTTGTTTCACAGAAAAGGGCTTGGACACAGTTAACTGTACCAGTGTTCAGCATTGTAGTTTTGTCACCTGCTCAAACAATCAACAGTGATGTGAACTGACAGCTTGAGCAACTCCACTTTGTCCCGTGTCTTTTCTGATTTTTTTCCTAACCTTTCTTTGTTCCTCCCATTCGGCCTCTCCCTCTCCCCCTCCCTCCCTCCTGCTGAATCCCTGCCTCTCCTTGTTCTCTCCCGCTCTCCTTCTCTTTTCCTAGACTCTCATGTCGCAAGGGCAGACATTCCCAGCTGAGCTAAATAAGCAGCAGCAAAGTCCAAACAAGTCTCCCAAGAGGACATCTCTGTCTTCATCGCCGTTGCCACCCGCTCCGCCTCCCACACCCCAGAACAATCACTCCAACCTCTTCCTCTCGAGTGCCCTGCTGGGGCTCCCTGAACCACATCACCCCAATGGAGTCATCCAAAGCATCACTCAGGACACACCTTTGGCCCTCATCGCCAAACCTCGCAAAGACTCCGCCTCTCAAGGCAAGTCCCCTCAGTGCGACTCCGATGCCGGGTCGATGCCTGTCAACCTGAGCACAGGGGCGGGCAGGACCCAAGCAACTGCCCAGGGTGGGTCTCCGTCACAGCCCTCCACTACCTCACCCCATGCCACAGGCCATGGATCCAGAAAGAACAAGACCGCCAAGGGTAAGGCACAGACACCAGGGCTGGGACAAGGACAGGGACAGGCAGACCCTTTAGCTGCCTGGAAGGGCTTCTCTCAGAACCATCTGGTACAGTCTCTAGTAGATTTGTTTCGTGGAGGAGAGCCCGGGATTGGGATTCCTGGAGTTAGTATCCCTGGAGTTGGAATTCCCGCAATGTGGATCCCTGGGATGTGTAACCCCACAGCCGGTCTCCCGGCTAACAAGGAATCCGACGACTCGGGAGATGACGATGATGATGAGGATGACGACCTTGAGGAGGAGGAAGAGGAGGATGAAGAAGACTCAGATGATAGTCTGTCAGGTATGTAACTTCTAGGAGGACAGGAGTCAACATACCTTTCACAGTTCAACAATGAGCTGATCATTCAGATATTCACATCAATGCCACAACTGAGTAATCATTTTATTTATCAAATACTCTTCTGATTATTTTCTCAATTTGTCAATTAATTATCAGGTCTATACAATGTCAAAAGTGTGAAATGGGGGACATTACGAGTTCCCAAAGTCCCAGACGATGTCATTGAGTTGTTGGATTTCTCCAACCAACAGTTTAAACCCTAAAACGTTTAGTTTACTATCACAGAAAAGCCACAAATCCTCCAAACCGAGGGCTTGGAACTACACACTGTTCTGTGTTTTTTCCTAAAAAATCAACTTAATGGATCCTTACCCACTTTGCTCTGGACTCCCATTTCAGAGTCTGACAGCAACTCCGACAGCGACGTCTCTGGGAAGAAAGTGAAGGAGTTAAAGATGTTGCCGTCTGAGTCATCTAAAAAGGAGACGACTCCTCGCAGGCTAACCAAAGGCCCAGAACTACTGAACACCTCGACCAATCACACCGCCACCAGCTGCTCCCCTCTCAACCTCCAGGTCATCAAGACTCCCACTATTGTCACCAGCTCAAGTGCCTTGGCCTACCACAGCTCTCCAGGCTCTTCCTCCTACAGCCTAGCCTCTCCATTAGGTAATGAGATTTAAATATGGACGCAGAAAGTGTGAGAGATGAAAGATGGTTTTATTAGGGTCTTGTATGAGAAAAACAGTTTAGAAAATAAAGCTTGGGTTGTGATGTGTTGCAGAAAATGAATGACGTGAATGGATTTAAGAAGTTGATTTGGCTATTCCTGTCCATTCACTGTCTTATTGTGAAAAGCAGAGATTTAATTGAATCTCCCAGGCCACAAAAAAAGCTATAGCAACCAGCAGATGCCGTGTTTTGTTGACAAGGTCTCTGCTCTTGAATGAGATAATAACCCATCATCCTCAGATGACGAGGGATCGTTACTTTTAGGGCAGCAGGAAGGAGGCGTTTGGTTGCCATGGACCAATCAGAGCTCACAGGTCCTGTAGGGGCATGCCCTAGAGCCCTGACAACTTGTTTGGCACAGCAACAGCATTACCGTCTGCCTTCTTTCAATGCAGGTTACCCAGATCAGAGAAAATAAGCCGATTTGTAGAAATAATCAAAGTACATTTTCCAGTCTTTCCTCGTCTATATTTTATTTTATCATATGCCTTTCTTAAATGGCCACTGTTCAACAGACATTACCACACGATACAAATTCACGACTGTGTTCATGCATAGGGGGCTTGGCATTTTCGTTTTATGATTAGAAAATGGCCGTCTGGAGAATTGCGTGTGTGTTTAACCTCGGTGGTCACATTAGGCTGGTGAAGGCGGTTTGGAGAGGCCAGTGTGCATACATGTGTATGTTCTTGGTTCGCTGCCAGGTGTGATTACCTGTGAGTTCGGGCGCTTCGACTGCTGCTCCCGCATGTGTGTGAGGTCTCTGGCCGTCGGTTGCGCTGACAAATTGATGGTTGATCTCTTGTCTCTCCACAGGCTTAGGGAAGAGGAAGAGGGTGATGGATGAGAAGGACTTGATGATACCTCTGGAGTTGGGGTATGTACAAGAGGCTGAAAGAAAGACACCTGTCATGGAAGTTATTCACTTCAGAGTGCTCACATCCGTGCTTGGCCACAAATGTACGACACGCCTTTTTTTCTTCCCTGAACGTCCGTGTTATTGCTTCCTTCTTTTAAAACAGGTGGCGAAGAGAAACAAGAATCAAATCAGTGGCCGGGCGGTCACAGGGCGAGGTGGCCTACTACGCCCCTTGTGGCAAGAAACTCAGGCAGTACCCAGATGTGATGAAGGTACCACGGCCCCACAGCGCCGCAGTGTAGTCTACCCCTGTGATACAGAGGCAGAGGTTACGAGGCATACAGATGAGCAGTTCGGGACTGATGTGGGAGTACATGTGGGCAGCATGGTTTATGATCTATCACAGAGGGATATTTTTGCTCCTACTTGCGACACTGCTCATCTACATTGCTTAAACAAATGCTTCTGTATCAGGAGTTGTTGTCTCTGCTATCGCTCCAGCTGCACTACACCCCCACCCTACTTCCCATGACCCCAATAGTGTGAGATGATATTCTTAGATTCACTTCTTCTGACACTTTTTCACCTCTCCTCCTCCAACCCCCCAACCCCAACCCCCACTCAAAGACATGATTAATGGTTAGTGTTGGGATGCACAGCTTTGGCCTCATTTGTACGGTACATTATAGTCTATAATCTTCTTTGTTTGCTTCATCAAAAGCTCAACTGCGCTAATCGTTAGAACTGCCTTTGAATGGAGTAGTGCATAGAAAAAAATGTGTACTCAGTAACAACACTGCTAGTCAGTCAGTTGGCAGTAAAAAGCCGAGCATGACCACAGATAAATAATAAAGGGCCTGAATTGTGCACCCCAAGGTTAGAACCACTTTTCTCTCCTGAGAGCTTTTGCTCTTTTTTTTGTACCCTGGCTTTTATAAGTCTGTCGCACTGCACAGATCTACACTGCAACCTTAGACTCCTTCCAATCTCGTGCTTCCCAGATGCTTTTCAATGTTGCTAATTTCACATTTTTTCTTTCTGCCTCAACCAACGTCATTATTATTTTTTCTTTTGTAGTATCTATCGAGAAATGGAATAAGTGGCATCACGCGCGATAATTTTAGCTTCAGTGCAAAGATAAGGGTTGGTGACTTCTATGAAACCAGAGAAGGACCCCAGGTGACTGCCTTTCATCTCTTTTTCTCTCTCTTCGTGATCCCTGTTCATCTTTTCATCTAGCGGCAAGCAAAGCACTATGCAGCAGTCGCTGCCAGGCCATGAATAGGAATCAACCAAAACCCTCAGTATTCCTCGTTCATAGACCTCTCACTGTGCATGGATACATGTAATAATCAGCTGACATTACTTCCACAGGTGACCAATGGTACACGCCATGTTATGTTCTACAAAGATATAACATCTGAAAATGGATGTGTGTATGCATTGTGTATTGTTACTGTGTATTATAGATATTTTAATTTGATTTAACTCATTTATCTCACACGCTGAAATTGTTCCTTAGTCATGTAAATTCATGAATGTCAACATATAGTTCATCTCTCCGCTCCCCCCACACTCTCACCATTGCTTCGTTTTCTCTCTCTCTAGGGTTTACAGTGGAGCCTGTTGAAGGAAGAAGAGGTCATTCCACGTATTTTGGCGATGGAAGGTCGCAGGAGTCGCCCGCTGACTTCAGACCACCAGTTAGCGGGCGAAGGTGGCAAAGGCTCCCGACGGAGGAAGGGACGGCCCCCTAATGTGGGCGATCCCCAGGTGCCCGAGGGCCCCAGTCCCAGTGAGGTCAAACTTCTGCGCAAACTAGAGGCTCAAGGTTAGCACAGGAAATGAGCCCTGAAATGTGTTTGTCAAAAGTGTGTGTGTAATTAATCAACCAGCCATTATCCAGTTAGAGGAGGTTCAGGAAGGGGTTAATGTTTTTAAAAATGTTGAAGGCATTTTTTAAAGGCATGCTTATTTGTTAGATCCGCCTACTTCATATGCAGTAAACCACATACTTTTCAAGACGAATCGGCATTGTTATCATGTCTATTTTGATGTCACTAGGCTTTTGTTTGGCTTTGATAATAACATAACTGCATATGCTGTTATCACAAAGTAAAACCTTTGTTACTCTGGCACCACAACTGTCTTGTCGTCAGCTCCAGCCTTGTAAAAACATGTTCATCATTTTGTCTGTTTAAATTTGAATGGACACATTTGTATAAATATATGTTATTCCTTACAGGGGAAATTGGTTTTGAGTGTGTGTCCCTAATTTTGTCAAACTTTCCCTGAAGCCAACAAATGATCTCAGTCAAATGTGCGAGGCCAGGCTGCAGTAGCATTTATGTATTCTCCTCAAATTTCTCACGGACAATGTCTTTCTTTGCCCTCTGTGCAGAAATAGCTCGACAGGCCACTCAGATGAAACTGATGAGAAAACTGGAAAAGCAGGCACTGGCGCGGGTAGCCAAAGAAGCACGGAAACATCAAGGTAAACCCGGGTTTGTCTTGTGTTGAGCTCAGTGCCTTACGGATGAGAGTGGTGGTTTGTCAGTTGGTCACTGCAAACCACTTCAGCCTCTGGGGGACACAGATACATCTGTATTTGTACGTTCATATTTAATTGTGTGACTTTATAGCACACGCTTTCATTCTTTATTTGGCTCTCATCTTTATTGCTGCTGTGCTGCAAACATTGTGCGTATATGCAAATTCCAACACACGATGATGGAGCCAAAGATTCTCATCAAGCGGTGGCTTTATTTGTGTTCTGAGTATTACTGCATGCCAGCTGTTCTGTTTTTGAAACATTTGAGGTCGTTCACATTTTACGTCAGTTAATGATTGCATTTAAAAATAATAATTTGGAATACAAATTGCAGTTCATGGTCTTACATTTTTTTACTGAACTTAATACTGTATATTTATTGAAGGAGACATGCATGACTGACGCCTTTTTTAAATTAACATTTAAAATAAATCTAGCAAAACCCTGCAGCATTAGTACCTGGCATAGTATTTTAGAGCCACTGTGTGCTTATTGCTGTTTACCCTCATCTTTCTGATTTCTATTAGGCACCTTACTACTTGGACGTTAGCCTCTTATACCTGAAAGGGACTTGACAATTGTACATGCTCCTCTATTCTAGTGTGTCTGCATGTTTAGTTTGTATTCTGTGTGACTGACCCATCTAGTTCTCAGAAACACTTGAACTCTTGTTTAAATGCATCTTCATCCCAGTGAGACCGCCTGAATAAATATATCTTAACAGCTGTAATTCTCTCAGATATGAATACAGCTGGTTGTCCAGCTTTCAAGGTCATTTTCGTCGATGCTAACATAACACTGACTTTGACTTTTGAAGCTATCATGGCGGCGGAGGAGAGACGGAAGCAGAAAGAGCAGATCAAGATTCTCAAGCAGCAGGTGGGTGTGCTCTACATGTTGCTGACAAATCTTTTTCCTCCCTTTCTCTTTATCTAAGTGTCCTGACACACGTAGCCCTGTGTGCACCGCAAGAAGTGCTGAATGGTTATTTTGTGACGCTTTAAAGCTCGCCTTTATATTACCATCATTCCTTCTCTTAATGCTGTGTCTTTGGAATATAGTGGCTGTGGAAGTGATTTTATCAGAGGATGTTTCTAATGTCTAAAATATTAAGAGATTATGTTTTTCGTTGTTTTGTTTCACAGGAAAAGATCAAGCGCATTCATCAGATTCGGATAGAGAAGGAACTGCGGACGCAGCACATTGTGGAGGTAGAGAATCTGATCCAACAGCACCTCTGATTAAGCAGAACATTCCTGGATAGCTACAGCCCCTCAGTCTATAGTGTTTTAATCTTCCTAAAGCTCATTACTGAACAGCAGCATGCATTGGAGGGAGTTGCGTCTTCTTAGGCATAATTCCACATGGAACTAATGCTAAATTGGTCTTGGTTGACGGCTGTTGAATATTAAAATGGCTGTTGCTGTGTCTTCAGACTTTATTTAAATTGGACAGAAAATGCTTTTTTTCTTCAGACAACAGTAACAGTTTAGCATAAGTGGGTCGAGAAGAAAAAAAGGTCCTGTTTTCCACACATGCAAAGATGCATGCACATCCACGCACGCACACACACACACACACACACACACACACATATGCAGGCACACACAATTATACCAGAGGAGCTTCAAAGTGTTTTAGCAGGACTAAATCAATTTTGAATTGACACGGTTGACAAGCCACTCTTAACGGGGGGCTTCAACATTTTTACAATTAGGTGTTAAAGAGATACATTATTCATTTTCGGTGTTTTACAAATTTGACTGGCATTTAGGAGCTTAAAATATTTGCTCAAACCCCAAAACTGCAAACAATCAGTTAAAGTGCAGCAACGCCCTCACCCAGGACTGATTGATCTGTGTCTGTCTCTGTGATTCTTGACCTTAATCTTTATTCATAGGCCAAACGGAAAAAGAAAGAAGAAGTCAACCATGTCAAAATATTGGAGGCTGAAAAACGGATAAAGGTATGTTGTTATTTTTTAATAAATCTCTTGAAAAAGAAAAATCACATTAATGAGATTATTTCATATGCACCATGATGTGGGCTCTTGTCCACTTTCGAAGTAGCTGGCAATATAATTAGAGCAGCCCTTTGAAAAGTCCTGAAATTCTATCAGTCTGAAGTGATTTTCATGATATTGGCACAATGGAGGCATATTGATTTTTCCCTCATCTTCTCTTTCTTGCCTTCAAGGAGAAAGAGTTGAGGAGACAGCAGGCAGAGATCCTCAAGCACCAGGTAGGCATTCTCTCCAACTTGCTCTGCCTCTTGAACGTAATAGTTACGGCTGAATAAAACCATTTACCTCAAACTTCACTTGAATATAAATTTGACAGGTGTGTGTGTGTGCGTGTGTGTGTGTGCGCCCGCGAGTGTATGTGTGTCTGAGTGTATTTATGCATCTATGTGCATTTAAATACAAGGCATGTGTGAATATATGTAAATGTGCTTAATTACCAAACATCTATTTAATGAAAGCCTTCAGTATTTCTCTTTATTAAACGCCATGCTTTGTGGTATTGGATATTATTTCTGTTCCATAATATTTTGCCAACTCTCTCTGCCAGGAGTTGGAGAGGCATAGACTAGATATGGTATGGGTATGTTTATTTTTGTACATCTAACACCTGCATCGTGTAACTGGTTGTGTTATGGTTGTCATAGCAATGCATTAAGTGTAGCACTGGCTGCTGTCATACTACATTCTTCTGCATGGCTTTCCAGCAAAACCAACAAAAGAGAAAAAGAGTCAGTATGCTGCCTCCATCTGCTCGTCCTGAGGGACAACTGACCCTGTCACGGTGGCCAGGCAGCTTCTGTCCCCCTCCCCCGTCCTCCCCCTCCTACTCAGAATGCATTGCAAAGGCTGCTAGCCAATCCCTACTCACTGTCTCAAAGTGCACTCGAGGAGTTTCCATCCATCACATACATTGTCTAACCGTTGTATTGGAGTAGCCTGTGTTACCCCGTGAGTGCTTGGCGATTCGGCCCAGACGTCGAGCTTGTGTGTGTTCTTCCGTGCATCTGTTCTGCAGTCCACAGAGTGCCGGACTTTAACCTGCCCCATCCCAGCCTCTCTGTCATTCACTGTTCATGTACTCCGCACAAATAATGAAAACAGCTACCGAGAATCGTTTTGTCTTTATGGTGGAGATACATCCAGGCAGATCCCCCCGTCCGAGTTTGGTGGGGGTGCAGCACTACATTTGCAAATAAACCTGATCAATTGGAAAACAACACGATAGTTAGTTCCACCACGGGGACAATTATGATTCTGTGTAGTATTTTATTTTGTCCTGGCTGTCCTGCTTGTCCTCACTCAAACACAGTCACAGCTGAATCTAAAGGTCTGCCTATCTGTTTCATAGTGGACTCTGAGCCCATTGTGGCATTAACCCCTTGTGCCTTCCCTCAGAGCAAACTGAGATACATGAAATAATCCTGGTATTTACGGTTGTCACAATGCAATTGCATTGCTTTTGATTCTCTGTAGCTTGTTATCATAATACCCCTGGACATATTCATTGTGTTTGATGAAGTGGAAAGCTCGAAAAAGCTGAATGCCACAGTCTCGATGTCCTTTTTGAAGTTCTCCATTTGGAGCTAAGTCAAACCAATAAGGACATATAAATATGGTAGCAGAGTGCTTGGCTCCTGGCCTGTTTTGTTTATCACAATGACAAAACAATCCTTACAAACTAGCCCATTTCATCCACTATGTGCTGGAAATGTCCTCGGCAAGCCCTAATAGTGGCAATTGTGTGTTTCTGGTGGATCACAGAAGGAATGACAGCCTGATACGGTGGAGCGGGAAACCTAAAGAGATCAAATGAAATGATAGTCAGTCACCAGTGATTTCTGTGCCCTTTCGCAGTAGACTGTGTACCATGCACCAAAGGACAACCTAGATGTCTCATCCTCGGCAGTCACATACTGTGCTAATACTTACGCTGCCAAAACCACTGAGGTGGAACTGCTCTGCTTGTAGCTAGTCTTTACCATCTATTCCTATTTGTCGCCCCCCTCGCCAAATATTATGAGAACGATGTGTAAAAAAAAACCAAAAAAAGCATGAACATTGCCTCATGTAAAATAATTTAATATTTGGATCATGCCAATGTGGCACGTGTGAAGACTTCTGGCAACCAGTATTTTGTTGCTTTTGTTGTGTCAGCTTTAGTTTAGAGGCGCCGCCACCGATTCCAGCTGCTTCTCTTTTTTGAGCCTGTCATCACATCTACTTTGTACTGCATCTCTGTGTTGCTTTTTGGTTGTCATCGTAATACTGTACTCTTCACTTATGCTTCCACCATACATGTGAAAGTGTATCCATGTGAAGCATTGTTTTGTGTCTGTTCAAGTATGGTTCCGCGCTTGAATTGTTAGCGCATCACGTATTTTGCATTAATGCAGACTAAATTTAGTCGACCTTGAGTGCTGTATGTGCAATGCGTGCTTGTTAATGTGCCTGTGTTTCTGCCACTCTAGGAGAGGGAGAGGAGGAGGCAACATGTAATGCTGATGAAGGCGGTTGAGGCTCGCAAGAAAGCAGAGGTAGCCCACATGCACACAAACAGTCCACTCCATAAAAATCCCAGGTGGATTCCCGCTTTCTCTCCTTTTTGTGTGCTCTTCCCCCTCTATTCATTTTTTCTCCACACTTTCCAAGTCAAAAGATTCTGGCCCTCAAGCACTTTTCTTTTGAATGCACAGCAGCATTAGGCTGAATTACAATACTGCTCAGCAAAGTCAAGTAAACCTTCCTGTCTGTTTTCACATACACACACACACACACATGCAAACACACACATACACACACACACACACACACACACAAACACTAATGCACACCCACACTTTGCTTCCTTAATGCTCTCTTGAATTTCGGACTCTCCAGGAGCGTGAGCGCTTGCGGCAGGAGAAAAGGGATGCGAAGCGCCTGAACAAAGAGCGAAAACTGGAGCAACGGAGGCTAGAAATGGAGATAGCGAGGGAGCTGAAGAAGCCAAATGAAGACATGTGTCTGTCTGATCACAAGGTAGTCAAGAAAAAAGATCATTTGCTCAGCGCTATGGGTGTAAAGTTAATCCTTCAAAGAAAACCTATAGCGCATTCACACTTTGATGTCCTAGATATTGTCAGGTTTTCTTATTAAGGTGCTGTTCAATACATTGAATTAAAGCAGGAGGGGGGCGTAGTCACAGCATTTCTGTCAGCATTATCATTTTTCATTATATTTGTATTATTATTATTATTAATATTATTATTATTATTATTAGTAGTAGTAGTAGTAGTATTACTATTAAATAGTCAGTTTAGTGTTTTCTTGAGGTTCAGTACTTACAATGGACCACATGGTCGTGAGCATTTTTATGTGTGGAGGTGTGTGCCCCCAAGTGGTAAAATGAGAGTACTACACAATGTAGAAACTAAGCTATCATCGCTGCAAATTGCAAAGCACCATCTTGATAACGGTCAACAAGTGTGAGCTGTAATGACCACTTTACTCCCATTTTCCTACAGCTGTTTAAATCACAATTTACTCTGGTCCACATTGGATGTACTGCCTCTCCCAGTGACACATACAGTAGCAATCCTTGACCTATTTCCCTTTGTGCAGCCTCTCCCTGAGTTCTCCCGGATTCCTGGACTCATCCTCCCAGGATGTGCCGTGTCTGACTGCCTGATGCTGATGCAGTTCCTGCGAGGCTTCGGGAAGGTTTTAGGCCTCGATTTGAATCTGGATGTGCCCACCCTGGGCATGCTGCAGGAGGGCTTGCTCAATGTCGGGGACAGCATGGGCCACGTCCAGGACCTTCTGGTCAAACTGCTTTCTCTGGCAGTGTGTGATCCTGGTTTGCCACCTGGACAAAAGGTGAGCTAGTTCAAAGTTCATTAAGTGGTTTTGCATGCCAAACATATGACATGTAACATTACATATGTTGAATCGCTTAGATTTAGAATAGCTATCAGCATTTATTGTATGGATATACTTCAGTAATGCACCAACCAACTAGTCCCTGGTACTTTGATAATAACAATTGTCCGTATTATTTGCTATTTTTAAATGGATGACTATTGGATTGTTTATAGATTATTTCTGCCATTGTAATATTGTTCTTTTTTTGTTTTGAGGTTTACTCTAGTTTTCATGTTTGTACTTTTTCATGCATGATGACTAAATGCATCTGAATTGAATCAAGGAAATGTTCATTAACTTGACCTCTTTGGCGTTCTCTCCTTGTCTATCAGACCAAAACCATGCTGGGGGACCACCTGACCAACGTTGGCATTAACAGGGATAATGTGTCTGAGGTGCTGCAGATGTACATGGGAGCCCATTGTGCCAATACAGATCTGGCTCCTCTGGCCCTCAGTCTGAAGACCAAGGCCTTCCAGGCCCACAAGCCTTCCCAGAAGGCATCGATTCTGGGCTTCCTGGCTAATGAGCTGGCCTGCAGCAGAGCGGTTATCAGGTAGAAGAAGCAGCTGAAAGTAAAATATTGAGACTGTCCATCTGAGCCCTGTACTGGTGTTATTAACACAGTCTGCATTAGTGTCACATTGTAGAATGGTTGCAATACTTCTTCTACCTCTGGATTCAAATAATACAAAATAAAAAAACTAGAAATCCAACACTCACAAAAGGTTCACTGAGATAATATATTCATCTACCATGTTCTCTACATGCTCTTACTTTGCATAACACTCAAGTTATTAATTAGCCAATAATGGTGTGTTTTATTGATGCAGTGGAAACAGCTTAATACAGCTGCAGTAGGGACCCGTAATTAGCAGTGGAGTCTTTTTGATTATAAGGGATTTATGCAAGTATCAATTTGTGCTCCGGGATACCAGCTTATTGAGCTCTTATCTCCCTCGTAATATATTTTGTTCTACATTCTGAGAATCCTGAAAACATGGACATACTCATGCACAACTGTAACTTGACGGGATTCTGTCTCCTCTTCCAGTGAGATTGACAAGAGCCTGGACCAGATGGTAAACATGAGGAAAGACAAGATCATTATGGAGGGGAAACTGAAGAAGTATGTTTTCTTTAATCCTAAAAATAAGAATGCCTGGATTCTCTGGACACCATCACACTGAACCTGACTGCTTTTATAAAGGTTGAGGACCATTCATGCCAAACGCACCGGGAGGAGAGAGGCCAGTATGGGGGTTGAGGAGACCCAGTCCATCGGCACTCCGTCCTCTGCCATCAAACGCAAGAGGAAACTGGGCGGAGACAGCGACGACGACGAAGAAGAGGAAGACGACAGTGATGACCAGGCAGAGGATGATGATGAGGAGGAGGAAGAAGAAGAAATAAAGAAGGTTAAAAAAGAGACATATGATGAGGTAAAAAAAGATAGATACATCCATCAATCCATCATCAAAAGTGACCTTTGAGGTTTGCTCACAGACATTGACTCTGTTTGCTCTGTCCTGTCAGGAGGAAGTTGACCACGCCACCAGTCTGGAGGAGCTGGAGAAGCAGATAGAGAAATTAGCCAAGGTATGTTCTTAGAAGAAATCAGAAAGGAAATGCACGGTTGGCTGACACTGATAATGTTTGGTGAGAAATGACACACGGTGAGACAAAAATAAAAATTGTCTGAGAAGAAAAGATCAACTTCAAAAATGTTGAACATTATTGCTGTTTTTGCTTTCTCATCGTTCATGTTCATGCAGGACTTCACTGTATGTCGCCATAAAGATGAGTTTAAAGACAATTTAACACAATGCATAAGCGGTAACACCTCAAACATCCTACACTCATAATAGATCAGGTTAGGGGAAATAAGAAAAATGCTACATATTCTAAATATTCAATATAAAGCAACTATGTTTTGTTCATATTATAAACATGTACGCTGAGTAATGAAGGCATTAATTAGCTTAATAAATTACCTAATTAGCATAACATGTGATGCTCAATATATCACCGTGATTACAAAAGGACAGGTGGTAGCATGCGTGTAGATCAAAACAATGTACAGAAATCACAGAGTGTGTTTTGTCCATTTGCAGCAGCATCATCAGACCAGGAGGAAGCTGTTTGAAATCTCCCATTCTCTGCGCTCCATGATGTATGGCCAGGACCGTTACCGCCGCCGGTACTGGGTACTTCCCCACTGCGGAGGGGTCTTCATCGAAGCCATGGAGAGTGGAGAAGGTAGTTACAACACACTGCATGCCAAGTGTGATGGATTCCCATCTTAAAATGCTTCAATATGCTCGTCTGATTGCAGAGCACATTTTATTCACACTCAGTCTGGAAAATTAAAATGTAAGAGTTGATGTTGCAGGAAGGGCAGGGAAGAAATGTTGTGAAAACATCTGTTTTGCTGCATGATCAGCTGTTTTTTGCAATGTAAAATATGCTGATGTTTTACTTTGTCTTAATCCTCAATGACTAAAACTTTATTAATCGAACACAACTCTACTTTTCTCCCAAAAGCAAGTGTTGAGTAATGCTACAGAAGAATTAGCTCTCAACCACCGTAGTTTTCAGATACATTAACAGTGCTCTCTCTCCGCAGCTCCAGAGGAACAGGAGGAGGAGCGACAGAGGAGGAGGAGAGCAGTGGAGGAGGTCAAGGTCAAGGAGGAACCTCAGGAGATCGAGTTGCAGAAGGAGAAACCCACCAACCTCGATCAAACGCGAGGCCTGGAGCACGAGGCAGAGGAGGAAAAAGAGCACGAGGGGAAGAAAAACGCCCTCTTCTACCAGCAGCCAGGCTGTGTTTCCAAACTGTGCACATTCCTGGACGCCAACAACGTCGGCAAAGAAACGGGAATGGCAGAGGACAAGGAGAGTCCCCATGTGAGACAAAACCGCACGAGCCCCTTAGGCACTCCTGTTGCCACGACCACAGGAACATCCTCCTCCGCCAGTCACAGTACCTGTGAGCCAGCAGGAGCAACAACCCACTCCATGGTGACCACTAATGACACAACAAGCATCCCTCCCCCAGCCTCAACCTCCTTATCGGTCCCTTGCCTGCCAGCCCCACGTCAAAGCTCAGGGAGCACTCCTCCGGCTCCGTCTCCATACCTCTCATTCCAAGCCAACGACCAGCTGCTCAGAGTCCTGACAGAGAGGAGCGGACACTGGTTCAGTCTGCTCCCTCGCAACCCCTGTGACCTCACTTCCATCACCACGCCTCCTCCAGGAGTGCCCCGTGTGTCTCCCCAGGCATCCTCCACCCCAGCCATGCCCAGATCCCCGCCTCGGTCCCCCGCCCTGCCTCTCACCCCTTCTGCTGCCTCAGCCTCTGTGAGCCCGCACCACCCGGCTGGCCTCCTCAACTACCCACTATCAGCCCTGCAGGTGAGGCTGCTGGCCGGACACAAAGAGAGATCGCTGTGTTCTGCAAATTTGTTTCTGCCATGAACAAGATCCCATAGGCCGTGACCCTTCGTTATGTTTTCCTCCACTTCCCTCACCCTTTTGTTTTCCCCTCTTTTCTCTCCAGGCGAAGTCAGGTGCTTCATTGCTCAGCGTTTCCTTCGGAGGCTGGCCCTGTGGCATGATAAATTCCATCCTGCCTTTGTGCAGCAGCCCCAATCCCATGCTGGGTCACTCTCTGGAGGGCAACACAGCAGCAAGTGTCTCCAGCAAGAGCGAATCACCTTTACCTTGCCTTGAGAAAACCTCATCCATGTCCTCTCCTGCCCTGGAGATTCCCAAATCCCAAGACCACGCCACACCTCGGCCTATTCCAGAGGGTACGTGACCCAAAAGCATGGAGCGATATTAAAGTCGAGGCTGTAATCACTGCCTGTTTTCTTATTTGAGAAGAATTCACAGATTTCCCCTAAATAATCCAAGATAATTGGGTTTGGGAATGTTCCGCTCCACTGTACACAAATACATTTGGGTATACCACAGCTGAACGAAGCACCTTGTTACTGTGACGCATGTTCTTTGACTTGTAGTTTACGTGCCTGTTTGTGCTCATTGTCTCAGAGAATCTGACAGGGTGGTGGCGGGTGTCTAACATCGAGCAGCTGAGGGCCCTCGTCAGTGCTCTCCACAGCCGGGGCATGAGAGAGAAAGGCCTCCAGAGGCAAATGCAGAAGTACACAGAGATCATCCCCCAGGTCTGCACCAAACACAGAGACGGTAAGATAGATAGATAGATAGATATATACTTTATTAATCCCCAAGGGGAAATTTGTCGTAACAGTAGCAGCACCAATAAACTAAACACACAAGAATAAAAAATAAAATATAAAACAAAATATAAAAAACAGGGTTGAAAGATATAGATGTATACAAGTGAAAGATATAGATGTATACAAGTATACAAAGTAAAATATAAAATAAAATATATATGTATATATACAACATATATGCATACACAATACACAATACTAATGACAAATTAAATTAAATATAAAAATATTAAATATAGACAGTGTGCAAAATGCAAAGTGTGTGTATGTGTGTAGTGTAAATAAATGAAATGTGTGAAGTGCAAATCAACATAAGTGCTTCAACACTCCCTTTGAGCACATAATCACAGTAAATATCATATATTGTATGTATGTATGTAGGAGTTAGATTATTTTGTGCAGCAACACATACAGTTTTGTTGTGCTGATGTTTAAACATTGATGCATGCCCTTGATGATTCCTGAATACACTGCAAACACTGTATTATGTATGACCAAGCCACATGAATACCCATGGATGTTTGGCTTCACCGCTCGTGTGTTTACCCGCATCGGCGAGGGTGTTTGTGTGTGCATCTATGGCTGACTGATGTCTCATGTCGTGCATCTAGTGGCCATGATCGGGCTGCGTGAGCTCGAGGAGAGCCAGGTCAGTGTGGAGTCCGTGCGGGGCTGGTGTGTTGAGGAGCAGGCGATGGAGATGGACATTGCCGTGCTGCAGCAGGTGGAGGAGCTGGAGAGGAAGGTCACCGCCGCCAGCCTGCAGGTCAAGGTAAAGCACTTACATAACCCTGCACATTTTGTCAGTGGTGTAAGGAACTTGTTTTAACACGCGGAGTCGTGTGATCAGAGGCCTGATGTCCTCTCCCAGGGCTGGACATTTCCGGACCCTCAATCCGAGCGAGAGGACCTGGTGTATTACGAGCACAAGCCCCCCACCAAACCAATGCCGAGGTCGGCCAACGGGGGAGACAGGGAGCACCCGGAGGAGCGGGGAGACAAGGGCGGGGTGATGCGTCACCTGGACAACCCGCTGGACATAGCAGTGACACGTCTGGCTGATCTGGAGCGCAACATCGAGAGAAGGTACCTGAGGAGCCCCTTAGGTACCACCATTCAGATCAGGCTGGATAATATGGGTACGGTCACTGTCCCTGCTCCTGCCCCATCCACTAGTGCTGACAGGGAAGGGTAGGTCATTTCTCCAACCAAAGCTTCCCACTCTCACACTAAGACCCTTTCCTCTCTCTGTGTGCTTTGTGTTTCCCATCCTACTCAAAGAGAGAGGGTCTTTGCTGCTTTCACAGCAGATTTCTGTGGTGGCTTGTTGCATTTTTGTTTGTTTCTTTGGTCTTGTGCGGTTTCCTGGGCGGGGTGGGGGGGGGGTCTCCACTCAGTTTCATTTCCTGTAAAGGTTTTGTTTACTGGCTTGTTTTTTTCTGCAGTCATCTGCATGGTGTTTGCATCAGTAACCTTGGTTGTGGGCATACTCATGTCTCCCACTGTACAGTATACGCTTTCACAGGGTTTTCACTCTTTTGCATGAAGTTCCCCTTTACATCACAAAATCGGTGTGTACCTCTTCTTGGCGCCCTACACCCTTCTTCCTCCTCCTCCTCCTCCTCCTCCCAATATCCTCATGCCTGTCTCTGCACAGCTGGAGCTCTTTCTGTTCTGCTGTCTTGTTGGCGGCTGGCTCAACTGATACAGTTTACTGCCTATTGTGTGTATGTGTGTGTGTGTGTGTGTGTAAATACGCCCACATATTCACGTATATGTCAACCTCTCTGTGTCTCATCACTTCTCATTATCTTGTCTCAGCAGCGAGGAGGAGGTGGCCCACGGTATGAAGGTGTGGAGAAAGGCTCTGGCTGAAGTGCGTAGCGCTGCCCAGTTAGCCATGTGTATCCAGCAACTGCAGAAGTCTATCGCCTGGGAGAGGTCCATCATGAAAGTGGTGAGCAGCGTATTTCCACCACGCTAAATCAAAAACAGCTCTATTCAGAAGGAGTATGCTGTTTTTTAATGGATGCACTTGTTTTTTTTAGTACTGTCAGATGTGCAGGAAAGGAGATAACGAGGACCTCCTCCTGCTGTGTGACGGCTGTGACAAAGGCTGCCACACTTACTGTCACAAACCCAAGATCACCACTATCCCAGAGGGGGACTGGTACTGCCCTGCCTGCATATCCAAGGTATCAAGCCCATTTATCATCTCTCCACAGTCGATTATTTGTAGAGGAAATCCGATTTGTTCTGCATGTGTTCTTTTCATTCACACTTTTCTCTGTAGGAAATTATCCACAACACATGCAGCATCTGCAAATGGTGTTATGTGACAGCCAAATACAGATCTTTTTGTATTCAAACCTGTCGATGGATGTTATTTTTCCTCAGTACTCTATTGTGCTCAAAGTAATTTGGGGGATTTTATGCATTTATTTGAAAGTGGGCAAAAGAAAGGTGAGAGTAGATAGTGGGAGAGAGAGAGAAACCCACACACAGAGAGCCACAGCCCTCAGAACAACTGCAAGGAATACACATTTCCTGTTTTCTTACATTTACTTTGAAATTGTATTGTCTGCACAATTGAGTTTGCATTAATCCTATTGAGTGACAAAAAACTCTCCTAATTATAAAATTCAGAGTTATAACATTTTATTTCAAGCTTATTGTGATGTTTTTTTTATTTAGATTGGGTCATGGAAGAAACTAATAATATTGGTGGTCTAACATATGACAGAATGAACTAATTGTTCTGAAAAGGCCAACATTAGTATGATACATCGGTCAGGGGACCCTATAGTTTTAGTTTTCATTGCACCAGACTTCAACGAATGCATTGTTTACTCTCTGCAGGCAAGTGGACCATCTCCCAAAAACAAAAAACATCCAAGCAAGGCAGCAGCATCGAGCGGAGGAGGTGCTAAAAAAGGTGGAGAGGCGAAGAAAAACGGGAAGCAGGCAGGTAACGGAGAAGTAGCGGAGGACAACCCGGCCGGCACCAGCAGCACGCCCAAGAAAGGAGCAAAAGACACCAACAGGAAGAGGAAAACAGAGGAAAGCTCACCTGGTGTGCCAGCAGCCAATCAGGAGAACCCTGTGTGTGTGAAGAGAGCCAAGACGGCGAGAGACAACAACAGGGACCTTGGATTATGCAGGTATGTGGCCCCGGCTAGTTCATACTCGTCTTCCTATTGAATCCTTCTCTTATACATCTGCTTTTACAGTCGCTGCCATCTCCTGTAGGACAGGATCAAGAGGTTGATTCCTCTTGATCAGCGAATACGATTATTCTGTGGTTTACTTAAATTTAAGGTCTGCTTATAACAGGGCGACTATGGGTCAGTGGGTAGCAGGTCCGTCTTTCAATCAGGGGGTTCGAGGTTCAATCCCCGCCCTCGTCGATGTGTCCTTGAGCAAGACACTTAACCCTGAGTTGCTCCCTGTAGCTGCGTCTACAGTGTATGTAACAGGATTGTAAGTCGCTTTGGATAAAAGCGTCAGCTAAATGACATGTAATAACAAATACTATTTAGCCTTTTCTATTAAGATTACAAGTTGTATTTGTTCATCACAAAGACAACTATGAGTTCAGTTTTGGCGAGTGATGGATTATAATAATAAATTATAGTTCTATTGGATTATAAAAGTGACTAAAGGCCGTACAAAAATAAATCAAAAATACAAGGGAGGGAGTCCATTGACAATATGGACATATTGAATATAACCAGTGTAGAGGACCAGTGTGTAGGATTGAGGGTGATTTGTTGTCAGAAATGGAAAATAATATTCATAACTGTTTACATTGCATAATGACCAAAAATGTTGCGTTTCCGTGACCTTAGAATGATTCCTTAAGTCTGCATTGGGAGTCGGTTGCTTCACACAGTCCACCATGTCACACCGCCATGTTGCTATAGTAACCCAAAACTTACCAACCAAACACTCTGGTGAGGGCCTTTCACGTTTTTACGTTACTGAAGCTTCCCTGACATCTTGGAAGGTGTGTGTGTGTGTGGGGGGGGGGGGGGGGGGGCACTGAATCCTACACACTGCTCCTTTAAAGGAAGAGGACATTATAAATGTCCCAGTGGAAGAAAGCTCCACAGCTGTTTCTCTGTCTCACTGTATGCATGTACATGTGTGTGTGTGTTCAACAGGGTGCTCCTCGCTGAGTTGGAGCGGCATCCGGATGCATGGCCTTTCCTCACACCCGTCAACCTGAAATCGGTCCCCGGCTACAGGAAGGTCATCAAGAAATCGATGGACTTCTTCACCATCCGTGAGAAGCTTGTGAACAGCCAGTAAGTTCCCAGCGCCTCCTTTAGTTCTGTTTCACTGAAGGCTGTCAGGACATTTCTACAGGATTTTATAAAGTCAGACTGGTGTGTTGTCAGAAAAACACGTTGTAGTTCCACCACAGAATATGGTCTCAACTTAAGACTTCCTTTTTTTCAATTTCAGGTATCAAAACCTTGAGACCTTCATCATTGACGTCAACTTGGTCTTTGATAACTGCGAAAGATTCAATGAAGACAATTCAGACATTGGTCGAGCTGGTCATAACATGAGGAAGTTCTTTGAGAAGCGCTGGACCGAGCTCCTGAAACAAACAATCTAAAGTCGGTTCAGTCTCTCCGTCAACTCATTCAACTTTTCATACCGGAGCACCAGGTTTTACATTTGTTTCGATTTTCTGATGGAGAATGTGGCTTTGCAGGATGGAAGAAGTCAAATCCGTAATAAGGAATCCTCGGTGTGTGTGGGGGAGAAGAAAAAAAAGTAATTACATGAGGTGCGCTGGATTTTATGACAACAGGGATAAAGCCCCAAAGAGTCCCGTAGAAATGGGGGTGTCGTAGTGCAATACCATTCCCTGTCTCAGAACACTGCACTGAATTAATCCTCAACTGTCACTGATGCGTCTGCGCTAGAAGACTTTCCACTACTTGTAAATAGTCTTTTGTTATTTAATCGTATTATAGTGAATGTATTTAATTTTGTAATAATTATTTATGAATCAAGGTCCACTTCATTTTCTATGAAAAGGAAGAATCAGCTGAACTGCTTTGAAATAAAAAAGGAATGTGTCTTTGTGTTATAATTTTTCTCCCAAATATTAAACAAAGCCAAGAAAAAAAAACTGTTTACACTGTTCAGTGCTTTGGGGCAACAGAGGACTGTATTCATATGTTCAGACTGTAAAACTGCATTTATTTACAGGAACAGCAGACGGACAGTGAGACATTGGTGATTCATGTGTATATACTGTTTATTAATGTCAATATTATGTCTTGTTTGGAACGATGTGTACAAATTGTTTAAGAATATTAAGATATTGTTTATGCCTTAGAATGATTGTAGCATTCTATTTTAGTGAACGTGATGAAAACATTATCATAAATATTGTTTGTACAGTATATACATATCCTCTGCAAACACTGTGGTATCCTTAATCTTGGTAGTGCCTACCCTTCCAACAGGGGCATGTAGGGGATGTTATTGTTTTTAGTTTTCATTCTTATGACAACATCGTTTAAAAAAAATATGATTTCAATCCAACAAGGTCTCCAAAGTTGGACGGTGATACAGAAATCATTCCTCACCATAGAAGAAAAAAAAGGAACAACAAGCATTCAGTTATGCTTCCATGATGCATTTCCTCGTAATCTGCCACAATACAGAGGACCTAAGGCCATTTGTAACCACTGTGTTGAACCTTGCTGTGTGTTGTGGCCTGATGGCGGCAGCTAGATTTTTTTGTACCCAAGTCAAGAGTACTTGAAGTTACTTTATTTAAGATATTGTGGAATAAAAGTATCATTCTTTTGTAGGAGCTTTATTTTTCACTAGTGTGTGGCACGGACCTATTAAAAGGATGTTTTTCAACGTAAATGACTTCAACTTGTTTTATTTCAATTCTCTCCTGCAGAATATTTTTGGGGCAAAATCCAGATGTATTGATGAATCCCTTGTATTCTTTATACTAGCAGTTTGTAGAAAGTTCATCTAATACCTTAATATCAAATACCTCAGTGCTGCAGTGCTATCAAAGACACAAACATAAACACCTTTCAACAGTGTGTGTTCAAGATGGTGCAGGCAATAACAAAAATGCATAAAGGGAGTTGTGGAAGAAGTATTTTGATCATTTAAACTAACAACACCACACGGGGTAATTTACTATTCGAGGTAAAAGTCCTGCATGTATAGTTTTATTTTAATTAGGTGAAAGTAGAGAGAAACGGATTGGAAAGAAGATCTACTTTTCACTCAGAATGGCCGCTGTCCGTCGTATTAGAGGCCCGAACATGTAAGCAGCATTTTAATGTTGTCTAAACTATATACCTACATGCTTATATGTTTTGTCTTTGGCTGTTTATGTCTTAACCTGAAATGTAACAAGTAACCAGGCTGTAAAATTAATTACATTCAAATAAAATAAAAAGTTCTGTGTTTCCCTTTAAACTGAAGTAGAATAACAGGGACATTGTAATTGGACTCAGCAATGATGGGGTTCACGCACTGTGTTGAATGAATTATGCAAATGAATACTGAACATGCATATTGATGAATTGTGGGTAAGCGCTGTGCTAGAAACACATCAGGTTTTACAACAACTGTCCTTACTAAATAAACATAAAACAGAATCCAAAGCACTCCAAATGTCCATCATGACCCACTTACAGTCCTCATAAACACTCAGATCTTAGGATCAATACCTCAGTGAAATACTCTAACTAACAGTCCTACATTAGTAAAAGTACAAAAGTATGTTCCTCAAAATATGCATTAACTACCAAAAGTAAAAGTACACATTGTATAATATATGGCAACATTTTACATAATATGCGGTGTGGCATATTTTAGAATAATGTATGTTATATAACTCGATTATTTATGCATTAATGTGTACATAGCTTCAATGTTGCTGCTCTAAAGGACTTCACACTAACACTACTACAGTACTACTTACCTTGCCTTATTTTAAACTATAATAATCTGCCACATTTGATTTGTTGATTACATTTGTATTATTAAAATGCTAACTAGTGACACAAATGATCAAATACATGCAGTAGAAGACGGAGTAGAATTAGCAGGAAATGGATATACTCAATGTAAGTACCTCAGAACTGTGCTTGTACCTGTACAGGTACATGTACACGTACATGTACAGGTACAAGCACAGGTACATGTACACGTAGACTACTTCAGTGAACGTCCTGAGTCCTGCCTTCAGGATGACGTCACCCGCGGTGCATCACGGTCAGCTGTTCGATGAGGAAGTAAACAACGTTGAACTGAACCGGGCGACACGACGGAGAAAGGTAACGTGCGGTTCCGTTAGATTTATAACCGACTGTTGACACACAGTTCGTTTCCCGCCTCTGAGTGTGACTTTATAACCAGACGTCATCGCAGGAAGGGGCAGTTAGCTTGAGGCTGTACCGTTAGCCTCCGTCCCCCCACAGACACGGGGCTCCCTGCGGGGTTCCTCTCCGGTTCCTCTCCGGTTCCTTTCCTCTCGGTCGGTCTGACAGCCGAGCTAATGTTCATTTCACACACCTTAAAAAACAAACGTCGCCATTTGTATTGTCCTTGTTTTTCGCTGCGTTCAATTTGAATGAGCCCGGTTCCTCAAACGGCCTCTACAGTTCTGGGAAGTAGGCTAACGTCACATGTTAATTGTACTTTACTGGAGTATTTCCCTTTGCAGCTCCCATATACTCACACTACGTCACTACTCTTATCTGACGGCAATAGCTGCTCGTTATGTTTGCAGAATCAGATTGTAACTACTAAATATAATCCACAAATAGCTTAGAACAAAATCCACAAACCATAATAGTGTTTATTGTAGCCCTTTATCAGCTACATTATTAAGCATTGTACACGTTATTTACATAAAAGTATCAATAATAAAATCCATGGATATCTATGTACATGCTTCTGAAAAGAGACTCTTCATAATGTGAGATGCACCAGGTAAGTCTGATGCTGATGCAACATGAGGCGAGGTGCACATTAGTGCGTCAGGAATACAATTGAAAGGCCCTTCTGCTCATTTGTACGCGTCTCCTTCCCTCTATGTGAACTTCAGGACCGGCTCGACAAATGACGTCTCTGATCTGCACCTTACAAGACCACCGAGATGACATCAACTCGTGTGCCTTCTCCGGCAAACTGTTTGCCACGTGCTCCGGGGACAAAACCCTCAGGGTATACAACTCCCGCGACTTCTCCGAGCTGCCCTTCTCGCCGCTGTCGGGACACGGATACGGCGTCCACTGCTGCTGCTTCAGCCCCTGCGGACAGTTCCTGGCCTCCTGCTCCACGGACGCAACCACGATGATTTGGTCCACCGACACCGGCGAGCTGGAGGCCGTCCTGGAGCATCCCGGGCGGAGTCCAGTGAGGGTCTGTGCGCTCTCTCCGGACTCCGCCCACCTGGTTTCTGGAGCGTCGGACGGCTCTCTGGCTCTGTGGGATTTCCCCTCCAAGCAGCTGCGCAGGTAAGTTTGAGTCTAGCTCCCATTGTTGCAGAGCTGAAGCAGTAGTGGATCAACAGCTAATACATTTACAAGGGTTTGGTTTTGTACTTTTTTCATTCACTACTTTTTGATATTTTATGGACTTATTGATTAATAGATTAATTGGAAAAAGCATTCAGCAGATGAAATAATGATACATTGTTAATTACAGGCCTATTCATACAGATATACAACATAGTTACACGTCTTTCTCATATCTTGACAAAGGGAGAGGACACCTCGGTGCAGTCTGCTCTTCTCACGCCACCGTTAACAGTTGCATCACATAATAATATAACATAACCAGTGGCGCGTGTTCCTGTACTTGAGCAACGGCAATGAAAGATGTCCTGCTGACGCAGCTGCTCGTCGGTTGTGTTTGTAAAGGACCGGGGCGGTGAATGACACGACCATGGTGGCCTGCTCCTTCAGCCCTTGCAGTCAGATGTTCATGACGGGCTCCACCTACGGGGACCTGCGCCTGTGGGACCTGGACGTGAACCAGCTCCACGTGGAGAAAAACGCTCACGACCTGGGGGTCACCTGCTGCACCTTCGCTCCCAGCATCCTCAGCGGTGACAACCATTGCTGTGTTTGTCTTCTACTCTGTGACACACGGCTTAGTGAGGGGGTTCTGGTGGCGTTTGGGAAGAAAGAAATCGTAAAATACAATTCGTATTTTTTTCTTATAAACTTCTGAAGTCAATATTTTTTGGCAAGAATCCATTAAATCTGGTTATTAAAAGATTAGCTGGAGATGTAGGGACAGAAGCAAGATATTTTCCAGTTGAAACGTGAGAACAACGGTACATATGAGATGCATTCATATTTCAAATATTTTGAACTATAAATATCTTAATATTAAACTGATTTGGAAAGTGACCTGTAAAATGCTGCAATTTCCTTTTTCATACCTGTCAACATCTTCTTATCTCTCTGAGAAGCCATTTCTGGCTGATAATGTCAGTCGGCTTTCACATTAATAAAAATGCACGTCATACTGTCCCATTATTATACCAAATGTCTTTCTAGAAGATGAATGTGGGGACATTACTGTTATACTGACATCCACCAACAAGTTTCCTCAGAGTCAAGCCACAGCTGTTTGTGTAAGTCTGTGATTTGTTTGGTATCGCACACCAATATTCGTTTGTTTTTGTCCCTTTAGGTGGTGAAGTCGTGCAGTTCCGTCTGGCGTCCTGTGGGCAAGACAGTCTCCTGAAGATCTGGGTCGTTACCAAGATCACCTCTGGAGGTAACCGCTTTGTCAAACGCTGAACAGAAACATCGCAACGCTGCTGTTGCTTTTTGCTCGTCAGCTCTTTAATCGGCACGCTGAGGGCACCGTCAGGCCGCTGGCTCATCGTGTGTGTGTGTGTGT
Source organism: Pseudoliparis swirei (assembly GCF_029220125.1). Classification (NCBI taxonomy): domain Eukaryota; kingdom Metazoa; phylum Chordata; class Actinopteri; order Perciformes; family Liparidae; genus Pseudoliparis; species Pseudoliparis swirei. The sequence continues at coordinate 18,016,820 of NC_079391.1, read as the reverse complement.
TCTTAGGTGCTAAGATGCGGCTCCTCCACACGTTGAGGGGCCAGGCGGCCCCGGTCCTCTCCTGTGCGTTCTCCTCAGACGGGCAGCTGCTCGTGTCTGGGTGAGATCTTTAAGCGTATTGGTGACTTTGGACGTTTTAACCTCTCAATACAGATTATATATACTTAATACATTTCTTACAACCATTTTCCAAAGCTGGTTTTTAAATTGATTTGAGCCAATATTTTCTGTCTGGCCATGTGCAAAATCAAATACATTTTCAACCAAATGTTACCTGGAGTTTAATGAAACATCTAAAATATGTTGGTGACTGTAAATGATATACAAAAACGTATTTGATGAGCCTTTTAACAAACATATTTCAACATCTTGATCTTGACTAGATCAGCATTCATGTCTGTTTCTATTTAGGATAAAGACATTGATGTAAAATATAGATAATATTCCTCGATATACAAGCAGGCACAACTAGGCACTGACACGACGATCAGAGTGCAATACGACCGTGCAGCCACCAGAGGGCGACAGATGCCGCTTTATTCCTCAATGAGTGAAGGTGGACCTGAACGTGATGTACCAGATAGTTATTCTTCCTTTTTAAATATTGCTCTCATCGTTACAGTTTTCTCTTTTTTCCCTTCAGCTCTGTGGACAAAACTGTGACCATCTACGATGCTGTGAGTTCATTTCTATTCATTTAGTTGGTCGTAACAGGTTATGTTATATTTGGCTGCATTCACAACACAATGTTTATGTTTTGTTGTGTCTGTTTGCAGGAGAATGCACTTTTGCTTTACACATTGAACCAGCACGAGAGGTAAATACTAACTTATGTTCACGCGGTTACGTTTTGTTGAGTAGATTTTCTCATTGAATACGAATATGAAGTCCCAAGATAAATACGTTAATTTCTCTTATCTTGCCAGACAATATATCTTGTAGTTTTGTATTATTGTTATGTATATTTTCTTATATAATCTTTTATTTATTCATATCTTGACCAGATATTATATTGATATATTTTTAAAGAACAATACGTAACATTTGAAAAAACACTTTTTAAAACGTTTTTATCGATTATATTACATTTAATATGTATACTTCACCACTTACACACTAGATGTTTGTGCAGAATTCCTGAAAGAGGTTTTTCACTCAGGAGTTCTCTGGTGGTAACAAATATAAGCTCCGTCTGTTTTCAATATTTCTGGGTGAAATCCACTGCAAAATACTTCACAATGTTTTCGTGGAATTATTTAGTTTTTGAGACAAATTGACAAATATGATGAAACGTCACACTGAGATTTTTCCAAACTGTTTTTTTATTAGGTATTGATGCCAAAAATGTATCAATTATATGAAACATCAGAAGTAAAAGTCAGTTTTAGAAACTGTGACTACTCGTTAACAACAATATCTCACTTGTAGGGAGAGCAGCACATTTTAATAGATTAGGAGCCAATGTGGTCACGAAAACATGCGTTTATAATTTTTTTTCTTTAAAGGTAAGTCTACTCTCTCCGTGTCTCTTCCCCGACACATAGGCCACAGCTGAATGATCACACTTCTAAGCTATTTCCGCCCATCCAGCCACCTGTGAATGAAAGGCAAAAAGCTCTCTTCAATTCAGTGGGACAAATAAAAGTCACTTTGAAAACCTCCATCTGAAGAGAAGCAGAGGAGGCAAGTTGAGAGAAAGTGGATGAATGGAAAACACCAAGTAAATCACAGCACTTGACAAAATGCCTGAAGGAAACTCATTTGACTTTGGAAGTGATAATGTAACAGCGTTGGTTTAAAAAAAAATCTTATAAAGACGTTGATTGAAGTCGACGGGCTTTTGTGGATCAACATCTTCTGAGCAATCTGGCTCATCCTCATTATTACTGCTTTGACTTTCCTGAATCTCCTGAAATATCATTTGAATCCATATTTAGATCTTTAGTGCAGCCTGTGACGTGGTAAACCTTCACTGATGGAGAGCATTTGCATATATGGCACATATTTAGGTCTGGTATTGAACCTTCGTGCCCACCTGTGAACCCTGTAAGAGCCCAACTGCAGCCTCAGATCCTCAGACGGGGCTTACGGCGGCTGCGAGGCTCAGGACTAAGATTTTGGGCTTTGAGGATCGGTTGCTCACAGAATCACTAATATCTTAAAAGTTACTCCTAGCAACTGACTTCTCCAGGTTTATGTTCTTTCAAAAGTATATCTCCACGTTTTGTATTTCCCACTTCAGTTTCTTTTTACCTGATACCCGTGCAGAGAAGGACATGCAGACCGAGTCCTTCCAGTTTAGAGTTTTGTCTGTCCACTGTTGCAGATACGTGACGGCATGTTGCTTCTCTCCAACTTCACCACTTATCGCGACAGGATCCATGGATAAGACTGTGAACATCTGGAGGCTGGAGGATGGCTGCAGTGAACGTGGTGGGAAACACACACACACAAACACACACACACTCCCACTCCTTTGTTAAATGCTGCTTTTTTTGTTGTTCTTAATTTGTCAAATGTATGTTGTCTAAATGTTATTTGTTGTTGTTTAACGGTTTGAAATGTATTTATTACTTTATTACTATTATTTCGCTTTATGGTGGACAAAAAAGACAAACATACTTTCGATTATCTGTATGTTTAACATTGGAACATTGACAATAAAGATAACTTTGAACACACATACACACACACACACTCCAATAGAGTAACACCTACATATGTTAATGTTTGATGACATGTCGTGTAATCTGTTGCCCGTGTCTGTCTCCTTCAATGAACCTCGTGTCCAATGGAAAGATGGGAAGTCGTTGCCTGGTTAGTTTTATTTACACGTTCTTTTCCTTCATCCCTCTTCAGTCTGAACGGTTGCACAGCATTGCTCATGTTTACAGTCACTTCTTCCTTTGTGTTTGTTCTAGGAGGGTCTGATCTGACAAGTGAAGGTAGGAAGCAATACAATACTTATTTCTGTATTTCCTTCTCCTACACTGGGGAACCTACACCCTCATGCAATATGTGCACAAAACAACACAATAATGTTGTGATGATGGGGGACGGCCGTGTGTATAGCAGTGGGTGCAAAGTCCATGTTTGCAATACACAAGCTCCTTTTCAGCTTTTGGTTATATCTTGTGTCAAATAAGATATTATTGAACCCTCCAGACATTTATTTATTTATATCTGGCTCGGCACGGCCCCCCTAATCAATAACTAGTCAGCAGGATTCCAGCAGAGGGTTGCATGGGGACTATTTGGCCATTTTTCTAAAGGCGGCGGACAAGGACCGAGCATCTCGCTTTGACTCTCAGGGAGAAGCTCGGCGAGCCGATCCATGCTGCTGGTCAGCGATTGGTCGGAGGGGGACGTGTCTGCGTGGCTGGAGGGGGAAGGCCTCCAGGGATTGGTGGACAAATTCAGGGCCAACAACATGGATGGGACGGAGCTGCTCCGTCTCACCAAGGAAACCCTGACGTCAGAGCTGCACATAGGTGAGGAAGACGAACATCTCGTTCTGTCATAGCCCTGATGCTCGCTTTGGCCCCCGATGTAAGAATATAAACCCGTCTCATGGGTATTGACTTTAATCTGGAGCACTTCATCAGTTACATAACCCAAGCCCCAAAACGATATTTCTCATAAGGTATGAAGTGGATTTACTCCCAATAGCATTAGGGCTTCTTGTTTTTATCCAAGTATATCTCTGAAACGAGGACATTTGAGCTTATCAGACTTTATCGGGTCTTTCTTTTTATGATTTTTTAATTTTTTAAATGCGTAACCCCAATCCTGAAGTAGGAGTGCTCTGCTGTTGGTGCGTCTACCAGCTCGGCCAGTATTCGTCTCGTAGTTGTCAGCAAATGTTTGTTGTATTTCCATGCCGTCATTTCCATCCCACAGTGACTGCCAATCACTCCTCGGTTTACACGGCTCCAGTGCTGTGACAGCTTGCGTTCACATTGTTCTGTTTTTAGTAACGTTGCATGAATCCTCCTCAGCAGAACTCACTGAGAACAGCTTTGAGGAGCAGCGTTTCTATTCTATCGACTGCAAAGCGAGACAGAGGAACAGGCTTATATCTCTTAAAGGTGGGAGTGAAATCAATAAGTGTGCTTTTCTTCTCTAGAGGTGGCGCTAGAAAATGAAACAAAGCGTACCAGTGAGATTATCAGGGAGTCGACAAAGTGCTTTGCCTTCAGAGGGAGTTCCTCTTCTTATTTCACCAGATCGTTCTTTTCTCCATCCCAATCCGATGTTTCTGTATTCTCCGGCCGTCACTGTTACCGACGCTCAAGCTCAACGGCGCTTGAGCGTTTAACTTTGAATTGGACAGACAGTCGGCAGACATGATCCGCTCCCACCACGTTCTCTCTCACCCACGCTCACATCCACCATCCGGGAGTGTGAAGTGCGAGAAGAACGAAGGCTCCAAACCGTGATATTGATGTTATTATTGACGTTGGTGTTTTGGTCAGTTCGGCTTGTTCCTCCTGAGGCTCCAATGGTTTCGACTTTAATGAGGACACACACTGTGTGTGTGTGTGTGTGTGTGTGTGTGTGTGTGTGTGGTGAATGAGCCAGGCACATATTTGTTGTCCCCATTAATTATTCCCTGCCATGACACCTTGTCTTGAAATGTCCATCCTAAAAAAAAAATATGTTAATAGCTCTGTGATTAATGTAAATTTGTTTAAGTTGACCTCTATTACTATTTTTCCTTGTTTTCTTCTTTTTACTTCAAAGCAACTAAACATGACTGTGTGTGTGTGTGTGTGTGTATATAGAGTCAGTAGGCCTGCGCAGTAAACTCCTGAGGAAGGTGGAGGAGCTGAAGAGTGGTTCAGTGTGTTCAGGCGTTCCTGACGAGTTCTTGTGTCCGATCACCAGAGAGCTGATGAGGGAACCAGTCATTGCTGCCGGTAAGCGAGGTTCTTTTACATATAACGACACCAAACTTTGTGCCTGAGTAATTTGAATACATTGTTGACATTGTGCCACCAGATGGATACTCGTATGAGAGGGAGGCCATCGCTGGCTGGATCGGCACTAAGAACCGCTCCAGCCCCATGACCAACCTCCCTTTAATGACCACGCTGCTCACCCCTAACCACACCCTGAAGATGGCTATTGGCCGCTGGAAGACCACCCACTAGCATCCCAACTATTTCCCTAAAGTAGACAAACCACAGCCATTTCAGCTATGGGTGCCAATGTGGCTCCAAAGGAGGCATCTGCACTCGGGCAGCGTCTTTGGTTGCACTCATTTGTAAAGATGCCATTTTAAACCACTGGGGAGCAGAATTGTAGCAACAACTCTGAATGTACTTAATGTATCTGAAGTTCGACTGGTCGTAACATTCCATGAAGTAGCTGCAGAGCGATACGAGGGGGCGGCTCCTTTTGGCCACCTGAAGAACGCAACTTCAAAATGATCATAACAACAAAGCTCTGCAGATGGTTTTGAGGTGATTTTTGCTTTCTGGCCTGCAAATGTTTTAGTTCACTCTGCCTTCGACGAAAACTGAGAAGCATTTGGCAGTTAAGAGCTGGATGTTTCCCTCGGGAGGCGGTGGAGACCAAACACCGAGCTAACAGAGCGCGAAATTTAGTTTCTTCAGGTGGCTACTTGCTCTGCTGGATGTGTTTAATTAAATGTAGTCAATAAAGTGATGATTTGTGCTCGACTGTTAGGGAAAGGGGTCGGTCTGATATTGTATAATAAAGTTCTGTAGAGAAACCAATTCACAAAAGAAATAAGTACACATGTAATCAACACTGCAGGCTTCTGATTTTCTTTTAAGTGTACATGACTAACATTTTGACTAGGCTCACCTTAAACAGGCACTTTTGTTTATTTTAATTAGTCCTATTTCTAAATATATGTATGATTAAAGATAATTCATATACTAATCCAAACATGTAGCTTCAAAATAAAAATAAAAACATTGATTGAATGGCCGTAAGTGTATTTTATAATCATTATTACCTTTCTTTGATTGAACAACCAAAAAACAATAATCTGAGTTTCTGAAAGCTACATAGTGGGGCCTTAATTTACATTTGGATGAGGAACGCCATTAAAAAAGAGTAATGTTGGAACCCTTACTAAACCACTATTTGCACATTGTTGGACCGAGCTTGGTTCAAACCTGGTGGGAACGGCTACAATTCAGCACTTGATAAAATGAATGACATTAATGAAGATATTTCCTAGAATTTGCCACGTCCACATTGTTATACAAACAGTTTATTTTGATGACGTGATTTTCAGTTTAGATAACTTAAGTTGTACCATAAACCTTTTACCCTTCCACACACTCTGGAGCTGAGGCAACATGTGATGGAGTGTACTGTGAAAGGAGATGCAGAAGTGTAGTCCTCCATTGATATTTTATTTTACCACAATAATAATGTAACATTTTGTAATCCATATATGATAACTATGGACATACAGCTGTGTACAAAGTCTCTTAAATTTTTATATACACTATTATTTATCCCCAAGGGGAAATTAGTTCTCTGCATTTAACCCATCCTTAGTTATTAAGGAGCAGTGGCTGGGTGAAGCGCCGGGGAGCAACTGGGGGTTCAGTGCCTTGCTCAAGGACGACGACTTTGGGGGGATGGGGGATGGAATCGAAAACCCCCTGTGTTGCAGTGGCAGGGCCCTCTTACCCCACTGAAAAGCGCCCCCAAAAGATGTTCTATCCTCAACTGTTGCACGTGTAAATGCTCTCTTTCTCTCTCTCTCTCTGTATTCAAATAAACCAAAACACACTTCATATGAATATGCTCTCTGCTATGCAAAAATAAATAACATACTGTGAATCTTGAAGCAATCAATTCAATATTCGATTATGACGAACTTGCCAACCGTACAGCTCACAACAGCTGTACACTTATCAAATGTTTGTTATCAAATGTCCAAGAAAAAGAATCTCAAGCACACAGTCATTTCTGTTGAAGCCCGTAATGCTGACAGTTAACCACTTACAGGGAAATATAGAATCTGTAAATATAGTGGAGACCGTACAAATATAAATGTTTTTAAAAAGACACTTAACGAGAGAAATGATCATATCCTGCAACTAACTATTCTGCAAGCATGATTTTTATATTTATATATATATATATTCGTGCACAAAACTTTCTCTGACTTTTATATTTGTTATAATAAATTAAAAGTTGAGACAATATACTACTTTTTTATGTTTTTATCCCTACTTAAGGTATGTCTGGTTTTCTTGGAATACATTAGTGTAGCTCTAGACATGTAAGCAGAAGCAGAGGAGCCCGAGTTGAATCCTGGCTCTAGATTGTAAATGCAGTGCAGCAGCATAACTCTCCCGGCTCAGGGAAGGGAGCTGCTCTCAAAGTCTCCCTTGCTACCTTTATTTGGGACCTAGTTTGTTAAAAACAGCCTGTATCTGTACTTTGATAATCAGACGTTAGACTCTATAAATGAGCGCTTGGGTTTGATGGGAGCCATATGCAGAGCGGGGTTGTCTCTCGTTAAGCTCGCCTGTCTGTGCCTCCCGTCGGGGAAGCGTAGCTGGGAGTGGGCCGCGCCTCTGGCCTCTCGCTGGTGGAGCCGCTCCACAAACTCCCGACCTTGCTGCTGGCTGTTTGCCTGACTTCCAGAGAGCTGCTCCTGGAATGAAGCGCGTTTGAACTCGTTGTTCAACCCCTGGAACTCCATGACTGACATACTGAAGCTCTCCAGCCCGCCTCCCTGCCGGCTCAGGCCAGAGGTCTGCTGGCCCTGGACTCGCACCGATTTGTCCATTACTCCCATGAAAGGCCGGGGCTTTATCTCCGGCTTCGTCTTGAAGCTGCCGCTGCTCTTGATGGGGCACGGGGTGTCCAGCACCTGCTGCCTGCCGCCGTCCGACAGGTTCCCACTGGAGGCCTGACTGGAGCTGGAGCCCCTTGAGCCCGCGGTCCCTCCTCCACCAGCCTCCCTCCTGACCTCCATACCAGAGCCCAGAGCAAGTGCCAGGCCATCCAGAGCCACAGAGTGGGTGGAGAGTCTGTCGGAGCCCCTGGAGAAGCTGGAGGAGCGTGGCTGGTACATCTGGAGAGGCCCAGGTGGGGAGGAGCTGATGGGGGACATGGGGTGATAGAGCTCAGTGGGACTGTGTCCAGACTGTTCGTTGGTTAATCCGTGGCCGATGTCAACACCGAGCGCCGGCGCAGGCCTCAGGGAGGTGGAGATATGTCTGCCTGGCAGAGGGCTGGAGGGGCCGCACAGAGAGAGAGGCCTGCCCCCCACTCTGCTCCCCGACTGGAGGGAGTGGCAGTGGTGGTGAGTCCTGCTGAGTCCCTGGTTCTGGGTCTGCCGGTTGATCGCAGGAACAGACTCGGGCAAGTCCACACAAAGTTGGTTTTGCACATATTCCTCTTGAGGGAAACACGGCGACTGGTCTGCTAAACCAAAGGCTGCACCTGCAGGGAGAGTCCTGTTCGGAGCGTACGGATTCATGGGCCAACATTCGGCGCTTTTGCCACACTGCATGCTCGCCCCTTCCCCTTCCTCTCTCTCTTCCTCCTTCTCTGCATCCGTCTCCTGCGCGGGGACTTGCCTCTCGAGGCTTCCCTGCGAATAGACGTCTGCCTCCTCCCCCGGGGCCTGATGGTGGTGGGTGTGCGGGTCCCTGTTGTAGCCCTGGGCCATGTCGGAGCCGGATGCCTTCTGATGATGTTTGCATTCCTCCTCGACGCGAACCAGCAGGCGGCGGATCTCCCGGTTGGACGGGGAGAGTCGTGCTGCTTCGTGGAGGTCTGCCAGAGCTGCGGCAAACTGCCTGGGGAGGGCAGAGAGAATGAACAAAGGAACTTTAAACAACAGTTCATGTACAGAGACGTAGTGTCCTGGGGAATTGGTGATTCTTGCAATCGTTACTTTTAATTGAGCAAAATGATCTCATCTTCAATGTGGCTGTACCTGCTACTCCTCTTGGCGCGCGCTCTGGCGTAATACGCTTCATAAGACCTGGGTTTGAGTTCCAGCGCTTTTGTCGCAAACTCCTCGGCTATCCCAAAATCCTGTGTTTTCAGATGGAAAAAGTGCATTTAGTATTTTAATTTGATCTCAAGTAATCGATATAGCTCGGTGTCAAACAGAGACCACAGTCTGATCCGCTGTGTCTTTCAGTGGCCACACTGGAATGTGTTTGTTTTGCAGAAGTACTGTGAGGCCATCCAGTAGAAATCGTGTTTGTGTTGCATCTTCATAAAACGGTTCTGAAAATCGAAGCTCGTTTGAATGAAACGGGAGCCTGGCTGCAATCATTCGTATGAACCAGACAGAGAGCTGCTTGTTTTTCTCCCGACTCGTTACGGCTCGCATCATCACTCTCAGGTGAATATTTAATGACACATTGTAATTCTGTCCTTGGGAAGGAGGTCAAAATGGCCGCCTTGAATGTGGGATGTGTGACCATTGCTGCTGAATGTTTAATGATGGTATCATGTCGTCTCTTCGCTGGCCCCTTAATACCTGCATTCTGATATATTAGCCCACTCGCGCATCCACTGTAAATAACGGGGAAAAAGAGTGCGCTCGCTGCTCTGCCAGGTAGAGTGACCTTATCACATCACGTTATCTGCTCCATTATTCATCGGCCAGTGACCCTAAGGATGGCATTTTTACACAGTCTGTTAGGACGTCTGTCATCACCAGGGTGCGTTCCCAACCTGGCTGCAGGCCACACACATCTATCGCCACACCAACAGCACGCAGTTATTCATTATGTCACCATCTGCTTCCAGGTCCTCTGTGCACGTTCTGTTTACCAGGGAGATTTGGAATTAGAGCTGAAAAGCAGGGATATTTTTACAGTGAGCTATACCGGTGCTGACATTATCTTCTAATGTCGATACAGATAAATGGTGTATCTTAAGGACCCGTCTATCTTGCTCCTGCCATCCGCTCAGCTTCTAATGAACCTGCCGGTGTTAAATAGTGCACGAGCAGTTTGTTACAGCTGTGGACCTTACGCTGGTTTTCCTGCGGCAGCGGGAAAGGTTTAGGTAGAGGGAGACCCGCAGGTCTTTGAGCCCTTTGAGCTCCTCTCCTTGGCCATCACGCGGTAGCTTCCTCAGGGCATACTGGTAACGCTGGCCTGCCTCCTTCATTCGTCCCTTCTGAGAAACACACAGGAAGAGGGAAGACCATTTCTGACCACCAATCCACAAAACACCTCGTTTGAAGTCTGTTCAACCAAGAGGCTGCAGGGTTTGCCTCGTCGACAACATTCCCCGTAATATACCTTGTAGAGCATGTTCCCCTCCTCCATTAGCTTCTGCAGCAGGATGAGGAGACTGTCCGGTTTGGAGGAAGCCATAGTCCACGTAGCGTGACCTGGTGGAGGCGTACAAATATGTATCTTTCTATTATCTGTCTCCCCTGGTCTCTTTTACTTTGTGCCTTGCATAAATCATGTACCTGATCGGTCGTGGGGAGCCGTTCTGGAGCCTTTGGGTTGATGAAGGAGAGCGACCGGGGATGGACCAAAGAGAGAGGGGAAAATGGGGTGAGAGAAGTTAACGTAAAACGGCTGAATACAGAGGAACAAAATACTGCTAATAAATAAATAAAAAGGCAAATATAATGCAACATAAATGAAGATGGCGCAGGAGCTCAAATATAGCACATTATACAATTCTATCAGGGTCTTCATTGATTGGTTGAAGTCAGATACAAATATAAATACATTGAGTTTGCCAGAGAAGTGTTGATTCGCTCATTTTAGAGGACGTGGTGCAGTTAAAGAACCTGCTGAATTGTGTCATTAAAAAAAAGAAAGTTTCTGGAACATTTGGTTTTGACGATAACATTCCTGGAGGTGGGATTCACTGTCGGCATGTTATGGTAAGCATGGTGTTCATACCCATCTTGGACCCTTTCTTAAGCAGCGAGGCCACCAGAGCCGGGTTCTGGCAGCCGGTCGTCCGGTCTGAACCTCTGGTACCGGTGTTGTCGCCTCTCTCCAGCACCGCTCCGTTTTCCACCAGGCAATGCACCTGGCCGTGCAACGAATAATAACAGCAGTCATTAAAACTGTCTATTTAAATATAAGATTCTAGCAATGAAAAGACTGTTTGGCATTTCAATAATTTGGTTGATTACACTCATTATGCAACTCTATACCCTGATGATTTTGAAAAAGACTTTTGATTATCAGATATTTTTGATTACTCTCCTGCTGATCGATAGATTACATGAATGAGAGACAAGATGCTCAGATGGAAATGAGTTGTTTTTTTCACTTCACATGAACTGTGATTGTAAATTGTGTTCCTGTGTTGCAGGGGAAATTATCATCATCTTAATTTAACTAATTATGATTCATTTAATTTGTCTCAAATAGCTATGTTTTTGCGAGTGTGTGGCCATTATGTATCGCTAATCATCTCTCAACGCATTGTCAGGTACACACTTCTTCGCCAGTCTGAAAATCTTTAAAATGCAGAGACTAATATTTCAAATTAAGACAGATCTCTGTGTTTTATCAACATGATGTCATCCAAAACATGAAACCCACTGTGTCTGCATCCCCGTTGAGGGCAGCGAGGTCCAGAGGAGTCCTTCCCTGCCGGTCTGGATGGTTCAGGTCTGCGCCCGCCTCTGCCAGAAGCTGCATCACAGCTTTCTGGCCCTTCAGACACGCCCAGCTAAGTGCAGTCAGCCCCTCCTGATCCGCAGAGGACAGAGAGGCACCTGGGGCCACAGACAAAGACAATATGATTCTTCAGTTCACAAACAGTCCATCGAATATATTTACTTAGTTGAGAATTAGGGGACGCTCACCCTTTGTCAGCAGGAGTTCAGCAGTGCTCATGTGGCCCTCGGAGGCCGCCAGCATCAGAGCAGTGCGACCCTGCTTCTCATTGACGTTGATGTCTGCATCTTGCTTCAGCAGCAGCTCTACAACCTGGAGCAGGATGGGGGGGAAGTGTTACGGGGAGAAAAAAGAGGCGGAACAGGTTCACTGGCGAACATCCGGTGGCAGTGACCGGACGCCTCCTCACCTGCGTGTGCCCGTGTTTGGTGGCGCTCAGCAGTGGCGCCATCCCCCTGCGGTTGGGTATCTGCAGCCCCGCCCCCCGCTCCAGGAGGAACGCGCACACCTCCGTCCTCCCTCTTCCCGCTGCCGCGCTCAGCACTGACAGAGGGTCGGCATAGAAACGAGGCGAGGATGAATATGTAATTGACACATTTCACAGAGAGGGAGAAGCAGGGGGGGAGGAGAGAGAAGAGAGCGAGCACGAGAGAGAGTTGGCTATTTCCATAATGTGGACGTTCTGTTTCAATACAAATCTACAGTGACAAGTACGAGAGATAGAAATTGCTGAAAACGATACACTCTTTCTTGTTCCTCCTCTTCAAAAGCAAACAATGTCTCCAACAGTAACTCTACACACTGGATAACGTGGCCCTTCTTAAGCAGCCAGTGCTACTCTGACAAAAGGTGGGTATGTTTTATGTTTTTGTATCCAGAGTCCTTCAGGAAATGAGCAGCTGAGGATAGAAGCACGGTATTGATGACATCCTCTAACCTACAAGTACCCTGGATAAATGACACCGTGTATCATGTGACCACATGCTTCAGTGAACAAATCGATTGTTTATTACGAGAATTAAAGATAAGTTATCGTCATCGGTGAGACAAAGAAAAAAAAGAAATGTCTGGTTGTCTTGTTTCGGGTGACTTTATGCAGCTGCACGAATAGTAACAAGGTGCTGCTTAATATGTGTAAACTGAAGCAGCCAATAGTATAATCCTTATTAAAGAGAACATTCAAAAGATACACTGTATGTTTGGGTGATTTTAACCCCTGAAGAAGTGTGAATCCATTTGTTAAGTAATCAGACTTGTGAATGTTTCAGAGGGCATTTCATGCTCTCACTTTCTCTATCGCAGCACGGGAGGAGACCGTGTAATAGAATTATACTCTAATGGTGCTGCAGTCAGAGATGCAGGCTTCATCTGACAAGCTTTCAGGAAATTAACCTAACAGAATTCTGCAGGCTGCACGATCGCATCTGTGATAGAGGTAAAAGTATTATAATTGAATAAAAGCGCCTTTTTAGATGCAAAAAATGTGGCTGGACTAGATATTCTGTGTGATAAATTTGATGTTCCATTTGAGCCAATAACCCCCCAAAAAAGTCTTTACAATTGAATCATATCTTTTATATCAGCCAGAGAATACTAAAATCACAACACTGAAAAAAGTCGGCTGAGAAGCTGCCGCTCCATTCAAAGTGCTCACTGTGCATCCATATCCAGGTAGGTTAGCTGGTTCATATGTAGTCATTGTACAGAAGGCTAGACTGTGCCTAAAGTGCAACCCGACAGCACCGTTGAGCTTGACTCCAGATCCTCACTGATGGACAGAAAGAGGTGAGAAAGCTAAATATATCTGACTGATAGGAGAAATTCACCCGTTTCTCCCCAGAGAGAGTCGTGAGCGTCCATCTGCACTGCCAGCTGTTCATCTTTCAAGTCCAGCAAGCTTTTCACCACCTGCAGAAAAACACAATTTAACAGTCCTCTGTATTGCTGGCTTGCTGCGCGGAAAGAAAACCAAAGCGCTGATAGACCTTGACCACAAAGCGCTGATTAAACCCTCCATGACGCCGGACGAGGACAGGCACCATGCTCTCCATAACAAATGAGTTTCAGCAGAGTGTTTCGTCATGAGGGTTGTGATCTGACACATACCTGTGTGTGTCCCACACTGGCTGCGGCTGTAAGCGCCTGCTGTGCTGCCTGTGCTTTCCCCGTCACCGTCTCATTGTTGTGGTGCTGCTGTGGGTCGGTGTGGATCTCTGCTCCCCAATCTTGGTCCAGCAAGATGTTGATGATTTCAGCATGGCCCTTCAGCGCAGCATGGACCAGTGCACACTGGCTACTCTTATCAGCATGGCCCACCTGGCAGAAAGGGGAACACAGAAGGACTTACAACACTGGTCCTGGCCGGTCCGCTGGCCTAGATCAGGCCTGTTTGTGTCATCTGCCTCCCAGAATAGATCCTGAAACTGCGGTGGCTATGAAACCAGGACAGTGGTTCAGGATACCACTGGTGTAAAGGAACTGAGAGTATTCTGTCACTGATTGAAAATCGGCTTTATCCACGGCAAGCGTGTCGGTCACGCTCTCCAAACCCACATGTGTGTCTCCTCCTCTTTGCCTGGGACACTGACCTTGGCCCCTTTCTTGCCGAGCAGGCTGACGATGTCGACGTGCCCCGCGGCGGTGGCCAGACAGAGGGGCGTCATGCCGCTGTCAGTGGTCCCGTCTACGGGAGCACCCATTTCCAGCAGCAGTGCTACCATCTCCACATGCCCCAGGTGTGCGTGGATGGCCAGAATGGGGGCACGTCCTACCACCTCGGTACACCAGGTCACGCTAGCTCCACCCAGCATCAACAGACGACTTACCTGCAGGATGCATGAGAACAAATGAATAGTGCATCTCTGTGCAGTAGGGTGACCAGACGTCCTCTTTTCCCCGGACATGTCCTCTTTTTGAGACCTAAAAAATGCGTCCGGCAGGGATTCCAAAAACGTCCGGGATTTTGTTTCGTCGGATATTTGTGTTTCTCTGGGTCTTTCACAAACTAGTATTTACCCCTTACAAGTTTTGTAAATGGTATCTCCCTTACGTTCCACCTTCTTGCGCGAGCTCTGACGGTATAGAGAACAGTCATTGGTTGACCGATCTCAGTGTTGCCAGATACACGATAATTATCCTCCAAATACGACCATTTTGAGCCTTTGGTACGATACTTCACCATTTCCAATCTGGCAACACATCTGGCAACACTGAGCACCTTGCCGCCTCCACTAGTTGCATTGTTATTTGCTATACACCACTACCCCCCCCCCCCCCCCCCCCGAGACGAAGTGTCCTCTTTTTCACAAACTTAAATCTGGTCACCCTACTTTACACAGTATATTAGATATAGTTGGGTGTAAGAGTCCTCCAGAGCACACGTATGTCACCTTGATGTTAGGTGTATATAGGTTCCTCAGGGAGGCCAGTGCAGCGGACAGACTGTCTGTGCTGCAGTTCACCCACATTGCCTGAAGAACGCTGGAGGACACACCGGTCTTCTTACTCAGGCCCTGTGAGTGTGTGATGGAGACACAGATAGAGAGGAAGCGAGAGAGAGATTAAGCTTGGTCACATGAGATCTGTGGTGCAGAATTTGAATTGTGTCCCCGGAGTAAAGCAGTGTGCAAGCCGTGGATGCAAACAGAACAATATTCACTCTGTCATGGGGGTGTTATGAATCTGAGCAGTGCTAATGTGTGTGGGTGGTGGTGGTAGGAACAGGGGTTCACTCTTATTTGCTAGTCTCTATGCAATAACACACAGTAAAGTGCAGGATCTTGTTTACGTGAATCCTTTGGGAATCAATGTGATGCAGACGGGTTGAGGTACAATCCGGTTACGGACCACATCACTAGTTATATGCACAGCATCACAGTTCCTGTTACCTTGAATATGTGAGCCTTGAGGATGTGATGTCCCAGTTCCATCGTCTGCTGCCGGTTCAACTTGCCCTTCTGTCTGGAGAACATGAAGGCCAGGAGAGCGTGGCCACTCCTGTCGGCATAGAGGATGAATGTTTCTTGACGAGAATGTACACACTGTTTTCGGGGTGGCTTCACAACTGGCTTAAAGTAAATTCATCTCAAGAATCTTCTGGTGACTTTTGACTCTAAGTCTCACCTTGGATCACAGAGAAAGTCACTGCTATCTCCATCTGCTCTCCAAACCAGCCACTCTCTGAAGGACGGATGGCAGAGCATCCGTGTGCCATCCCTGCGTCTCATCTACGGACACAAATGATACAGAAAATATCGTTTAAATGTAAAAGGTACAATTACTTGACATACTTAGCATATATACTGTTAGACCTCCTAAACTATCTCTAAATCCCGAGCTATATGAGGACAAGTATGTACTTCAGAGCAAAACACAACATTCAAACCTTTGAAACTTAATCTTCCGTGCAGTCATATCAAGAGTCTTACCATGAATCCAACCAGGCTGTCTAATCTCAGCTGGAAGTCCTTCCACTCCAGCTCCCCCCTCACACTGCCTGCATTTAGCGCCCTGAACATTTGCTCATCGGTCAGTGGGTGCAGCGACGCCAGTGCCACATTTAGCACCGGAAGCACCCGTTCAAAGGCCTCTTTATCCGGAAAGCTCACGCGACACATCAGCAGGTACACCTAAAAGAGAGTCCTGGGGTTAATGATGTGCGTGGGCGGCCATGGTTGCCTGGTAAAATCTGAGAGTGTCTGGTCTAATTAAACTATCCACAAGTTAACCGGGATATGTGCTTCCAATATGCCATCACGATTTGAATTGATCTCGTAGACTCGGGTATCGTGGAACTTGGATCTTTCATGGTGTTAACGACATTGTTCAACATCCTGAAGGCAAACACGTAAATTAAAGCAACAACAGGGTAAAAAAAAAAAAGTTCACGAGCTGAATGTGCAGTAAACAAATCCGGTTGAAAACCATTGGTGTAAGCATTCCTGTCATAATATGTCTGGTGAATGGGGATAGTTCATATTTGCTAATTTACATAGTTCATTCTACAAATTATTTCAAATGTATTATTCTTTCAAGCTGTTGTATTTAAGTGTAACTGCCCACTGCCTGGGCTTCCACATCTTCAGCACACCATTATGCATGTTTTTCCATTTCCATTATCCAATCATAAAATCAGCGCATTTCTAGGCCTTGTGTGTATTATATGAATAATAACACTTGCTCATCTGTTGTCCTATTTTACGCTGATGATTATGTCATTTTAAAATGCGCCTGTCAATCGAGTCGTTGTGGACTATTTATGATGCTTTTATTAAGACTTTGATCCTGTCATTTTCTATATTTTATTGATCTGAATGACGCGTGACTAAACATTTTCTCGTCTTTTGAGGAAGACATGTCTGAACCATGGCTGTCAGCTGTGTACCTTGTGTGGGGATTTTACGGGCATTGATTGCTTCAGCCTCAGGCGGGGTGTCATTTCACGGCGACATCTCACCGGGATGACTGACAAGTGTTAAGTGTTGGACTGTGAACTTGACCAAGTGAGGAAGAGGAAGGGGAGGAGAAGGGGGGCTGGGCCAAACATACACTTCAGGTTAAACGTGTCTAGGATTCAACCCTGTAGTTTACATCAGAAGTGAACTGGAAACTCAGTGAAACCCATATGACTCCATCTGTGGTTCAACAACTTCTCAGTACTTTTAGTCAACAATAACTATTTCAAGTTGAATACAAATACGGTCGTGCTTGTTGAAAATCAATGCTTTACATATCTGACCTCTGACAGGGACACGGGCACCACCATGTAGTTTCCTCCTTTCAGAGCCAGGTGCCCCTTGTGGAACAGATCCAGGGTAAGCTGAAGGTAGAGGATGGTGCCGTGGCTCCTTGTTGACAGGTGGCTGCTGAACTTGCTGAGAAGCAGCTGATCAGGCGCCGAGCCTGTCGGCGTGGTGACGTTGGCGGCGACCTGGGGGCTGCTGCTGACCCGCTGATGGATGTAGTCACTTAGGTCAGCTCCAAGATCGCTGCTGTCTGGCAAGATGTCCAGAGAGATGCCAGAGAAGGGAAGGAGAGTCGTGATTTCCTGCAGGAGAAGGAAACAGATTAATTATAGGTACTTGTTGGATAAAACAGATAACACACACCGGCACAAACACCTCAATATGTAAGGCATAGTATAGCTTTATGTCTTTTGAGCATTAGCTAAGGAGAAATTAAAAAGCACTAAAACCGGGACCCAGTCCTCCGATGCTGTTGCCTCTGACTCACGCAGAGCCATTGGGTACAGAACAGTAAATAGTGTGACAATGACTCAAGCTCCAACATTGCTCACAGGCATCTCTCAGAGTCACATTTCATCTCCTCTCTTGCCACCCTCAACTGCTAAACACCAGGCATAACCAGCTATGAAAATCCATGTTATTACAGCTCAGTTCCTCATTAACGAAGAATGACATTTTGGTTTGACGACAAGTAATTGACCTGTTGTCGTGGACATCGCTCCACTTGAGCCTTTCATCCCCGCTTGTGAAATATCCAGGCTGTTATTATACAAGAGCTCCTGTGAAATGGCTGCTAAAAAAGAGGATACAATCAGGAATCGGGGGATGCTGGGAGCTGAGGTTGACCTTCACTTCTTTTTTACTTGCCACTCAGCATTTTACTCACCACAATTTGGTCGTCGTCATTTGATTAGATTAAAGTTGACGAGAGTGTGCTATATTCTTTTTGAAGAACTAGCTTTACAACTCTTTTAAATGTATGACCACTGTAAACAGTCATCAAATATTTAGCTCAGGCAATGTTGTGGAAGTTGGGATCTTCATCTTTATATGTTGGTATTTAATGCTATCTGATTTCAAATGTGTCATAGAGAAAATGACCCCAATGTGTTTTGTGTATTCCCCAACAATAAACAAATTATATAACCAGCTGGCCCGGCTGTCAAGGTCCAGACTCCCAACAGACTACGATAGTATTACCATCCATTCAGGGCGTAATCCATGCAGCGTTTGGAGGCCTGGTTTTGGCATTGGACAGATGCATCCGCTGTTCGGTGGGATTAGCAACCGGATTGAGAAAATACATCAGACTAAAGAGATTGACGATGCCAAAAGCCACAATGTCTATACCATGGCAGTTAAAGGACAATCATTTACACAGTGAGCTCAGACCAAAAAAGAGGGCATTGACAATACGTCTGTCATTTGGGTATTGCGAGGGAAGGGAGAATTTAAAGGATTGGTTCAGCCACATCTCACTTTACCTAAATCTAGTGGGATCTAGCTTCCTAGTTATATTCGTCCAGGTTGTGAGATTTCATATATCCTCTGAAGTTTCCAGTGCTCATGAGGCATAAAGGCTCTGCTGGGTGCTGCACTGGAAAATGGTCACTTACAAAATAAGTTCGTTTTTTTGTCAATGAAAACAAATATAAATTAATTTGGTAAGATTTTTTTTAAAGACAATCTCATATTTAGGGTTTAACAAATAAAAGGAGAACTTGAAATTGTAATGTACTAAGTCCACCTCTCTTTGTTAAGGACGCTGTAGGGTTTCCCTGCTGTGTATTTCGCTTCTCCGGTTTTCTTTTTGTTAAATTTAGTAGAATAAGAGTTATTTATTAGTTAGTGTGGGTTCTTCTTTTGTTTTCATTTAAGCCTTTGAGACCCTAAAATGAGAAAAAGGTAAAACCACACACACCATTCTAGTGACCTCCATCTTATTGGGATGGAGGCTAGTTGTTTAGAGTAAGAATATAGGCTAAATGTAATTTGGGTGACCCAACCCTTTGAGACAGGTGTAATAACAGTTATAATCTCACTCACCACCAGGCCCGTCCTGACTGTGACCACCAACTTCAGCCAGAGAGGACATTTTGAGATTATTTTGGTAATGAAAGTGGCGATGGTGTCCCCATAGTCTGGTTTATGGAATTCTGCCTCATTAAGACTGTCAACCAATATGATGTAGTCTTCTTCAGGTAGCCTGCGCTCTGAATAAAACAAAGGATGAAGAAAAAGAGAGGTTGAAGCACATTAAAAGACCAGATATATTAACTTAGCCTCAGAGCCAAGAAGCACATTATGAGGAAATAATGACATGATTTTATCCAAATCCTTTCATGACTAAAAATGTTTTCCAGCAGAGGATATGTTGAGAAAAGCAACAATTGCTTAATTGATCATATTCAGCAAAAAGGGCCCAGAAGCCTTTGTTTTGTATTAGCTTGAAACAGGACATATCCATCATGTTTCACATAATATAAACTGTCAAGCCATCCCTGTGAGCCTGCGAAGACTAATACACTCAGGAGCAAGGCTCTCCATTGTTTCCCCTAACCTACTTAATAGTGAAAGAGTAGACAAAACACTCTTCTGCTCAGACCGTGGAGAGCCCGTAAAAAGACATCAATCTTGTTTTGACTATATCATGAGAAACTGAGGTGACTAATATTGCCGTAACAATTGCCACCTTTCCAGAGTATTTTGAGACCTTGAAATCCAGCGGAATTATGATGATTCGCCGGGGCAAAAATAACACTCATCATTCCCCCATGTAAATGACCTAACATCTGTTTCACTCTCAACACTGTTTCAAATCATTGACCTTAACGACGGAAAATAATCCACGGGGCCAATCATGGAGTCATTAATAGGCTATTTCACACCGGAAATGGCAGCAGGCTCCCTAATTGCACAGTGAAGGGAGCAGACAGTTTCCCACCTTGAATACGGTTGTGAAATTTTAAAGATCACATTTGTGTTAATTTGTCTGTGTGTGAGAGAGAGTGAGAGAGAGAGAGAGTGTGTGTATGTCTGTGTCAAGGTGTGTGTGTCGGTGTGTGTGTTTGCAGTATACTTCCTTACCCTTGCGCAGGCTGGCTATGGGCTCTAGGATACCCTTTCGGAAGGCAGCGATGGGGTCTTGAACGCAGGATCGCAGGCTGAGTGTGTTTTGTAGCTGAGGCTCTTGGACCAGCAGCTCCCTGTACGGGACGAGCTGCGGCGCTCTGGCCAGCAGGGCGGCGACACTATGCACAAACTCTGGCACCAGGCAGGTGTAGGTATTGTCAGCCTGGCAGAAATGGTAGGCTACCACCTGACAAAGAGACGAGGCAGGTAAAACACTGAACATGTAAAAATCTGTGTATTTCAGAGAAATATCTGCATTTGAATCTAAAGCTGTGTAGCCATTAATGCTCTGGTTGGAAATAGATCAGTGGGTTTTAACATTGGGCCATATGCTGTTGGTGTATCTAATGGGAGGAGCTTCACATGAATATGAAGTTGGTCTGAAGTGTATCGGGAATCAAACAGGGAAACAAGTATGAACAGCTCTCTGAAACTTCTGACTTCTGTCAGTTTTGGTCTATTACTAATTAATGCACTCTGCCATGCATTTTCCCCATTGAAGGAACATTTGTGATCAGGTAATACTGGCATGTATAAATAAATTGGACTTGACAAGCTTTCGATATTGTACCATCTGGCATGTCTGAATATCAAAGTAAAAACCATTTACACCTCTGTGCTTTTAGTCTGCAGCATATTTGTTTACTAGCAGCGTTACTTGTTTTGGAAAATCTGAATCATCTGAAGTCTTGCTGCTTTGGCTACAGCAGTTACTGCATAATAAAGACACCTGAATTACTTGAAAAGTCTTAATCTGATTTATCTTGGTGTTATCTAAGTATAGTAAATTATATTTGCCGAAATTATAGAGGTAGAGGAGTCATAACATATCTCATGAAACTAAACTACACAGTTAATTCCCCAGTGTTAAAAATTCAGTGTTAAAGTGAATTGACTCTCAGTCATAACAACGAGAGCAAGAGTAAAAACCCCAGTGGTGACATTGTTCACTGTTACTCTGGAAAGCTCCGCCCCCTCCTTCTCCTTTCAAATGAGTTTCATCACGCATTGTAATTCTGGAAAGACTGCAGTAAGTTTCTCTAAATCACTTTTTTTTAAATCAAATGTTGATATTTTAGCAGCAGCAGCATGTTAGTTCAACTTACACTGGAGATGTTTTTGTGTCTTGAAATATTGAATTACAGACGGCTAACATGACCAAGTGGGTCAAACACGAAAGGAGATTTTTTTCAATTATGAAGCCAAACTGAACAAAAGCATAAAACACAAACGTTGAAATAAATGCTAACTGTCTGGCTGGGACATTATCTGTAAACAGTGAATACATTTTTGCACTCATAGTGCTTAGATAGGTCCAAGCCTTGACCATGAGCGAACATCCTCACCATCACAAGGAGCCTGACTAGTTCCCATGGAAACTCTTATTGAGGTCAAGTTAGTGGATATAGCAGTTTCCATGTGATCTGTGTGATGCAATCAGCAACATGTTCGACATTTGCCCCAAAAGAAAGAAATCTACATTCAAAGGTTGTGTCACAAATGTGCAGCCCGACCGCTTTTTAAAACAGCAACCATGCTGTGTGTATCTCTTTGAATTGATCCCTGTTCAGTGTTTTGTGTAGGCTTGTAAAGATCACAGCTCCCTACAGTACACTACTGTTTATGATGCTCTATTATATTACTGTGCATTCAAATCCGGTGAAAGAAGCGCAGGGAAAAATTCCCATAGCGATCCAGGCAGCTGAGGATAAATTACACCTAGGGGCATACCGATAATGTCAATATAATGTTACCTTTTGTATGTTTCACTGCAGGTGTATCAACTATTTGCCCAGAAACAACATAAATTACAAGAATTTGAAGAAGTGCCTTACGTGTAACAGTTTAGCTCCCCACCTTCCTTTTTGTATTAGTTGTTTTCATCCGGTCACTAACTATCCTGTCATTCCAGATCCTGCTTCCCATCTCGTCAATCCAACTCCCTTCACCTGCCTCTGATCACTCCCTCGTTAGTCCCTCGTTCCCTTCACCTGGCTCTCACGCCCTTCTCACCTGCAGCCCATCCCCTCATTAGTCCCTCACTATTTAGCTCCCTCACTTCCACTTGTCCTCTGCCAGATTGTTTTGTGTTCTCAGACCAAGCCCTTGAGAGGTCCACTGTTTGTTTGTTTCTTCAGTCTGTTCCATTCTTGACAAAGACTAAGTAAAAGATCTTTAAGAGTATTATCTGTCTCCTGAGTCGTGCGTTTGGGTCCACCCTACATCCCGTCGTGACATTACAATCTGGCCAAGAGACTCAACTCTCGGCAAGCCAGATGGTCTCTGTTTTTTACCCGGTTTAACTTTTCACTCTGTTACAGGCCTGGTACCCGTAACGTCAAGCCAGACGCCCTGTCCCGCCAGTTTGTGGACGAGGGGGATTCCACCGCTTGTGATGACAACATCCTTTCTGCCCCAGTCTTGGTGGCCGCGATCACCTGGGAGGTAGAGGATAGAGTCAAGGCTGCCCTGGAGGCCCAGCCCGGCCCGAGCTCCTGTCCCCCTAACCGTCTGTTCGTTCCCCAGACCCTGAGGTCGGAGGTCCTCCAGTGGGCCCATAGCTCCAAGCTCACTTGCCATCCTGGGAGCCAGCATACTAGGGATGCCTTGCAGCAGAGGTTCTGGTGGGCTACTCTGGAGAAGGACACCCGGGAATTCGTCAACGCCTGTCCTGTCTGCAACCGGCACAAACCTTCCCACCAGGCTCCCGCTGGTTTCCTGAGACTGCTGTCTGTGCCACATCGGCCCTGGTCTCACATCTCCCTGGACTTTGTTACTGGTCTCCCACTGTCCAACAAACACACCGCCATCCTAACAGTGGTAGATCGGTTCAGCAAGATGGCCCACTTCGTGCCCTTGCCCAAGCTCCCCTCGGCCAAGGAGACTGCTGAGCTGGTTCTGCTGCACGTCTTCCGGCTTCACGGTCTTCCCACAGACGTAGTCTCTGACCGGGGTCCTCAGTTTACATCCGTGTTCTGGAGGGAGTTCTGCACTTTAATCGGGGCCACAGTCAGTCTGTCATCTGGATTCCACCCGCAGTCAAACGGCCAGACTGAGCACAAGAACCAGGAGATGGAGACGGCCCTACGGTGTTTGGTTTCCGAGACTCCAGCATCCTGGTCCCAACAGCTCCTGTGGGTGGAATATGCCCACAACACCCTGATCAGCTCTGCTACTGGTATGTCCCCGTTTCAGTGTGCCTACGGATTTCAACCTCCATTGTTTTCGGCCCTGGAGAAGGAGGTTTCCTGCCCCTCAGTCCAGGCTTTTGTCTGCCGCTGCCACCGTACCTGGGCCAAGGCCAGACTGGTGCTTCTCAGCTCGGCCGACCGTTACTCTACAGCAGCCAACCGGCGCCGCTCTAAAGCCCCCATCTACCAGGTTGGCCAGAGGGTGTGGCTATCAACCAAGGACTTACCCTTGCGAGTGGAGGCGAGGAAGTTGGCACCCAGGTTCATCGGACCATTCGAGATACTAAAGGTCATCAACCCGGCAGTAGTCAGGCTCAAGCTGCCCCGGGCCATGCGGGTCCATCCGGCGTTCCACGTCTCCAGAGTTAAGCCAGTTCGGGAGTGTCCACTGGTCCCTGCTGAACAGCCCCTACCGCCACCACGGTTCATAGAGGGAGGTTTTACCTACAAAGTTCGTCGTCTGCTTCGTTCCCGCCGCCGTGGAAGAGGGTTACAGTATTTGGTCGACTGGGAGGGTTATGGACCAGAGGCGAGATGCTGGGTCCCAGCCAAACATATCCTGGATCCTTCTCTCATAAGAGAGTTTCACCGCAGCCACCCTGACCAGCCCTCCAAGGGGCCTGTGCCCACAAGGGCTACCAGGCCAGCCCCTGTTCCCTCCCTCCCTTCGGCAGCATCAGACATTGGGGAGGAGTCAGCCTCTGATGAGGACAACTCACCCACCGATGAGGAGAGGGGGGAGATGTCTGAAGAGTATTAGTCCTCCTCCAGATCCCCTCCGCCCACCCGGCGTAGTGATTTTGTTTTGGGACGTCAGGAGCCGGCCCTTTGAGGGGGGATTCTGTAACAGTTTAGCTCCCCACCTTCCTTTTTGTATTAGTTGTTTTCATCCGGTCACTAACTATCCTGTCATTCCAGATCCTGCTTCCCATCTCATCAATCCAACTCCCTTCACCTGCCTCTGATCACTCCCTCATTAGTCCCTCGTTCCCTTCACCTGGCTCTCACTCCCTTCTCACCTGCAGCCCATCCCCTCATTAGTCCCTCACTATTTAAGCTCCCTCACTTCCACTTGTCCTCTGCCAGATTGTTTTGTGTTCTCAGACCAAGCCCTTGAGAGGTCCACTGTTTGTTTCTTCAGTCTGTTCCATTCTTGACGAAGACTAAGTAAAAGATCTTTAAGAGTATTATCTGTCTCCTGAGTCGTGCATTTGGGTCCACCCTACATCCCGTCGTGACATTACGTGTAAATATGTGAGTATCTTTGTGTTGACCAATTTGGGATTTTTTTTATTGAGTCATCACTTAAGCTACTTCTTTGGTTTTGGGCTTAACAATAAAATGGTGTTTAAGTCAAGCCAAGAGTCTGGGATGGGGTGAGGCATGTAGTTCTAATGGTTAAAAGAATAGTTTGTGATTTATACGTTGGCCTTCTTGTGAATTGTGAGGTGAGAAGATCGATAGGCTACCACTCACATACCAGTTCATTTAATGAGAAGCTACCGCTAGCACCGGGTTAGCTTAGCATAAAAAAACGAAATAGGGAGACAGCTAGCCTGGCTCTGTCCGAGGGTTACAATCCACCATCACCTCTAAAGCTTACTCATCATAGCTCAAGAAAATGATCTTTTGTCTAATGTATACAAAAATGTCAATTCTTCCTGTGAGCAATAACCTTCTTGAGACTTCGCTAGTTGCCTAGCAACTGCTCCTGGCAAAGAAACAGTCCGATACACAACCCACCGTAAAATAATGAAATGTAGTTTTTAGACCATGGTTACTGTCTACAAATGAAATAAACAAGATATAATCAGTGAACTCTAGAGGTGCTGGTGGAAAGATGTGCCAGATGTTTCCCCCCTGTTACCAGTCCTAAAGCTACGCTAAGCTTAATTTTCTATTTAGCACAAGGACCAGTGCTGCCGCTAGTCATGTTGGTGCCCGAAGCATAACTCCTTCATGATGCCCCCCTGAGATAGGAAAGGGACTCGCGGCGTCGATAGGGGAGGGGGGGGTGCTGAGCGATTAAACATCTCTCTCTCTCTTGTTCTGCCTGTTTTGTGATATACATGCCTAAAAGGTGCCTAATATTTCTAGACAAATAATATCGGCATTATAGTTATAACTGAGGATTTTTTTAGTTGCCTATTTTGTGGAGCCCCCTCAGGACTTGGTGCCCTACGCACAGCGCGTAGTGCACGTTATGGGAGCGGCGGCGCTGACAAGGACACAAGAGATCCTCTCATTTTACTCTCTGCAAGAAACCTAAGAAATGTTTTACGGTTAGACTTGTAAAATGAGGGTCCTCACTTGTGTAGAACAATAAAGTGTGTGTGGGTGTGTGTGTGTGTGTGTGTGTGTGTTTTGAATTACCTTGGCAGCAAGGCATCTGACAGCCTCCTTCCTCTGTGCTGTGCTGTCGCTTGTTCCCGCAGCAGCAGTCTGGTTGGGTTGGGAGTCAGCAGGCTGTTTGGAAGCTGCTCTCCCCTGCTTTTCCCCACCTGAACAGAGCGCAGGGCAACAACAACAAACGCAAAGCTGCCATTTATGCTCGTTAGAAGAAATCTCTTGTGGAAGCATAGGAACGCCAGGAGTGAAGTTTGAGACACAATTAAACTGCTGCAATTAATTAGTGCATCTGTAAGCAAGACTAGCAACTAAGGCTGCATGTTATGTTCCCTCTGTTACATTTAATTCAAAATGACAACATCACGTACAGCTATCAGGGTATAATGCGATGATGATGGAAAAGGAATGGTACCCTCTTCTTTTCAAACACTATTTTAGCTTTTCCTCTTCAGTACTGGTTTGTTCTCAGTAATCAAAAAAAGAAACACTTGTTATTGCAGTACAGGAAAAGGCCGAAAGAAGATAATATCGGGAAAATATATTTTTCCCTATTCGTGGCCATACTTTCTTTCATACATCAAGGTGTGTCTCGGCATACAACATGCATCTATTGTGCAATGTTCAAAACCTGACAAGTCAAGTCAAACGTTATTGTATGATGCCCCTCATGATAAGAAAAGAAAAGAAAAAACATCTCAGTCTCCTTACACAACTGCAATCAGCAGATAAACCTAAGGGGAGAACTTAAAAAAAGAGTGCATGACCCAGTTACCAACTCCCTCTCGAAAAATTATTATTTCCCCTAAAATATTACATGAATCTGGAGCACAATAGAAAATGTATGAATTCAACTTACAGCGTTCTTAATGTGTTCTTACACGAATGCTTTGAGACTCACCCAAAAACAAGTTATGCTGCTCCAAATAAAGATAGGAGTCTTACATTTAGGGGAGGAACCGGGGCTGTGAGGGATGCTGGGACCTCCCTGTGGCGTGCGCATGCCCTGACAGCTGAGTGCCAGCAGCCGCCAGACGATAGCAGTCTTGCCGGATCCTGCGTTCCCCACGATGACAGCACCGCGCCCCTCGCAGCTGCTTGTTTTACTAAGGACCTCCTCCAGACGCGTGAAGAGCCAATCACGGCCGACAAAAGGTGTCTCTGCGGTGACGCCGGGGACTTCAAACAGCAGCGGTTTAAGCATGATGTCGGCTTGCTTGAATGGCACCAATCTCCCTGGACGGAGGGAGAGAACGAGTCAGATCCATATAAGAACGGGTCATTTACGCAGTGACATTGGGGACGTGCATGCGCCACACAGATCTGCAGATCTTTCCGCACCAAGCTATATTTACACACCGATTTCTCCCTGAGGCTAAGCTTCCGAATACCTTTGGAGTCATCACTTGTGCGTCCAGCTGTGTTGTGTTTGCGGACCGAGCTCCTGTGTCCAGCGGCCCTTTGGTTGTCCAGATAACTCAGATCCTCCAATCCAGTGGAGCTAGTTGCTACAAAAGAAGAGAGCGGCCAGGAATGGATTGAGAGTGTGAGAGAGATGCAGGAAATGTAAAAAGATACGCATGCATACAACACAAGTGTCAAATTCATTGCTCGAATTAATAATTGTATCCATGGAGATGTGAGACACAAACAGTTGTTGCTCTCCCTGCTCAGTGACCTTGAGAGGAGAAGAAAGAGGTAAAGAAGAGAAAACGAATCATCTCCCGTTCTGTCATCTCAAATTTACATGAGTCTGAAAAGACCAAATGTTTAATTCTGTCTCACACGTCAGGACACAGAATTTGTTTTGATCGCTGGAAACACATCGACAGCTGCAATGCAAATGCAATGTATGGGGAATGCACACATTTTCCTGAATAAGAAACGATAAAAAACACCAACAAAATGAAGAAAATGTTCTACAGAAGGGCAAAAAGCAAAGAGAATTCTCTCCCACATTTCCCTATCCATCCGCCTACTCACGCTCCAGTGTACAGGTCAGCCAGGCTTACTTTCTGCAGTGCTCAAGACATTTAGCAGAGGTTTCAGTGCAGGCAGTTGTGAAGATTAAAGACAACGGTAAAGAAGCTTTGTTCTCGTCTCAGCTTAGATTATTCCTAGTTTCTCTATTGATCCTTGTTCTTAATACACGGTGGACAGATAACTTGATTACTGCGAGTGTCTATTCTTACTGGGACATCTTGGGTTGAAATGATACTGGTTTTATGAATATTTACGTTTTTTCTAAATCATACTTAGATGATGGAATAGTAAATGGCATTTATAATAAAGTCAATCTAATTGCTACCAAAGAAGACTCAAGCTGCATTAAAAAACGAGTCTGACTAAAAAGCTACTGTTATTTCAAGAGTTTTCAAAGGCCAGTCACAAACCGGTCCATTTCAATCATTTATTATTGTAATATGAAAAAAAGAATACTCTCTAAAATCTGAAATTCTGGCATTACCTCTGCTTCTAATCGCATGAGAGTGGTGGGATAAAAAAGCAGGAGCAGTCCCTGAACAGAAGATGACCTCACATCTACTATAATCACTTACTGTACATGTTAAATGCAGTCGTTGATAATCTCAGAGCATCTGAGGGAGCTGCAACACATCGCTGAGCTGTTAGAAGCTTAAAGCTTTAAAACAGCAATTATGGTCTAAGTCTGAAGAGGCTGTCCAGCAACGTCCATAAGCATCCTTCATCATGACCAATCACCAGACACTCAGGCGTGAGCCACACAACATGACATCTCTTTGTGCTTCATGTGTTGTAACACTGGACAGTTTCCTTTTCTCTTTTGCCTCCAACAGGGAGAAAGACACGCTGAACTGCGGTACATGCAGTCCCACCAAACGTTCAACACTTTGGCAGATCGGATCTAATTCTGATGCATGTAGCCTCCCTGTGTGAGTCCATCGTTCTGCAGCAGCAGAGTGAGAGAGTGGTGTTAAGCCACTGAGTTCATATTATAATTTGCAGAGCTTTTAAGAGCACATGGAACCTTCTCTGTCGAGTATTAGTGGACAATGAGGGGCTCCCTGATGCAAGACAAATCAATTACAGTGTAAATACCACATAGAAAAAAGATCGGGGCCAAGCAAGTAATAAACCCTGACACACTGAAAACATGACATCCCTTTCAACAGTTAGAAGAGGGCTTTTAGTACAGGGAACGCGGAAGAAATTACCCTTATTGTCAAGCAAGAGATGTACACCGTACACCCCGGCACGTTCGCTCCGCTCGGCAACAGCCAACCAACTTGTGACTTCTGCACTTCGAGCTAATCACTCGAAATCCAGACTGCTTGCTGTCCTGGCTCCTCAGTGGTGGAACGAGCTCCCCACTGACATCAGGACAGCAGAAAGTCTCTACAGCTTCCGCCGGAAACTAAAAACACATCTTTTCCGACTAGCTCTTTTTATGGTACTTTTGTAGTTTGACTATGTTGAGGAAATGTTACTTTATGTATTCTTGTTGTTCTTAGTTTGTACTCTAGGTTGAAATGCACTTATTGCAAGTCGCTTTGGATAAAAGCGTCTGCTAAATGACATGTAATGTAGTGGAGAATCGAAAGGACATCCACAGTGAGATGATGAAGAGCAGTCTGCAGCAAAATAGTGTGAAGGAGGTGTGGAGTGGGATGAGAGAGCTCGCTGGCTAAAGACTAAGTGGACCAAGACTCATCCCTTCCACCCTTGACAGTCCAGCCTGATGGGACCCTGTCCACCACACTCGCTGCCTGACCTGTGGTTGCTGATGAGTGTTTGATTACCCTCCAACCCCTGTTGATCCTTCAAAACTTTAAAGGTCAACTCCACAGCCCTGGCCAACACTCCCAGCATGCCTGGTAGCACCAATCCCTCATGAGCAACCCAACACGCACTGACTCTACGCAACGTTTACAAACTTGATGTAATTGTGCAACATTTTGGGAAATGCGAGTTTGACGAGAAGATCAATATTACTTCTGTCGGTCCGTTGTAAGGCTTCAGCTAGCCCCCGGGAACATAAACTCAGATTAGCACAAAGGCTGGAAACCGAGAACTAGCTAGCCTGGTTCTGTCCAAGGGTAACAAAAACCACCTACCGGCATGTAATATCTTCTAATATGTACAGAAACCAAAGTGCAAAAAAAACAATTCACCATTTTCCAGGTGGTTATGTGCCACAACATTTATTGGCTGGGACTAGCAAACAAATAACCTACAAGACAGTGAAGTCAGACTAGTTTCCCCCCGTTTTTCGGGCAAATAAGTAAAAATATACTGTATTTCAAAAAGTACTCCACAAACTTGAATTTGCAGATAGGTCTGCTGCATTGTTCCATTATCAGACACAAGATGCGCCAGTGCCCTTATAGGACAGTGGCCCTGACCCGCCACTTTAAAACAGTTTTGAGGAGCCTTTGCTAAATTGAATACCAGGAAAACACACTGACAGCAGGGACTACACTACACAGCAAATCTACAGTTAATGCATGTTCAGCCTCTGACTGGTTCACAAAGAAACATATATATATTTTTGCTTTATTTTAAAGTGCTTTTACCATAGCTGCCAACAGCCATACTGCCCAACTCAGTCTCCGCCCACTGGGCTGCTGATGGAGCAGGTCACTTTTATTGACTCTGCAAACTGTCTTGGATGACCTTTCTAATTCCTGTGCTTGCAACAATCCTCATTTATCTCAGGAAACTTTGAGAACATGAGCTACTGCCATCCACGTCATTAATTCTGATTATGAGACTGTTAATGAAAACAGACAGTGAGGAACTAAAGGTGATGGACACACCATTTATTCTAGACTTTAAATTGTGCATTGAATAATTGAAAATAATTGGATCTTGACGTTCTGCTCGTGTTAATGTTGCTATAATTTCATTATACAAAATAAGTCACACATCTTTTAAGATCGCAATGAAATTTAAGTATTGGATAATATGTTTATAAAACCTGCATTCAGAAATGATCTGTTGCTTGATTACTTTTGTTGTAGCAGGACAATATTGCTGCTATAACAGATATGTTTTTCATCTGGGAATAATACAAATGTTACTTGTCTCTTAATAGATATCATAGTTCATAGTTTCTCGTTTCTCTATCAAAACTTGCATGAATGAGGAGTAATGTCTTATTGCCACAGAGCAGCTACAGTGCT
Organism: Pseudoliparis swirei; assembly: GCF_029220125.1. Classification (NCBI taxonomy): domain Eukaryota; kingdom Metazoa; phylum Chordata; class Actinopteri; order Perciformes; family Liparidae; genus Pseudoliparis; species Pseudoliparis swirei. The sequence goes on along the minus strand of NC_079391.1, from coordinate 17,985,621 downwards.
CTGTGGCGAGCTTCATCTTTATTCTGAGTTTCATCAAGGGTGCCTAAATGAAAGCACCAGCTGACAGAAAAAACTGGCAGGCGTTACTGTGAATCCACTCCTGAGGGAATCTCTTCTTTTGCTCCCACCACAAATGAACTGACATCTAAGAGAAGAAAAAGAGCCTTGTGCACTCGCAAAGATCGTGACTGGAAAGGGAGGGGGTATTTTTATGACAACTGAAGGCCTCCCAGGACATTTAACTGATCCTGCTCACTGTGTGCATCCAGCCTCAGTGGTAAGTAGAGCACCGACTCACAGTGCAATCAGGTTTAGCTCTGCTTCACAGAGATCTTGCAAATTAGGCTTATGCTTTCAAAGATCAATTCAATCAATCTGCCATTCAGTCAATATTTATCAGTCTATTAATTAATCACCCGGGTCACAGCTGTCACATTCATACTCTCATTAACCTACTTCATCTTAAAAACAATTGAGACTTTAGCAATTCACTCACTCTACAAAAATAGAAGTGTACAAAACGGTATGTTGTAGTTTAACAGGGTCTTTTGTGTGGGACTATTTCTTGGCTCGGAACAGTGACTTCCTGGAGCTCTCCGCTGGTTGACTGGCAACCTTGCCTTGATGGCATATCTAGAGGAAATATAATGTGTTAATTAGTGAGCTATAGAAGATTTGTTTCCCCCATTGGACAGAGCCAGGCAAGCTGTTTCCCTTCCGTCGTTATGTTAAGCTAAGTCAGTGGTTCTCAAAGTTTTTCTGTCGCGCTCCACTTCAGAGGAAGAAAAATGTTCGCGCCCCATCGCCCCAACAAAATCGTAACTAAATGTTCTATGCTGAATATTTATTGAAATAACAACTTTTTGTGACTCCTTACACACTAAATATCTTTTCAAAACAATAACATGCAACCGGTGCAAAACCAAATAAGTGTAGATATGTGTGAGCCATCAAGTTGTATCAGTATTAGTTCCAATTCACTCAGATTCTCAAAGGAATCAATATTCCTATTGATCAAGTCGCCTGTCTCACATCTCCAGCCTCCGAGTGAAACCGGATCTGGTCTGCAGATGAGGAAGCTGCTGTCCTCTGACTTGAAGATGAAGATTTAATTCATTCAGCTTTCCAAATATGTCATTGAGGGAGGCCAATTTCATCAAAAATTATTCATCAGCAAACTTGCCTGCAAATTAATAATTATAATTGAATTAATACATTTGACTCCACAAAGTATATGCATGTGCAACGTTACAAAGACAAAATAAATGATAAACTGAGTCCACCTTTCTGCAGAATAATATTTTTAGAGATAAAATGTGTACTATTTTAATTGTCATCATATGACGGATGTTTAATGTCTCTGAGCTCAAAGACTCGCGACAACACGTTTCCTCGTGAGAGCCACTGAGCTTCATGTGAACAACTGAAGGATCCGGTCTCCACAGAGTGAACACAGTGGTGCTTTCAGGGACCTTGTTTTTATGAAATTGACCACGCTGATAGCATCGGTCAAACCCGTGTGTGGTTCACGCCACATCTAGCGCTTCTCTGTGTATGACACAGTGCACATTTAAAGAGACCCTCTTTATCAGCGCCTACAATAACTTCCTCTTCTCCGCCATTATCTGCGCCATCTGTGCAGAAAGCCACACAACTCTCCCGTGTTCAGTCAGGTAACTGTCCACTAGCCTAAAGAGCTCATCAGCAAATATCACTTTTACAAAGTGATTTGCCTGCATGCGTATTCACCAATTAATTAATATTAAGTTTCCTCTGAAAGAACTCCTGTGGCTTATTGACGTGAGTGAGGTGTAATGTTGCCAAGTGTCTTTTTAATTTGTTTGGGCTTCATGATGTTTTCAGACATAAAACTCAGACTGGTCTCTCCTCATCTGCATCGATGGTGGTTTATTTTCTTTCCCTCCTGACAAATGTCTTCGTTGTGCACACTGCTAACCTAAACACTATTGAGCTACACACTACTGAGCTACACACTTCTAAGGTACAGGTGAGTCGCAAAGGAGCTCGGACGCCGCCCTCGTGGAAGCGTAACCTGTTAACGCCGTAACCAGAACGTAAACATGTACGCGTACTTTTGGTATATGTGAAGTTTTCCGCACTGCCCCCGCAACCCACTTGTAATACTTTGGCGCCCCACAATTTGAGAACCACTGAGCTAAGTGAACATGCAAAAGAAAACATTATTTAATCGCAGAATAACAGATGCCCACTTAAGAAAAGGTCAACGTACCTGCCACTGAATTCGGACGGGGCATCACAAGGAAGGACGTGCTGTGTATGTGGTGCTGTGGGAGGGGTCTTTTTGGCGCTGGTGGAGTCCTTGGCTCCATGATGTCCGATCTAGGTAAGGCCTCATTTGGTTGGGGGGTCAGAGTGTCTCTTTTCAGCCTGGGGTGGCGGTCCTCGCATGCATAGCTCATGACATCAGTACCGCCCCCCGGGCCTTCATCTTTTGTCAGAACCTCACTGGAGGCGATGCGCTCCTCATTCTCAGAAGAACTAGTGATGGTTGCTGAGCCGCAAGAAAATAAAGGTTATGTTGTAAGTAAGTATGGCAGCAGTAAAAATAAATCAGCCTTCTAAACAAGAGCATATGGCATTTTCTTACCACTTCAACACTCAATCAACAGTAAAATATATCCAACTTTTGTAACAGCTGTACACTCAAAAGTAATAAATCAACAAGTTGTTTTATACTTGATGCACCTCCTGCACTTTTGTATTTAACTATAAATACAAACTCTATTTATGGAGAAAGAAGTGTCCTATTTTAAAAGAATCAAACCCATAAGCAACAAAGACAGCAGTGTCCCAGATTTGACAGGAGGGAGCTGAAACCTTGAGGCTGAAGTGGCACAGGGAACACAGGGAAGCTAGCTGTGGGGTAGGGGTACACAGCAACCCCCTCACCTATGATTCCACTGTCCTTGCTCCCCAGGGTGGAGGTGGGGCTTTCAGATGGAGGCCCAGGACTAATGGGTCCAGCAGCAGGGCAAGGGGCAGAGCTGGGTACAGTGTCGGAGAGGGTTCCACTGGGACTGGTACTGTGGGGTGAAGGCTTGCCTCCAACACTGTAGCTCAGGGTGGAGCAGGGGCTCTCTGAACAGGGGGAGGCAGTGCTGCAGGTGAGGGTGGAGCTGGGACTCCCCCCCTGGGCAGAGGTATCACACTGGAGAGAAACAAAGAGCAGAAATATACTGATACAAGGACATAAAGTTGGGATGAGGAGAGACTTAACCTGATCATCTCGTGTGAAAGAGAAAACCACTAAGGTATCTTCTTCAGTGATAGAAGTGTAGTAAATCAGTTGTCAGTTGGCATTCTTTTCTAACAGCACGACACTCGGCATGACAGTTTGACTTCATGCACTGCTTTTTGGGACTGAGTATGTTTGCTAGTGCACGCAGATGGGAAATGAAAGAATAAATCCAGTTATTTCCATCCTGGCTGTCATTTTTCCCAGTTTTTCATGAAGACTGCCGGCTGCGTTCAAAACCAACCAACTCGCTGTAGACATTTATAATTTACTGTCTAAGTCATTGTACACACATTCTGCTGCTCCACACGGGGCTGATTTCACAAAGACGAAGGGAAATGTGAAAATGTTTCACAGGTGACAGGATGTATTTTGAGTATTCAATAAACACAGCATCATACTGCCTGGATGAGGGTTCTAGGTAATATTACCACACTATATGCAATTTTTATGAAATAGGAAATGACATTGAATGATGGTAGCATTACTGTGTGTGTGTGTTACTGTGTTAAAAGGACGTGCTTCAATTGTTCTTTGAAGTTTAAGCATGTTTTTTTGGATCAATACCTGAAGCAACTGCATGAATAGCTTTACAATGAAGCTACACACTGAAATCATTGTGGCAACAAATAGAAGAGACAGGTTCAAAAAGAGAAAGTGAGAGATTATTTTTCAAGCCGTATCACGGCTCCATCTCTACAGTATCATAAATTGATAAGGAGCCTGCATCACTTTTCAAGAGTTAAGACGATAAATTCATTAGATATACACAATAACATGTTCATCTTCACTACATGTTGTAACCTACCCTGCTATAAATCATCATGTAATGTTACATTGTGTATATATTTTTATTGTGTTGTTCTCGGAGGAGGAAAACACATCTTTTGCACATATGTGTTCCATATATTTTAATGTATAGTATTTACCATTGTCTCTTAAAGAGGCCTTTTTCACTGGTCTTTAAGAATAATTGAGAAACCTGCTGACATTGATTAATGTATGTGACCTTTTCCCAACAGGAAATGACCCATGGAAAATGTTGTTAACAGATGAACATGTTTTCTAAGAAGAAGGTAGTGTTCTTTGTGTTTGATTTGCTTTTAAATACTCCTTATCATTATAGTTTGGTCACATGCATTACAGGTCTCCTCATTACTGATGCAACATTCCTGCAACACAGAGACCGTAGGGAGACAAGGCAACAGAGTTGAAGCGGCTCACTGTTATTCCCTTTATCCCAGAGCCTCATCTATCTGAGCCAGGACAACCCACATTCCTCATGAGTCTCGCTATCTCTGTGAAACTGAATGAATCTGGAGCTCAGGTGGTGGAATGAGGCTGAGGAAATGGGCCACGGCTGAGCAATGCAAAGGCACAGAGATGAAAAGGCATAAGCACATGCAATAACACACACATACAGCGGGTTGAAGTGATAGGGCTCAGAGTACATCAATGGAGCCCTTTGGAAGGATAGCAACGCAAATAATAACGCTCCAAAATACATATGAATACATTTTTCAAACGGTCAAATCACACATAGTATTCAACTCAATGTTTCCTTGCCCGCAGCTCAATTTGTAATGTTTAAAGATGACAATGTGAAGGCTAAAAATAAAAAAAACATCCATCACCCTTTTCCTATGACAGCAAGGGGCCAGTTAATCGATAAGCTGCCCTACCTTCTTCTCCCTCCTGTCCTCCATTGGAGAGCTAGCAGTGCCAGGCGTTGCTTCTCCCAATAAGAAGCATAGTCTGGTCATCAGTTCCTGGGTAGAAAGGGAGGAGCCCAGCTGAGGCTCCACATGGAGGTCTGGAAGAAGTACACATCCAGAGCACAAGGATCAACAAGCAGAATGAAACGCGGCAGGCCAGATGAGACCGACGCTGAGACGACCCTCTCGTTTCAGCTCGGCTTGCTCGTAAGGTTTCCACCCAAGTCGACATCACTTGTGGGCTGCGAGAGACGTCTGCATCCACAGGTCAGCTCAGCCCCAGCTGCCCTGATTAGGAATGCAAAGACTGTGCCTTTCCAGTCGCCCCGGCTGAAGCAGCAGCGAGGGGTTGTGTGAGGTTGTGAGTTTGCCCGTGCACACGCCTGCCAGGTGCTCTCGGTTTAAGAGACGGCTTGTGAATTTCAATGAGAGCAGAGCAGAAAGAAGGAGTGCCTTGGCTCTGCCTTTCCTGTTGCTCCGGGGGGAGATTGGCTGACACAGGCCATGTGCTGCATTCATTTATCACTGTTTAAGGCTCTCCCGATGCTTTGACCTCCAACCCCTGGCTCCTCTCAGGTCCACGCTCACCTCTGCAGAGCAAGGCTTCAGCAGTTTGCTCATCTCTGTGCTTCCCACAGCTGAGCAATACAGTCCTCCGTTCTCACGCCTCACCTATGTGCCGTTATCAGCTGAGTAACATGCATATTGAGGAGGCATATAAACAGGGTGACAGGAACAGCTCACTCCTCCTCGCAAACATCTTTGCGTCCAGGCTTTCATTTGGCACTCCCTCCACAGATTCCTCCTCTATCTGCCTTGCTGGCTCACGTCCCCGTTTCAAACAATACTACATCACATCGCTCTCACATTCAGCATTCAAAGTGTGTTTAACGGGAGAGCCACAGCCTTGAGAGGATCAAGGTCAGTATTGAGAGGCAGCCTGGTCAGTCTTGTTCCATAAAGCGCCCCAGTTCTAGCCTCTGTCGATGTTCTCTTTTCACTTCACAGCTTGAAAAGCTGCTGAAGACTTGTAGGAAGGGCTGAATGTGTATTTCAGAGAGGGGGATGAGAGACAACTTTGCATTTAGTCAGCAGTGCACTGGGATCCAATCTGGAGCAACAAGAGGACACACTGAATGTCCAGTACTATTCATCAAACCACCCAGCAGTTGCCATTGGAAACGGGAAGCTGAGAGGTGCCTGGCAACCAGGATAGAAGATGCCTCATAAAATCTGTTTAGCCTAAGGATAACCCTCTGGTCAAACACCAAGAGAAAGCTGGCAGAGAGGTGGGTATTTACACCATTAATGCTTTAATTAATCTAACTGCACAAGCAGCATGCAGAGAAGTCAGGGCAAGGACTCCAGAGAAACTGTGTGAAAACAAATCCACTCACAATGAAACCCTGAGGATTACGTCAAACCGTCACTGTCCCTACATTCATCTGACATGGAAAACTTAATGCAACGCCTTTTAGATGCCATTAAAACACAGCCACACACACTTGCTTTCTCTTGCTTGTCGTAATCCACTCACCTCCACGCCGTTCACTGTCATTTAGCTTCCCTGATCAATACCTGGAGGAACAGAAATGACGCTAAGCACACTCCCACACACTGCTGTTCTCACCTCTGCGGTCTGTCCTGCCACGGCACGAGGCAAAGACGAGAGGTTCTCTCGCATTGGGGGAGCCATCCACATCCTCCCGCTTCCTTACCCGTCCTTCGGCCACAGCGGAGAGGGAGACGGGAGAGGGAGGGAGAGCAGGAAGGGTGGGAGAGAGGGAGGGATTGAGGGTGGAGATAAGGAGGGGATACGAAAGAAAGTGAGATAGAGCGAGAGAGAGAGGGAGAGGGAGAGAGATTAAACCCCCCCAGATGAGATCTGTGGTGCAGAATTTGAATTGTGTCCCAGGAGGATAAAGCAGTGTGTACAGAGTGCAAACAGAACAATGTTCACTGTGCCGTGGGCGTTTATCTATAATATATTAACATTGCTAATGTGTGTGTGTGTGTGTGTTTGTAGGTGTGTGTGTGTGTGTGTGTGTGTGTGTGATGACAGCAATGCACTCATATTGATGTGTGTGGGTGTGTCTCAATTTATGCATCAACATCTGAGCGCAGATTCTTTAGGGCTGTAGATCATTCGGCAGGGTGAGATGTTTGGAATCCCTGAAAGCCACTGAACCTTTAGTTTACACTCAAGGTTATTATTCAGTGTTTGAATCACACATGTGGAACCGCTGCTGAATTCACACACAGTTTGATGTTTGATCGGCCACCGATGACACGTAGGCCATGACAGGGTACCTTGTGACTGTAGTGTTCCTCGTGTGTTGAGTGTACTGGAGGGAAACAAGGCAATGACACGTAACGCTGCCGCTGTGTGGCTGTAGGACAACGCCACCTTGTGCCCCTTTTTAGGTCGACACGCTTTGTTTTAAGGTTATGTGAACTCAAATGCTAATACATGTCACATGACTTAGTTTAGGTCATTACACTTTAAATAGCATAATTTATTTGTATGATATGTACTTCACCCTGCACATATACTGTAATTACAAAACATGTTTAAAACAGTAAATAACATCTTTGTGTTTTTAACTGCATGTTTTGCCTTTATTAAGAACAAAAGTGTTATGTGCCTATGGATTTTTTAAAGAATTTGTCATTTCAAGAAAATAATTTTATATTAATGAGGCGGTATGTGCATTATAGAATATAATATTTCACCTTTTTCTTTTTTTCTGTAGAAGCTGCTATTCAATGACATAGTAAAACTCCTCCACTCCAGACCTTCTCTGTGCAAAGTGGAATTATTTTGTTCTCAGTTTATTCAACAGTGGACATGAAACACGACGACGGTTCCTTTGCAGGAATCAAACGAGTCCGGCGTACATTTCCCGCTCAATCAGCTCTCAGCTATTTGTGTGCAGATAAACGCGTCAAGGCACATTTGCCCGGCTGCATCTGCTACCTGCTGTACCACATGACACACACAACATTTAAGGTGCCACTCATGTAAAGATGATGTCAAAATAATGTCAAAATGATGTCGAAATGAGGTCAAAATGTGAAAATATTGTATTTAGTCTAAAAATCCACCTACCTAATTGGGGTTTGTTGCCTTAAGTCATCTTGTTTAAACATTTACTCTGACAATCTGTCACATGTTTTCGAGCCCTAGGGGCTCGGTCTGTGTGCGCTTGCGTTTGCTGTCACATGTATGGAACAGCTGAACGCACAGAAGCTCTCTGCTAATCAAGGCAATCAAAGCATTCTGCTATTTCTGCAGCTATTCCCTGGTGCCCGGCTTCCTGTCACTCTCAGCTGTTTGTATTATTATTTTCATTGAACCCACCTGTGAACTTGAAGCACGACTGGGAGGGAACTATATTGGCCTGGCGAGGTAGAAGAGGGGAGGAGGGCAGAGAAATGGACGCCCCTTTGGTCAGTCTCCTCAGCTTCCCTTTGCTTTCAGTGTAGCCGCTGTCGTGGTCCCGGAGGCGGGGGGCACGACCGCCGCCGCCCCTCTGAAAGGTGCTGTGAGCGTATGCCTCATCACCTGTAGAGACAACATCGAGAAGGACAGGTGTTACAGTTGAAGAGCTGGAAAGGCAAAGTTGACTCAACAGAACTGTGACTGTACAGCAGATCTCACATATTGCAGTTTATGAAATACGTCTCGCATAAGGAGAACATATCTTGTCTTGGCGGCATATTGCTGAATGATGTGATGGAAAGTTGGCAATGCCAGAATATCTATTTAAGGGAATGAGATCACGCTCAATAAAGAGGCAACACTTATTATATTTCAATTAAATGATCACATGGTTTTCATCTCCACTCGTACTGCGGCCATTGGGCCTCGTCTTGTGTATTTTAATAAACATTACGCATGAGAACTCACAACGCAGCGGCTGCGTGGCCCCTTGTTGGACCAGATTGCAGCAGTTTCCCGTGTGGAATAATTATTTAACTTTCTCATACTTTAAATGAGACTGTTTTTGCAGTTATTACTGCGGGCCAAACAGGGACTCAGAGGTCCACTACCTAATATAAAAAATGCACATTATATGCTATTGCATAATTCCTAAAGGATCACAGCCTTGCAACCTTTCATGATACGCTTTTGACACAAAGTGGTATCTCTCGGTAAATGATCAGAGTCTGTAAACATACTATATCATTTTTAATGAGACTGACACAGTTCTCTGTGTTCCTCTCTGTTCTTGCCTCCCAGAGCAGCATATTATCAAATATTAATGGGCAGCATGGTTGCTCTAATACTGAGCTCTACTTGTGTTCATCTATCTCCAGTGTGCAGTCTGAAATCTCCTCCGAACTGCAGCGAGTTGTCAAGTTCTCCCTGGGAAAAAAAACAAACTCCTGTTATACATTTAAATGTTGCAGTTGTCCAGCAGTGCACACTTCACTGGCATTACTATGAACCTTCAGTTTGTTCAGGGCAAGTATACGACTCGTTCATAACAGGTACGCAGATGCGTTTCATTCCCTCGTGACCCACTCACGAATTCCTGTGAAATGCAGTACGTTTTTAGTAGGTCAGGATGTTTGCCTAACCCACTCTAACATCTCCTGACACACTTTAATTGCAAGCAGTGGGACACTGTGTGAAGGACATGCAGAACACACTGATGAATTAGGTTAATTGAAATGGCTCTAATAAAATCACCCAAGAGAAGACAGCCTGAATAATGCCATTAAATGATGCAAGATCTAATGTGTACAACATCAGATAGATTCCATATAATTGATCCGGGATTGAAATGGAGTCTCGTTACAATATCAAATGGGATAAAAATACAAAATTAATAAGAAAGGTGACGTTTTGGCTTATTATTGAGCGGACACAGTTTTGTTACACAAGTAGTTTCAGGGATTTGGCTCTTACCTGGGTGCCTAGATTTGTTTTTTTCTCCTCGTTTTCCTCCTGCCTCTTTCTTGATTCCAAACACTGCTCTGAACATCGCTGATGTTGCTTCACTCTTCCTGTGGAATTACCAACATGTTAATTGAAATTAGGAAGACGTTATTAAGTTATTAATTCTCCCCTCCCCCCCCCCCCAACACGCACACACGCACACTTAGTCTTTAATTCAACAGACGAAGAAGCTGTTTTTATTGGTGTTTTTTGAGACCATGATAATGAGTAAGTTATTATTATATTTTAATAATTAGCACACACATGTGGACACACATAATAAATGATTAACTCAACTTACCTGCGTTGAGTCTTCTATGATGCCTGCTCGTCCCCTCGTTAATCCACACGGAGCGGATGGAAGACTCGTTCAACTCGCGGAGTCCAGTTTCGAAGTGCTGCAGCTCCTCAGTCAACTCCCAGTATGTGAGAAGCAGAGCCGGGTGCGCGCGTAATTCACGCGCGTGTCCGTCTTTTACCTGAAGCTATTTTCTTTTATTTGATCATCGTTATTAATATCACACTGCTATACCACAACAAAAAATAATAACCATAACAATAGTGATAATAATATCAATATAATAATGAAAATAATAATGAAAGTATGTTGACTCATATACTTTCTATCATTGGCTGAAATAGTTTTTTAATATTTTTGCATCCAACGAACATTTAAAGAGAGAGAGAGAGAGAGAGGGGCCACATGTGGTACTGGTACATGTGTGGAAATTATAAGAGAAATCCCCATTCATTTGTCAAAAAGATTTTTCCTCCAACATGTGTTAAGTAGAATTCAGAAGAAGTCATCTATACAGACCATAATGTTATTCACACCGAAGCCGTGTAATTTGTATTTGTATCGAACAAATTGACATGGTTCTAAATGCGGAATGGGTTATGAGGATATATAGTAAATTTCAGTGGACATTATTCCTGCGCACTTACTTGTAAATCACGGTAATGATGATATAGTTCATACTGTGAACACCAGGAGGCGACAGCGTAAACACACGTCTCCTCGTTGCCCTCCAGGGGCGACCATGAGCCGATCCGGTAACCTATTTAAACGGGAAGCGACCACCGCCTCAGTCTTTTCGCCGACATTGCCCCTCACGCGCATGTCAGGAGGAAGTCAGCTCGTCTGCTTAACGTCAGAATGCAACACATCGCACGCGGTTTGATCCGCAGCGGCGACGCGGTCTCTTGTAAGTATATTATCTTCATCTATATTAGTTTACCTCGCGCTTCGTGGGTCGTTTAGAGTGTCGGTTGTAGGTTACAGCCACGAGGACACGTGCTGCCATTTTGTGTCGCCGACGGAATCCGCTTCGTATAACGACAGCGTAACGTTACGCCACGTGACTTTACCGTGTCTTTTATATTGTTGGAACCGCATTTCGGCACACCGAACAACATTTAGTGAAGAACCGGAAATATCCGAGTTGCTACCAGGCCTTCATTTAAAGACTAAATAAATGTCTCAACCACGTGGTTTGGGGATGTAACTTAATAAATGGTGGATACTTTTACTATTTCCTCATCTCACACCGTAACGTGACTGGAGCTACTTTGTGTCGGCAGTTCACCAACCCGACACTTGTAATTTTCCGTATGTTGGAATCCTTTTCTGAATACAACTATTAAATAGCACATGCTATCATTATAATGCGTGATGTGGAGATTGCATTTAACAATTAAACTCTGCATTACTGAGTCTCTGTTGACAAATAACACGTGTCTTGTTTTTTTCTAGCAGAGCAGACGCCGTTTGGACACCTGTGTGAGCCGGATGGAGCCGGATAGAGGTGGATGAGTCTGCAGCTCATCAGTCGCTGCCATGGCAGTATGACTACTTGACAATGGGTCCGAGAGAGGAACCACAGATAGAGGGCAGCTCCCATCTGCATCGAGTCCTGTGTGTATGAGATGTATGTATAACTCGTTTTCTAACTTTCTGTGATCAAGCCTTTTTCGTGTGGCTGCATCTTTGACAGCCTGGGCTCTCTGCTGTGAGTAAACCTGGGTTTTATTAATTTAGATGCAATATTAAACGTCCCTGCGCTTTCTGCTCGCCTCTTCCGTGGCGTCTCGGATTGAATCGGGGACGATAAATCCAATATACCACTTTTATTGGTAAAATAGTATTTTTAATGGAGGTTTTTTTGACAGTTTTTTCTCCTTTATCCAGTCCATGAGGCTTCGGGGGATGAAGTCAGAAGATGGTGCAGATGCATTTGAGCATACTCTGAATTAATACTTGGTGAATACAGGTGAGCATTTGTAATGTTGGTCGAACTTCACTTTGCATCCACTGATAGACCTGAAGCAGCTTCTTTGGCTTCTTGGTTTGCATAGAGATGCTAAACTGAGCTTTCCTCGTGCTTTCTGACTGCTACATTCTATAGCAGCACCGAATAAACTGAGGAATACATGCACCCTTGTGAAAGGTCAGATTCACAAGTCTGTATTTACCATCAATGGGTTTTTTATTTCACCTTGAAGGTGTGTCTCACACCCTGCTCTTGTATATGACATGTATTACTTTTATATACTAACACTGACAAACATTTTACTTTATAGGTACGCTAATAAAATTCCACATTGTGGAATAAAAACATTTTGCCATTTACTTGCTGTGTCTTTGAATTGGGATAACTGTCTTTGTTTGTATGCAGTAATTAAGTTTATTGTGTTTCCATGTTCTTGCAGGTAAACACACCAGGTGTAGACACCTTATTTGGACAAACTACTTTTCTATTCCCACTGATGCCCAACACACTGCAATGCTCGTAAATGTTGGACCTATACATTTTCCTGCAGCGTTGATCTTTCACAACTTCTCAACCACTAAGTGCAATGTGAATCTTTTTTTTGTTATTAAACCATTGAACCCCTGAACTCTTCGTTATTTTGTGAATTAACTTTAATGAAAATGGGTATTACTCCTGGTAGAATAAACGGGTAACAAAGGAAGACTTTTATGAATATTTGTGTGTCTGAAGTTGCGATGAGCTTGAAACACCATTTGCAGGAAAAAATTGGCATTGCTGCCGTTGAGTCGATGAAAAGTGAATGAGGAGTCGCCTGGTTTAAACCAAAGGAGGTGGATGGTGAGGTGTTTATGTATTTTATTCAGTCAATAAAGTACAATATTCTATATAATATACGAAACTGAAAAGGTAAAGGTAGAAGCAAAAAATTATTATATATCCTAATCTAAATTATCAAATAAATTATGTTAAACCATTTAATAAATCAGTCATTACACTTTAAAACTGTCCAGATGAGCCGTTAAGAAAACGTAACTACAAATACAGGAAGATTTACATCAATTGTCAAGTACAATTTTAAAAGGTCTAAAAACAAATGTCCTCAGTCCATGCCCAGTTGAGTCCTGAGCTCTGCTGGCTAGAACTAAAGTCGTACTGGGACCTCGTGGGTGCAGAAGCTGAGGCCAAAGCCACGTCCAGAGTTGCACACAAGAGCAGCACTTGAATTTCTTGCCTTTTCTTTTTCTCCTACAATATATCAGGATACAACGACCTCACCCTGTAACACACAGCCTGTGGTTGACCTCATCGTCCAGTGTTGCTTTGGCCTGATGTGGTAAGCTGGAGGCCGACCCAGGCCTGCTCTGTATTTGGGAGGGACACCGCCCCTATCAAAATATGGTGGTGCATCGGCCTTGGGAGGGTCCAAATCTAGTCAGTCTTTTCCTCGCCTTGGTAATGTCGGTATTCCGGTTTGAGCTCCCAGGTGTTCTTGTATTTCCCCTTCACATTGTAGATGCCGATGTCACGCAAGATTTCCTTCAAGTAAATCTGAGAGAAGAATAAAAAGGATGAATGTAATGCTCATTCTCTGAATCAGAGATGCAAATATCATTTTCATAAAAAGCTGAACAAAAGAATAAGGTTTAACATATTAACATTTCCAACTAGGGTGGATGGTGGTAATAAAGCTAAACTAGTGTGGTATCTTCTATGTAGAATGGCCTTACCGAGTGTGAACGACTGATTTAATTGTTTTTTCAGTGAGTTAAAGGTCTGTATGAAAGTTAGATGTGGCACTCTTACCACAGGCTGTTTGGTGATGTCCACTAGGTCTTTGATGTTGTAGAACTGATGCTTCTCAAAAGCAGAAAACAACATGTCCAACACCTGCTGTTTGTCTGCTCTGGCTCTCTTGCCCTCCTCCTTCTTTTTCCGCTCGTACTCGATCTGTCGCAAAAAGTCAAAACATCCAGAGGTCAAAAACACATCAGTGCCTTCACATGTCATGCCTCTTTTATTACAAGTCCGTTGTAATTAGTATCGATTGCTAAATTTATCTAGAAAACTGCTTAACGTGGTCATCAGCAAACATTTGTCAGACTCATTTCTTACATTGTAAGTATGGTTGGCCACCGGTTTGTAGTTGCTGGTGACAGCTTGTTTCAACTGTTGTGACAGCCGGACCGGCTTGGCCAACTCTTCAATCTGCAACCTGTGAGGACAAAGAAAAGAAACGGCTGGATGACATGATGCACTGCATCGCAATATCTATGCAATGAATGTTATATGAATCACAGACATAATGAGCTACGTTCATGCAGGTTCAGGCTCGTAACAAGCTGACTTGTGTGTGCAAATTATTGGTTCATTACTCGCCTCTTCAGCCTCATATAGCTTTCACTAACAGCAGGTCTGCACTCTGCTCTCTGCACAACCACTCCCTCCAAGGCGATTTTATCTGAAAGAGAGGACGGCTCATGAACAACACATCAAAACGTTTGCATTTCTAAGAGCATGTTTACTCCATAAGTAGGGAAGGGTGGCGGCTTCCATGTGCATAACAGAGGTGTTGAAAGCAGACGCTGGATAATGCGTTGTGAGAGGAAGAACTAAATAAATACACTCCTTATTATGGGAAACTCCACAATTGTGCATTAATTCCTCTGATACCGTAACGCCACTCATCATAATGAGGCTACAACAAACCGCCCAACCCTGACACACACACACACACACCTAATTATTCATCACATAGTTTTTTTCTAATTCAGTTAAGCATTTCTCTTTACTCCACGAAAAAGACTCCAATTTGCGTGCAAGTGTCATTTTCTCTGTAAATTATTCATACATAAAATA
Source organism: Pseudoliparis swirei (assembly GCF_029220125.1). Classification (NCBI taxonomy): domain Eukaryota; kingdom Metazoa; phylum Chordata; class Actinopteri; order Perciformes; family Liparidae; genus Pseudoliparis; species Pseudoliparis swirei. The sequence goes on along the minus strand of NC_079391.1, from coordinate 17,970,555 downwards.
ATATAAACTTCTTTTATCTCCCACTTTTTTCCAAGGCTGTCTCAAGTCCAGCCACACTGGCTGTCCACTGGCTCAGAATGGAAGTCACGCGGTCCCTTCCAAGTCCCTAAAGTCATCCATATAGGGCTTACTTGAATGAATGTGACACCGTTTGATGCTGTAATTAAGTATTCAATCAGTATTAATGAAAATAACTTTAAATATTGTGTATATACGCTATTGTAGTGGACAAATAATAACACTAATCAAAAGTTAAGTCAGTCGTAGCTTTGTCCTTCCAGGACTAGAAGTCTCGCTGATGGAAAGGTGATCTAATCTACTTGAACAGGAATTTAAAAAAAGAAGTAAAACCCCAAATCAATGACCCATCATTGAAAACGCCACTGTATCCCACCACAGAGGGTTTATTTACCTGTAGTTTTAAAGGAAGCTTGCTAACGTACATAGAATAAATCTCTAATCTAACATTTAGAAACAGTCAAGATATGAATTATCTTCTCAACAAAATGTCCCAACTGGACTAGAATCACAACCACCACCACAAGCAGGAGGCACTTCACTCAAGCGCAGAGTCCGACCAGACTCCCCTCCCTCATCCTCCAATCAAGGTGGAGCAAACAAAGAGCAGAAGCTTCATATGAATGTTGCCATTCGTGCTCAAAAAGGAGAAGATGCCTGTGTGAAGGTTCAGGGCAAAACTGTGCTCCACATGAGGACCATGTGTCTACGAGTTTGGTACCAATACATGCCTCTTCCCAATCATGTATATGGGTCGCTATTGTGATACGCCACTTATTAATAATAATAAAAAAGAGAACAGACGCTCTTTGTGTCTGATTCCCAGTGGGGCGACTTTGTCGCTCGCTGGACTCACCTGGACCTGCCCCCGCCCCCGAAACTGAGCTGCTGCCATCAGATCTTTCTTCTGACTGGCCTACAAGAAGGGATGGAGGGTTGGTAAACATGAAAATACAAGGGATGGAAGACGGAGGAAGAAGGGGATCGAACCACAAGAACCACACCCAGGGTTTAGTTGCACACCAAAAATGTTTAAATCACACAGGAGCTTCTCGGCGTAATGTTCCGAAGAGTACACACGCGTGTGCACGAGCAAAGCAAGCATGCCCTCACAAAATTTAAAAAAGCACAGAGATCCGACACATCCATGACAGGGCTGCACAAATAATGTAATTGCAATTGGGAAAATGCAGCATTTATGACCTCCGTCTTCTATTTGTCTTTTCTGTTAATATACTGAATTTCATAAGTCTGACCATGACCAGCTTTTTTTAAATAGCTGCCTTAATTGTCAGCTTGCTGGTAAAAACGCTGAGTGTGCAGCCCTCAAACTCACATGCACACACGAAGACCGTACATAAGAGGCCGTCTCAAAGAAAGCACAGTAGCACAAGCTCACCATAGCAACAACACACCAACATCACATGAAGAGGGCAGACAAGGCTGGTGAAATTCAAACCAAGAAAAAACATGCACAAACTAAAATCAACTCCCAATTCAGCAATGATGCGTGTTGATATTGATATTGATCTATATTATACATGAGGTCTGAATGGGGCCATAGTGCCTGATCATGTATCCAGTCTACTGAGATGATTGACAGTGGACTGAAACGGTCGCAGCACAAACAAACGGCTGGCGTTAAGATCAAACACTGAAACCAAATTTCCATCGCAGATAGAAATGGAAACACAGACCAGACTAGATGAAGATAAATCTCTATCAGGCCAGCTCTCTTCCGTTTTCCTCGAGTGTTCACTTATCCACTGTGAACTGTGCACTTCCTACGTGTACTCGGGACTGTGGACCACCTCACACTCAGGGAAATGTGTTGAGAGCTCACCACACACAGAGACAAGCAGGACAGGCAAGGGAAAGACTGCACAAGACAGCAAGCTGTACAAATAAATGATTTAAGAAAGACGGGCCCCTCCACCACCTGATCACACAGAACTTACCTCTGGGCTCTGGCACAAACAGATTATTCACATCACAGAATGAAACAGCTGCACTCTCAGCAAATACATGGCATCCTCAGAATGAAAAACAGAGACTCACCTGATGAGTTCTCTGTGAAGACCGCCAGCATCTGACCCGCCACCGTCTGCATGATGAAAGGGTGGTCGCGAGGCGCCAACACCGTCTTGTCTTCGATACCGTCGATCACAGTCAGCTCTTCATTTAAAGTGAATGACACCTGTAAAGTGCAGTGTGATCCGCAATTAATATTCTCAGCCCCCTTTTCCACAGCAGGCATTCACACGTATGGTGACTTGTTCTACTTTCGGCATGGACGAACATATTCGTACATTAAATCCTCAGGGAAGAATCGTGAGAATCCGATAAAACTAATTTGTCTTACACCAACACTGACTTCGGTGGATTACTGAATGTATTCTTATGTGTGTACTACACCATGAGGATGGCTATCATCATCATGGCATTGTACTTGATGGTTGAGATAGATTGAGTATGATCACTTACCTCTGCTTTTCCTTGGTTTCCTTTCCTGAGAGATCAACATAATGAGCACAATTATAATGAATGTATTGGCAGGAATAACTAATTATTACATTACATTTTCAATGCATCAGTAGTATAGATTACCAAAACAATCATTGCTGTCTAATTCACCCTTCATCAGCATAGACTTTTATTTGTTCCCTTTTCCCCTTCCGAATGAATTGTCTCGTGTTGTTCAATGACTACGATCACTTGGTTTATAACTCAGAGGCACACATAAACAACTCAAACTTGACAGGATGGCTTCTGCTATTTCCTCGATGTTCAGTTGTTTCACGTACTTGCATATTCGGAGTTTCCCGACGTCCCCTCTGCCCGTCGCTTTCGCCCATTGCTGAGAGAGATATTTGGGTACCTGCATGAAGAAACATGGGTATAACTCATTGTTGATGGTTTCATACTGCAACAATGGGACCTTCTGGTATTAACTTCAACGTAAGAGCTCACACAAATATTCTGATGAGTAGATGTGGCTTGAGTTTAATTGTAGCTAGTTAGCTAACTAACACGTATTTAACTGAGCCGACGTTAGCTCAGCACACGCTTCAGCGCTAAGCTAGCTGCATTATATGATCCTTACCGCGGGTAAAGCTACATTAATGCGTTATTACGTCCTACATCCTAATCCTATTGTTCTTCAGGGTATATACGCACCTTCACAAGCCACACGCCGGTGTTCTGTTTGGCACCAGTTAAATCCACCTCTCCTTTCTCTGACATGTTTTTAAATGATGTTTATTTTAGTTTAACAATTGTAGACTGTAGCAAACGACGCACAATCCACGCATGCGTAGAAGACATACGAAAGTACGGCGGCTCTGAAGGTTCAACGAAGTGTTTTCCTTCTTCACGTTTGATCAATACGTGCAGTTTATTCCTCAAAATATAAATATATAGATCTCTCTCGATAGACAGAGGAACTTTCATAAATAATAATTCATGGACAAGAGGAACATTCATAAATGATAATGCATGGATAGGAATGAGACACAAAAGTTTGGAAAAAATTTAATGAACCTAACAAACAAAATGCAACTCAGTATATCTATTTTACAGCAACATATTCAGTACAAAATGTGTTTCACAAAATCAATCACTGTATATCAATGGAGGTAAAATATGTATTTGTATTATCAATTTTCCTCCCAAGGAGACAAATATGATGTCTACTGCAGAAATAATGCAAGCTCCACTGTCTAATCCTTCATAAAAGCATGATTCTTTCTAAAACGTTAGCTTTGCACCCAGTCAGTGACATTGACTCCTATAAATGGCCATGCCTTGAAAAGACAGTTTAGTCCAGTTTAGGTCAATTTGATTCCCCATGTATGCAACATGTGATAATCTGAACAAACAGTACATATTTTTAAAAATTCCACAGCCTGACTGTAAATGGCGGTCAGCCGTTCAAACATGTTTTTTAAATACATTTTGACAATTCTTCACAGGAACATTTTGTCCGTGCTGTGGGAGAATCGGGTGTTCAGTTCCTGAGATTTCTTCAGCAGCCGCTGCTTCTGCGCTTCATCAAAGCGATTCACCTGCAGGTCTTCATCACGATCGAATGCTCTCCTTTCCACTGGTGCATCAGCCTTCTCCTTGGCTTTTTCCTTCATCTTCTTTGTGTGCAAACTCACCAGAGACTCAGCACGTTTGGTCTCCTGATAACAAGGGGTGGATAGAAAAACTTAAGTCCTCAGTAGAATGTGAACAATAACATCGGAAAGTAATTTAATATGGGGACACCTAGGATAAAAGAATGGTGAGGTACAAGCACTTACGTTATGCTGAGACACTTTCTTTGCCATTTCCAGGTCCTTCTGGGAGACTTGTGGGACATAGACTTCTTCTACTTCACCTTTCTTCTTTTTCTCAAGGCGTTCCTATAGGTCAAGTATAAATCAATGAAATGCAGGGTAAAATATAAGCTCCAACATGTCCAAGTTATTTTGCATTAAATACCTCAATCTTGCGCTCCCTGTCTAGTGGCGTATCCGTCCAAATAGTGCGATCCTTGTTCTCTGGACCAGACTTCTTCTTGAAGGTCCTGGCCCCCAAGCCAATGTGCTGCAATTCTGGTGGGAGCTCTGTCATCCATGTTTCTCTGGCCTCCACCTCAGGTGTGTTCTGTTTGCCCAGAAATACACACGGGACACATTCAGAACTCAGAGGAAGAAAACTTTGAAAGAAATAAGAAAATTAACAGGACAGCCTTGTATCAATCTGCATGTGTGTAACTGAAGAGTTGGTACAGTTGCAGTCTGCAGATAAAACTCGAGAGGGGCGGGTGGGACTCACATCTCCTGTCAGCTTGTCTTTCATCTTGCGTGCTCTGCGCTCAAAGTCCAGCGCCACTGGGTTTTCAACAGGCTCTGTGGGCGGCATGGGTCCAATCACGTCCTCGTCCTCAGCCTCGCTGCTGGAGGACTCTGCCTGGTAGCCAGGGGGTAGGGCAGGCCCTGGGAAATCCTCTCCATCCTCACCATCTTTATCCTCATCATCGTCATTTTCATATGCTGCTCTGCGAAAACCAGGAGGCAAAGCTGGTCCCAGCATAGGTGGCCTGAGGTAACATGATTACATTTACAGCTTCAATATTTTACTATTCATCCACAACACAAGTAATTCATGTTCCCACCTTTCAGGTGAACACTGTTGTTTCTTGAATCCTGGTGGTAATACTGGTCCAAAAAAACCATCATCGTCTGTTTGTTGTACATTTGTGCTTTGCACCCTGTTAAAAATAAACACAAGTTACCGTTTTGTTTTTTGAAGCATATGTGTCTATAACCTGTTGCCCGTTAATGAACCTACTTTTCTGCAGCTGTGTGTTGTGTTTTCATTCTTTTGGTCGACACCTCCTGTTCACTGTCATCCGAGGAGCTCGACGGTTCTCCCCGTTTATAGCCGGGAGGCAAAGCGGGGCCAGAGACTAAGGCAGAAATAAACAATATAACATCACGTTAGGAAGCGAGACGTGACGAGAACCATACTTGTTTATACAGCATTTAATCCAAAGCAAAGGTGTTATGTCATCCTCTAACGTTACTTACATCCATCGTCGGAATCAGAATCTTCGTCGCTTTCTTCCTTTCTGAACTTCCGGGGTACAGCAGGTCCCATTGGTTTGTCAGACGACATATTGGACACCGAGGACTTGTTACTTACTCAGTCACGTAGTTTCAGCAATTTCTATTAAAATGTTAGAAAAAAGCAAAAGAAAAGGCTACCCCATAGACGAGAGAAACCTCGCGGGACACAGTTGACCCTTGACTCAGGAAGTAAACAGTCACGTTTGCTAAAAACAAACTGCTATTGGGCTGCAAGAATAATAGCACGAGACATTACCTTATCGTGTAGTGTTGCTTTCTATTTTAGACATACAATCATCTGCAGTTTTGATGTGCATTAATTATACCAATTAATTGGGATAATTATGAAAGAACTACGCGTTGGTGCAGTACAATTGAAACAGTATTATTAAGGAGTAAAGTTAAAGTATGTAATTTGACATGTTAGTATGTTCGTTTAATATCTCTTTTCTAAAACTGAATATTACCTCTATAGTAATTATTTCAGAATACTTCTCTATATGCGTAATGCCTTTTGTTTCAAGATTTTAAAAAGTTTATTTTGAAGGCAGAGAACGGAAGTAAGGTATCTTCATTATTTAATTCGACTAGACTCTGGTATTGTGTCGTAGCAACAGTCGTCACATAGTGCAGTCCAACTTTCAGGAGGACACCAGACATTTTATGAAGATATGCCGGTCATGTTTGTTGAGACATCGCCTATTTAAGAGTTAGTAAAATGGGTAAAAAAGATAAAGGAGATCGGGGTGAGTTTGTAATGCTAGATACGGTGTCACCTAGCGTACGGTTAGCTCGCTGTTAGCTCACTGTGGAATAGTTGAAGATCTTGTGTACTGAATCCTCACATGTCCCTGGTGTGTATTGCTGACGACGCTGTAGTTTTGCAGTTGGACTCCCTGAACGCCTCATTTGACTATGCCTTGTTAAATGGTAGCAAAAGAGTATAAAACACAGCCTACATTTTATAATTTAAAACGCGGAAATGGTGACGTGACTGCGTCTGTAATAAAGTACACAGCTACGTGTTTTAGCTCAAATACAGCGACCTATATGCCTGTGTGCTCTCATGTTTAAACGCCTTACATACTAGCAAAAACGACAAATAGTTAAAGAACAGAACAAGCTGTAATGTTATTAAAGAGAAGATGTATTGTAAAGAAAAATAAATATAAAACATACTGGGTTTTAAAATGAGGAATTTTATACCATGACATTGTTGAAACCCTTAAACAAGATCATTTACATAAATATATTTATGTTGTCTGTTATTTGTCCACCTCTATTGCTGAACATGATTTCTAACTCATGATGTGGTCTCACAGACAAGAAGTCCAAAAAGCGTTTCTATGAGGAGGAAGAAGAGGAAGAAGAAGTAGTGGGCAGCGAGTCTCAGGAGGCCATACCTGCTGCTGCAGGGAAACATGTGGAGGAGTCCAGTACAAAACTGGATGAGTATGGTGCCAAAGACTACCGTATTCAGATGCTGTTAAAGAATGATCACACTTCACGCCCCCTTTGGGTGGTAAGATGTGTTTGGATGATTAATGTATTCACTTGAGACTGTTTACTAATTCACAACTTGTCTTTGGTTATTTTTCTCATCCCCTTTTTTTCTCCTTCATTTTTCTCTCCTCCAGGCTCCAGATGGACACATCTTCCTGGAAGCCTTCTCACCAGTGTACAAGTACGCCCAGGATTTCATGGTGGCCATTGCCGAGCCAGTGTGCAGGCCTAACCATATCCACGAGTACAAGCTGACAGCATATTCCCTGTACGCAGCGGTCAGTGTGGGGCTGCAGACCTCTGATATTGTAGAATACCTGCAGAAACTCAGCAAGACGTCAGTACCTGATGGAATCGTGCAGTTCATTAAGGTCTGAATAAGACAGTGTCTTGTGTTTTTAGAGAAGAGGATAATTTTCAATATGTGTATACATATATATATATTGTTTTGTTTTTTTGTGCCAGGTGTATTTAGTCATTGCACTTTATTCATTTCCTTCTCTCAGCTCTGCACAATGAGCTATGGCAAAGTCAAGCTGGTGCTCAAGCACAATAGGTAAAACCACTTCAGCGACCTTTCCCTTCTCTCTTTCCAGAATTATTCATCCCGTCAGTGCTCTTCTTTTACGGTGCTGCCTGTCTTCCTTCAGGTATTTTGTTGAGAGTGCCTTCCCGGATGTGATCCAGCGGCTTCTGCAGGACCCCGTGATCCGTGATTGTCGTCTCCGCACTGCAGACGGAGCGGACACTGAGCTTATTACTGAAGTCATCCAGAGCAAGTCATTGGTATGCCATCCAAAACTTTAAATATTCACACACAAACATGAAAGTAATTTATGACTGTTTAAAATTGAAATAGTCCATGAATCTAAACACATTTTAAATATAAACCTTTATTTTTATTCCCAAATAATAGGTGAAGATACAGATGCAAAAGATTAAAAAACTTCAACCAAATCTTCCAGCAAAGAATATTGACAATGATGCGTAATTGGTGTGACCCCCCCCCCCTGAATATATGCATTTGCAGATGCTGCAGCTACTGCTCAATGGCAGCACAACCAAGGTTTTAAACCTGTGTGTAAAATGGGATTACGCAGACATTTTAACAAAATAATATTAATGACGTGAGGAAGGACGACTTGAACTGAACAGTCATATTCAGTTAAATTATGATCATTTCTGATTTTAAAGCGATAAGTCATGTGGTGTTTCTGAAATATAACTGTAGAGGCCAACAGGAGTCGTAACTGTTGTCCTGGTCATTCACTAACAAATGTTTCTTTGTGTTTCCTAAAAGATTTCCAAGCCTATTGAAGAAAAGGGAAGCACTTCTACCTCACAGCAGCCTGGCGATGGACAAACTTTAACCCAGCCGGTGCCTGATGACATCTTCAGCTACTATGAGCAGATGGATAAAGAAGAAGAGGAGGAGGAAGAGACTCAGACTGTGTCTTTTGAGATCCGCCAGGTACACTTCAGATTGATGTTCTTTTTCTTTTGCTGGTTCACTATTTATTAATTTGACATTAGTGCTGGCATTTATTTCGTTCATATATTGTGTGGCTTCATTTCAAATGACTCAACATGTTTCTAATTATATTTGTATGCCCTACTCTGAATGGTTCCTCTCTGATCTGGTGTAGGAGATGATCGAAGAGCTGCAGAAGCGTTGTATCCAGACGGAGTACCCCCTCCTAGCCGAGTACGACTTTCGCAATGACACAGTCAACCCGGACATCAACATTGACCTGAAGCCCACTGCTGTGCTGCGGCCCTATCAGGAGAAGAGTTTGCGCAAGATGTTTGGGAATGGACGTGCTCGCTCTGGGGTCATCGTGCTGCCCTGCGGTGAGACAGCTGGCTTCCGGCACGCGATGGAGGACAGAACATTGAGTGACAAAACAGAAAGGACACTCCCAAAAGCATTTCATCACAATAAACATAATGTCTTGAAATGGCAAAAACATTTAGAACTTTAAAAAATATATATATATTTGACATAAACAATTAAGAATGTTTGCCTTACCCTTAAGAAACATAGACTGCTGAACTTGGTAGTCTTAATGTAGGCGTACCCTTGAACCCAAAGTATGACTTACTATTATTGTCCTGTGTCTAAAAACAGCTTCTATGTCTGAATGTTTTATCGCACCTTTGCTTTCCAGGAGCGGGAAAATCCCTGGTGGGCGTGACAGCGGCTTGCACAGTGCGTAAACGCTGCCTGGTGCTGGGGAACTCCTCGGTGTCAGTGGAGCAGTGGAAGGCTCAGTTCAAGATGTGGTCCACCATCGATGACTCTCAGATCTGCCGCTTCACCTCAGACGCCAAGGACAAGCCCATCGGCTGCTCAGTAGCCATCAGCACCTACTCCATGCTGGGCCACACCACCAAGCGCTCCTGGGAGGCCGAGAAAGTCATGGAGTGGATGCGGAGCCAGGAGTGGGGACTCATTATCCTGGATGAGGTGCACACTATCCCTGGTGAGCTGTTATTGCACATCAGTTTTCCAGACTACTGAATATTGCATTCCAATGTGACTACGTTATGCGAAGAGTATTTCGAAGTAATATTTGGGATACAATGGAATATGGGCGCCTAATTTAACAATAATGTTGTGCTTCCTCTGCAGCCAAGATGTTTCGTCGGGTTCTGACCATTGTCCAGGCACATTGCAAAATGGGGCTCACTGCCACACTGGTCAGGGAAGACGACAAGATTGTGGACCTGAATTTCCTAATTGGGCCGAAACTATTTGAGGCCAACTGGATGGAATTGCAGAACAATGGCTACATTGCCAAAGTCCAGTGTGCAGAGGTAAGTCTTACAGTTTCACTATCTTACAATAAATTAAGATAAAGGGACATAGACCTCATATTGATCAAGTGCTCTTCTCTGTATGGACTCAATAGATGTTGTGATTGAAATCAGTCAACTTGCCAAGTGAATCAATGTGTTGGTGTCTCTCGTGTACTAGAGTTGGCCCTTAATGAACCTTAATGTCACATGACCGATGTAGCTGGAGTCAAGATTCAACATAACATGTACAAGTGAGCATGTTCCACATTGATGAAGCTGCCTGAACAATGTAGTCATGTCTGTGCTTCAGGTGTGGTGCCCGATGTCTCCAGAGTTTTACAGGGAGTACGTGTCCATCAAGACGAAGAAGCGCATCCTGTTTTATACAATGAACCCCAATAAGTTCCGCGCCTGCCAGTTTCTCATCCGCTTCCACGAGCGTCGTAATGACAAGATTATGGTCTTTGCTGACAACGTGTTTGCCTTGAAGGAGTACGCCATTCGCCTCAACAAGTAAGTTGTTGACAACAAGAGCAGCATTCAAACACATCGGTGAACTGCCTGTTCTGACACGATTTCTTAAATTTTGTTAAAAATTCTGTTGTGATTTTCCTCTCTAGGCCTTACATCTATGGTCCAACTTCTCAGGGGGAACGAATGCAGATTTTACAGAACTTCAAACACAACCCCAAAATCAACACCATTTTCATCTCCAAGGTAGACCACTCAAACTATTATTGATTTCCTCTATGTATATATGGACCATACTCCCTTAGCCATGTGCCCCCTTGTGGACAGAAGGTGGCATACCACTGTATAAGACAACTGATTGAGTGTTTCATTTTCCATGTCTCTGCACTACTGTTGAGTTGTGTATGGAGTTTTCTGTCTCTGAGTGGATTTATATGGACGCTAACAATCAAATCTGATGGAAACGATATTCTAGTATCCTGATTGCTTCCTCTTCCAGACATTTAGTCAGCTGTAGCTCATGGGGGAGGGTGGTCATCACGCAACCACAAGGTACCCGGTTTGACCTCCGCTCTCCCCATCGTTGAATGTTGAAGTGTCGTTGAGTAAGACACTGAACCTCCAGTTGCTCCCCTGACGCTTCACTGCAGCCAACTGCTCCTTCATAACTATGGACGGGTCAAATGCAGAGAAAAATTTCCCCACGTGGTTCAACAAATGATATCAAATCAGAAACGCGTCCCTCTCTGAACAGGTTGGAGACACCTCGTTTGACCTGCCAGAAGCCAATGTTCTGATTCAGATCTCCTCTCATGGCGGCTCACGTCGACAGGAGGCCCAGAGGCTTGGCAGAGTCTTACGAGCTAAGAAAGGTCAGTCTGGCTGCAGAAAAAACAAACAACAACACATCTCTTGTTTGCCTATGCATGAACCGTGCTGATGGAGCTGTGTTGTCCATCTGTCTGCTTGTTTAGGAATGGTAGCAGAGGAGTACAACGCATACTTCTACTCGCTGGTGTCCCAGGACACCCAGGAGATGGCTTACTCCACCAAGAGGCAGAGGTTCCTGGTGGACCAAGGTTACAGCTTTAAGGTTTGTTCATCACTGCAGCAACTTGTCATCTCCGCACAATTTCATCTTATTTATGTCCCCCCCCCCCCCCTCCCTCGAATTGCACTGCGCATTTTATCCTGTTGATACACCAGATTGTACAGTTCTGCCACTGCCCAAATACGTTTACTCTCACTCTTTGGAACAATTACACCAACGGTGGTTTATTTCACTTATTTCTGGACTACCTAAAAGTTCTTAGTTAGTTAGTTTTATTTTAATTACACTACCGTTCAAAAGTTTGGGGTCACTTAAAAATGTCTGTATTTTTCAAAGAAAAGCACTGTTTTTTCAATAAAGATAACATTAATCAAAAATACACACTATACATTGTTAATGTGGTAAATGACTATTCTATGTGGAAACGTCTGGTTTCTAATGAAATATCTCCATAGGTGTATAGAGGCCCATTTCCATCAACTATCACTCCAGTGTTCTAATGGTAAATTGTGTTTGATAATCGCCTTAGAAGACTAATATCTGATTAGAAAACCCTTGTGCAATTATGTTAGCACAGCTGAAAACAGTTATGCTGGTGATATAAACTATACAACTGGCCTTCCGTTGAGCTTGAAGTTTGAAGAACAAAATTAATACTTCAAATATTAATCATTATTTCTAACCTTGTCAATGTCTTGACTATATTTTCTATTCAATTTTCAATTCATTTGATAAATAAAAGTGAGTTTTCATGGAAGACACGAAATTGTCTGGATGACCCCAAACTTTTGAACGGTAGTGTACATTACAAATTGGATTTTCTTCATCCAGTTTCTTACATTTATTCAGTTTCTATTATCTATTGCCTGGTATGATGTTTTCAAAAGGATTTGGTTTCATCAGATCCATTCTGGCTAGACTCACCAACACTGAAATCTGAGTGATTCTGGCAACAGCCATCAGGAGTTTGCTTCAGACGGACGAAACAAAGAATGAACCCGGATAGAAACTGGTTTCAGAAAAAAAGAGTTTATGTAGATGGAGGATTCCACCCGTCAGTTGAAGACAGGCCTCTATACAATTTAATTTAGAGAAAAAGAGTTAATATCAAATGACAAAATGCCTAACTCTACTTCTTTCATGCATTTGTGAAAAAAATATTCAGGACAAATGGGAACATGAATTAGAAAAAGTGTGTTCTTGATCGTTGGTCCTCATTTATGTGACGCCTCATTCTTGTACCATTTCCAAATACCATCTCTTTGATGTCCTGTTATTTTTCTTTCTCAGGTGATCACAAAGTTGGCTGGTATGGAGGAAGAGGACCTAATGTTCTCCACAAAAGATGAGCAACAGCAGCTGCTTCAGAAGGTTCTAGCTGCTTCAGACCTCGACGCTGAGGAGGAATTGGTGGCAGGGGAGGTTGGCGGACGACCACAGGTGAGGACTTTTTTCTTAAACCTGGACTCAGCGAGCACATACACTTAATTACATGTGTGCTATTGTATACAACACTATTCTCACCCCCGCACCTTTACTTCCTAATCAGTTCTCCAGGCGAACAGGGACCATGAGCTCCATGTCGGGTGCAGATGACACCGTCTACATGGAATATCGAGGCAGCAAAGCCTCATTAGGCAAGAACATTCATCCCCTGTTCAAGCGCTTCAGAAAGTAGATGCACTGACTCGAACCCTGACTCCTCAAGACGGACTCACTTTCAACAAGGCAACAGGACAATGTTGGGGCGCAACAATAGACATGTAAGCCCAACAAGGAAAACCCCTGTCCTGTTAGGGAGGAAACTATTGATAGTTGATTTTGTTTGTAAATTTGTCAGGGTTAAACTTTCACAAACTAAATCCAAGTAATCCGATCACAATAATCGGATCCTGATGTTAGCTAATTAATATGTTCTGTTCGGACACTTCTGCCTTTCAATGTTGCTAATTATGTTATGTAAAAAGAATAAAAGCTCTTTTGTTTTATTTTTATGTGTTTTTTTTTTGAAAGTCTCAAGTCTCTACGTCTTAACTTAGCATGAGTAAACCCCTGAGATGGTGAAGGTTTGGGTTGACTTCCTCTGCTTGTGGTTGATTTGAAGACGCCTCAAAAACAACATTCAGTCTGGTGCCTTGTGCAAGCTGCCATAGGGGCGAGTGTGGGAAAATACCCACCTCGGCCTCGCCGCTCTTCTCTCAGTAACCTGAATTGCCCTTTCTTGAGGCTCGAGGCTTGTTAAAGGTGTGATAAGCAGTTCTCTTCCACAGGGTACAGTAACCTGAATCGCCATTTCTTTGGCCCGGACAGTTTAAGCCCTGTTGTGTGTCCTCAGGAGGCTTATGTCTGCTGAGATGAGAGGGAGGGAGGGGGGTATGAGGTGTTATGATTCACATCTTAATAATTGAAGCATGGTTCGTTTATAACTTGTGATTGTCATCTCAAAATGAAAGCCAAACAAAGCTGATTTAACTTGGTGATTACATTGGATGGAAAGGTGATGAAAGCAATCAGGAACATTGATGAGTTCAGGGTGTATCTGTCATGTATCTATCCATCTGACGTTTAGGTTGTGGAAAGCCTCAATATAAATATTATGCATTAAAGTTCACATCTTATGGCTCCACGAGCTCCAGATTTAGATGACTTTTCTTTGCAATCTGTCTATCTGAATGTGGATAGGGAACGTTCAGCTGGACTGTGGAGGGGTTGTCCTTTGTTGGATGATGTATGTAGCTAAGCATGCAAGTTGGCCTTATCTAACATTAATCACATTAATATGGATTTAATGTGCGTGGTTGTGCACGCGCACACATGCTGATTGATCGCTGTGATGCAAGTATGTTTGGAGCTAATTGTAGCGCTCTCTTTTCCCAATAAAATCAAGAACCCAACAGCTCTTTTGAGGGAAACGCCCACACCCGAATACAGAGTTATCCCTCCCTTCTTTTGAAGCGGACATCCAACCCTCTTCCACTTCTGCGCTAGCACAAGCGACTCTTTAAAAGTGTTCCATAATACGATCCCGCCTAACATTAGCTCTGCTGTTCCGGGAGGAGTGCGTGTGCGTGTGCTTGGGACATGCCTTTGCAGATGTGAACGCTGCCGCTTTCAGACTTTGCAAATCGCTTTTGAGCACAGAACCACCGAACAAGTATCTAAACAATGGCCATCCTGAATCGTTTTACGACCGCATATTGGAAGAATCTTCAAGGCGACCCGCGGAAGAAGCAGCTGTTGATTTTACGCGCCTTACACAAGTCGGCAGCCAGCGAGGCTTCTGGGATCTCTGCAGCTGGAGAAGAGGCCATGCCTGACAAACTGATCACACCGCAGGATGTCGGAGAGAAAACCAGAATCATGACCCTGAAGGAGATGCCTGGACCCAGCATCATCGGCAACTTGATCGAGTTCATCTGGAAAGACGGGTTTAGCAGAATTCATGAAATTCAGGTAATGTTGTCCAAACATAACGTTACCTTTCTTTGTGTTTTGTCTCGTCTTGGATGTTTGATTCAATCATTTGTTTGCTTCTCCCAGCGATGGCCGCGAGCCCATGTCATCGTTAGCCAAATGTGTCACCTATGCGTAAAATGGCACAGGCAGTTGCGTAAAAGTGCACCAAGAGTCTTGTCAACTTTCCATTCCAGGTAACGAGTTTTTTTTATAGCAGGATTCAAGCGACACTGAAAGCACCATCTCCACAACAATATACAACAAATCATCGTGTTGTAAATCACGTTGCTATCAGGCTGTAGAGAACATCTTTCAAAAGCTGTAAAAGAAAATATCAAATTAGCAAAGCCTTGATGTCAAAAAACAAAAGCAGCGTACAAAATAAGAACCTGTTTTGGTTTTGTTATTTCTTATGATGGTGTCGGGACAAGTAGTTGCTCATCTTCAAGGAAGCGGACCCAAACTGACTGACACCCACTGTAATGGCTAAAAGAACCGTAAACTCTAATAAACCCCTCTTTCGGTCTTAATTTAATCATCATCGGGGCAGCCTGCAAACATTAACATTTACTATAGGCATTGAAATATTGACATTGGCTCTTACTGACAGTCAGACAAAAAAGTTGGTATTTAATGACTGATGACCAAATGAAGATTCAAGTAAGGCTGCTGTAACCGACTGCATCTACTGGATATCACAATGTCTGCCAGACGATACTAATCTGCTGGATACCTTCCTTAGCTCGACCATTATGACTGATCATGATTATGATCCACTTCAATTAGATGCAATCAAAAATACATTAACATATCCGAGCTCAAACATAGATCTGACCATATAGCCTGTATCTGCATATACATGGCACGTGGGTGACTGTGGGTCAGTAGTTGGCAGGAATGTCTTTCAATCCGAGGATCCGCAGTTTGATCCCCGCTCACGGCCTTCGTATATGTGCAAGACAATTGATCGTAAATTGCTCCCCATAGCTGTGTCTACGGTGTATGATTGTAAGTCGCTTTGGATAAAAAGCGTTGCTTAAATGAAATATAATGTAATAATGTGATGTAATATATGCTGCGTTACTTTACATTTAGATTTGATAGATCATCCGTCAGTCTAAAGGAGTCAGATCAGTGGATTTCCTCCAAAAGAAACTACAAAATGTTTTTGTGTGTCTTCTGCTTTTATAGATGGAGCACAGGAAGAAGTATGGCAAAATCTTCAAATCCCGTTTTGGGCCCCAGCTGGTGGTCTCAGTGGCCGACCGTGACTTGGTGGCTGAGGTGCTGAGGGCTGAGGGCGTGGCCCCTCAGAGAGCAAACATGGAGTCCTGGAAGGAGTACAGAGACATGATGGGCAGTTCCACTGGCCTTATCTCAGCGTGAGTTGCCCTTTAACCTGTGAGTTCGGAGTTCAAGGACCTCCTGAAATTTGTGATTTCTATATGTGTAGAGGGACAGAACACACAACTCGGTCGAGGCTACATTTCCAGTGTTGGCTCACTCGTAGCATGCATTCCCTTTTACTCGTCAAAAGTCTGTTTTTGTATCTAGGAACTCTTTTGGCATCAATACTCAAAACAATAATAGTTGTGAAGCTGTTGAAAAAACCCTCAACAGCTTCACCCCATATATAATTCTTCATGAAAACAAATCTGTTTCCTCCTAAACAGTCTGTGAATGTCCCGCATTATGACAAAGCGACAGAGGGATGCCACAGATTCTCCTTGTGTCTCGTGTGTTCTCCAGTGAGGGAGAAGATTGGCTGAAGATGAGGAGCGTGCTCAGGCAGCTCATCATGCGTCCCCGTGATGTAGCGGTCTTCTCTGATGGCGTAAACGAAGTGGTCGATGACCTCATCAAGAGAGTTCGGATTCTGCGCGCCCAGGAGCCTGACGGAGCAACTGTCGTCAATGTGAATGACCTCTTCTTCAAATATTCCATGGAAGGTTTGTAAATACACTACACAGGGTGTTTGTGAATTAATTTGATGTTGGGAAGGGTGGATTGGAAAAGGATGGCGCATTCTAGTTATGGAATGGGAGCTGGGGGGGGGGGGGCGGGGGTGAGGCCTTCAGAGAGGACAACCTGTAGGCGGGAAGAGGTGATTGCAGAGACAAGAGACAAATAAACACTGCACATTGTGATGCACCTGCCTTACATTCCAGTTGGACTTCAGGAACACGGGATGGGAAGGAACCCTGGCAGCTTTCCAACTGTGCAAAGAAACCATTGAAACTCTTCTTTGCCATTGTCTTTACAGGTGTAGCAGCCATTTTGTACGAGTCCCGATTAGGCTGTTTGGAAAATGAGATTCCCCAGGAAACCCAAGACTACATCGCCGCGCTGCACCTCATGTTCAGCTCCTTCAAGACAACCATGTATGCCGGGGCCATCCCCAAGTGGCTCCGACCCGTCATCCCCAAACCATGGGAGGAGTTCTGTCTCTCCTGGGATGGCCTCTTCAGATTCAGTAAGTGTAGTCATATTAACCTCAATGGGCACCAAACAAAACACTTTTTTAGTATACTTGTATGTGCCTGTGGATGATCTGCTATCAGTAACTAGAGTACTTTCATAATAAAACTGGCTTCCAGCAGTTTAGTACTACATTGAAGCAGCGGCGGTAGAGCTAGCCTGATTTGTGGCCCCTCAGGCTTCCAAAGACTCTGGACACTAAGGCATTTGATGTTGTTCATTTGTAGTCCCTACGCACAAAAGCCATCATCAGGAGTGGGGTTTTCAGGTTTGACCAAGCTTCTCCAGAGCCACAGAAGAAATTATACAACTTTTTTTCCCAGGAGCTCTCTCCGTGGTAAATCGTTCTAATGCTTCAAGATTTCCTGTGCTTTTTTTCAGGATGACTGAAGGAGCTTTTAAAGAAGTTGTTGACTTTTAAAAGGCAAACAATAGGCATTTTTGCATTCTGCAAAAACACAGTTGAGGCAGAGAGATGTAAGACCTAAAGTACCACTTCACATGTTTCCAGAATGGCTTCTTCCGAACATCATTATAAAATAGTTTATCGTCTATGAGTAAATATGTTCGCTAATGCTTTCTCTGTGGTTCTTTTTAAAAACAAAAACGGTACAGCTTGGTTCTGGTTCAGCATTTGGAAAATTGTTTTTTTCTTTTCAAATAAATAGCCTGGCATCAATTGAAAGGAATTTTGATTTGCATATAGATCTCTACCGCGCTATAATGGGATTGTGGGAGTAAGAGGCCCCTCTGTTAAAGTCTTTGTTTATTTCTTCCATTTCCTTCACTACCCTCATTCAGTTCTCCTTCTCCTCGTCCGTTTCACTCATCCCAACTTGTTTTACTCCGTCTAATTCCAGGCCGGTTACACGTTGATAAGAGGCTTGGCGAGATCAAGGGACAGCTGGAGCGGGGAGAGGACGTGAAGGGGGGACTGCTCACACACTTGCTCATTACCAAGGAGATGACCATGGAGGAGATTTACGCCAATTTAACGGAGATGCTACTGGCTGGGGTCGACACGGTGTGTGTGTGCCTGTCTTTAATTCCATGTGCAGGGAGTAGTATGAGCCGTGTCGGAGAGGTTCTTTAGCAGGAGCTGGAGGGGTTTGGAGTTGCACGTGTGCTTTTCTGTTTATTTCAGTCTTGAGTTTCAGGGGTTGGGTTTCTGGCGCCACTTCCATGCCTCTGTGTGGCTGTGCCAGCGTCGGGTCAAAGCAGTGAATCGGGAGGTTACACAGTATCCCACTGACAAACTTGTTCTCACTCAGATCTGGTTTCTTGTCATTTGTCATTGTCTGTTCCATAGGGTACACACAGGGGGAGCTTTTGTCTTTTGTCTTTTCTTTTTTCTCTCCTTTACCAGACCTCTGTGGTGTCTGTCTGTCTGTGTGTGTGTGTGTGTGTGTGTGTGTGTGTGTGTTCATGTGTTTTGACATAGGAACAACATTTTAAATAATTAAGACTTTTAGTTGAATGACATTGAACTATCTTTTCGAGGGAAAGTTTGACCTTTTTCTAATTGGCAGATTGCAGAATAGCGAGCAGAGACATGACATAGGGTCTCAGCCTCCTAAGTCATCAGACGCAACACAATTCAACAGACCGAAAGTCAAAGGTTCACAAAAGATATTTGAAATGAAACAAAAAATATTACTGGAACTCTAAAATATTTGTTTCCGTTAATGCTCGATGTTCCAACTGCTTCACACTTGATTGGCATGTGTTATCTGCACCTGTACTGTGCACAGTTCCTGCCTCATTTGTTTGGGGTACTGTCAGATTAATGATGATTATGGGTGTAGAATGTTTTGTTCTGAGCCGGGGGCCAAGGGATAAAATGGTGTGTGTGTTTTGGTTGAACTTGTGGTAACGGCCACAGCCTGGTAGGGGGTGGACTTGGCTGAGCCATTACCTGACCCCGTGGAGCATTCCCCTTTACTCAGAGCACACACAAGGTGTCAAGACACATTGTCTACAGTCAGAGTTATATCCCAGACTGGTAAGAGGTGTGATGAGGGGGAGAAAAAAAGAGTTGGCCTGAGGAAGAGTGAATCAAAGGTTTGGAGGCTAGCGTCATGAGCGGGGGAGACAGACGAGTTAGGTGAAACAATATGTGTTATAGACGGGGGAAGCCTCAGCCTTTCAGAGCTGTTTTTGGATAAGCTTTTGTCATATGATTCCTCTCTAGCATTGTTTGAGGTGTTGCCAGCATCTGTCCCAGCTGGGGTTGATTGGTTGCAAGTTGATTCGATGGGGAGAGGGGGATGACAAGGTGGGAGGGAGAATCTGAGGAAGAACAGGGAGAAGAGGGAGGGGGAGATGTAACGGTGAGAAGGATGGTGGGGCTTATACAAGGATAGAGCCTCTTTTGATCATTAGTTAGTGAGAGATACTGACCTCTGTAGTGTGTATTCAGTGTGATGTTGAGAGGGGGGGGCGGGACAAAGCTAGACATCAGATACCAGTATACATCATGAAAGGCATGGGTGGAAAATGGATGAGGCTGGATGAAAAGATAGGCAGGTTTCCAGGAAAAAAAGATGTGGATTGGGGTAACAATGCATTTGGTACAGGGATTTAAAGATATGACATGAATACAGGAAAGATGATTTGCTTCTCTGCCTGCATCATTTAAAATCATTTATCAATGACCTTATAATTCTGAAAAAGGAAGAGTCGAGAACAGAAGATGGGAGGATGGGAACAAGTTGGTAGTGCGGTCACAAAAGAGGAAACACAAATCTGTGTGTGTTTGATGACAAAGGGAAACTACGAGATGGGTGGGAAGTGTGTGTGCGTGGGGAGGGAGAACAGCGAGATCTGGCAAAATATCAGAAATTGTAGAACCAAAGTGAGGTAGGACTGGTTTCAAATTTTTTTTTCTTTTGATGTATTTAATAATTAGGATTATTTTCAATACTACTTATCCTTATCCTTATACCCTGTAATGCTGCTGTTGGAAAAGTGTCGAACAATAGAGTGCCTTTTTAATCAAGGTGGATGAGAGGCCGGGGGATTAGGAGCTCTGAGTGCAGCTGGTGGAGTGGAATTGGGTGTCCTCGCAGCACGTGGAACAAACACCCTCTTCCTCAGACGCTCACCGTTATGCAACTTCACAGAAACTGATATCAGCTTTCATTGCAGTCAAACTTATTGCAAAACATCAAGAAAAAAAGGAAAAATCTCCAGCGATTTTTAATTTAAGCGCAAATGAACAATACTAATATGTTACACATTCAAAGAGTTATGTTTACTACTGATTAAAAAAAATTACATAATAATAATAAGAGGGCTTTTTCTATTTTACCAGACATCATTCACCCTGTCCTGGGCCAGCTACCTGATGGCACGGCACCCGCATGTACAGCAGCAAATATTTGAGGAAGTGAGCTCAACTCTGGGACCAGGAGCAGTAGCCACGGCCGATGATGTCCATCGTCTGCCTCTCGTCAGAGGGCTGGTCAAAGAGACACTCAGGTGCAGGCTGCATGCATAGTTCTACTCTTCATGTATTTCTTCTTCACTAGCTGTCAAAGTCTCAAGTTTTCGGTTTGCTCCTGTTTGCTTGCGGTGTTCGAGACAATTCGGCAATAGTTACATATACTTTAAAAGTTAGGCCTTTGCTTTATTCAATATGTTGAAATCTTGAATGAATGAATGTATAGTGCGGTTGAATAACAGTCTTTGTGTACCACTCCCTGGGAGCAGGCTTTTTCCAGTTCTCCCTGGAAATGGACGGATTACCCAGGATGACTTGGTTGTGGGCGGATACTTCATCCCCAAAGGAGTAAGACATAATAGATGCAAGTCCTGTCGAGTGTGCATGTTGTTGAAGAAAAGGCATGGCCGTGAAAGAAGGCAGAAACATTACAGTGGGACCAGATGTAACATGAGCCTGCATTACTCATACGTCTCTCCCTTCCCCTCTTGTACACACATGCATTGTCCAGCTGTTTTCATGACCCAACTGATGGCCTTCTTTTCTCAATGTTAGACTCAGTTGGCCCTTTGTCACTACTCCACATCTTTCGACGAAGAGAACTTTGCCGATGCTTCAGACTTTCGACCGAATCGCTGGATAAGGAAAGATTCCACGGATCGGGTCGACAACTTTGGCTCAATTCCCTTTGGCTACGGCATCAGGAGCTGCATTGGCAAGAGAGTAGCCGAGTTAGAGATGCATCTAGCTCTCACAAGGGTAAGGGAATACTTGACCACGCACAATGTGTGTTCAAAACATAAAAAAAATATATATATATATATATAAATAAAAAAAGCCAGATCCAGAGACAACTCGAGCAAGTTTCTCGATCAGATCTTCAGGTTTTCATTTTCGACAACACAAATCACTGAGGAAAACAGGAAAACATTTACTTTATAAAACTGAATAATCAATGTAAATGCTAATTAAAGGTCTATCCTGCCTTTTTTACATCGGGCTTTTGAGACGTTTGCAAGCTTAAACACCCATTTAAACATGACGTCAGTGTTTCGTTGAGTCATTTAATGGAAAATGGACATTCTTTAACTATTCTAGTCAGTGTAGAACAAAGAAAATCTTTGAATATTTATGAAACCATCAACCTCAATGGCCAGAGGAAGTGTCCAAGTTCCCAGCATTGCTACTAAAGATGTTTGGCTTTAAAGAAACTCGTATAAATGTACTTGCAGGCAATGAGTCATGTACGCTGACTGACTTTTGTGTCTTCGTCACCTGTGCAGCTCATTCAAAGGTTCCGCATTTGCATGTCTCCGCTCACCGCTGATGTCAAGGCCAAAACCCACGGCCTGCTGTGCCCTGCTGCCCCCATCCACCTGCAGTTCATCGACCGGGAGAACTAGACTGACTACATCTGTTCTACTGTACGTTTTTATTTTCAAAGCACTGATTCATTATTAGTTTTATTTCATTTCTTTTTTTATTATACTGCTTTTAGGACACCTTCTCTTGTTGGGTGACATTGTGACACATTGTCTTCGTAAAACCTCAGTCTCAGACACAACCTGTTGGTTAGTGAGGAGCACACAGAACCAGTACTGGACCAGTAATTTAAAGATAGAAGCTGTTTGAAGTATATTATTTGTATGTAGTGAAACAAACTGCAGTTTGGCCTGTTACTACTTCCATGTATTCTATGCAAAATAGTGAGTGGAAAAATTAACTATAATCTTTAAACTCAAACTTTATTTTGATTATATTAATGTGCATATGTGTATGTAATGTGT
Organism: Pseudoliparis swirei; assembly: GCF_029220125.1. Taxonomy (NCBI): domain Eukaryota; kingdom Metazoa; phylum Chordata; class Actinopteri; order Perciformes; family Liparidae; genus Pseudoliparis; species Pseudoliparis swirei. The sequence continues at coordinate 17,947,935 of NC_079391.1, read as the reverse complement.
GCACACAATTTAAAACCATAATCGCATTGTTTCTTTCTGAAGTGCGATAATGTTGAAGAGTATGAATGTACTGAAAAGCATCTCTTTTGATAGTTACAGTATGTATATAATGAGCTTTATTTTAAGATATTTGTATTTTTATTGAGAGGGATAATGTATGTGTTACTGAACAGTTTTTGCAAGAGGGAAGAGGTGAGTTGTTGGATCGTGCTATTGGGAAGGATCACACTAGTTTGAAGGGAAGAAAATGGATTTTGTAATTATTTACTATTTTATCTTTCTGTATCCTTTTACACTGTAGTTCCAGTAAAACTGGGAAATAATAAACATTGAACTATTATTGTAAACTGTTTTTCCCTTTGTTCAGGTCTTTAAGTCCACAACATGTTTTATATCAGTTTCACCTGTGCCTCACTGTTTAAGGTTAACAAAACAATACCGGATGCATTTATTTTACTACAAACACCGAGCATTTTCTTTGTGTCCTCTGAAATTAAAAAAAAACCCTTTATGTGCATCAGTTGCTGCATTCACACTGATGCACTGTAATCAATAGCTTCATGATTCCAGTGACTAAATCATGTGCCCCCCAGCTTTGTTCAAATTCACCAAAGACCACATGAAACGCCATGCAACACATGGCCTGTGTTATTATCGTTTTCAGACGCTGTAGTTAGCCAACACCTCTGGATCCAGAGTGGGCTTCTAAAGGAGAGGTTTAATTATGGGGTCCAAGAGACAGGTAGACATGTTAGAAGTAGAAACCGTTGAAGATAATTGGTCACGGTTGATGGGAGAAAAGCCATCCAAATATACACCAGGGCATACAGCGGTTTCCAAGGCCATTCCACTTGAGGACAGATTGGCACTGGTTAAGGGCAAAAGATTATTAATCTTGTGCCTAATAGTTTAAATCTTTTCATTAAAGAAGTTCATAAAGTCATTACCACTGAGGTCTATAGGAATACTCGGCTCCACAGAGCTGTGACTCTCTGTCAGCCTGGCTACAGTGCTGAAGAGAAACCTGGGGTTGTTCTTATTTTTTTCTATTACTGATGAGTAATAGGCTGCTCTGGCATTACGGAGGGCCTTCTTATATGTTTTAAGACTATCTCGCCAAACTAAGCGGGATTCTTCGAGATTAGTTGAACGCCATATGCGTTCAAGCTTTCGTGACGTTTGCTTCAGTTTGCGGGTCTGAGGGTTATACCAGGGAGCAAACCTCCTCTTCCTCACTGTCTTCTTCTTCAGAGGGGCTATCGAGTCCAGTGTCATTCAAAGTGAGCCTGTGGCACTATCAACAAGATGATCAATCTGGGACGGACTAAAGTTAGACCAGGAGTCCTCTGTTATATTGAGACGTGGTATCGAATCAAATACAGAAGGAATCGCTTCTTTAAATTTAGCTACAGCACTGTCAGTTAGACATCTGGTGAAGAAACTTTTGACTAACGGAGTACACTCCGGTAGTATAAATTCAAAAGTTATGAGGTTGTGGTCTGACAGAAGAGGATTCTGTTGGAAGACGTTCAAATGCTCAATGTCAACGCCATAAGTAAGAACAAGATCAAGCGTGTGGCCAAAGCTATTAGTGGGTTTCTGTACTCTCTGACAGAAGCCAATCGAGTCCAACAATGAGATGAATGCAGCACTAAGGCAATCATTATCAACATCCACATAGATATTAAAATCTCCTACAATAATAACTTTCAATTTTAAGAACCAAACTTGATATAAATTCTGAAAATTCAGACATAAACTCTGAATATGGACCTGGTGGCCGGTACAGAAGCACAAATAGAATTGTCTGTAGTGTTTTCCAGGTTGGATGTGAAAGACTAAGAACAAGGCTTTCAAATGAGTTGTAGTTTAATTTAGGTTTAGGATTTATTAATAGGCTCGAGTCAAAGATGGCTGCTACTTATTTCGTAAGTTTGAACACTACCCAAGACCTCTGGGTGAATTCAATTTGTTTTCATTATATACGAGTTACTTACGCAGGAGCAAAGTCTTGGATGTCATTTGGATGAAAGATTTTTTGCCATTAATTCCTTTCCAGTTTATGGACTTGGCAACATCATCACTGAACATGCGGGCGAGGATGTTCCACGTTTAGCATCATGTCCTCCGATCGTTGCCAGGGAGGACATCTAAAATGGATCGAAAAAGTACTATTAATATTTGATACTTTACAGAATGTTTTAAAAAACATTTCCATCAAACGGGGTATTATCGAGTGTTAATTACATACAATAGATTTTAATGAGCTTTTGCGTGAGATTCTTAAAACAAAAAAACTCACCACACTCTTCTTCATTAAAATGTTGGCTGGATCTTTGAGCTGTTGCTCAAACAGGTCCACTTCCTCCATTGTGGTCAACGGAAACAGAAGTCAGTTTTTGTCAGTCTCTGGCCCTTATCTCACCAAATAAAAACTATAACTTAATTGTAACTGCTCACATTAGAATAATAAGAAGAATAAATACTGAACCCTAACCCAAATACCACAATTCTCCCGGAGAATAGGTCTCAGTGGCCTCAAGTGAATACTGCCGCAGTTGCTTGGTGGAACTTCCAACTGAGAACTGTACAGGTGAACCATGTGTACATGGACACTTCTATGAGTTTTAGCTAAAAGAGCCAAGATGTTTTTGTCCATTAGCTTTAGTGTGTTTGTGCATTTAAGAACTTGATTTTCCTGAAATAAAGTTTTACAAATGTTTTAATTACACACTTAAGACCATAAATTGAGAATTTGTTGAAATCTGGTCATTTTAAAGTTAAACAGGTTATACAATTCCCTCTCAAACTTCACAAAGCAATGTTAGCGGCAGCCAAAAGAGGAGGGAAATCTTACGAAAACGAGCCATAATTCGACAGTATCAACACAATTCAACACTTACCTAACTACTTCTGGCGCGAAGAGCTGCAGGTTTGAAAATACCCGTTTGAAAAGTCGAGGCGCAGAAGTAGGAGGGGCTACAATTTGGAGCATCCGCCTGGGGTCCGCATTAACACCGCTGTTTGATGGTCTATCTGGGTATCACTGTACTGTGTGTTATGATAGTAATTGTTATATATAGCATGTGTGCATAATTGTTCAATCCCATGCATCGGCTGGTGTTTTGCAAGTGAACCGACATGAAAAGAGTTTAACAAAATATCTAGCAGGTGTTAATTAAATGGAAATTAAACCTGCAGCTCTTCGCGCCAGAAGTAGTTAGGTAGTTGAATTGTGTTGCAAGACCAACTCTCCATTAGTTTTCCTCTCCTTATCACAGGTGTGATGACAGGTAAGCCCCAATCCAACATGCAAACAGCTTTTATAAGGAACATACTGGTGGTTTGGCAAGTTGAAGCTTATTCAAATAAAATAACCTCCAAGGGAATAATACTTGATGAACAGTCACAACTACATAATAATGCTACATGCTACACTAGGAGAGTGATGAAGGCAATAAACTAACTCAGTAATGCCAGAAACACCTACCTAAAGTTTGCTAACAGTGTGCTCACCTGTGTGCGTGATTAAATATATCTCTTGTTCTGCCTTTTTTGTGATATACATGCCTAAAGGTGTCTAATATTTCTTTATTTTTATTAATATCTCAGTGAGCCAGCATGCAGGCAGCAATAGGGCCAATGAACAACTCAGTGGAATTCTCTAATCAATATTATTCATTACACCTGTGTTTGACAAGTTACAATGACTGCTGTTAGCGAGGGCTATTAATATAAAAAGGTAGTAGTGAGTTTATTTGGGGTAAAACAAATCCAGTGCAGCTAGCAAACCCACACAGGGGTTTTCCCTTTGGTGGCTAATTAGGCTGCTGCTCATGGAGCAAGGCTGAATTAAATGATGTGATGTCACCAAACTTAATGGACCAATGATGAATGTGTATCTTCTCCCACGTCAATACAGTTGCAAAGAAAGTCATTTCATAGTGAGTTTGTATTATGATTGAATTAGCTGTTCTGCAATAAAAGAGTCTCCCCCTAGTGGGAGACCCTTTTAAATCACTTAATGTTCACAGTTGTGAACATTGAGTGTTTCATGCACAGTATGGTGTTCAAACACCCTTGATGAAAATGTGACTGGCAGTTTGTTTTATATAATCATGTTGATCTTTTTTCTTCTTCTTGCTTTTCACTGTTTTATACCATGTAAAGCACTTTGTAACTTCTTGTGAGGCACTGTTCTTTTACGTTTTACAGTCGTAATCCCTATTCAGCCCATTCAAATCAATCTGCTGTGTGGTGTTGTGCTCTGACTGTATATGAGAGAACTACAGCAGACACTGTGTATTCTGTGTTGCAGGGCTGATCCTGGCTCTGTCCGTCGAGCTTCCCATTTCTAATATTTCTATATGAGTGATGCACAAACAAAGGATGCCTTGTGTTTCTCCAAGCTCTGCCACACTGCCACTCACTTACCAATGTTGTGAGGAGGGACTCAAGATCGACAAAAGAATCAGTCGCCTCATTCTGCCCATCTGGACCAACATCAACATGGATGGAACTGTCATTTACGAAGTGGTCGCAGCAGTTTTCATTTCCCAAATCAACCACATCGATCTAGACTTGAACACGTTCATCATGATAGCGTAAGCTGCTCTTCCTGTTCTTTAAAAACGTTTGGCATCATCATCATAGCCAAAGTTGATATTGCTGTAAAGTGTTTATTTTGAGGTCTTTAAAAGGAGGAGACTTTAAAAAAAAGAAAGAAGAAGAAGCATGTTACAGTTTCATGACGTGTGTTGGATCTGCAGTTTGACATCAGCAGTGCCGAGCATAGGAGCAACTAGGATCCCAGCTAGAGGAGCAGTGACCACTTTTTTTGTTTTGACTGCGGTTGATTTACCTGCAAATGAAGCCTGCCTTCTAGTGCTTATACAGTATCTCCTGTACGTCTAATCTATAGTTCAAAATGTGATCAATCGATTTCTACAGCTCCATTTTCTGTCAGCCATTCAACCTAAAAAACATCTGAGTAAGGAAGGTTAAGGTTGCAAGGAAACATGAAGCCCCATCCAATCAAAAGCATTCAACAGTGTACTCTGGAAGTCACTGTAGCATCAAAAAATGGTAACATCATTTTCAAATATAACAGTTTTAGGAGGCCTTATTAGCCAATCCTTTATAAATGTAGTTAATACTTTTTGTTTATACTTATTGCATATGTATGTGTTTCACAGTATTCGTGCGATTTAGAATGAATGGGAAATTCTGGGATAGACTATGGTAACCCATGTTAGCTGATGTTATTAGTTCATTCAATTGTACATCATGAAGATAATTTTTTTTATTTGAGGTATATTGTGTGATTGTTGTTTAATGTAATTTAAACAGTTAAAATCAAAGCTATTAACAACATTTCGAGGGTCACGTCAGATAAGTATTTTTTTCTTTTTTAATTTTGTGTTATTTATTATGTATTCATGGTAAATCGATTATAAATTTGCAAGCTAATGTACATTTTGTCTGTTGGTTCAGTCAGCTCCATGACAGCCAATTACAATTTTAAAAGTGCAAAGAGTAATAATAAAGAAACACAATCAGTTTAAAGCAGCATATATCCTCTACTTTCATATTTTTATGTTGTCTTTTCAGACCTGTAAACTTGTCACCTTTCGGTGAAATTCACCGTTTTGAAATCAAAATAGGTCATCCACGTGAATCGTGTAGATCCGAAGAGTTTTTGTTTTTAGGGGGGGGGGGGGGGGGGGGTCAACTGGCCCGCTACTGTTGAGATTGCAGTGAAACGCCGAGAAAATGTGAAGTGGTGCTCTTCGCAATAAAACATCTTTGATGGGACTTGTCGCGTCTCGGCCAATCAGCGTTCAGATGTCTTCAGCGGTTGGTGGTTTAGGTTAGCTTGAATGTTAGCCCGCTACATCTGCTGCTGTCACGCTGCACGGTGTATCGATACTAACAAAGTACCCGTACGTTAAAAACGATATGATTTTGCATATTTTTTGTGTCGATACTTCATTAAAAGTGCGCGCGATCAGCGCACACGCGCTGCTCCGCTCCTTTAAATGCTGTCTGCACGCATTGCGCTGCGCAGCGCTCTCAGCGAGTGGCGTAAAGTGGCGGATCTTTAGAGACCATTTTCGGCTTTAAAAAAAAAAGAACATGCCAGAAGTGAAATGTTTCAGTACTTTATCTCCAATGCAGACAGTCTGTAAAGTTATGTAACTCTACAGCTGCTCATACTGAAGGAACTCTATCATCTGGTCAGATACTAAAGGCCTCATAGTGTATAATCAATGCTATGATGGCACCATGTAGTTTCATTAATATCTTGCTGTAGGCTAATACTAATATTACTGACATTTGTTAAGTGTTGGAAAAAGTTGGTAAAAAGTGAACCAAACAGATGTTTTATTTATTACTATTATAGATAAATATACCAGTCTCGTATTTATGGTATCGTATTGTTTTTATGGTATTGTATTGAATTCTCGTATCGGGTATCATGATATTTATGGCAGGTATCGTATTGAAGTTATAATGTTAGTATCGTGACAACCAGGTAGAGACAGAACAGACTCAAGGAAAAGTCCCTGAGGACTGTTCAGGCCCAAAAAAAGGAAGTTGGTTTGTGAATGACTTTAACCATATTATATATAATGACAATGTATATTTGTTATTACTATCATTATAGGGCTTAGTCAGAGCAGAGGATATTTTGCTCTTAAACTGTTTACTATAATTATTTAGAATTTAGATTTGTGGTCAGAACAATAAAATGACCGTAGTTGTAATTCTAAAAGCTTTGAGGCTTCATCAAACAATGTCGATGTGGTGTGGTGACAAAAAAAAGAAGTCACCAATTATTCTATCTGATGCAAATGATTATTCCAGGGAGGAAGAAGGCTGTTAGACTGTCTAATAGGCCAATCTCATCACACCATTGATGATTATGTTGTGCTTTTCCTGGCTAGCATGAATGGCAGTAATGCTTAAGCCCAAACTCAAGATGAGATCGAGGTCCATTTCAGCAGCCAGGCCTCTGATCATGACACCCTCCACTGCCCGCCCAAAAAACAATGATTCCATTACAGCCTGGAGAGGAGTGCTTGCAGGATGAAGACCAGACCAAAGCACTTTGGTCTGGAGATTGCCCAATGACGGGTGTAAAATGTAGTAATTGATGTTCCGAATACACTTGAAATAAATGTTGAATATGTTTTATTGATCTAGTTAATAGCGTTCAATTGAGTGCAACTGAATTGTACAAACTTAATTTGAATTGTATTGATGCAACAGATGTAGTGTAGTTATTAATTTGATGCCATTGAACTTAACTGGATTTATTTCAGTATTTATAGTATTTTGTCTTAAATACGTTTTTATGATCATACAAATCATATTGTATGTCGGAAAAAAAAGTCTTACTGTATGTCAATAAACATTGAACTATTATTGTAAATTGTTTTGCTCTTTGTTCAGGGCTTTAAGTCCACAATATGTTTTATATCAGTTTCACCTGTGCCTCACTGTTTAAGGTTAACAAAACGATACCGGATGCATTTTCTTTTACTACAAACACCGAGCATTTTCTTTGTGTGTCCGCTGACATTTTTTTGTGTTAACTTTTTATGTGCATCAGTTGCTGCATTCACACTGATTTAGTATATTATACCAAATAGTTGACGTATTATGTCTCAAATATATAAAAAGAGCATACAAATCAGTATAATATAGTCAGATAAGTATACAATGTTCATATATCACCAAAGAGATTTTTCTTGACAGAAAAAGTTTGGGAACCACTGCCCTAAACTAACATTGTTCATTATGGGTTATACGATATTTTATTTGTTGTAAATAACTAGAAAATTGTATTTCGGTACATCTGGTTACAAACGTTCAATCTGTCCTGCAGTGGCGTGGAGCTACTGAAAGCGACCGAGAAACTGCTCGAGTGTCCGGTACTGTGAGGTGCTCTCGCGATATTTTGCCAACGAGAACACCAGCGGAAGTAAATAGTCGCCATGGCATGTTAGCTAGTGAGAGGGGATAAAGTAGCACGATAAGCGTGGGTGCACCATTAACTTTAACGGAGAAGAAACATTTACAACCTCCAGGTTTAGTTGGTTGGATGTTGGTAAACAAAAGACTCACCACGTCTGCATTTACATTAAAATACACCACGAGAGCCGAGTGACCGTTCGGCACGATCGAGGCCTGGAAAGACGCATGCTAGCGTAGCTCAGTTAGCCACCGTTAACGCGGCTGTGTTAAAACCACAGCCGAGCCGAAGACCACTGAAGTGGTTCGTTTCCCCAGCCGATGATAGGCAGTGTCAACCCCAGCTGGCGTTAACTCTGGCCGTGGTGGAGGGAAAGTTCGGCTGGATCTAAAATGATCATTGAAAACATTGATGCCTTGAAAACATGGCTGTCTGAAACCCTCGAGCCCATGTAAGTAACGTCAGCTATTAGCAACTCAGATGTTTCCTCCACTCAGTTTAGCCCTTCTAGTTCAGTCTTAGTCACACCAGTCCTGTGGGAAACACACGGTGCACGCTAACGTGAAGGTGTCATAAGTGACCGACAACGTTGCTAATTTCTCGGCTATTTGCCATGCATATAGTATTTTTGTGTGATGTTTGTTTTTCTGATACACTTTTTCTCTCTGAACATTTCCAGCTGTGATGCAGACCCCTCTGCCCTTGCTAAGTATGTTGTTGCTCTGGTGAAGAAAGACAAAACTGAGAAGGAACTTAAAGCCCTATGTATAGACCAGTTGGATGTATTTCTCCAGAAAGGTATTTAATCCCCCTGCTTCATGAGAGTTGTACTTGGCAAGCCTTTTTTATTATTATGTGTGTTACTATTTATTTGTGATTTATTAATAATCTGTATTTGAACTTTTGGCTCATTTCAGAGACCCAGGCATTTGTGGATAAGCTGTTTGAAGCCATTAACAACAAAAACTACGTCCCGCCGCCAGATCAACCATCCTCTCTGATCAAAGTTGAGAAGGAAGAGCCGAAAAAAGATGAGGTAATGAAGGGGGAGCAATTTCAAGAGTACTTTTTGTTCCATCAGATGTGCACTTTATGGTACCAAACAATATGGAGCCCCATTCATGTCAGTGGCCATCTAAGATGAAGTTACTTATTTTCTTTTTCCAGACAAACCGCGAAGACGAACGGGAGAAGAAGTTTCCTCGGAGGGTGAATCACAGCCCACCCCAATCAAGTTCTCGTTACAGCAGAGATATCAGGTGAGTGAACCTGCTTGTCTCAACTTTGTCTGTCAACACACATTTACTTTGAACTAATTGTCATTATTTTGTTCTTCCCAACTTTTAGGAGAGGAGATGATCGTAAGAGAGACGACCGCTCCAGAAAGAGGGAATATGACCGCATGCAACCACGGAGGGACTCGTACCGCGATCGCTTCAACCGCAGAAGAGGCCACAGTCGCACTTTCAGTCGTAGCCGCAGCCGCAGTTGGAGCAAAGATCACATCCGAGACCGTGAGCGAGAGAGGGATAAGGAAAGAGACAGGGACAGGGATAGAGATAGAGATCGAGATCGCAGCAGGAGCCGGTCACCCAGCAGAACTCGGTCTAGAAGCAGGAGTAGAGGTAAGAATCTTATTGATGGATCTAAAAGACACATAATCAACAGGATTTTACATTGTGCCAGTTGGAACCATTGTCTTCCTATGGAGGGAGCAATGACACCAAAACCTGGATTTTGAAACGCCGTTCTTCTGAATCTTGCAATCTGCTAAAAGTTCACCGCTTTAATTGTGTGTGTGTTTGTGTCCCCAAAGTGTCCCCAAATTTAACATTCGAGTGTGCTTTTTGTTTTCAGAATTAATTTCATTTTAGGATTTCATTACTGTAAACAATGACAAATTAGCACTGACATATACATTTTGACACATTCCAGTAGTGCTAGCAGCTCAGACAATGTAGATCAGATATTTAGACAAGATAGAGCAACAATGACTGGATGTGGAGAAACATTGCTTTTTTGTCTGTTTGCAGAACGAGATTCTGGAAAGTTGAAGTTTGATCATGATCGAGTGGACAGGCCAGAGAATGCTGATTGTTTTACCCCAGCAGTCCAAGTCCCCACTGCAACCACTTCACATTTCCCTGTGCCAACACTGAGCAGCACCATTACAGTCATTGCTCCCACACATCATCATAGTAACAATACCCCTGAGAGTTGGTCAGACTTCCGCCCTGAGCAACCTGTGGATCGTGGCCTTTTTAATAGAGGACCCCCCCCTCAACAGAGGAAGCGATGCCGTGACTATGATGGTAAATAGGCCTGCACGACTTGAAGAAGATCTGAAGTGTGAAAACAAAATTTGCTGTCTGCTTTTGTGAGATTGATGTTCTAAATGTGTCTGCCATCTCTTCCAGAAAAGGGCTTCTGCATGAGAGGGGACATGTGTCCTTTCGACCATGGAAGTGACCCAGTTGTAGTGGAGGATGTCAATTTGCCCAACATGCTGCCCTTCCAACCTCCACCAATCCCAGGTGGAGAGGCACCACCGCCCCCAGGCCCCCCACCACCTCTTATGAACCCACCACCCGTGAACCTGCGGCCCCCTGGACTCCCACCAGGTTCTCTCCCACCAGGTTCTCTCCCACCCAGCCTTCCACCTGTTGCAGGTAGGAATTCCAACGGAATTATGAAGATCCCAACAGCATCACTTTTGCGATATTTGTTACCATGGAATGTCAAGTGTCCACATTTTTTTCATAATTCGTAAGTAAATGTCCGACGAGGTGTCGCAAAATAAAGGAATGCATTCATTCCTTTTCCCTGGTAACTGAGGGTTCACTGATGTCTGAAACATTCATTACCATCCCACAAGGATTGTTTGCAATTGAAACAATGCACCCATCTCTAGTAAATAGGACGCACCGTCGGTATGACTTGGCAAATGCTTCCAAGAGTCAAAGTCAATAACACTTGGTATGGTTGACAAACGGGAGATATAATTCGACTTGTTTTTATTTAATCTAGCCAGCTCATTCATTTAGAATGGTCAACTGTCGAACCCAGATAAATAAGTAGTTGTCCATTATCAGAATACATCTGTGTTTTGCAAAAATACAGATGTATTCTGTGTAAAGGAAATAAACCCACATATATTGCTTGTGTTTTAAACTAAAGACAAAAGTCTTAAAAACAGGTAGCAAGAAATGGAGTAACCTCCCAGAGGAACAGTTCAAGTCAGATTTAGGTTTAACTAGTTTTCCTTGAACTTTTCATTCTATAGCTTTTTGTTTCACTCCATCTAACGCAGGTCCTCCTCCTCCACTTCCTCCACTGCAACCGTCAGGCATGGATGCTCCTCCCAATTCCATGACCAGCTCTGTTCCCACCATCGTCACCTCTGGGATGCGCTCCTCACTTCCCCAGGCCCCAGTGCCCTGCTTCACCTCTGGTAATAATTATGTGTGTTTTTGAAGTTACACATTTAATTTTATATTCATACATTTCTTCTGTCTTAACTCTGTGTTTTACGAATTAAACGTATCCTCTCTCTTCTGACTAGACAACTATGAGACAGATGTGTATAATCCTGAGGCTCCGAGCATCACCAATACCACCAGGCCAATCTACCGCCATCGGGTCAATGCCCAGAGACCGAACCTGATTGGCCTCACAATGGGGGAAGTGGACCAACCACCAAGAGGTATTGTTCACGTGAACTGGTCCATTTCAGCTTTGAATGGATTGTCTTTAATCATGCGTGCACTTTCCCTCGCACCATTATCATGCTCAGCATTCGGTTCAGACTACTGTATTTCTGTTTAAACATATTTCCCTCTTTTTTGAGTGATGTGCTCTGTAGTCCGAAAAACTGACCTGCCCCCGTTTGTTTCCAACCAGACAACATCCTGAACAACAGCATGAGGATCGTTATGGAATCTGATTTGAGGGAGAGACCACCCGTCTCTCATGATGGAGGTCTTCCCTTGATAAAACCTTGGTTCGACAAGTAAGACATTCTTTTGTCATATTAAAATAAGTGCTGCCTCTAAATCTTGTGGTTAATCACCGTTGACAGAGGTTTGTTTAATACCGCCATCATTGAATTGTTCAACTCTTCTCTGCACAGGCCCAATTTTAACAAACCCAACCACCAGGGCTACCACACAAGAGCCCCATTCTCCCCAAACGCCAAGCTGCTGGTTCGTCAAATTCCTCCCGAGCTCAACAACATCAGCAAACTCAATGAGCATTTCAGCAAGTTTGGCACCATTGTCAACCTACAGGTCAGTCTTTATGTGGTGCAATAGATCACAGCTTTAAATGATAGTAGCCAATAAATGATGGGAAATAATAATTGGATTATTTGTAACAATAATGTAATGTAAAACAATATGCAGTGCAATCAGTGGTGCAGTAAAATAGGTAACTAATTTGTGAACAATGTCTTTCAGTAAATATGGTATCAAAAGGTTAAACTGTAAAAGAAAAACTGTAACCAGCAAAGATTACAGAACAAACTGAACGTCTTAAAAAAAGTCTGAGTTACTAAAAGCCTTATTTGAAATGAGCCTCACATCTTTCGTGCACTTTTGTATTGCGGTGTTTGAAATAATCATCTAACTTAGTTTGAACTCCTTAGAGTTAGCCAGCAGAAACAATTATGTAACTTGTTATGATACTTGGTTGTGTAACAGATGCTTACTGGAAATGGGGCTTTGGGCAATACTAGAACGAATAATAACTGAATCATAAACTTTCCACAAATGACTAGTGGGTTCTGAAAAGGATAATCTTGACCCATCCGGAGTAAATCGTGTGCCAGGTCCTTTCGGTAAGCTCGGTCCCGAGGGACACCCCAAAAAGAACACATGTTTGGGAAGAAGGAAGCGCTCTGGTTACTGCCTCCAAGAACTGATTTGATTGGTGAAAGGTCTGATGGGAGGGCTGCATTTACACTGCAAATATATGCTAATATTTGAGACAGATGGATTTAAAAAAACTTGTTTAATGTTGCCTTGTGCTCATTAAAACACTTCCTGCTGGGTTGCTTCGCCAAATCAACGTCTCTGCTCATCATTTTACCACAACAGCAGTTGAGCAATAGCACGGCACACAAATATGTTAATATATCACAGCAACAGGTAGATTATTTGTATGTTGACACTTAAGGTGCAACCACTGAGCCAACCAACTGTCCTGCCTCAGTAGGATGGCTTTGATAACTTCTTGTGTTTGGCATGGTGAGGATATTGCGCCACCTTCTCTGGTCTCTTAGATTTGGTTGTCAATTGCTCTCGAGGGGGTTCACACTTTATGCCGTAATCTCTCTTGTGCCAAGACGGATCAGATGGTCTTTGAGTGGTGGTGCTGCAGTGGTTTGTGTGTTTCTGCTTGATCGCATATTTTGGGCAACGTTGTCGATTTTGTATCATGACTATGAACCAATTAAGAAGCTTGATATGAGCTACCCACTTTGTAACGAGTAGCATACACAGTTGGATTGTTCTGGTGAAAATCGCACCATTCAGGGTTAAGTTCAGTGACCTTCCAGTTCTCCAACATGCGTCTCACAGTTCCTTTCTAAATGTTTTTTTGGACAGGTGGCCTTCCAGAATGACCCAGAAGGGGCACTGATCCAGTTTGCCTCCCCACACGAGGCCAAGCAGGCTATGCAAAGCACAGAGGCTGTTCTCAACAACCGCTTCATCAGGGTGCACTGGTTTCGTGATGATGGGACTGATGGCCAGGGCCAGTCTATCTCTCAGCAGCACCCTCCGCAACAGCCAGACCTGGTATAAGTTCATTTTAAGTCCGTCGCTCATAACATGTGGTTGTTATAACATGTTCTGTCTTAACAGCACCACAAATTATTGTTAGTATTTGTCTGGCTCAAACTTTCCACAAAGAGTAAATATCTTAAAATAGGATGCACTTGAAGAAGTTAATTCCATGTTATTGATTCATATTTGAGATGGTTCTTGAGATCATTTTAAGAGACTACATTAGTTCTTCATACATAAGTCCTGCAGTTTCAATGAGTATTTGCAATGAAGCTTGCATTTTTCAGAAGATGTTAATGTTTGCGTAGAGTATTACACATCATACATTATTTTATTTTTATAGTTTATCACCACTAATGATTCATAATGTCATAATTGTATGGACTATATATATATATATATATACACACACACACTTATTTTTTTATACGGCCGATGGTCAGAATGACACTCCAGCATTGCTCTAAGAAGAAGGAAAAAAAATTGCACTTTTATTTACCCTCGTGGGGAAATTCTTTGCTGCGTTTGACCCATCCTCGGTTATTGAGGAGCAGAGGGCTGCAGTGAAGCAACTGGGGTTCAGCCTCTTGCTCAGGGACACTTAGACATGCAACTCTGAGGAGTTCTCTTTTGGCTTTCGCATTTGGTCACTATTGCATTCATACCATTGAAGCCTCCACATTCAGTTAAAGCACACACAACATATTTCACTGAGACTCTCAAGGAGTTGTAAGAAGGAGGTAAATAAAGTAGATGTTACAGAGGCACCTCAAGTTCAGTACGATAGGGAATATCTTGAGTTGTTATCTGACACTGGTGTCTATGTTAAAATATACACTTTTTTTATTAATCCCCAAGGGGAAATTAGTTCTCTGCATTTAACCCATCCTTAGTTATTAATGAGAGCAGGCTGTGTGGCGCCGGGAAGCAACTGGGGGTTCAGTGCCTTATTGCATGTAAAATGCACTATTGCATGTATCAGACATGTGACTAACATCTCTGTTGTCATTCAGCAGGCCTCAGACGCGTTTCTTAAGCAGTCTGTCAAAGATCGCCTTGGACCCCTGCTCAATGCAAACTCTGAGCCATTACAAGATTCCAGTGTCGCCTCTCAGGTGTGTGTGTGTGTGGTTGAGTTTTTGGGCATATATTCTCTGCAAAAATCTTCAGATTCTGTGTATAAACATTTTCGATGTTTTCCCGATTTGCAGCAGAATCCCTCAAAGGGGTCGGTGAAGGACCGTTTGGGGTTCTGCAAACCAGCAGCTCCTATTGAAAAGGTAAGCGTTCACACTGTTCATTACTCATTCTGTTTTGCAGTTTCTCATCTTCTCTTTAAAATTGTCAAAATATTATTTCCCCCGCCCCCCTTTTACATTTTTTTTTTACATTTTAGGTGTTTTCTACATCGATGGGCCTCACAAAGACTGTATACAATCCTGAAGCCTTGAAGGCAGCCCAGAAAAGCTCAGAGGAAGCTGTGAAAAAGAAACAGGTGAGAAGAGGAATGGTGGGAAATGGGGAGTGGAGAGATTTAGAATTCAGGCCACTAACACCTTTGGATTCTCATACTAATACAGAAGGCAGTGCATAATCATTCCCATCATGTCTTTAACAGGAAGCTCTAAGACTACAGCAGGATGTAAGAAAAAAGAAGCAGGAAATATTGGAGAAGCACATTGAGACACAGAAGGTAAGATAACACCGAGTCTAGGTCCATGGCTTGTACATTCAAGGGTCACAGCTTGAGTCCCCAAGTCAGCGACTGTGTTGGGAAATCTTCACAAACAAACCAAAGCAGTGTTTGGGATCTTGGACTCATTCCCGTGTGATATTTGTGAAAGGGTTGAAGATCAGGTGCCAACATGTAAAATCCAGGGCTTAGAGTTTTATATTTGAAAATGGATAACAATGTGTCTGTGGTATGGCTCGGCATTATAGCCTCACGCTTCAACAATAAATGTCACACTATAGTATGTTTTCTGGTAATTATATAATAATGTGGTCTATATAAGTTAACCACATGTAAAGCCTATTTTGTATTCTCATGTGTGAATTAAATACTTTTTTCATGTTATTAAGAACTTTACTGCAAAATGAACACAGCAGTTCAAAGTGAAATTAAAGAAAATACATATATTAATGTCGTCCTCCGAGGCCATAGCTTATCTAAACACGCCTGGACTGTTTATTTAAAGGGTACATCACATGTAATGTGGTAGACATTAAGGCCCATAATGATTTATACGTACTCATCTTGGTCTGAATTAAGTTTGTGCAAAGTGTCTATACTCTAAATAATCTCATAATTGGTTATAATAATCAAGGTTGGCTGGTGTTTTTTTTCTTCTTTTTCTGCATTCAAACCAATTTTGTTGAAATTCGTTGTCATTGTAATGGACATGTAGCACGATAGCGTTAAACATTCATGTCAATCGAAATTGCACAGATATACATTTAATGACTGTCTAGGGGAGCCGAGTCTATTGAGAATATTCTTGTGCATTTGTCTTGACTGTCTTGTAGGCTGAATGTGGCTGCAAATGTCTGTAGGTATACAGCCATAATAAACGTGTTTGCATTAATTAAAATACTTTATAGGCTATTCGTTTGCAACAGTAGGTCTGGTGTTCCACATGCACGGTTTAGAGACCAGTGGAGGAACACGCGTTGGAAAGATGGGTGTATTGGATGTTGTTTATGGCTTTGAAGTGAAAGATCCATATTTTCAGAAAGATATCAAATCTTACCCGTTCTCCCCTTCTGTGTGACTTGTGGTTTTCAGTGTTTTGTAATTATTCAAATACTCTGTCGGATTCAATGCAAACATTTTGTGTTTCTGCCCACGTTCTCTTCAGCTACTGATATCTAAACTTGAGAAGAACAAAACAATGAAGGCAGAGGATAAAGCCAAGATTATGGACACTTTAGGCATGTTAACCAAGAGCATCACCAAACTTCAAGAGGAGATAAAGGGAATCTCAGGCAGCAACAACCAGCTACGCACAGCCAAGACCAAGGCACAGGTAGGGCTCTCACCCCCCGAGTGACATCCATGCAACACAGAACGATGGCTTAAAGCTAGATTGTGCTGTTCTTGTTATTTGATTAGCATTTCTACTTGTTTGACCTCTCTTGCTGTATGAATGTAATAATGTAACAGCATATGCTGCCTTGCTCTGAAGGATTAGAACAACCACGTTTTTCAGTTCATCCCGTTGCCTTTGGCTTATTACTTCCGACTTGCAGAGTGGTCTTTCCTGATGTTGATTTGAAATGTGTTCAGGCACAGAAGGAACTTCTGGACGCAGAGCTGGACCTGTACAAGAAGACCCAGGCCGGAGAGGACATTGCTTTGTTGAAAATGAAGTACACGCAGCTGCAAATTGAGGTATTGTCTTAATCTTGAAAGACTAAACTCTCCACAACTCGACTTGCGTGTTTTCGTGATATCAGACAGATATTTGTGCTCTATTAAAGTTCTTTCCATCCCTTTTTTGTTGTTTTTACCCAGGCAGCTAGAAGGGGAATCCTGTCATCCGGAAGAGGCCGGGGGGTCCACGCTCGGGGCCGGGGTGCTCTCAGGGCCCGGGGGAGGGGCTGCAGAGGACGGGGAAGAGGTGTGTCGCTGCATGCAGTCGTGGACCATCGGCCGAGAGCGGTGGACATCGTTGGATTCACTGAGGCAGACCATGTGGACCTGCTGCCACATTTTGCTGTAAGTCAGCCTATAACGACATCACTGAGAAAAGGAGATGCAATATCTGCAGTTAACCAATAAGACCGTTTGATGGAAGATGTTGGTTGGGGATCAGAGGACTGTGTTAAAGGGCTCTGTCGGTGTTGCTGCTGAGGGTGGTGGACACTCAGTGGATGACAAGGATAGCTTTCAGCTGTTCTCGCGTCCTTACTGTGGATTAATGCTGTGTGTAGTGTGTTAAAAAGAAAGTCTAAATATCAACACAGGCCAAAAATGACATGCATCATAGTTTTGACGATTAATACAAATGGGACCATTACTTTTGCTCAGTTTAGCAAAAGAATCAACAGTGTCCTCTAGTGGTTATGACTGCACAGTGCAACTGGCCACCTATTGAGCATCGACATCAGGGGTCGGGAACCTATGGCTCTTCCGGTGACGGCATATGGCTCCCAGAGAATTTTGAGTTGAAGAAAAAAAAATCTTCTCCCGCCCCTCTGTAATTTTCTCTTTCGCGACAGATAACAGCAGAAGTAATTTAAGGTCCTTTTCTTAAAGACGTCTTTGTTCTTTTATTAAACTAAACAGCCGTGTGTTATTGATCGGCTCTACTCAACAGCATGTCAGTTCTGTCTCTACGTGTCGCGTTAACAGTTCTCGGCTCGCCGTCTCGCGCGCTGCAGAGCAAAAAAAAGTCACCTGCCCCCCACAAATAAAATGTTTGTCACATCCAGTGAATCCTAACTTAATTTCACACAGTCAAGTTATTAACTCCTCAACCACCAGAATAATATTCAATAAGCAAAAACTAAATATATATTTTTATATATATATATAGATATAAACTGTCAATGTGATCCAGAAGGCACTTAATTTAACACAAACTTGCTTTGTTAATTGAAAAGCAACATGCACAATATCAGTTTCCAATCATGTGCACAGGAGTGAGTTAGTTTACAGAGTGACCAATGTTGTGTTTTCCAAATTTTGAAGCAATTCGGAGAGATTGAAGATTGCCAGATTGACGGAAACAACCTGTCTGCGGTCATCACTTTCAAGACGAGAGCAGAGGCGGAACAGGTGAGTCGACTATCTGACATGCAAGCACGAGAATATTCTTGAATACATTTTTTTTAATTGAGCCCCTTGGAATTCCAACAGTTGAAGCTACTTTCCACTATTTTACTTTTATAATGAGCACGTTGCTCCAGATGGAGCACCAGTCTTCTTGCTGTTTTGATCGGCCTGTTATTTCCACAGTTCTTGTTGTGCCCTTTTTCACATCATATAAAACGTCTCACCACATGCTCCTGTGTTTGGACCACCTGTAGGCGGCTGTTCATGGAGTGAGGTTCAACAACCGGACTTTGCGTCTGGCCTGGCATAAAGTGGTCAAGACTCTCAGTGCTGCGGATGCCGATGACGCAGAACCAGAGGAGGATGAGGTTTTAGAACATTTCTCTTTTTGCATTTATTAATGTTTCATAGCTGCCATTTTATGTTTCTCTGTATAGTATATTGTCTGTTGATTCTGCGTACGTAATATATAGATGATGAACCTTAAAGGGGATCAGGTCGGATCGGTCTTACTACTTAAAGTTCGACCATTGATCCTAGAAAATGGCTCCAGGAGGAAATATTTACTTTCGAGGAGATCTTTGGATGTTCTCTTCTTGGATATATGGGGAAACCTCAATAAATACCTCTTTCTTGTAGTGTTACTTTCTGAGAACACAAGAGGGAGCCATTACACATTTCAGCAAAGATTGTCTTTATGGCTTTTTCCTTGCCACTCTCCACTCAAACTTTCATTAAGCACTTGGTCCGTCTGCAACAAGATGCACTCAAGCTGAGAATTTAGTCACTCCCAAGACCTTTTAATACACGGTGATAGGTGAGTGCTGATGATGCTCCAAATAAGTTTGTCTTTCCACGTCACCTAAGTGTTTTTTATTCTTTCTTTCATCTCGTCAGTACCCAGAGGGGTCGCTGAGTGACGATGCATTGCTGCAGGATGATGACGAGGAAGAAGACGACAACGAGCCTCGCTCTTGGCGCAGATGAAGATCAGTTGGATTCTCTTCCCTGGATGCGTTGGTTCGGAAGAAGAGCTTCATTCCAGCAAATTAAAAAGATTTCAATGCCTGTTTATAAACAAACACGGCACTTTTTACTTTGGCTAGATTTTCTTTTTTTCCCATTCAAATGTGTAACTTGCAGAAGAACCGTGTACGAGTTTGATTATTTTTAATATGTATACCAGATGCCACAATGGTGAATTTTTTAATGCTCTTAATGTAGACATCACTTTTGTTTTTTGTTATTTTGGTTCACAAAATGTGTAATTAGTCTGGACATGTGACAGCAGATCACACCTGTTGTTGAACTCTTAGTTTAAACAAAATAAAACCTGTGTTGTAATTGACAGACTGTAGCTTTTGCGGAAAGGTTAGGTTAGTCGACTGGTTTAAATGCTCATGTGTAAATATTTTATGTCTGGATTCAAATGATTTGTATGAAAGCTTGGCTTCTCAGTTCTTGGCTTAACTTTGGATTGTACAAAAAATAAAGAATTGAAATGGTCTGAAAACATCCTGCCACAAAAAAAATGAAAACATAAAAAAAGTATATGGCAGTGAAAAAAATAACACTCCTAAAAGAGCTGAACAAAGACCATTTCAAAAAACAAAAAAACTTCATCTTCCCCTAAAGAGCAAACTTCCTCAAATTCCTACCTCACTTCTTTTTCTTGCTTTGGATCGGTACGGTAATCTCAAACTGTCCGTGCCACGGTAAGAACATGGCAGAACATGACAGTATATATTTGCAAAGATGTCTTGGTGTGTAGCCTAAAACAATTTGCACAACTTGGCTAAAGCAGATCTAAATACAACAAGAACTAAGAGCGTGTTCTTTTTGTTGCAGGTGTGTGTGTCTGCAGTGTCCAGCTCCAACTCGTCTTTCTTCAAGAGGCCACAGCGTCTTAAAATATCATTCAGTATTTACAGTAATACAATTTGTCTTTAAACTGCTGATATTTTTATTTGAGAACTATTTATAAATGTTTTATTTGTATAGTTTATTTTGTCTAATAAATGCCTGCTGCTGTGTTTCCATGGGTAAAACACACTTTAAGATATAGAAAATTATTTTCTATATTTAGTCAGTTTAAAAACATCCTAGAAAACTTGGTTTACGTTAAAAAAAAATAGTTGCTTTCTATCACAAGTGTTGTGCTTTTGCCATTGCAGGTAACAACATATGAATAAGTATGGTTGGCATTATTGTTTCTGACCCATAGCTTAGTCAAACACCCGTGATGTTATGTCCCCCCCATGAGCACGTGAGTCTGACCAACGTGCTCATGGGGGCTCCAGTGGGGACCTTCCCAGTTTACTTTGGAGCTTGCAAGGCTTTTCTGCCATTTGGGACAATACTTGATAGGACGAACGCCTCATTCAGCTCAATGTTTGGAAACGTTGAACCGTTCAGTGAGACAGAGAAGCCGAGTAGACTGGATGTGTTCTTCTTTTATGTAGCACATACCTCCAGAACCCTGAAACCGATTCGGCTGAATAGAAACCCGCCATTCATTTCATTTTTTGTTCCATTGCTTTTTCTACTGCAATGTCAAAATGCCCTCTGTGTCAACTTGAGCTTTCCTCAAACTACATGTAAATATGGCTCTGGATGTCAAGGTTAAAGGAGTTTTGCTTCTTGTAAGGAGTTGGTATACACCTGCGGAGAGGCTCTCGACAGAACAGCTCCCACAATCATTCAGCCTCGAACAAGAGAGGACAAATAACCCAATCAGTCTCCACCAGTTTGGTGTTCCATGGCCACCCCTGGTGCCTGTCAGGCTTGCAGAGATAATTGTGAAAAATCTGATTTGTTCTTTTAGAATATCTGCTGTTTATCATTTAAGTCGTTTCCCCCTAACGCCACCAGCAGAAAACTTTCCCTCATCCCTCTGTCTCTCGGTGGGGGAGTATTAAATGCCCCCTTCTGCTGCCTCATTTACCTACCGTGGAGCCACCAAAGCATCTTTTGCGATCAAACAAGCTGTTGCAGCTGCACATCTCTGTAGTTGTGTCACAGACCTGTAGCTTTTATTTGTCATGTAAACTGGTAGCTATGTCAACACAAATACCAAGATTTCCATTCAATTGTTTAGTAGCGCTTTGTGGAACAGCGACATGAATAAATGTGTTAAAGGAGATTCAGGACTTGGCCCCATGTCATCTCGTGTTACTTCAGTGGTTGATGTCTGAGAGCTCTCCCAGCCTCCCTTTGTGTCTCAGCGGGTATACGATGTTTATATGCTCGGTGTGAGCTCAGAGAATATAGCTAACAAGTTTACAGCATCCGTGTCATCCATTATCTAAATCTTTGCTTTCTGATTTGTGTCGAGGAGACAAATGGCATGACATTTTAGAACGAGCTGTGATGTTGATTCTTTTATTCTCTCTTTTGTGTGAGTGGTGTAGCAAGATGCAATTGAAAGTTTGTTTTGCTGGGAAAGAAAGGATCACTTTTGTTTGCTTGGAGACTTGATGTCTGTCAGGGAAAAGGATTGTAGTTTCTTTTAGACCCTCGGGGACTCAAGAAGTCGGTCAAATGCAACAACTATGAAAATGAATAACATTACAGGCTTATAATGTATTTATTCATATTAATTTGAATATCCTGACATTTTCACAACACAAAAACATTGCTGCATGTCAATTAATACCAATTAGCACTTTGACAATTTTATAGAATAATACGTACAAAATTCTTGAATTTTGTGCGAACACAATGTTTTAGTCACTTGCTGTATGTTTCTTATCCATTTAATGTGAAGCTATGAGGAAGGTGCTTCTGATCTCAGATAAACAGTGACCCCTCCCAACACACTGCTCTACGCTTTCACACGCCTTGCCCCCATTGCTAAAATGCCAGTTCTCTGTAAAGCCATTAATATTTTATGTGATCATGGCCCTCCATAAGCAAATTTCAGTCCCCAGCAAGTTGAGCTAAAGCATGATTAATTTAGTATTTATACCCCGACAACTCTTTCAACAACACAAGGCCCCTGGTCACAAAGCAAGGCACAGTTTGAGATAAAACTAGCAGCCCCTAAATCATAATCGACATAGTCATTCAGGATAATTTGAGTTTGGGGACACCATCTTTTCTGTAACCGGAGCTGCTGTTTTTGGTGGGGAATCAGCCTCAGTTGTAAAACATCACCACAAAAACGTGTGTTTTATCAAATTAATCTTTCACTATTATTTGGCTGCAAGACAAAACCGTGTTCTCCATCATCTTCAGTGTGTCTGTAAATACTGCTGCGTGAGCAGTACATAACGAAGGCCTTTAATCTTGTCTGCTGACCAGACCCCAGGTCAGTCTGCTAACGGGAATGGCATCAATGAATCAAAACACGGCGGCCCCAAACCTGCTGATCAAACTATTCTCCAGGGAGTTTCAGCTTACTAAAACTGAAACTAAAAATATGGCAATGCTTGGAGACAATATATCCTAAAATTTTACTTTTGGGTTTTAGTCCCTCTTTAATATACTGTACTTAGATTAGATATTACTTTATTCATCCCAAGGGGGAAATTCTGTGAAGCAGCAACACATGTTTACAAATATTCAATACAATAAAATAGCAGGGCATATTACTTTTAAGAATTTAAATAACAAAGGAAATGAAAATGTAAAAATCTCTGAAAATGGAAGAATATACAGTGTATCTAAGTATAAAGTGATAGCGGGGCAAGGTTTACTGATGTTCAATTTGAGGAGCATCTGGCCAGAGGTGATTTATTGTTCAGTCTTATTGCGGTTGGCAGGAATGTTCTTCTGTATCAGGAATGTTCTCATGTATCAGTAATGTTCTCCTGTATCAGGAATGTTCTTCTGTATCAGGAATGTTCTCATGTATCAGTAATGTTCTCATGTATCAGGAATGTTCTCCTGTATCAGGAATGTTCTCATGTATCAGTAATGTTCTCCTGTATCAGTAATGTTCTTCTGTATCAGGAATGTTCTCATGTATCAGTAATGTTCTCCTGTATCAGTAATGTTCTTCTGTATCAGGAATGTTCTCATGTATCAGTAATGTTCTCATGTATCAGTAATGTTCTCCTGTATCAGGAATGTTCTCATGTATCAGTAATGTTCTCCTGTATCAGGAATGTTCTCATGTATCAGTAATGTTCTCCTGTATCAGTAATGTTCTTCTGTATCAGGAATGTTCTCATGTATCAGTAATGTTCTCCTGTATCAGTAATGTTCTTCTGTATCAGGAATGTTCTCATGTATCAGTAATGTTCTCATGTATCAGTAATGTTCTCCTGTATCAGGAATGTTCTCCTGTATCAGTAATGTTCTTCTGTATCAGGAATGTTCTCATGTATCAGTAATGTTCTCCTGTATCAGTAATGTTCTTCTGTATCAGTAATGTTCTCATGTATCAGTAATGTTCTCCTGTATCAGGAATGTTCTTCTGTATCAGGAATGTTCTCATGTATCAGTAATGTTCTCATGTATCAGTAATGTTCTCCTGTATCAGGAATGTTCTCCTGTATCAGTAATGTTCTTCTGTATCAGGAATGTTCTCATGTATCAGTAATGTTCTCCTGTATCAGTAATGTTCTCCTGTATCAGTAATGTTCTCCTGTATCAGTAATGTTCTTCTGTATCAGTAATGTTCTCCTGTATCAGTAATGTTCTTCTGTATCAGGAATGTTCTCATGTATCAGTAATGTTCTCATGTATCAGTAATGTTCTCCTGTATCAGTAATGTTCTCATGTATCAGTAATGTTCTTCTGTATCAGTAATGTTCTCCTGTATCAGTAATGTTCTTCTGTATCAGGAATGTTCTCATGTATCAGGAATGTTCTTCTGTATCAGTAATGTTCTCATGTATCAGTAATGTTCTTCTGTATCAGGAATGTTCTCCTGTATCAGGAATATTCTCATGTATCAGTAATGTTCTTCTGTATCAGTAATGTTCTCATGTATCAGTAATGTTCTCCTGTATCAGTAATGTTCTTCTGTATCAGGAATGTTCTCATGTATCAGTAATGTTCTCCTGTATCAGGAATGTTCTCATGTATCAGGAATGTTCTTCTGTATCAGGAATGTTCTCATGTATCAGTAATGTTCTTCTGTATCAGTAATGTTCTCATGTATCAGGAATGTTCTCATGTATCAGTAATGTTCTTCTGTATCAGGAATGTTCTCCTGTATCAGTAATGTTCTCCTGTATCAGTAATGTTCTCATGTATCAGTAATGTTCTCCTGTATCAGTAATGTTCTCCTGTATCAGGAATGTTCTTCTGTATCAGGAATGTTCTCCTGTATCAGTAATGTTCTCCTGTATCAGTAATGTTCTCCTGTATCAGTAATGTTCTTCTGTATCAGGAATGTTCTCATGTATCAGTAATGTTCTTCTGTATCAGGAATGTTCTCATGTATCAGTAATGTTCTCATGTATCAGTAATGTTCTTCTGTATCAGTAATGTTCTCATGTATCAGTAATGTTCTTCTGTATCAGTAATGTTCTCATGTGTCAGTAATGTTCTCCTGTATCAGTAATGTTCTCCTGTATCAGTAATGTTCTCATGTATCAGTAATGTTCTTCTGTATCAGTAATGTTCTCATGTATCAGTAATGTTCTTCTGTATCAGGAATGTTCTCATGTATCAGTAATGTTCTCATGTATCAGTAATGTTCTTCTGTATCAGTAATGTTCTCATGTATCAGTAATGTTCTCCTGTATCAGTAATGTTCTCATGTATCAGTAATGTTCTTCTGTATCAGGAATGTTCTCATGTATCAGTAATGTTCTCATGTATCAGTAATGTTCTTCTGTATCAGGAATGTTCTCCTATATCAGTAATGTTCTCCTGTATCAGGAATGTTCTCATGTATCAGTAATGTTCTTCTGTATCAGGAATGTTCTCCTATATCAGTAATGTTCTCCTGTATCAGTAATGTTCTTCTGTATCAGGAATGTTCTCATGTATCAGGAATGTTCTCATGTATCAGTAATGTTCTCCTGTATCAGTAATGTTCTCATGTATCAGTAATGTTCTGTATCAGTAATGTTCTCCTGTATCAGTAATGTTCTCATGTATCAGTAATGTTCTCCTGTATCAGTAATGTTCTCATGTATCAGTAATGTTCTCCTGTATCAGGAATGTTCTCATGTATCAGTAATGTTCTCCTGTATCAGTAATGTTCTCATGTATCAGTAATGTTCTCATCTATCAGTAATGTTCTTCTGTATCAGGAATGTTCTCGTATCAGTAATGTTCTCCTGTATCAGCAATGTTCTCCTGTATCAGGAATGTCCTTCTGTATCAGGAATGTTCTCATGTATCAGGAATATTCTCATGTATCAGTAATATTGTCCTGTATCAGGAATGTTCTCCTGTATCAGGAATGTTCTTCTGTATCAGGAATGTTCTCATGTATCAGGAATGTTCTCATGTATCAGTAATGTTCTCCTGTATCAGGAATGTTCTTCTGTATCAGGAATGTTCTCCTGTATCAAGAATGTTCTCTTGAATCAGTAATGTTCTTCTGTATCAGGGATGTTCTCATGTATCAGGAATGTTCTCCTGTATCAAGAATGTTCTCTTGAATCAGGAATGTTCTCCTGTATCAGGAATGTTCTCCTGTATCAGTAATGTTCTCATGTATCAGGAATGTTCTCATGTATCAGGAATGTTCTCCTGTATCAAGAATGTTCTCTTAAATCAGGAATGTTCTCCTGTATCAGTAATGTTCTCCTGTATCAGGAATGTTCTCTTGAATCAGGAATGTTCTCCTGTATCAGTTATGTTCTCCTGTATCAGTAATGTTCTTCTGTATCAGGAATGTTCTCCTGTATCAAGAATGTTCTCTTGAATCAGGAATGTTCTCCTGTATCAAGAATGTTCTCTTGAATCAGGAATGTTCTCCTGTATCAGTAATGTTCTTCTGTATCAGGAGTGTTCTTCTGTATCAGGAATGTTCTCCTGTATCGAGAATGTTCTCTTGAATCAGGAATGTTCTCCTGTATCAGTAATGTTCTCATGTATCAGGAATGTTCCTCTGTATCAGGAATGTTCTACTGAATCAGGAATGTTCTCCTGTATCAAGAATGTTCTCTTGAATCAGGAATGTTCTCCTGTATCAGGAATGTTCTCCTGTATCAGTAATGTTCTTCTGTATCAGTAATGTTCTCCTGTATCTGTCCTTGTGAAGCGGAGCTGAAGCAGTCTGTTGGAGAACGTGCTCCGCTGTCCCTGCAGTACAGGTGGTGGAGA
This sequence comes from Pseudoliparis swirei, assembly GCF_029220125.1. Taxonomy (NCBI): domain Eukaryota; kingdom Metazoa; phylum Chordata; class Actinopteri; order Perciformes; family Liparidae; genus Pseudoliparis; species Pseudoliparis swirei. Next base: position 17,921,165 of record NC_079391.1, on the reverse strand, counting down.
GGGTGGTCCGTGTTATCCATAATGGACAATCATTTCTTCAGGGTCCTCCTCTTCATCACCTGTTCCGGAGAGTCCAGTTTGCAGCCAATGATGGAGTCGGCCTTCTTTACCAGTCCAGTGAGTCGGTCGGTGTCTCCGGCTCCAATGCTGCTCCCCCAGCAGAGGACGGAGAAGTCCAGAGCACTGGTCCAACAGACTGGTAGAACATCTCCAACATCCAAGTTTCCTCAAGAAAAAGAGTCCTCTCCCAGAACTCTCAGCCGTCATGAGGATAATACATTCATGTATATTGATTTCTTTGGCACTTGTGATGTAAACTTCCTTTACTCTATGTAACGGCTTCCGGGCCGTCACCCGTGGGTTTCCCCCCAAAGCACCGAGTAGTCGTCAACGAGGTATTCGGGAACATGCTTTATTCAATCCGCACTTCACTCAGCAGACCGCACAACCGCGCCTCTGCTCACTCTCTCCCTCCACTCTCAACTGCTCCTTTTAAGAGAGCAGCATCCGCTGCTGGCTGATTACCAACCTGCCAGCAGCCGAGGCCAAATTGGAGACTCCACCCCCACAGCTGCCACACTTTACTTTCAATAATCTGGATACAAACTTAGAGTTGCAGTAATCAACAATGCACATGAAGTTAAGTGCTACATTGAGCAACAGTAAGAGACAGAGACAGTTTTTTATTTATAAACGGTCCAGTCAGAACAGAGGAATTTACAGACATACAGTCGAAAAAGACATGGATGAAGTGAGTGAAGAAAGCCAGTTGTAGTCCACATCCATCTGGGGAGAAGAGAACGAGGAGACACGAATTTGCATTAAATTCACCATTTGCCTGCATTTTTTGTATTCTGTAATTTCGACATTCTAAACATGTAAGTTAATTATATTGTTCAAGAGGACGTGGGCGTGGTACATATGGGTGACAATTTCAAATCTGTTGAGGTCAGTGATCTCAAAGTACTGGTCTAGAAACTCAATTTAAATAACCTCCGCTCCGTCAACGTTGTAACTTTCCAATGACGTGTTTTATAAAACTAACAAATCCATCGATAATTGTCTTCTGAACCCCACTGAGGGCAAGATGTATCCCATGATGCATTGGATCGAGATGTGTGCTAACAAATCAGAGGTTGTGTTGCTGACTGAACATATGCTGATCATTGATTAACGAGGCATCCACCCGACCCCATCTCATGTAGATATGTGCTGTTTGGGCAGCAACCAATATATAATAAGTAGACTATCTGCAGTGTGATAAATAATGTATAGATTATGCTTGGATAGTATTGGTATAAGGCAATACCCAGGGCGTACTGAGCAATCTGTGGATAGTTATTCCGTTTTACACATTTTATTTTGTAAAGTAAATAGTTTTTGATCTGGCTCCAATGTTAATGTTTTCTTCTGATCACCAATGCCCATCCATTTGTTTTTGTTTTGTATTCATGATGTGCATAAGTATGCATTCAAGGTGAAAGTTGGAATGCTATTTGTATCATAATCTATAGTCTTTATTTTTTTATTATACTTATTGTCTTTGAAGTTGTAGGAAAGTACAAAGAGAACGAATGGAGAGTAGCGCAATAAGAAAAGAAAAAAATGTCTTTAAATTCTAGATGAAATGTTACTTCTAACCTTGAAATTCTGCTGTAATGCAGCGGCTTCATTGTTTCCTACAAAGTTTCTTCATCAATGGTGGCCGAATCTCTGCCAACATACTATTATACGAATTCAGTAAAAGTAACATTCTTTAAAAAGGTTATCTCAGTGATATAAAAGCCATGCTTTGATATTCATATTGCTTTGAGTTGTTGGGCAGATGTCAAGGCGGATTAGTTCAAGTATAAAGTAAATCCAACAAATAGGTAAAACCCCATCTCCTGAGATGCTTTATTCTGCACTTGCCGATGGGATTGGTCAATATAATGAGACTTTTTTATTAGTTTTTACTGTATTTTACTGCATAACATATGTTTGTTATGGCTATCATCATCAAATATATCCATGCAACATCCATGCCTGCATTTACATGACTAATAGCTAAAGGGGAATAAGGCATGTGGCGCTTATCTGCAGTCTCCTTTACTCGGTGGAAGTCATTCAGAATCTAATTTGGATTTACACTAACATGATCACTGTACAGTTCAACTTCATTAAAGATAATCTGCAGACACCGCTGGACACAGCAGGCCCTCCCCTCTGCCCTCACTCCTGGCATTGATTGGTGGAGTGATTTGCAGCATGTAATCCAATGCTCCGTGACAGGTTGTAACAGAGGTTAAAGATGGCAATTTAATTATGTGTCAGAGGTCACATTAAAGGCTGACCTTTACCATTTGCCACAAGACTCATCTGATTAGTGACAACCTTGTGTTATTGTTTCAAATGAACAACATAACACAAACACAAGTGCACAACCGGAGGATCAGCTGTTTTCTGAGGTCTGAAATGAAATTTCAAGCATCCCAAGCATCCTATAAGACCAAGGTTTTGTTGGCTGATTTCCAGTTTCTGCACAGTACATTGTTTTTTACATTGCACCTTTATAATGTTGTGCATTATTAGTAAATATGTGTTTCAATGAAAAAAAATCTATTAACAATAACATTTGGCAATTTGCACCTTTAATCTTCATGTATTATTTATACATGCTCTGGGAGTGTGATGACATAGTATAAGGACCCTAAAAAAACACACATGGGACTTTTGGTGGATTCTCAAATTGTTGTTGAGTTATTTTGAAGTCATTTTTGTGATGTGTGACTTTTTTCCGTCCTGATGTTACCTTATTTAAGTTTGTACAAGCTTTACATACTTATTTCAAGCCCAACCTTGATCTTTGCTGAACTGGGATACCCCGCATGTTAGAAAATGACACCATGGCTTCTCACCAGGTGACAAGTTCTTTATTCAACAAAAAAAGAGAGAAACAAATGGAACTCCTCTCATTTAACTGTGTTAACGATACTTTCTTAGACAGTTTGAGACCTAGTGCTCGAAGGTGGATGTTGCAACCTTCAGACTGAGCCATAGCCGTTTCTCAGATTCCAGTATTTATGCTAAACTAAGCTAACCGGTGGCACGGGCAGAAGCATATATCAATCTTTCCATCTACTTTCGTCAAGAAAGCAAACAAGCATATTTCCTAAAATGTTAAACTACTCCGCTTACATTTACTGATCATATTTTTAATAAGTGAATAAACGGCGGGTATGTAGCAAACCTCCAGCCGCTTTGATTTCAATATAACCTCAATATTCCTCACGCCATCACTTTTCTTTTTTTGAATAAAGGAATGTGGCTCTGACTCGTTTATGGTGGGTAGCCTACCGTGAATGAGTACAAAGTTGTTCTATCGGGTCATTAGGCCCTTGGGTACGAACACAGACTAACATTTCCATAGCGAGCCACATATGCAAATGACAGGGCAATTGTAGAAATACAAATATGTACCCGTAGTCCATGAGGTCTAATGGCCTCCCTCCCTCTGGCTAGCTCAATGGCTCATTTAGATATCTGCTTGGTTTATTATGTGAATAAGTCATGCCTGGCTTGTTACGACCCTCTAGGTTCCTGTTTCTGCTGTGTAGCTGAGATGTGTGGTGCTCAATTAGGCTGCCTGGCTAGCAGAGTTAACCCTTTGCGCCAGATAAGCTGTTTTTTCTCAGCCAGATGAGGTTGGTACAGTATGGGGGGTTCCATTCAGGGATCAAAAGATCAATCCTAATACAATGCTACCAGGCTGACCTCTCAGATGTAATAAAGGTGCCATCTTCCACCCTTGGGGCCTATTCGGAGCCCCCCACCGCAAGAACAAACCTGGTATCTTTAAATTAGCTGACTTGCTTGCCCTGCAGGTAATTGCATTAGTTTATCAATGTTCAACACAATTTATACTTACTCTGGCACTAAAAGGATCCTGGTGGTAATGTCCTCAGTGAGGAGGCAAAAAAGTGAGGTCTTTGTGTTGGAGGGTGTTCATATGCTTTGTGTTGGAGGGTGCTCATATGCTTTGTGTTGGAGGGTGTTCATATGCTTTGTGTTGGAGGGTGTTCATATGCTTAAGTCATATAAGTCTTTGCAAATCCGAAAATGTAACACATGCCATCACAGAAGTGAAATTCCAGGTTTATTGCCAGCAGTAGGTTTTATCTATACAGGTCTATAGGTAATGATAGTCACGGTCTTTCATGTGTATATTCGGACCACATTATAATGCTATGTTTCACTTTACACTATACATCCCTATTACAATATGCATGTACTTTATTGTTGACCTTACTGTTGCCTTTTCTCTCTGCACTCTGTCAGTGATCATTACTGCTTTAGCACTTGTTTTAAAACTTTATATGACAGTAGCCTTATACGCCTTAATGGGCGCTTAAATCAGATTGTCTTTCATTACACTAAAAACAATATTACCATCTGTACTTTTCAATAGGGTTTGGTGGCCACAGGCTGCTGCCTACCTCCCTCACATTTGTATGCATTATGGATCTGTCTGAGGTAATAAACAGATCCTGCTCTTATTCCTGCTTGCTGGTATCATTATTCCTTGCCCCTCAGATGGATTATAGCCCATGTGCAACATGTAGATGAGTGGCGCTCCTCTGATTGCCTTATGGCCATCAGGCTTTGCATATTTACTGCCAATTAATCACAGTGCGCTGAAAACCCATAACACCGTATTCTGATCCTCCTCCCTCCTCCACTTTTTACCCTCTACTCTGTTATAGACTTTCTGTTTCATTGGATCTCTCATCTCACTTCTTCACCTTCAGCTGTCGTTCTCTCCCTGCTTCCTCCTTCTCTACCACTCTTCTTTCATTGTCTGACTTTCCCTGTGCCTTGATCACGCTCTATACATGCCCAGCTGCTAAATTAAATCATGTATTATTAATAATGCTATATCTTTGTCCATCCTTCTTCCCTATTCATATGACTGCTACATTAAGTGTAAATTGTTTCGCTGTAATTCCCTTTTAATGTTCTTGTTATAATCAGTGTTTCTGCTGTGCGGAGGAGGCAAGGGAGGGGAGAGAAACAGAGAGAAGGCGACTGAGATCATAGGCTTTTACTGTAACTTACTGTTTGATGTGAAGCTTGCATGCTACAGGCTTTGTAATTAGGTCTGTTTTACAAGTCAAGTGTGTATGGGGCCACTGTGCAAAATATGAGATTAATAAAAGAAAGTTGTCAGATGTGGCTTGCTATGAGTGTGCTGGCTAAGCCCCAGGGAGAGAGCAGCACACTTCACTGCTTACAGACCTTTTTTATAACAGCGACCCATTGTCCTGTGAAAACTGAACATAGCCTTGACTTAAAGAACTGCATTATTTGTAACAATCTTAGAAGCAATTTCCATTTTTTGCAGAAAAAATTGTTAATTTCTCCCTTTTTATTTCAACAGTACACACCGCCCATGCTTTTGCCGTTTTTCTTGCCTTTTTTTAAAGGTCGGTAAACAAAAATTACCAACAAAACACCTTAAAAAACAATATTACCTTAAGAGGCCCATGACACTAGTTTAGGGTTTGAGCTGTCTAGATTCCTGCTTCGAATAAGCTAGAATGATGACAACATTTCCTTTGCGGGTGTCTACACTGAAACATACCAAAATAAAATTAACACCCTTTTTCCAGAAACAAAGTCCCAGATACTCTGGATAATCCACAGACGGTATCTATGCTAGCTGCATTGCTCTGTGGATGGCAATGTTGGCCGACCTCTTTGGTCCATACTTAGCAACCATTGGTTTTATTGCAATGACATCGGTTCCTTTTATTGTATTTGACATTACACTAGCAGCCAGATTGTATTTTTGCTATAATTGATGGTGAACATTAGCTAATACAAAGCAGCAGCTCAAGTTTGATACGACTAAGCGTGAGATTTCCACCGCTAAACCGTTATGCGGCCGGCATCGGTTTAAAAGAATTATTGGGGTGCTAGTGACTATTTTTTTGCTCCATCCCAATGCGCGCAGACCGGCGTCGGAGCTCTGCAGCGGAACAATCGATCGGCGTTTTGAGCACCCCTGCATTCAAGCATTAAATAGCCGAGAGGTTTTTTCAGCGTGAGGAATTCGATGTGTGGCGGGAGTGCGTGAGATAAGACCGAAATGCGTGAGTCTCACGCTCAATGCGTGAGACTTGAGAGCCCTGGCTAGGACAGTGAATCCGGTAGGCCTATACCTTGCTTTAGCATCGGCATGTCAGCATTGTCATTGTGAGCATGCTGACATTAGCATTTGATGTAATTCAAAGTAAAGCCCCACAGAGCTGCTAGTGTGGCTGTATACTGTTAGTCTTGTTTAAATGTAATCGGTAGCTCTGTTGCATTGGAGTGGTGGCAACATCTTAAATATATCTCAAAACCTGGGAAAACAAAGTACTAGAATGGCTAAAGTCAGTTGAATTTGTTGCTTTTTAGGAAACTGGTTGAACTGATCCATCCAAAATGTCATTTAACCGCGTAGAAAGTTACTGAGCAATTATCAGCTCACGAGCCTTCTGTCCCATGCCATCATGTCCTCTCCTCTCCTCTCACCATCATGTTTAATGAAATGCTGTTGATGCTTGACCATTTATCAGTCACAGAGCACTTGGTCCACCATTATTGATTCCAGGGGGCCAATTGGCTGGAAGGGAGCTGTAAACTGGGCAATTTAAAACCTACATCCTTCATTATCACATGATGGGTGCCGAATGAGACCGTAAGACGAATGAGTGTAGTGGCAATAAATAAAAGGGAACAAAATATAACCTGGCAGAAAGACGGGCTGTCGACATGGATTGGTGTCTCTGATGTCCTTAAAGTGATTATCAGTGGCAGGGATGATTAGCTGTGGTGTAAGGTACTGTAAAAGTGTGATGTGGAGGATATTTCCTCCTCATATCTGGGCGCTGTCTTTAGTGAGACAAATCGTGAGCATGAGTAATGGCACAGCGTTCATGTCACATAGAGGCCGGACGGCTGCATGCGAGAGGGTAACAGGAAAGGTGTGAGGGCTCGGTAACATCGTCAAACAGTGTTTAAATATTTTAATTTCATTGTCAGAGGGGCCCCTCCCTTGCACTCCACTACGCTGACAACCATCCTTCATCAGCTAAATGAGTGCATTATTCATTAGCACTAATTATTTTCACATAACGTCGGCCCGGATATATTTAACCTCCACATTACACCCGGGATAATGGCCTTGTAAAATTGAATTGTGAGAAAGAAGTGGAGTTGGAAAGCTCATTTAAAGAACATAAGAGGGAGGAAATAAGAGTGAGGGAGGTGCAGAAGGGTTTTTTGAAGCAGCTGCAGAGGGGGGTTGACAGGAAGAGTGTTAAGCACTTTGGGACATGGAGCCCCAGAAGTGATGGGACATTTGTTCCTGTCTCATTTGCATGCTAAGAGAAGAGCCCGGTGGTTCTCGGTTCGGTTGAAGGCGTACCTAAATGCCCTGCAGGTTTTAGGTGCCCTCCAGCCACGGAGTTCAGATTATCTATCAATGACCATTGACCTGAGACATGACCTCCAAAACACGCAGGAACAGCTAAACTCTCACCCACACACAAACACTGGCATACACACAAATATCATGCATACTAAAATGATACACACACACACACGCACACTTTAATGCACACTTTAAAGCAAAAATGAATTCAATAAAACTGTTAAATGTTAAGTAGTGAATGTAAGTGATGTAAATTGATTTAAAGTGAAGCGTTAGCTTGTTTATTTTTCTTCTCTTTAAAACTCAGGTCACTGCACTTTTTCTTTTAAATAATTAGACCGTCATATGGAACTGTCAATTTATCAATAATGAAAATAGTGTACATTTTCTGTTGATTAACTGTATCTGAGTCTTGCTTCATTACATTTAATTAAATGCCTGTTGCAGATTGTGACAAAGTAAAGTCTCTATCGTTCTCTGTTACATGAAAAACATCCTTTGCTTTCATTCCTCTCTCTAAATTCCTGAGTAACATTGTGAACAGTGACTACACTCGTCTCCAGGCTGTGTGAGTGTGAATGTGAGTGTACTACAGCTGCGTATGCTTGATGCCGGGTAATTGCAGTTCATTTCAACTGGGAAGAAATATTATTCTCACGCCTTTCTGTGTTACGCCCAGAAGGCAGCGCTCTCGATGTGTAAAGTATCTGTCTCTCTGACATTTAGATTTGCCTTTTAAAGATTACATTTTTCAAAACTGGCATTTCTTCATATGTTTTCTAAAGGCGACAAAATTATTCTTTTACATCCCAGTCAGAGTGTTCGTATAAGAGTGTAATTTGTCCAACCCTAAGTTGTTTGGTTTTCTTGTTTTCCTTTGTTATATCGATTGTATTTCATGATGCACTAACATTGTTTTTCCTTGTCTGATATCAGTACATGATACTTGTACCTGACTGAACGTTATCTTTAATCACATGTCTGAACGATTCTTTGCTTGTTTTAATAAATGCTGCAATTTTTCCGTTCAAAATCCAAATCCCAGGTAAGTGTGTGCATGAGTCACCCTTTCTCTGCTGTGGCTGAGGCTGGAGTGCACAGGGGGAAAAAACAAAAGTGCACATTTAAAAATGTTTAGTATAAAAGTCATTTATATGTGACACAAATAAACTACACAGCAACAGCTTGATAGGTTGGAAGGCAGTTGATAGATTTGTGGTGTCTGAGGAAGATGAATGGTGTCCTGAACGCATCAAGGAGACATGCTCATCTTTGAACTGCTGGACATTTCCAATTACTGGCTCAAAATGAACCTTTATCCATTCTGCAAATGAGCATGCTATCCCTTAATAATTTCCTCAACAAAGATGGTGCTGCACAGTATGAAATATTCAGAACTCAATTTTCCTGCTCTATCAGACTTTGGAAAGATCCATAATTACATGATAATCCACAATGTAATTTGTTTTGGGTACTTTGGAATTCGAGTCCTCTTCACAGAAAAATGACTATCTTGGAAAATGGGATGAAGTCTTTGTGGCATTTGTAACTGTTTTGGGGGATTATGGATGTCAACCTTATTTTACTGTATGGTTGATATCTTGAGTGTAGTTCAAAACATCAGGACTAATGAGATACTGTAGCAAGACAGCTGATACATTGGCGATTATTGTCAGATAGACTTACAGAGTATCAAGCAGTGCATAAACGAACAGAGAGAGCAGATTGAAAACAGTTATTACAAAAGCTGCCGGGCTACCGAGACACATAAACCTTCCTCAGAAGTGGCTATAATCATCTGAGGATGGCAGCTTTATGTTAAAAAACTAAACACACCGCATTACATTGTAATGTCACATATGGTGTAGTAATAGAAAGTAATAGAACAGTATTAGAAACCAAAAGGTGTGGAATGGTTTGCCCCGCTGGCCAGAAATGTGGGGTTAAAGTTCAGTTAATGTGCAGTGCGTCTACGCTGAGAGGAGGCACGTGTCACATATATTGCCATTTTAAAAGGTAGACAGAAAGGGTCTGCTGTGTTTGAGACAGAACATGGTGGGTGCCCATCTGTGGGAGCATACAGTATATTATGTGCACAAGAATTGACATTGATGAGCGTTTCTGTGGAGCTGCTGACACATACTCGCAGAAGTTCATAATGTACAATATAATTTAGACAGCACTATCTCACTGGAAGATATTTAAGAAAGCAGGACATTAAAAATCCCTAAGCCACTGGTTTTAAAACCGATAAAGTTAAAGGGATCTGCTGACATTTTTAGTATCGCAATATTGTAAGTCAGCCCGACCACTGCATGTGTGTAGACTACGAGGCGGAGTGAGTCCAAACAGCTGTCAGTCACCGAGACAGAACGCTCTGCATGATGACATTAATGACGCTATTGTTAAAATGTGAGGCCCGGGCGATAACAGTGTTGAGCTTAAAGGCCAACGCTGTCACAGCAGAGGAGAGGAAGGGAGGAGAGGAGTAAGAGGGGAGGAGAAAGAGGGGAGGAGAAAGCGTAGTGGAGCATTGAGGTGGAGAGGAGAGTCGGAGGCTGTTGGAGTTCACAGATACACAGCGTCACTGATAGAGGTGCCATGTTACAATGGTCTCTCTCTCTCTCTCTCTCTCATTGTTTATCACCGCTGCAGTCAAGTGGAATAATGTGGCTTTTTAGTGTCATAGTGAAAACAGATCGACAAAGTGATCCAAACGTATAATACTGAATTCATGTTTGCGCAGGTATTTACTCCCTTCTAACAAGACACTTAAATCATTACCGGAGGTACAGAGGTTGAGGTTGGAGACTATAGGTTTAGCCACAGGGCTTGTGGGAAAGTTTGAAGACAGCTGGGAGAAGGTCCTATAGCCTGATGAGACCAAAATGCATCTTTTGAGACGTCAGACTAAATTCCATGTGACACTGCGCATCATCACGGACATCCAGAAATGGCGACCAAGACACTAATCGAGTGAGCAAACAATGAGCAAAAACTATAAAGCTCCGTAAAGCTGAGCTGCAGGTTGATTTATCTTTTTATCTATCTAATGAATATAATGTAAAGCTATGATGTGGCCAAGTTTTAAAGTAACGTACACCTCAGACTGTTGTTAACATTAGTCATTACCCTCTGCAAAAGACAAAACATGTTTGCTAGCGTAAGCGAACCCTGATGCCCCTCATTTTCTCAATACCATTTGGTGATGAATTCCCATCTGCAAAGTATTTCTGAATACTTTGCCCAAGGAGGTGTAATTTAAATCATATCAGTCACGGTGCTGCTGCCAGAATAAGAATTATGTCTGCACTAATATCTCAAGTGACACGCAGCAGAGGAAAGACTGAATAACAAAAATGCAATAATTCACCCAACGTTATTATCAACCTAACTATAATGGGAAATATAGTCACGTCTCTTTTTCTGCTTGAATTCTGAACAAATTAGCAAAATGATCAGTTATGCTAATTTTGTTCAGGAAGGTTGACATCATTCATTTAAAGACCACAACAGACATGATTTATGGTTCTGAATTAGTAGAGCAACTTGTTCAAATGAGGCCACAAACTAAAACACATAGCCAACAATACCTTCTCCACGGTCTCATCTAGAGGTCACATGAACCATATAAATATTAAACATTCATATCAAATTTACCATTGTATGCAAACTAACCACACACCAAGAGTCTACACATTTTCCAGACATATTTTCATAATTATATCACTATAAGAAATTTAATGAGACCAATCAGCACTGAACATTTTTGCCTCCAAGGAAGCAGAGGTCTCAGGCAGTCAGAGTTCTTCTTGGTCATTCTCGATTAATTTGCAGAGTGTGTTCTCCGAGTGTCAGGGTCTCGGCAGTGTCGTTCCCCAATGACTTCTACCTCCGAGTCTGCTGCACAAGGGGCGCCCTAATTAGATTCTCATGTGTATTTAATGGACTCGCTGCCTTTGGTCCTGTGAAAGAGCGCCTGATGCTCCAACCTCTGTACGAAGGTCCCTCCACACATGGGAGTCACTTTGGAGAGGAACTGGGTGTGTATAACATGTGTAACGTGTGTGAGCGTGTATGCCTGGCGGGGTGTGTGTGTGGCTGTGTCTGTGTATGCGTGGCTTTGTGTGTGTGTGTGTGTGTGCTAAACAGGGCACAAACCTGAAGCCAAACTTTAGCAGAACAATGTTTTCGTTCATTTTTTTGTCTTCGTCCATTCTTGGGGTCCTGGACTTTCCTGTAAAGTTGATAGATTATACACAAAAAAGTACTTTTCCACAGTCTCCTTCACATGTATGTGTTTTATTTTCAATCAACATAAAACATAAACAAAATAAACAATTTATGTTCCATCAAATATGTTTTTCTTTTATTCTGAATTTCTTTAAAACAAATGATTTAAGTGGGAATCCTTTCTCTTTCTACAAATTGGGCTTTCAAATTCAAAGAAAGTGAGAAATTACAATAAAGCACTGTTTTAACACCAACAACAAAATATTTCATGGTTGAATATGTATTCCTATTTTCTTTACCAATAAGTCCTTCACATAAGTTTAACATTCGACATATTGTTAGTTGTACTACTTGTGGCCGGTGTTGTGTTTGACATCTCTGTCAGTCTCTTTTAAATAGTTTCTTTAAAACTCCCAAAACAAGGTGTGGAAATAGGGCAAACTGACAATAAGAATACATTAACCACGTTTTACTTTTCTGTAGCAGACTTCTGAAACATAATAATTTTTTCTTATGTTTTATACAGGTTTATGAAGGTCAAAGTGATACAATAATCTGTGAGCTGTTAAAGAGTGTCCGGGGTCTCCAGGACCTCGAACAGAACATTGGGCTGAAAGGGGTGATCGACCCAAATTGTGAAAAAAAAACATATTCTCTCACTTTGCTCTGAATAGTTTAATAATCTCAATAATTCTTAATTGAGACTACTTCTCCAGGTGCAAGTATCTACAATGAAAACTCTCCACAGTGAGGTGTGTAGATCATCAGCCAATGGGAACAGGTTTCCATTCATTTTGCCCTTTTTTGAGCAGCTGTCAGCCGAGACGGACAGGAAACCAGAAGAGACAGAGAGCAGTAAGTTACAAATGACCTGCCGGTGTTGTGGGTATATGCACCTTAAACACTCAGCCACTAGGATGCCTCCGTGGGTGAATGGCTGCTTAACTCTCATCCATTTGAATGTTTTCACTTTCAGAGCCGACTGTTTTAATGAGGACAGACATCTGGACCAATCTCACAATACGGGGCTGTGATGAATGTGACCCCTGTGGTACGCCCTGGCCCCCAACTCCACCAGGACACATAAAGCAGGAGCACAGCCCCTGTTAAAGGGCTGCATGCAAACATAAATCGGTCCTGGCGCTTCTTAACTGTCCAATTTGCATGGCCCCTGCACAAAGAGGCTAACGATGTTTTACATGACAAACATGCACAGACATGTCCACAAAACCACAAATATTCATGCAGGTAGATGGAAAAGTGGAGCTTTACTTATTATACATGTTTGTGTTCTTGGGGTTACTCCACAGTATGCTTTAGTTTCTACGCAAAAATTAAATGTGAGCGTATCTGATGTGGCTAAGTCTTGAATCTACAAAATTGCAGGAGAATAAACAGACATATTGATGAAATCTTTGAGGGAAAAGCACGGGATTTTTTAGAAGTGATTGGAAATAAAAACCCAGACAGAAAATAGAGAAGGAGCGAAACTGCTGATGGGAGAAGGCAAGATGAAGAGGGTGGTGAGATGGGAGTCTGGGTAGTTTTATCTGGTGGGCAGGGAGACGATGGCGGGAGGATCTGTCTCTGTTAGAGAGAACACGGCCCCGTTATTAAAGCCATTCATCACTGGCTGAATATTCTCCCTTTAATAGGCTCTGTCGTTAATTACCCAACTTTGTCAAGATAGGGAGTCAGGGGCTCTCTGTTTTCTTGGCCCGCAGACAAGCTCACAAGTACACACACACACACACACACACACACACACACACACACACACACACACAAACACACACACACACACATGAGCAGGTGATGGGACACATTTTCACTGATGCAATGGCAGGTGAAGGCATAGAAACACACACATGCACACTCTCACGCACACACGCACACAAACACACACACACTCACACAAACACACACACTCACACTCACAATCTTTCTACCTTTCCCCCTCTGCCTCTGTTGTTTCCAAAAGGTAAAGGGTTACCATGCAACAGCGTACAGCATCTTTGCAAAGCTCATCATGTTCAGGTTTTGTAAAAGCTGTCAAAGATGATTCGACTGTGTTGTAATTCTGGAGTTCATAGTTTGTGGTGGAGTTGTATTGGATTGCATTAAATTGCATATATTCCACCCCTCCCCACTTCCCCCTGATTGTGTCTACGTTGGGGCTGAAACATTGTCAATACATGGATTATTCGAATGACAGGAAATTAATCAGAAACCATTTTAATAATCAATTTACTTTTTTGTTTTAACTGCAAAAATAACTCCAATTAATTCGTTGTAGTGCCTCAAATTTGAAATTAGTTGCTTTTTTCTTTGTCTTCTACAGGGATGGAACGTACCAAATTAAATTTACTCAAGTACTGTACTTGAGTACAACATTGAGGTACTTTGAGGTATGCTACTAAATACTTATTCATATCGCTACAACAATTTAGAGGTAAGTTTACTCAGTAACTTTTTTTGGCTTCAGATTTCAGATCTAAAAAAATTGTAATCATCCATTTATAAAAAACATATTGTATACATATATTTTAATATTTACACAATAATGTATTTGTAATAATAATCAGTCACAATATAACATTCATAGGATCCTTTTTCTGTAAGTTCTTTCACTGGGAAAGTAAATCAAATATATTTTACTTTGAGTAAGCCACTTTGGGCTCTGGGAAACTGTAATTGTCATTTGTCATTATTCTCTGACATTGTGTAGACGACTCAATTAATCAAGAACATTAACAGCAGACTAATCACAAAGGGATGTAATCATTAGTTGTAACCCTAGTCTCCATTTATGTGGTGGAAAAGCATGTCAATGAGGTCTGACCCCCTCTGCTTTATCTAATGGCGTCCACTCATTTCAACTCAATTCACACAAGCACCGCACTTAACAGGTATCATGATGGCCTCTACAGTAACTCTATGTCAACAACAACACAGAGTGCTCTTTATGTCTAGGGGAAGTTTCATCAGTGGCACTTCATTTATGTTGAGCTAACTGAGTCAGCTGCCTTGTGTAGAAAAGGCTATAGGACCACGACCTCCTCCTCCTCCTCCCCTTCATCCCTAATCAGACTCTTTTTGTGATCCTTTTATAATTAGCCACTTAACTATCCAGCAGAATGGAACTGTGGCTGTAAAGCATTTACAAGGGTACTCGACAGGACACGCCAGCACCTTTTGTTTAGCAATTAGTTTTTCTGTGAAAGGGACAAGACAAATAGGCTGGCAGAGCATCTGGTGGCCTCGTAGCTCGTACTGCCTGAGTGAGAGAGAGCGAGAGGGAGGGAGAGAAAGAGAGAGAGAGAGAGAGGGAGGCAGAGAAAGAAAAGCCATTCAGCAACAATAAGGATCGTACCACAAGGATTTGCTACAAGGGGCTGTAAAGTTTACAGTCGGAAGAAACTGATCTGGAAATGAATAAAGCAGCTCTGACAAATATGATGATAAGAGACTCAGAGAGGGCTGTGTAATAGGGACCTATTTTTCGCACGCTACTGATTAAGAACTGGCTAAGTGTCTGCGGAGATTCCCATGTGCACAATGCAGCACAGGCTGAGTTTAGTATGCGTCCCAGTAGGGTTTCCTTTAGTACCCAGTCATTTACATTGTAGTTATCCGAAGATGGAAGGAATGCAAGGCAGCGTGACAACCGCTCCATTGATCCCTTTGGCCTGATTAGCTCACCAGTGTACCGTCAAAGCAAACTAATCAGATCCATTGATCATGAAATACTTTTTAACGCTTCCCCAGGCAATAATAAGATTTTTTTTTTCCGCTGTCAAATTACTCATTAGTTATCTGTTCAGAAGTGATGCTAGACATTTGGGATTTTAACATTTCCAATGAGATGTCAGTCAATGGCTCGATTTGAAACTCTATACCTGTTTAGCAGGTATACAGTAATGGCAATAAAATGCCATTTAATTACCTGAAGCGTTTTATGAAAACAGAGCGTTGTGAGGCTCATAGTGCTGATAGGTGTTACTCACTTCTGTTGTGTTGGCTTCATTGAGACTCGTCTGCTACTTTCACGTTTGTCCAGAAGAGGTTGCTGTGTTCCCTACATACAACTAGGAGGATGGAGAGAGAGAGAGAGAGGAAGAGAGAGAGAGACAGGGAGAGAAAGAGAGCGAGAGAGTAAAAATTAACAATTAAAATACTGATTACTAGATACTGTAACTGAAATTGAAGATCCATTTAAAGTAGACTCACTCAGTATACTCCTTAAACAGAAAAAAAAACTGTCAGAATATACAGACACTGAACATGTCGAAATAAAACCCATGTGGAATAAAATGTCTTGTAATATCTGAGACATAACTCCCAACTGTTTGGGGCCAGGACAGTAAACTCTGCCCCCAAAACAGGATGTAAATGAGAGAAGCATTTCTTTGTTGATGGTCATCAGCCTGCAGCCCCTCAACGCTGAACACCCACTAATTGATTATAGATGTCATTTTCATCATTGACAGCAGAGGGCAGGATCCATACATTGATTAGACTTCTATTATGGGTCGGCTCAGTAATTGTACTGTGATGCCTATAACACACAATTACACAGCTTTGGAGAGTGATGTTTTGCTTGCTGACTCATAGTACATGTTTATTTGACTGGACCGCCTATCACATTACAGAGGACTGCTCTGAATGAACCATACATGGCGTTTGAAGGGGGGCTTGAAGAAAAGCGAGCTTGTCTGGCATCTTCAGAGTTAAATATTCCTCATTCCATTCACACCAATATCTAAACAAGCGCCACGATAGTGTTAGAACAGATGCAAGAGATACGAGTCTCTCTCTGATACCTGTGTTCCCGTGACGCCAGTGATCAAACGCTGTGATGGCATAACATCCCTTCCTCTCTTTCACAGCCTCAGGCTAAACATCAGCAGAGCACCTTGCAGCTGGCAAATGTTCTCATGACAAAGTTAAAATGTCTCGATTAATATCTGACAACTCTGCTTTTTTTGTCGCTATTCCGTGTCTCTGCTTTGGCTGCTTATCCAGCGTGTGACTTCTGCTGAATACATCCTCCTTAGTAGTGCTAAGAGTAACACTAATAGAGTAACACTATCTTAATGTCTCTTAATGTTCTTTATGTTGCATGAAGGTCAATTAGAAGAACTGAAGAATCCTTCTCTGATGGTGTGATGAGTGTGCTTTATGGTGTTATGGACAATATATGAGCTTTGATGACATGTCTCTGCCCAGATGTAAATGCAGTTGTGCCTCATGTTTTAATATTTATTTTAATTGAATATAAAAGCATAGCAGATTGATTTAAATACAGCAGATTTGTATTAGTTTATATAAACACTCACGGATATATGGCTGCAACTGGGTGAAACCACTGTAATCAAGATCTCAACATTAATTTAGTTTCACCAGGAAAACGTGTTTTCTAATTGTTTCCCTGTAATACAAAGCCATATCTACTTTCCCCTCCTGTATTGTGGTATGCAAGTATCACAGTCTTTTTTTCAAATAGCAATGATTGTAGAAGCATACAAAATAAATAAAATGGTGTGTAGCAGAGAATGTTTTTGCTTCTGTTATCCCATTAATCCTGTCAGGACTGCTCCTATTTATTGTGCAACTCCACCAAGTTTGGAACCGCTGTCCGAGACAGAGTCTTCTCATATCATCAGTGTTTCTGCTTCTCGATAGTTGATGTCGTACCCGTCCATCGACTTCGAACAAGGCCTCGTGCGTGACGGTGGGTGACTTAAAAGCCTGGCTAGTCAGACCTAATTAGCCAACGCCTAATCAGACAAGTCCCCTGCGCAAGGGCACAAAGTGGATCGTAGGGAGCGGTTAAGACCTTCCCCGTGGTTGACTCAGCAGAGGAAGACAAAGACTTAAAAGCAAATGAAGACCCCATCTGTGCTGCGGGCACGTCACCAAGTGCACAAACCCTGAACAATATGAACTGATGGCCCGAAGGCACCTGAGCTTATTATACTACAAATGAGACTTTAAAGTAATAATATGAAGGAACAAACTACTTCTTACTCTTCAAACAGTCTCCTCTCTCTAAATGTCTGTGTCCCTCTTGTGTCTCGGTTTCCACATCTGTTCAATAGCCCCCCTGTTAATCATTTCTGCATTTTTACTGGACCTCTGAGACCTAAACCCTGGTGTACCTGTTTGGAGTTTGATTAACACTGCATTTTAGCACGCCCAATTCAAACCCAGTGGAGAGCGCTTAAAAGGGTTGTGGCTGAGGCCTGGTGTACGGGACAGATGGAGAAGTGATAAATGGGGAGGAGGGATGGTTAAGAGTCAATCCTTGTTGGCTTCATGGTGCAAATGTTGGTCCGACATGGAGATGCCGAGTTGGAGAATGTTTTTTTTTTAGGTGGTGTAATCTAAGAGGAGAGGAGACCACTTCAGTGGATGGAAGAGGACAGGACACCAGATAGGAGAGGACAAGACAGGTGGAGGCGGAACAGCAGCGCAGCCGTGTCTCCTGACTGCCGGTCCCAGAGCACTCAAATATTGAAAAGCTTTTGTTTTGCCTAGTTAAAGATGCACTGATGTGACACAAACTGTGAACAATGCCATTTCACACGCACGGGAATCCTCCCTTTTTATAATTCATGATGCAGTGACGACTGAAACCGTGCCCCCGCAATTTGCTCACAACGTTATACAGCTGGTGCATACGTACTTTAAACAAAACATTCAGCGCAGGAAACACATTATTATTCTTAACAGTGTTCAATTTAAATGTATGTGTCGTACTTGTCAATTGTAATGATTTAAACTTTATATTTGCATGTATTTGTAGCGACAAACTAAAAGTGGTAGCAGGTGTCCTGTCAGCTGATATGTAACATCATATGCCGAAAGAGAGAATCGAATGTCTTGGAAAGTTGAAAAAGGTTCATTCAAAACTCTTTTCGCCCAACAGCAGCACCATTTCTTGCTGAAGCGGGAAATAACTGAGGTAATATGAAACTCACTATGAATGTTTAAAATATATATATACAACAAATAGGATAGACTCAAGTTCTCCTTGGACCAGACGCTATTCTCACAAATTAGTGTGGAGAAAGATCTTGAAAGGTTATCTGTGGAACACTAGAACTTACAGATGCTCCAAAGTGCAATTATCTAACCTTCCCCGACATCCGTCTTATTCTTCCCCAGCTGCAGCCCGATGCAGCTCCGTCCAGAAAACAGCCCTTTATTTGTGTTTACTTCAACAAGTACTTCACTGTAGGAGAAGTCAATGAAGTTGGTCACTACATGGAGGCTGAACGACTATTTAGTGTAAATGCTTACTTTGCTGACTTCTTTCCATAAGGCTTGGGACAAAATAAAAAAATAACAGACAAGGTGCTTCTTAGCTCATTGTCAATGCAGGATATTGGTGTTGATATATATGTCTACACTAGAGACATGTACAATGAGTATAAGAGAATAGTTTTTTGGGGTAGACTTGTTGTTTTTTCAACAGTAAAATGTTCGGCTCCATACTGATTTTTACGGACCAAATTGAAGATACCCTTGACATAAATTGTGTATTTTTGTAAAAACATGATTATCTGGCATTGTCATATCAGTATTGACATGCAAAATGATTTAGTATAGCAAAATAGAATATATGTGGATATATAGTAGATAGTAATATATAGCACTAGATATAATAGTAGTATATGCATTTTATATATATATATATATATATATATAAATAGTAAAAATTTAATTATTTAGAATTGAAAAATGTCTGAATAAATAACTAAATGTTGAGGGTTGTTCAAAAAATCTCAAGAAGATGCTGCCAAAAAGAGATGAAGTGGGAGGTATGGCTTTTTGACATAACACCTTCATCAAGTAAGTCCAGTCAAAAAGAAAAAAAACCTTGAGGAACACTAGACAGCACAATTTGAATAAGTTCAATTATTAAAAATAACTTTCTAATTAAAATATTGAATCTTTTTTTGTGAATCTGGCCCCGGGTTCTCTTGTTTCTATATTATTAATGTTCTGAAATACATACTGGAGAAGAACATATGTGGACTCTGAGATTAAAATCACTGCACACCTGTGAAATAAAAATTGTCTCCAGTGAAAAAAGAAAGAATCCCACCATGACGGACTCGGGTCTCGGCCGGGCTAAATCCAATGTGTTGGGCTACTTGAACTCTAAAAACATGGAGACAGGGATTCAGCAAATACAGTGATTATCCTTCAGAACACACACACACAAAGAGAGAGAGAGAAAGCCTGGAATGTCGCATCAATTATACATCTCTCTTGAGGATTTGCTCTTATTGCTTTCCGCCTCTTACCATCTATTTTAATTTTTTTATTTTATATTTCCTCTTCAACATCATGATTTTATCCTTCAACTAATACATACAAAACAAATAACAGTCAGCAGAAAATGTTTGAAATGATCAGCATCAAAGACATATGAGCAGGAGTAACAGCAGATGTCGAATGCAGTCGTATGCTGTCATGGATACCTCGATGCCCGAAACTACACCGTCTTCTTTTCTGTGTCTGATGTGTAAATGAAAGCAAAACTTTTTTTTTGTCATTCGGCTAAAAACAGATATTGTTAAAAATGTCATATTTCAGAGCATTGCTCTCTCCTTGCCGTGGCATAACAATAACTAATATATATATGTAAAGGATTCATGGTGAAATGCTCTAAGTCAGTCATGATGAATAAATTATTTCACCATCACTGTGGGGAACCTAATTTCTACTGACATTTAACGAACATGTTTTCAGAAGATGTGGACGTATGGGTCAGCAAATTAAACTGTGGCAGTACACGTTCTGTGTGTGTATGTGTGTGTGTGTGTGTGCGTGCAAGCGCGACTGCATCAGATAAAACAAACCCTTCATACAACAGCCCAGGGACGCTCCAAACATAATTGTGCAGGTGGCATTTTAGAAATACTCACACAACAGGGGTCAATTTCTCTTCAGGTCACTGAGAATGACATCATCAAACTACTATTAACTCTGCAAACAATCCGAGCACTGCATGCGTCTGTATTGGTAGTGGATTCCTTCAAAACAAACGGCAGGCTCCGGGCTCTGCCCTCAATCTAAAACCATAACCTCGGAGTGAATTACAGAGAAATGTCCGTCCAGGCAGGAAGGAGCGACGCCGAGGAGAGGAGGACTTAAAACGACACGGCAAACAAATCTGAGCAACCACTTCCCCCTCACCTCCAGCCTCCCTGTGCTTTCTAGTAGGCTTTTGCGCTATATCTGCGTGTAGCTCTCTCTCTCTTACACACATAAACATCATGTCCAGCGCAACGCACACACTTACAAAGGTGTGACAAAGCCTGCAGCAGACGGGCCATGAGGTGCTTTGTGTCCTTCCCTCTCATTAATACAAACTGCATCTCATCCAAGTAACCTGTTAACTGGACGTTTGGACACAGAGGAGTCGCCGCCATGTCTGGTGAAGGTGACCTGTTCGGCGTGGCCCTGTTTTAAGATGCGAGCTCCACGGGAGGTGCAGTGAGCCCATGAGGGCAAGGTGTGTGTTGACATACAAACATGGGGAAAGCGTCCAGATGCAGTCCAGTGTTTTTCTGTAATAATAGCAAGCAGCCCTGCCGGTAAATAATTAATGCGGTCTATCCAATACAAAGTGGACGGCATGCAGACGGCACTCCCCTGCTCTCCATCTCATTCTCTATCTCCCCCCGATAGACACAATGCGCATGACTGGGCTTATTTTTGTTTTGTTTGTAATAAATTGGCCTTTACTACATGTTCATGGTTATGTAATACTAATGCTAATAATACAACCATCCAAAGCGGAGGTCACAAAGTGCTACACAAGACAATATAAGTTAGAGCAAAACAGGCTCTAACAAGGGGAATATCACATATACCACCAACAGAGGTGAGATGCTCACATCCACTCACACTATCGTGCTTCTTTGTGCAGCTGCACCCAGCAGGTCTACTGGAAGAGCAATGTAAAGCCATTCAATGATTCTTTATTTAATGTGGTAAAAGTCACGTTGAGATTAAAGAAAGACCTGGCCAAGACGGCAGAATTTAAACATTGTTACAACAATAAATACCGACAACAGAAATGACAACTGTCCCATGCTACAAGAGCATAGACAATCCCCACAAGGTTGATTGATTACATCTCAGAGAAAACATCCCAATAATCTGACACCTCATTTCAATGTTTCATCTAAAAGCATTTGTTCCAATAAATACCGGTTTTGTGGATCAAAAGTATTGTTGAATCGATATCATTGACAGGCCCACTTAGTACAGAGTGATATATTCAGTGACATAATCTTTGTTGAGGCCAAGGTGTTAATGAAAAAGGTAGAAATTGATCTTAATGAGTGAACCAGATCATAACGATTCCTTGCCTCGACTTGCCCTCTCAGTGAGTTTTCTCTGCTGTTGTTACAAGAAACAAATCTTTTTTTGGCATTACGGTGCAATAAAAGCACAGAAGCACATCGAAGGTTATGGCAGGAGCAGTCACATGACCAATGCCCTCTCGACCCTCCTCGCCTTGCCCCTTCCACCACTGCTCTTCCTTTCTCTCCTCACCACCTCTCCTCCCAATCAATTAACTTCCCCAAGTAAACAGATCCGTCCCCATGCTCTCTGCTCCCTGCTGTAACCGGATACTCCTCCTCCTCCTTGTCCCAGCCAAGTCAAAGAGAGGAACCAGATACCTGACAGAATGTTGCTGCCAACTCTCTTCCAGTGTGTGTTGAGGTAAGACGGCTAAATAAAGAACAATGACATCATCTGCATGTTCTTCATCATCCTCCTCCTCCTCCTCACTGACATCATGACCTCTGAATGGATCACGGATCAGACAGACAGTGTAAAGAAACGTCTGCTGTCTCCTCACTACATGACCCACTGTCGCACTTCTATGAAAACAATATTCAGAACATGTCAATGAAATAAAGAAGAAGCCCATTTGGCTTTTGGTTTGATGCCATTTAATTTTTTTCTTGATTTTGAAATGTTTTAACAAACTGTTCTTGACACGGATGAGCATTTAAATAGTTACTATAAATTGAAAAATGTGTTAATCTAGAGCGACTGTCTATGTTTTTGACCATTTCCACTCATCAAAACCGCTGCGAAACAGGTGATCATTTTGGGATTGTGAGTAGATTATATTTGCATATGTTTTTCACAATAATACACAAAATATATGAACTTTAGGCTGAAGTCAAGTTCAAGTACTGTACTTCAGTACAATTCCTAAGGAATTGGATTTCTACTTCACTACATTTACCAGCTGTAGTTACTTTGCGGAACACTTGATCAAATTAGAACATATGATCCACTAGTTAAAATGATCTCACATGTTTATACATCAATAAGAACAATCTAATTATACACATAATAAATCAGCACAATAAGTGATACTTTAATTAAGTTGTGTTACTTTACACAGTATTGTTACTGTGGCATTGTCACTTTTTTTTCTTCAGTAGAGGGTCTGAATATTCGTTTCCTTACTGCTCCACAGCTCACACTCTAGCAGGTATTTATGAAAGTATGGACATATTCATCATCATAGCAGACTGGACTTCTTCTATTTTATTTAGACCTCCATCTGGAGCGCCAGTCTGCCCAGTCAGGCTGCACAAACAATGGTGCAAATGTGTCATGTTTGTTTATTAATAAAACATGTCCTTGCTCTACTCGACCTGAGCAGATGCCAACTATATTTGCACAAGATTTATGACATTTATTGTTTTTTCCCCCTACATAAAATGTTAAGAGTGAAGACTCTCTGCTGAAATTGGACAAAGTAAATGCACGGCAGTGTTTTGCAAGTTAAAAATAAATGAACCCACCTTCCCATTATCTTGTCCGCTCAATAAACTAGGTGACTACAACAGAAAATTCCCATGAGTCCTTGAACATAAAATTGTTCATTCTTGCAACACCCTAGCCCCTGAGAGTGGAGATGCAGGCAGGACCAATCTATATCTCCCGTGACCCCCAGCTACATGTCGTTGTGCTTGCTAATCAGATTTAGGGACAACAAGTGAAAGGGTGGCCTCTCTGGGCCATTTGCATTCACAAATGGATCTGCTTAATATGGGAGATTAATAGACTACTATCTAATCTTCCCTGTGATTGAAGCTTTGATCTGGTTACAGAGAAACATGATGGATGCTGAGGCGATGGAACAGTCATGTTAACCCTTTCAAGATAGAACGCAGGGTTGCTTTGCAAGTTATTGACTGTTAAAAGACAATGCAGAGCAGCAATCAGCATAATGAAGGGGTCTGCAGGGCGATTGGATTATTTGCATGTGAAATGGCTTCTTTCAGCTCCCAGTTGTGTCAAATTAAAATCCAAACTAATTCTCAGAGGTCGAAAAAGAAAATTATTATGCTTGTCTTTAGGATGTTGTGTGTTGTATGTCCCACTGTGGTATTCAATAAGCACTCTTTTTTCTACATATTTTTTTTCTTTGTAAAGAGCAACTAGAATCTAGTTTCACAAAAAAAACGGATGTATTCTTATTATTTTTGGTCTTTATGACCCTTTAAAATATTCTCCAGTACTTTAGCTCAATCTCATCTGACCATTGGTTCAGAGCAACACAACATATCAAATCTTCTTGATGAGATCCATCTGCGGGTCTTTTGCACCAAAGCTCCTAAAAAAATGCAATCTACTGCTTCCTGCAAAAAACAGACCTTGTCCACGTCAACAGTGTCAGTGGTGAGATGAGGGTATACAATTCACTTGAATGGATCTGAAGACCAATATTTTCTTTTAATATAATGGTATTATCCAATTCAATCGTCTCAGTTGTTTGATGTTGAACAGATTAAAAGAAATTTAAAAACAAAATATTACAATAATGCTCGATATAAAATGTTTCCCCAATCAGTATGTGTGTGTGATGACACTCAATAGACAGACTCAAGGCCAGTCCTTAACAGTGTCTGTACAAGCTGTGACTGAAGATGTCCTTGAGAGACATCCATGAGTGCCTGCACTGATCAATTAAAAGACAGAGAAAAGAGACTAGAAATCAATGCACATCCAGGTTTTCAAAACATATTATGGTGGAGGTTTGCAAAAGAAAAACCTAGTCCAAGGCCCGCTTACTAGAAATGTTCCTGTGCTCTCAGCTCCATTTCATGACCCACATGTTATGTGGTTAAACTACTATTTCTAAGGTCAATTCTGCTAAAGCTCAACAACATGGATCACTCAAAAAGGAGGAAAAGGGCTATCAGAGCCTCTCCATCACATTATTTCTGCAGTATATTCTGCTGTTTAGAAAATAAATAAATAAATATCTGGGTGGGTGTAGCGCCGTAATTAAAAGACCCCGTGAAAATCACAGAGTAGAACTGTTGTCCCCAATAGGGTCTTGTTAGTCACGACAGAAGCATAATGACTGATGCCTCAGAGGCAAACTAATTATCAGGTTCTTAACAATCCGGACCTACAATACATTTGCCAAAGGCAGAGGAGGCATGCAGGCACATGGCCACCTCCTTCATCTCCTCTTCTTTTTTTATTATCTCCATCTCTCTCTCCTCTCTCTTTCCTTTATCTCTCCTTTTATTTTCTCTCTCCCTGTATCCTTTCCGCTCCTTAGTTTCTCTCCTCCTTCTCTCTGTTCTCCAAGGGAACCAGCTGGGGAAACTGGCCTTGGGACACCAGCTAGAAGCACATAACCATATGCTAGATATTTTAAAGGAAGGTGTGCGCGTCTGCCTGTGTATGTGTGCAGAAAGCAAGCAGGGGGAGGTGTCTGACTTCTTGTAGAAATGTACTACAGTGTAATAGCTAAGTAGGACATTTATCTGGCAGTGGTTTGTTTTCCCCTGTTGTGCTGGTGTGCGAGTTGCTGAGCTTCCTCTCTATCTCATAGCTAAATGCCTTCAACATAGAGCATTTCTGTTGCTTTCACACACACACAAACACACACACACACACACACACACACTGAGAAGGAGCTACTGGAGACACTGACACAGCAGGCTCATTAGACAGTTTCTTTTTGGATTGAGGCCAAATATCTTCAGGTCATAAACTCACTGACATAAGCTCACTGATCAAAGGCGACACATCTCTTTTTAGGACTGCCGTGTGTCATCACGTACTCTTAGCATGTCACATTTTGTCCCTGAATACAAAGAAACACAGCATACCAGTAAAGGCGTAGGCTACCACATGGCATTGCCAGACATAGACTACCTTCATCTGTTTGGGTTTCCTCTGCTTTTCCTTAACTTAAAGTCTCCAACTCCCCTGTACTATGGAGCTACGAGGCCATGATCCCTCACCAGCTTCCCACCAGAAAAACATAGGACTTGTGTTTGTTCCATGACACAAACGTTTGAAGTCGTCTATGCTGCGGTCTACATTTCTACTTTACCTCAACTGTAGTGAAGCTGCAATGTTTTACAGGAACAGTTTGACGTTTGTGAATGAACATTAGAGTTGTCAGTTTGTGCATAAACAAATGCTGAAGCTCCTCAAGACCAACAGAAGTTTCCTGCTCTTTTAGTTTAGCACTGCTCCCAGCATATAGTCTGGCACTATTCACCCATCCGTAAGCCCAAAGCCTGATATTTTTTACCAAGCCAATTTATGTAATAAACAAACAGAATATAACATGCATGTACATTTGTGCGCTTTAGAGGTGCTGCTAACATAAACGAACCGTCTCCTGGCTTTAGCTTCAAATGAATCTGAAAGATATGGGGCATTGATCTAGAAAGAAACTGAACATGTGTATTTTATAAAATGATTTAGATAATGAACCTCAAGCTTATACTCAAACAAGCTTTTAAGCTTCTGCAATAACAGAAATAAATCGTTAACCAAAACTGCAGTTTAGTGGCATTTTGGGGCTAATCTTAGAGCCTCTTTCTCGCCTCCCTTTACTCCTTTACATGGACGCATTTTCACCCCCTCAGGCTTAGAGTAAAGGGGCAGGCTCCATTGCTCATTAACCTACTGGTTGGATAAATCAAAGTGCAGGGCAGAGAGGAGAACCTCAGCCGCGGCCATTCAGATAAGAAGAGCACCCAGCTCATAGCCTACAGCTCAGTGATATATAGATCTGCAGAGGCTAATAGCAAAGTATTGACAGGGAAATGGTGTGCTTATCCTGCTCCTGCATGCCGGGGAGAGGTCCCCAAAGCAGATGGGATACACTTTAGGGAGAGGGGAAGCAGAGGAGGAGGGTGAGAGGATGGGGTAGAACTGTACTGGGACAAATTAGAGTCTTTATTGCTTTTTTCCCAGCTAATTTGTCTTGGAGTTTGAGTCTACAAATACACAACAATAGGTTTTTAGCTTATTCTGTGTGTAAATAGCTGTGTTATTAATATCTATACTAGTGCTTATGTTTGACTTGTTCTGACTTTTCAAACAGCCAGCAGTGAGCGTCAATCTCACATTAGTTTGAAAAGTGAAAATCTTTGATGGATTTCCATACGTTTTCATAAATACGTTGTTCACAATGAATGAATTGCTCATTGTTGTAGAGATATTTAAGAGTGAACGTTCATTAAAAACTATTGCGATAAATAAAATGAACTGCTCATTCTTGAGTGGACAATCTTCACTTTCCATGTCAATCCACAGAGGTTTATTCTTCATGCCGGCACACAAAGCTACACAAATACAAAAAATACAGGCTAGAGCCAGCAATACTTTTCTCTGACAAGAAGCAATAGATCAAGATGTAGGCCACCCTCCCATTGGTGGAGTCTTTAATGCTGGAGTCAGTAGGTTATCGCTGTGGGACCTGCACCTTGTTCTAAGTTCCAGCTTTATCACGCACAACCAATTCTGTCTCTGATGTGGCTGTGGACGCAGTAGATGTGCCCTAATGGCAACACTTCATCAACCTCAGAGAAGATGTACAGAGAAACTACAGCCTCTGATGTCAGATAAAGATGTTGATGCTGTTCGGTTACTGGACCACCAGGAACAATTTGGTTAAAGCCTGCAGCGCACCATCGGTGGAGTAGTTAGGAGCTTGCAACTGTCATCTGACATTCTTAGAGACTCATTCAACAATGCTTAGCCTGTCTGACGTGCACATGCAATAGTTACTGTACGAGCTCGGCTGTATGTGTCCTCGGATGAATCCTACAGCAGGGCTGTAGAGGAGGCGAGCCAATGATCCTGGAGACATCACAATACCGGTGCACGCCCACCAGAGACAGCCAAGCTGACCATTTCACAAAAGCATGCAGTCAAATACCTCAAGCCAACAGTCAATCAGAGTCTAATGAGATACATGAGAAGGTGAACGCCTGCCTGTTCATCAAAGATATACTTGGTGCTTTTCATATTTTGTTCTAGGGGTGTGAGGAAACAACAGTTACAGTTGCTTACACAGCCATGAAATCTGGCCCTCACTCTGAATCAGCACTTTTGTGGTGGTTATGTTCATTTGAGGATCCAAAACAATGCACTGAAAAACTTATGTTATTGGCAACTTTGGAATATAATGAGCATGCATCTGCATCAATGAGCATCAAGGGCAAAGACAATGCACCATCCTACTCTGCCAAATGCCTCTGTTCCTCTAAAGCAGAACGCATACGAGTAGCTTTACATCTGGACACCAAGCACTGTACCGGGGCCTGTCTGTGACCATGATTACCCACTTGACATCTTTATAGCAGCATGGCAGACATCCTCTTCGGCAGAGCTAGAGAGAGGAATGGAGGATGCCAAAGTGGCCCCCCAGTGCTGGTGAGGGACATCAGAGTTTTGTGTTGAAATAATTAGCCTGTTTAGTTGCCATCTGGGCTGTGGTTGCTGGCATGTGGCACGAGCCAGGTGCTTCATGGGTAATACCACAGAGAGACATTCAGCAGATGCTCGTGGGTAGAGCTGCCCACATTGGCACAGATCTGGAATCAGCTAAACCCTATACGAATCTGAAGTAAAAACACAAGAGGGAAGGAAGAAAGGACTGGTTTGAGGACGGTGTCTTGAAGCAATTACAATAATTAGTCAAGAGCAGTACACTGAGGTCTGCCTGAAGCAAAACCTTAAACTGAACTTTACGACTCTGTTAAGAACAACTCAGCAACTTGAAACTCAGCAAAAATCTATGAAAGTACATTCTGCTCAGAATTGAATCTGCGATAACCCCAATCCCTGTAACATAAAATACAAGCCAAACACACCAAATAATCAACACTCTTATCTTTAAAAAGCAGGTGCTATTTAATTACTGCCCTGCCCTGACGTAGCTCAAAATCGGAGGTTGTTTAATCATTTTTTAAAGCAGTTTAGTAGACCAGTAACTTGATAAGGCCCCTGGATTTACTCGATGAGGTAGAAAGTTCCTGACCAAGCAGCATGCATGTGGTTGTTGTTCCCAGAGGGCTGGGAAACCGTATCTGCCCTGAAGGAGCATCCTCTTTGGTAAGCACTTCTTATCCAGGCCATCACTGCAGGCCGATAGCGGCAGGGTAATATCCAGTAACTGCAGCTTTATGTGCGATCCAATACTTGGATCAATCCCTAGGACAGGAGGATTGCCATTAACCCCTGAGATCTCTCTCTCTCTCTCTCTTTCTTGTTTTCTCTGTCTTCTATCGAATCCCTTCTGCTTTTGATATTGCAGCAGAAATCACGAAATCCTTTTCCAGAAGAAAAAATTCCTGTATATTCCACTCATTAACAGGAGGGCAGAGCATCAGACCACTTTGAATTTCTCAAACTTTCAATAACGGTCATAAGTCCGAATTTGTGGCGTCTTGAATCTCACCATGAATTGTTTCATTACTTAGATTGCCTTCTTCATAATATCTTAAAAATAACATGAAGCTTGGCGAGGTGAACATAAAAAACTGTGTACGTTAGTGAGTATGTTCGTGTGCAGGTGTGTGTACGTCCTGCTTGTTTTGGGAGGTGAAACAAAGCATAGGTTTGTATTTCTGTATCTACAGCATGATTAAGAATGTGTGCGTGTGCACGCTGCCTTGTGTTGAAGCGTGTGCACATGTGGAAAAAGCTAGAAAGATTGTTCTAAAGGTAGATGGTGGGAATAGGGAGGAGCAAGTGGGTTTGAGACTTTGTTTGAAACTCCCAATACTTTAGGGAGCATTGCCCCATATATTGTCCCATGTGACTGAGCAGAAAAAAGATAGACTGAAGCTATATAGCTTTTGCAGAGCATTTCTTAGGCTCTCACAGAATATAGATGGATAAATAGTCACTGAAATTAGTTTAACGTGCACTGCTGCTCTCATATAAAAATGGTGTTACATGCAACACAATGGGCATTATAAATATTGCAAAGGTGACAGTTTCAGTATTCATCTAATATCTTAATATGGGAATATGGATCACTGCAGAGGAATGTTATTTAAAAATATATAGAATTGAAATGTATGCAATATATATTTATGATAAAATAAAAAACGTGTTCTCATTTCATCACACAATTGGTCAAACTAATCATAAAGAACGAAGACAGTCAAACTTGAGTTAAACTTATGAGATAAATCCACTCAATATCTGCCATAACGACAGAAATACAACATAAGAACATAAATAGTCAGTTAAATGATTTAACTAGAGAACAGTCTGTCATCACAAGGGGGAAATTAAATTGAATCTCATTATCTACAGTTTGTAGAACTTCAACTTAAACTGATCTTTTCTCCAATAAATACACATTTTACATAGAGATAACAATATGACTAAAAATAACATTTATATGTTGGCAATTTAAAGTCTAGAAAATCTTTCTGGCAGGTAACAGAGGAAAACATTTTTTTTTTTTTTTTAAAGACAATTGCAAATGGCAAATAGTTAACCACAGCCAAGTAGTTTCAGCCTAATCAGAAGTCTGAGAAGTTTAACTTACATCAAATGTTTCCTCTTCAGGACGCAGGTGTAGAACCGCAAAGTTGAGCACATCCTCTCTTTTCCACGCAAACGTCAGAGGCCACGCGGCAGCTCGCGGTGCACGGCTTCCTCACCGCGACAAGCAAGGGTGCTAGGGTGCTAGGGCGCAAGGGAGCCGTGCGGGCAAGCTGGCAGCCGGTGTGTCGGTGGGTTCGGTCAATCATCCCGGCAACAGAGACGAGAGGACGGGCACACAGGGAGAAGGGCTGAGCCGGAGTGGGCTCTGCTTGGAGGCTTTTTCGCTTCTCCTTCCCTGAATGAAAGCAATCCCTACGAGTGAATGGGTAATGAGAGACCGGCTCCTGAGATTTTAGCTTTTCTTAATCATGTTCATAATTAATTCAAGAACATTGATAATTTCATTACATTCTTTTTGTCTTATCAATAAATGATGTGCCTGCACTTTTGGTCTTGTGTATACGGGAGAGAGGGAGGAGGAGAGGGAGAGAGAGGGACAAGAGACGTAATACTGCACTAAAAGCACAGGAGATGGAAAATGATACAAACAGGAAGTGGTAATTATAATCTTTGACCAAGCCACTGGCAGCACAATATGAAGTCAAGTGGCTACAAATAATTAATAAGGCCTCCTGGTGCATGTGTGTGGTAAGGTTGAGGAGGAGGGGTGGGAGGGGGGGGGGTTGGGGGGACAAACGCCGTTGTTGATCATCGATAGTCACACCAGCCCTCTTTTAGTAGTTGTTTTTACACACTAAAAACTCATATGCATAACTGTGTTTTCACAGACATGTTGTTAAACACACTGCCGTTGTTATACATGTATACACTCACCTTTAATCCTCACCTTTAAACAGAGGGTGTGGAGGATGCCTGGCTTGTAATGCCCTTCAGATCCAATAAGGGCTCAGGTTGCAGGGACATTAGTGCACTGAAGCAGTTTCTAAAAGACCACTCTCCTCCGCCCCTCCCTTCTCTTCACGTGCCCTCTGTCAGGTGAAGAAAAGAAAAAGACGAGGACTATGTCTTGTGGCATACATAGTTTCCAGTCATTTAGCAGCGGGAATAACGAGATAATATGCATTTATAATAGTTCATCTTCATAATATTCCATAACCCTTCACCTCTGTGCATGCGCTCCTAGACTCTGTGCTTCATCACTGGAACTTTCTGTTCACAATTTAGCTGAATATAGAATGACAACGAGGACGCGGGGAGGAACAAAAAGGGTGTAATGGACATCTGTGTTTCCTAAAAATACTGCGAGGATGATGGAGTCTAAGGAAGGCTCTGAATCACAGCTTTCTATTTTGCCCCAAAATAAGACAAGTAGACAGAGGGCTTTGAGCAGCCTAATCTGACAGTGAGTGAGTGACCGCCCTGTCAAAGGCCTAATCTGATACCAGAATAGTGGAGCAAGCTGTTTATACGTCAGACTTTCTTGATATATAATCATTAATCTATTGCAAAACAGGTCTTTAAAGCAGCATTGAGACATATGTTGTGGGAGTTTTTATCAATTACCATAAAGACTTCATAGATATATATCCTGGATTTAATTTGTGTCTAAAAAATAATTGGTTGGAAAAGTTTTGCATGAAATCAGGGTATTTTGACCATATGAGTAGTGTGGCTGCACTATTGAAAGGCTATTTGATTTTGGCCACTTTATAATGGATTTCCAGCTTGTGACACACTATAATATAGATTGGTAAAGCTATACGAGGCATTAGAGATTCAAGTACTTTATGTCCTATTTATTCCTTATGTGCCACAGGCCCCATGTCTTGAGATATGACCAGCTCAACACAAGAAACCTTTAATAAAATAAAAAAAGTAAAGAGGGGAAAATAGAGATTTACAGCTGGCCATTTTGACAGTAGACTTGATATAAGGTGTTCATAACAAGTTTTGCATTTTATTCCTGGTCCCCTCACACACATTTTAATCATATTTTATGTGATCTATGTATGCAGCACTCATCCTCTCTCTGTCACCCGAGCTCTCCAATGTGTCCCTCTTAAACAGATTGCTACAATACTTGTAATGATGGTCCTTCACAGCTGTGCTGCAGGAGAGGGGACGGTAGGAGCAGGCTATAGTATTACCATAATACCCGCTCCCTCCCTCCACCGTCCCAAGGGCCCATGTGGGGCTGCATGGGGATGTGGGGTAACTCTGCTGTGGAGGAGACTCAACTGGCTGCCGGTCCTGCAGGCTGTGTGTGTGTGTGTGTGTGTGTGTGTGTGTGTGTGTGTGTGTGTGTGTGTGTGTCAGGGCTGAACCTGCCTGTGGGCAATGTAATAAAAGCGCCACACACTGCTGGTAGTGATGGTGGCACTGCTGCTGCTGTAGCTGCAGAGGAGGGGATAAATATAAACCAGGCCCGCCTCAAGGAGACGGCCCTCCAGTCACAGCCTTGACTTACATCCCAATAATTAGGCCCCTTTCTAATAAAACAAGGATTTGTAGCCATGCATCTATTTTACTTCTGTTTGCTACTGCAGTGAGAGGGATGCATGCTCTGTTGCAGTCTCTGGATGAAGCTGCAGGCTTTGAGAGGATTTCATTTCAGCAGTGGAGGAAAGTGATCAGAAACATCAGCTTTTTTTTTATCAGCATCTTATCAAAACCACATTTACATATTTTATTATTTACTTTCATATATTACATAATCGCTTCATTAACATTTATGATCACATCTAAATTATTCATGGACACTTTTCAGTTCATGCACTCGTTTGAAGCATAAACTGCCCATTCTTTCATTCCCACACAAACACACTTGAATACACACAATGTATTGTCTCTGATAGGCTAATCAATGGATGAGGGCTGCAGGTTGCGGTTGCATGTTATCTTAAACCTCCAAATGTGCACTGACTAATCTTTTTACTCACTCTTCCCCAATATTACCTTTTTCTTTGTGTTCTGTTCTCTTTTGTCACATTTCAAATATTCTATTGAATATTAATTATCTATTAATTATCATGGACAATATCAGTTTATGTCTAAATATTTTACACAGCATGTTTCAAAAATCCCTTTCTCAAAATTAACTGATTCAGCTTTTTTTGAGCAATACACTGCAATTATAATAGTACTCACTTGTGACTTGTTAGGCAAGATACTAAAAAATGTTTCACGATTTTGTGTCATGTTTAAATAAATTGTACGTTTTTGACACCGTTTTCTTCTTATCATTCCCTTAAACGCAATGCTTCAAACGGATTTCCCCCCCATTCCATCCTACCTCTGGCTACCTGACTGTCATCTCATTCCTATAAATCACACTGATGTGTGTTTGAGAATTTCTAAAAAGCACACTGGGGAAGACAGAGAAGTAGAGATAGAGAGATGATGATAGAGAGAGTGGGCGAGAGAGCGGGGGAGTGAGTGGGTGAAGGAGGGAGAGAGAGAGGAGTTGGGTGGGGTGGCAGTCTAGGCAGGGGGTATCAGGCTAATTAAAGCAAGCATTTGTCAGAGATTAAGCCTTAAACAGAAAAGGTCATCTGAGCACCAGAGCGCACTGTTCCGCTGCTGTGCTCTTAGGGCAGTCTAAACCTTTCCAAGCTAAATGGTAAAGATGCTATTTGACAGAGGTGGGGGAGGGGAACCAGAGCCCGACCGGTGGTAGGCTGACACTCGGGTCATTGGTTCTTCACTGCCCATTACACATGCTGGTCAAATCTGGCAATCGGTGTCATTTAGGGATGAAAAATAAGTGCTCAGACAAGATCAATAGATGCAGCCGTCTGTACCAGCTGTGATTAATTGACTGTCAGCAATTAATGACCGGCCTGTTGCAAAGCAATGCAATCTTAGAGGGACAACGGAACATATCGGAAATTTTTTTCTGTTTAATTTCATTCTGTTATTGGTAATTCTAGAGCGAATTACCCAGTAACAAATGCATGAATCACTTCAATGTACAATTTGTAGGTTTACTATGGCACACTAGAAAAGGCATCTTGCGTGTCGGGTGCTCTTTGAAGTTATTTGTGATGTTGCGGTGAATATGAGCTTGAGTGAGTGCTCGTGCTGCAAACACATTCACGCAGGGTTATTTTTTTAGTTCAATCAGAATGGTTACTAAAAATATTTGATTATTTTCTTGTTTGTATTGTTGTTTTAGAGGTCTGTATAATACATTCTCGTTATACAGTCATAGTAAAAAGTAACATCAAATAATGTGCAAATTGCGACTTCACTTTAATTTGGAATCATGTATATTGACTTATGATAACGTTCTCATGAAACAAATGGTGCTTTGAAAAATGAGTGAGAACACGTGGTGGCCTGCGATGCATTTAATACTCCTTTGAAAACAACCAAACAAGTACCGGGGATGTTTTTAAACTGGGATCAGTGAACAAGCCGTTTTGCAACCAGTCAATTCTAATCACATTAGATCCTGAGAAGCTGTCCCGGTTTGAGATACAATAAAGCACAGGACATGTTAGTTTAAATATGAGTAATGGCTCTGGAGGGCTAAACTGTGGTGGAGATGTAATTTGAAATATTTGTAGTGGAAATTATGTTAATACTACATCGCTCTGTATCATTATTTATCGTGGAAATTAGATTGTTTACCTGAGATGAAGGCTTGCTAAATATTACATTGCAATCTTCATTACAGGCTTGCTTTAAATGAATGAATGAGCTCGTTATGAATTGTCATTTTGCAGTAATGTCAATATTCTGGAGAAGACGTTTTGCCATTTGATACTGTAATACAATTTACAATATGGTCCTTAGGTTGGGCTGTGAGTCATCTCACAAGAAAAAACTGTAAACAAACAATACATATGAGAAACCAAAGCAAGAAACTACTTGCCAATTGTTATTTGGAGCACTTTGACCTATAGCAAACTAGTTTTTTAAAAAGTGAGACATGTGAGACCATGTCTGCTTTAATGTTTCCCAGAAATTCCCTGGAAATAATACAAAGGATGTTTCTTGAAGAAGAGCTATATTAGTTTACAAGCTCATTTGAACCAAAATAGAACGTACAGTGCATCCGGAAAGTATTCACAGCGCTTCACTTTTTCCACATTTTGTTATGTTACAGCCTTATTCCAAAATGGATTAAATTCATTATTTTCCTCAACATTCTACACACAAAAACCCATAATGACAAAGTGAAAACTGTTTTTTGCAAATTTGTGCAAATCTGTTAAAAATAAAGAACGAAAACATAACATGTACATAAGTATTCACAGCCTTTGCCATGACACTCAACATTTAGCTCAGGTGCATCCTGTTTCCACTGATCATCCTTGAGATGTTTGATTGGAGTCCACCTGTGCTAAATTCAGTTGATTGGACATGATTGAGAAAGGCACACACCTGTCTATATAAGGTATCACAGTTGACAGTGCATATCAGAGCATAAACCAAGCCATGAAGTTCAAGGAATTATCTATAGACCTCCGAGACAGAATTGTATCGAGGCACAGATCTGGCGAAGGGTACAGAAAGATTTCTGCAGCATTGAAAGTGCAAATGAGCACAGTGGCCTCCATCATCTGTAAATGGAAGAAGTTTGGAACCACCAGGACTCTTCCTAGAGTTGGCCGCCCAGCCAGACTGAGCGATCGGGGGAGAAGGGCCTTAGTCAGGGAGGTGACCAGGAACCCGATGGTCACTCTGACAGAGCTCCAGCATTGTTCTATGAAGAGAGGAGAATCTTCCAGAAGGATAACCATCTCTGCAGCACTCCACAAATCAGGCCTGTTTGGTAGAGTGGCCAGATGGAAGCCACTCCTCAGTAAAAAGCACATGACAGCCCGCCTAGAGTTTGCAAAAAAGCACCTGAAGGACTCAGACCATGAGAAACAAAATTCTCTGGTCTGATGAAACAAAGATTGAACTCTTTGGCCTGAATGCCAAGCGTGATGTCTGGAGGAAACCAGGCACTGCTCATCACCTGGCCAATACCATCCCTACAGTGAAACATGGTGGTGGCAGCATCATGCTGTGGGGATGTTTTTCAGCGGGAGGAACTGGGAGACGAGTCAGGATTGAGGGAAAGATGAATGCAGCAATGTACAGAGACATCCTGGATGAAAACATGCTCCAAAGCGCTCTGGACCTCAGACTGGGGCGACGGTTCATCTTCCAACAGGACAACGACCCGAAGCACACAGCCAAGATAACAAAGGAGTGGCTTCGGGACAACTCTGTGAATGTCCGAGTGGCCCAGCCAGAGCCCTGACTTGAACCCGATTGAACATCTCTGGAGAGATCTGAAAATGGCTGTGCACCGACGCTCCCCATCCAACCTGATGGAACTTGAGAGGTTCTGCAAAGAAGAATGGGAGAAACTGCCCAGAAATAGGTGTGCCACGCTTGTGGAATCATACCCAAGAAGACTTGAGGCTGTAATTGCTGCCAAAGGTGCTTTCAACAAAGTATTGAGCAAAGGCTGTGAATACTTATGTACATGTTATGTTTTCGTTCTTTATTTTTAATAAATGTGCACAAATTTGCAAAAAACAGTTTTCACTGTCATTATGGGTTTTTGTGTGTAGAATGTTGAGGAAAATAATGAATTTAATCCATTTAGGAATAAGGCTGTAACATAACAAAATGTGGAAAAAATTAAGCGCTGTGAATACTTTCCGGATGCACTCTATCTGCATGCTGCTGTATATCTGCAAATATTTTTAACACATTAAACCTTCAGGAACTCTTTAATGAATATCTTTCCTAGCCCAGTTTAATTTTAACAGTTATTTCCCAGGATTATCTGTGGCATGCAAATCAGAGCCCAATTTCACAAACCCTGCTTGCTTCACAGATATTTATTGGGAATAAAGCTTTCTTGTCATCAAACCCGTGCATGAGTTAACTTTAGCTCTGGATGCATGGAATATGATTTACAACTTTCAGTTCACCCCTTTATAATAACAAATACATTGGGTTAAAATGTTGATTGTGCATCTTTGATGTGCTTGAGAATATCTGGCTTAATTTAGCTTTGCTTTATGTGGCCCAGAGTAGATTCTGATATTTGCTATTTTAAAAGTGTCGGAGAATTCAAATTAAACATCAGTTGTGGAAGAAAAATCCAAACTTCAAACGTTTATATAATCCCTAAAACTGAAAAGATTACTTCATGTCAGCTCCTGCATAAAAAAAACATTGCAACAGGAAATACAAAAGGGACCCATTTAACATGTTGTCTGGTGTTAAGCTCCTGGAGACTGACCTTCAGTCAGTTGTGCTGGAACAACTCCAATTCAGCCAGCCCCAAACCCCAGCGCTTGGAGACTGATCCCAGGGGACTGCCCCCCAACCAGCTGGGCCTCCTTTTACTGGGAATGCTGACGTTAGTTGCTGCAGCTAGCCGCTGACCACAGGTCTGTTTCCCAGAGCTGCTGCCTGCTTTCCTCCTGGCGAGCTAGTTTTACGGTGATGTGGAGAATGAGACAAAATATGAGTTGTTTTCTTGTTTCTGGCACTTCGGATTTAATTAAATAAACCAACTATCAAAATAGACACAATTGTGTAACTCAAAGATGACAGACAAGCCCCCAAGGGCCATTATCTTGGACTTATGGCAGAATGGACACTACAGTGAAGGGCCGGGGCCAGTTGTTTTTTACGTTCCTTTCATGAAATATCTCTGGAAAAAAACAAACTGTATTCTACCTATTCTTCACATTTTGTCTTTTTTCATATTTAGTTCTGTCCAGATCTTAAACATAGCATCATTAAGTGAGTTTTTAATGTCTCATCGTTTTCTTCACAGTAGCTTTACTTATCAACTGCACAGCACATAACATACAAATAACTAGGCCTAATTGATTTCCCTTCATATCATATCATGCGTCCACTTATCAATATTTTTTATATAAGCTTCAAATGACTTTAACTTAACTTTAGATTTAAAAAAAATAATTTGTTAATTGTTTTGGTTACACGGAGACAGACAATTTACATTATTTTACAGGCTAAAAATAAATATATTGTTCTAGTAGTAGGTGGAGACCAAAATAGAACTAAAAAGAAGAGTGAACAGTGGACTTACATCAGGTGGCCACACAAATGACTCTAAATGAATGCTAATGTTGCTGCATGTCAATGTTTAAACATGCGATATTTTGCTAAAAGCTGGTAATTCTATATTCACATGGTAATAATTCAGGATGAAGGTCAGTGGTCGTATTAGTTTATTCTCCGTAAAAGTGCAACCTTTGTTTCACAGGTGGCAGAGGCCTACTGTTAATTACGGGTTTAAATTGTGGGCGAAGTAAACCGTCACAGCCTTTTAGGCCGTTTGGGCTTGCCGTAGTTTTGAGACTGCGCGCGTTGCAGCAGGGGCTGGTGGGAAATTAGTATTTTCACGGTGGGTTTAAGTTTGTTGTGTGCGCGCGCGCTGTGTATTTCCTCAACAAGCATGGCTCTCAACTTCCAGACGTCCACCCTTTCTCTGACTTTGCCGATTTCGTGCCAGATATGTCTCGGAAAGGTAACTCTTGTTCCCTCTTTTGTTTGTTTAAACAGTGAAACACATGTTATGCCTATGCACGGCGCGGACCGCTGCCTTAGTAACCCGACTGCTATTAGGTGCCCCGGTTTAACGTCAATAGGAGAGTATGCAGCTGCTGTTAGCTAGGTTAGCTAAAGTACCGTAACCC
Source organism: Pseudoliparis swirei (assembly GCF_029220125.1). NCBI lineage: Eukaryota > Metazoa > Chordata > Actinopteri > Perciformes > Liparidae > Pseudoliparis > Pseudoliparis swirei. Next base: position 17,881,955 of record NC_079391.1, on the reverse strand, counting down.
ATTGGCTCCTGGCGGCAATGCGCCTCGTCGCCCCGGTTGAGTCACCATCTGTTGCTTGTTTCTCGCAGGTCAAGCAGCCGGTCATTTGTGCGAACCACCACGTGTTCTGTTCATCCTGCATGGAAATGTGGTTGAAAAAAACGAGCCAGTGTCCCACCTGCAGAGTCCCCATCACAGCGGAGAACCCCTGCAGGGAAATCATCGGTAAGGAACTCTGCGAGACACACGGCAGGAGAGCAGCCCGATACCAATGTTAAAATGGGGTGTGTTGGTGAAGTTGCGGATTCTGTCATTTTAGTTTAATACACTTGAGATTCATTCATATTATGCCAGTAAAACTGCCGTTCTTGTTATGCTAAAGCAGTGGCTCGCACACTTTTTCTGTCGCGCCCCACTTCGGAGGAACTAAAATATCACTTTGAGTTAAACCAGATTACTCCATCAGACAAAAACAATGTAAATAAAGTTGTGCAAAAAAAGAACAAATATTTGGCAAATAGCTTTTTGTGGCTGCAATTAACATGTCTTGCACTGGATATCTACTCATGATAATAACAATAAGTGCAACCTGTGAAAAACTAAACAAAAAGTTCAAATATTTGTCAACACAGAGTTTTACACTAAATATCTTTTCAGAACAATAATGTGCAAAACAAAATGAGTGCAGATATGCGTGAGCCATCAAGTTGTATCAGTCAATGGAACCTGATCTGGTCTGAGGCGGAGGACGCTGATGCTCTCTGCCTTGAATATTTGATTCATTCAGCTTTCCAAATGTGTCACTGAGAGGTCAATTTCATCAGCAAACTTAATAATTATAATTGAATTAATAAATTTGACAACAAAAAGTATATACATGTATTGCATTACAAAGATAAAATAAATGATAAACTGATTCACCTACTCTTTGCAGAATATTGTGCATGGATAATATCTGTACAATTGTATTGCACGATCCAGTATGACATGTCATCATATGACGGATGTTTAATGTCTCTGAGCTCAAAGACTCGCGACAACACGTTTCCTCGTGAGAGCCACTGAGCTTAATGTGAACAACTGAAGGATCCGGTCTCCTCAGAGTGAACACAGTGGTGCTTTCAGGGACCTTCTTTTTATGAAATTGACCATGCTGATAGCATCTGTCAAAACCTTGTGTGGTTCACACCACATCTAGCGCTTCTCTGTATGACAGTGTGTCCAATGCACATTTGGAGAGACACTCTTGACCAGTGCCTGCAAGCCCTTCCTTTTCCCTGCCATGGTCTGCGCACCATCTGTGACGTTGTGATCGCGCAACGTAAATATCTACACTTTTGTAATATGTGAAGTTCTCCGCACTCAAAGTGGCCTTTCATAGTTCCGTTTTTGGGCAGTAGCTCTATCAACGCCTTGTTTCACTTTAATCAAAGCTGAGTGATGTAACTTTATGATGTATTTTGTTAAGTCTGAACTGTTGCTGTGCTCATGTGATTCTGTTATAGGAGGCACAAATGAGAGTGATCACCATGATAGTCCTTCCACGACGAAATGCCTGAGAAAAACCAGAGGAGAACTGCTTTTGCGAGAGTATGAGGTATGTGTTCACCTTGTTTTCAGAACAATAACCAGCCGGTTGATGCTCTTGAGCAGATCTATCACAAGGTTTATCAACACAAAAACGTGGCTTACGCACTTGGTGGGACTTTTGATCCAGATTTGCCAATCTATTTATGTCTCAACAGAATGTCAGGTTTTCTGAAAACTTTAAATTAATGTTTTAGGTTAGTGTCCAGCTTTCGCGTTGCCAAAAATAGACCAAGACGTGTTTATTTTATTTAGAAGTTTCACACCGTTTCTCTCTGACAGGAGGAAATTGAAGGGTTCATCAGAGAAAATGAGGAGCTGAAAACAACAAATCAAAGTCTGGAGTCCCAGCTGAAGACCGCTCTGGATCCCTGCAGCGTGAATGCAGTGCAAACGGAAGACAAGAACATTGACCCCTGTGTTGTGGAAGAATGGATGAACAAGCTGCGGGCTGCCACCAATGTTTGTGACCAAGTAAAGCAGGACACGGATAGGCTAAAGGAGGTAAGTTACCTGTGCTAATCAATACATTGTATTGACATTACCTCTATTGTATTTGATCCTCAAAGGAAATTACAATATACAAATTTAGTCAGGAACTTGTGAAATAATATTTAACCTTTGTTCAAAAGTCATAAATATACTTATTTAGGCTTGCAGTATATGACCAATTATCATAAAAATGGCAATATTACGACTATTGGTCAGTCTACAGATTCAAAATGTTTTCTTAAGTTTTTTGAACAAAAAACAAACCGATCAGACAATCATGTTCAATTTTATTCTCATTTCTTTGTGGTTATTTATTGTTATTACAACTATTAACAATTATAATGTATTTCTTTGTTTTTTTTTATAATTCAAAATTATATACATGTTTTTGTGTACCTACCTAGTACAGGCAATACAGATAGGACACACACAACAAAAAGATATCAGGAATTATTAATGGAAATTATGTTGGCATTTTTTGCCCCTTTCCTAGTGATATCAAGGGCAAAATTATCTTTGTTAGGGGCCGTTTCGCCCTTTGCCCTCGTGTATTTCCGCCGCTGATACTAATGCATAACATGTTAGACATACCTGTTCATGTTGTTTGAGGGAATAAGACCCTTTTCCCAACTTACTTAGTTAACATCCTTGCACTGGTAAAGCTTGATGCGCTTATTGACTTGGAGGATACAAGGACAGTTTGTGTAATTATGCAACACGGGGTTGCACAACCAAATGCAGTTGTAGCCCATTTCTTACACTTGAAAAACATCACAATCTAAACAGTATTGCATTCTAGTGTATTTTTTTGTGTCTGAAGGAATGTAACCCAAACAATTCTCTGCAATATGGCCGATGTATTAAACATAAAGAAATCTACATCAGAGAAACACTGTTCCTCAACTTTGATTGTTTGCGCACAAAGCATCATTGAGGTAAACAGATTTAGTCTCCTCTCGTCCCAATGAAGTCCTACGGTCCGACCGTCAAGGGCAGCTTGATCTGGGATGCAACACCGGAGCCACGGGCCTATGTGGACACAACGGACCCCGACCTCCCGTTGCCGGGTTCGCCAACCGGGTGGTGGAAGAACAGCCTAAAGTCCTCACTGGGTTAGCTTAGCTTCCACCGCGTCTCCCCATCTTTCCACTTTCAGCCGCAGTTTGTTCGGCAGGGATTGCTGGGTGGTCAGCCATGGTTGAGTGTATTCTGTCTTGTGTCATGTGCTCCAGTCATACACACAAAAAAACAACAAATTAAGATTAAAATGCAGTGAAATTCATGTGATGCTTCTGTCATTAACATAAATACTATGCGTGATACATTTGTTGCTATGTCTTGTGCGAGTTATTTGTAACATTCTGCTAATATTTTTCTTTACCATCCTCAGGCAAATAAGGCATTACGATCTCAGAATGTCCACCTTGTACAGGAGAATATGAGATTAAAAGCAGAGGTGACAAGCAGGTCTCCTCAGAAGTAAGTATCTTTACATTCTTAAGACATGTTTTTATTTCAATATAATGTTATACACTCATTCAGTTGGAAAGAAACGCATACTTCTGAGACATCATCACGGGTAACTGCAGACAAAATGTACTTTTACAGATAGCTTCCCTGTCTTTGGCTTTGGGAGCATTATGCACTATTACACGTGTAAACATATCGGAAACGGTTGCTTGAGATATTAGAGCAGTGAGAGAGACAGTTGTCGGCGCTGGCCAATGCTACACTGTGATTGGCCAGTCTGTTTGAGGGGGTTGGACTTGCTAAAGGGTCTATTCAGTGTTTTGAGTTGGAGGCAGTGACTTGCTGCTAAAATGAGTAATTCCTGTCCGACTCCATGTGCCCTTTGTCAAATCCAAAATGGTCACAAGCTCTTTTCTAAATTGATATTCCAAAAAACATATTTATATTTGGATTCTACTTTCTTTTTCCTAATTTGCTATCTTGCACATATGCTCGGTCAAGAGCATGACGAATAAAAAAAGAAATGAAAAAGTGAAGCTATATATTAATTGAGCTTTTCTGTCATGATGAGCCAAGAACAACTTCAAGACACTATGATCTGTCCCCAGGTTTGGCCGTTGCACAGTGGCAGCGCTGGAAGCTAAAGTCCAGCAGCACGAGCGTGATGTGGACCACTTGACGAGGGCTCTGGAGCGCAGCGACCAGTACATTGAAGACCTGGAGTCTCGCATCAGAAAGTCTGAGAAGAGGGGCTTTGAAGGGCAGGAAGCATGCAAGGACGGCAAGGCTGAGTCTGAAGCACTCACACAACAACACAGAATCAACATGATGATGAGAAGCCTGAGTGACAATGAGAGGGAGTCAATCCTCAGCAATCCACTGGTGGAAAGTCGAAATTCCAGTTTGCTGCTCATGTCGTCTGCGGATCCCAAAGAGGCCAATAAGAATCTAACCGGAGAACAGAAAGACGGGGACTTTGAAAGCACCCTGTCCGACCCTTTGCCCACCACGCCGTCCTCTGCCTTCCGATCGCTCACTCTGAGAAGCCCTGGCATCCGTGAAAAGAAAGTTGCATTTAAACCAGCTTCTTATCTGAGGAAGCTTGATTTTGAAGAATGTCCTAGCCCTAACGAGAGCAGCAGCAGCAGCAGCTGCAGCAGCACCACCGCGGAGAACCAAATCAGCAGTCTCGACAAGTTCCCCAAAGGCTCGCCTGCAAATACTGACGAGGAACCCTCAAAGTCTGTCTTCTGGGTTGATTGGCAGAGTTCTAAATCTAATGACGAGTCCTGTCCGGATCCAAATGAAGATGGCTCGGATAAAGAAGCTGAAGCCGCAGCCCTTGAAGGCGATGAGTCCGGTGGTTTCCACATGTCCAGCGAGGCATCAATGGATGCGGCTTACCGGGACAAAATCTCCGAGTTGGACTCCATGATGTTGGATGGAGAGAGTTCCAGTAGCCGGGGATCCCAGCGCTCCCTGGCTTCCTCCCCGCGTGCAGACTTGGACAGCACTCTGGTCCCAGAAAAACAAACATGCCACGATGTCTCGACGAGTCGCGCCGGTGAAGCCGCGGTACATTGTGACCAGAAGAAACACTCGCCATCTAACAACATGCCCGTGAGTTCTAAAGAGGCTCCGAAAGGCTCACCAGAGGACAGTCTGCCGGTGTCGGGTAGTGAGAGTGGAAGCCGTGTCCCTGACTGCGGCCCCCCTCAGACGGACGAACTGTCCTTTGATTTGCTGTTTGATTCACTGGAAGAGAATAAGGCCGGTCCCTCCGGCTCTCTCAGTCCAGCAAGCCAGGACCACGATCATGTTAATTCCTCCCCTCCCGCCTCGTCCCCCAGCTGCACTGGTAAACCTGTGAACACACCAAGAGACAGACACGCACTGAACATCAGCCAGCCGGCAAAGAGGAAGTCTCACAGTTCCTTCAACACGAACAGTCCCACGAAACTCTCAAAGCTCATGTGAAGGTTTTAGAATAAGAACCTGCCCTCCACTGTCGTGTGTGTGTTTTGGGTCGGGCTTCACAAACCAAACGCGGGCCCGAGAAATTAACTCCACGTTTCTCCAGAATAAATTTGTGAGCGTGTTGGTCCTGTGTAAATTAATGTAATTTTGTCTATTATATTGCATAAACAAGACAAAATCTGATGGTTTTTGCGTGTTGTCCACTTCCAGGTCTCAGTGGCATTTACATGATTTTGAGGCTTTTCTGAATTTCTGTAAACTGAAAAACACATCTGTGCTGTTCCTTGTTACGCTGTATTGTGCACTTGTATGTGTTCATCCATCAAAGTTATTCTGTGTAAATGGTCCACCTGATAAGCTCTAAGATGGCATGCGACGCTGAAGACCGACGAACAGGACTGTCATGGAAAAACTAGTATTTCGAAATAAATATTGCAGTTTGTTAGGAAATAAAGTAGTAATGCAAGGAGAAACAATGTATGCCACTTATTTTTCTTTTTTCTGTATTATATGTGGTTTATATTAAATTCTTTTTGTATAGCCCATTATCACAAATTACAAATTAGCCTCGGAGTGTTTTACCATCTGTACACATATGACGTCCCAGGAGCTCACATCGGATCAGGAAAAACTCCCAAAAAATAGGAAAAAACCTTTCATATTTATGTTTGCAGTTCATGTGATTGAGCTCACGAATAACTTTCTGGACATTCAATGGGTTTCATAGGTTGGTCTGGTATCTGGTGGTCAATTCACCCATATTGTGATTTCTAATTGATTTCGGGATCAACATTTAGTACGTTGTCATTTTTAGTTTTTCCTCGCTCCTTTGGTGATGATTTGCATCACATTCAAATCACATTTATTATTTTCCTGCTCTTAAAAGGCTAAAACGCGTCGCCTGTAAACGCGGATGAGAGCATGTTGTAGCCTGTAACGACACGCATTAGAGACCACACACGCAAAGTAATTCCATTATAGTGCTAAGCGCCTTATTTATCATGCACATTTAACGATATCATGTATATTTCACATACCTCTAATCGCTGCATGCAATTTTAATTGGCTAGCCACTGTGGTTCGAATAAATTCAGTGTTAATTCATTGGGATTAATTAATTCCGGTAAAGACTGTGTACAAGGTTACGCCGGTGTATTAAATCAATTTGTTTAGTGCTCATCTGGCGATGACGCGCTTTAATGATGAGACGGCGGTCTCATTACTTCCAAGGGTTAAGATGTGAGAGACAGACGGGACAACGTCTGTGACTACACGTGAACACGTGCTATTGTTGTGAACAACTCAGTCTATGAAGTAGATGTATGTTAGACTCAATGTAAGATTAAAAGATCATCACAGATTATGTTAATGAAATAGTGCTTCAAAAACTCTTAATTCTATATTATAACAACTTGCTGAAATCAGATGGATAAACACCACTCTAAAAATAAAAGTGTTGATTCCGTTGTTTTAGGTAAAGAACAGGCTAAAGGCGTTTGGACCGGCGCAGGACTGCGGCTGGATGGAGTGAACCCTTACACACGCGTCTATTCTCCAGATGTGTACAGCTTGGCATGTGAGCAGTTTTTATCCGTCAGCCCATGCTCACTGGGTTCTGGCAGCGTTTAAGTCTCGCGAGAGCTGCCGAGCACGGGTTTTGACGAGATCTGAGGCGCTCAGGTGTAAGAGCCTCTCATCCCCAGCAGTGGGAAACAGTAGACAGATAAGTGCGTCTGAGAGACTGCAGGCATCTCTGTGATCTCCGGGCTCAAGGCTGCACTCCACGGCGAACTACACCGCATCATTACTGGATAGGCAAAGGGACCGCTGTGTATCTATGACTATTTTCCTGCTCTCGTAGCAGTTCCCCCCCCCCCCCTTCTTCCCGTGCACTTTAATTGGAGAAGCTCGCCAAGATGATGTCCATGAACAGCAAACAGCCGCACTACGCCATGCATCCCTCTTTACCCGAGCACAAGTACACCACTTTGCATTCCAGCTCGGAAGCTATAAGGAGAGCCTGTCTACAAACTCCACAGGTAAATTCCACCCGCAAAACTTCGACTTTGTCCTTTTTGTTGCATGTAGCGCTGAACGCGTAAAGGATGCTCCAAGGCACATTGAGCCAAGACGCGCACTTTAAGTTTTTTATTTGTTATTTATTTGTATGTATTCCGCGACAAGTACTCGGAAGAGTCTTATCTTTAAAAAGCATGTTCTCGAGAAGCCTGTCGTTACTGATTTTATAATATTTTGAATGACTTCTGGCTCCGTAAGTAACACTCCGGTTGTGTGTCGTCAAAATTGCAGGTACATGTATTCATGTTATTTTCTCTTCTCTGAGGTCTCCCCTCTTTCTCCGTGTCTTGCCCATCTCGCAAGTCGCAACCCTTCATTCCCCGTCCTCATCACCCATTTGGTTGCCTCCCCTTGCAGCTCCAAAACAACATATTTGCGAGCCTGGATGAGACGCTGCTGGCTCGCGCGGAGGCTCTGGCGGCCGTGGACATTGCGGTGTCCCAGGGCAAGACTCACCCGTTCAAGCCCGACGCCACCTACCACACGATGAGCACGGTGCCATGCGCGTCGAACTCCACTGTTCCACTGGCCCACCACCACCACCACCATCACCACCACCACCACCAAAACCAGGAGCACCAGGACATCATGGACCACATCACCTCGCCGTCCCTCGCCCTGATGTCCGGGGCGCACGACGGGTCCGGCGGAGGAGGCGGCGGTGGCGGCGGAGGGCTCATCTCCGCCTCCTCCGCCCATCCGCACTCACACATGCACGGCTTGAGTCACCTCTCCCACCAGGCTATGAGCATGAACTCGCCTCTCACCCATCACGGGCTCTTACCGGGCCATCACGGAGGGGGTCAATGCGGCCCAGGACTCACTAACGCCGGACTCCCCTGCATCAATGACTCGGACACAGACCCAAGGGAGCTGGAGGCTTTCGCGGAGCGCTTCAAGCAGCGGAGGATCAAGCTGGGGGTGACCCAGGCGGACGTGGGCGGCGCTCTGGCTAATCTCAAAATCCCCGGCGTGGGATCACTGAGCCAAAGTACAATTTGTCGATTCGAGTCGTTAACTCTCTCCCACAACAACATGATTGCGCTCAAACCTATCCTCCAGACCTGGCTGGAGGAGGCCGAGGGGGCCCAGAGGGAGAAAATGAACAAACCAGACATTTTTAATGGAGGGGAAAAGAAACGTAAGAGGACCTCGATAGCGGCCCCGGAAAAGCGGTCTTTGGAGGCTTACTTCGCGGTACAGCCTCGGCCGTCGTCCGAGAAAATAGCGGCTATCGCTGAGAAGTTGGACCTGAAAAAAAACGTGGTGCGAGTGTGGTTTTGCAACCAAAGACAGAAGCAGAAGCGGTTGAAATTTTCCGCAGCTCACTGATGGGCAAAGAAAATTAAAAGGAAAACAAACACAAAAAAGTACAAAAAAAGTTGTGTTTACTGAATAAGGGGACCAAGGGACACTCAGACACCATTTTCAGTCTTTTGTCTCCAGCGATTTTACACGTTGGTGCACAGTGGGCTTTAGATACCTGCATTGCGAGGCTTCATATATCTTGTTTATTTTCACGTTATCGGTGAATGTGAAGTATGCAAATAACAGATTACACAAGTTTCGCTCCGTTGTCACGAGGGGAAAGTTTAGCGACGTCGACATTGCCTTTTAACACCCGTGGAAAGAGGTAATTTGCTATAGCGATTTATTTTATCCTAATAGGCCTATTATTTGAAGTATAGCCATTTACGAATTACCTCATTGATTGTTGAACTGTGTTTTTGTTGGGTTTGATTTTTTTTCGTTGTTGTTATAGAATAATTCATGAATCTCTTAATTTATTTATGTGTTCATTTATTCTTATTCGGAGGCTGCTATGAACTCAAATTTAGTTGCAAACTTTTATTGTAAACGAAAAAAATAATAATGATGTTTAGGCCTGCATGAAAACCTATAATTCACAGGCAGTCAGTTGGCCTCGATAGGCTGCAACATCTAGAGATATATTTATTTGGAATTTGCACAAAATGACCCTTTAGGTTTATGGATCGGTTGTGTCGAAAAGGTCTTGTACATACAGACACGTTGCCACTTATCAGTTTTGGAAATTAATTATAGGGTCTCTCGACACCATTGGCATCACAAGGATATGTTTCAAACAGATCCAAGAGAGAGAGAGAGAGAGAGAGAGAGAGAGAGAGCGAGCGCTCGAACGGCGTGTCACCCTTCATCAATGAGAGATCAGGATGAAAACAACAATAACAACAACACGTTTTCCATCATGTGTTTCCGTTTGCAGTGCAAACACTCTATGCATTGGAAAAATAATCACTGCGAGCAGTAGAGCTGTCTGCTGGTAGACCTCGTTTTGTGGATAGTGTAAGTCACTGTTAAATGCCTGTTTTCACGTCGAGCTCACCACGTTGTTTGTCGTGTTAATTGTTAAGGAAACGTTGTGTAAATTATATTTTTATTTTGTGCACAATTATGTTTACAAAACTGCGGGCGACCTGTGCATCATGTCCCACTGTCTCCTTTCCTCTGTCACAACTCCTCCACTCTCCTCTGTTGTCCTCTTACTTTCATTGGTACTATTCATCCTGTAAGCCAAAATTCAACAGGGAGGTGTGTTCCAGCAATCTTCTAATAAATTGAAGAAAGAAAACGATGCTTTTCTGGTTGTGATTGGGCCCTCGCTGAGCATATGTTTAATGTAAATAATGGTGGAGTGCTTAAACGTGTTAATGTGACCACAAATTCGCTGTAAATTGAGACTTAATATAATTGTACATGTCAGTTTTGTTTTGATTTTAAATCACATCAAAATATAATTCTTGCATTTTTACAATCAAGAGGAAGCGTCCATGAATATTGTCTTACTAATTATTTAGTGGATGTTCATAATTTGGGAGACAAACCATATATAAATAAAGCATAGTCAGCTGAAAAATACGGCATTGTAAGAATATAAAACTTAATTATATTTTTCTTCTATACCTTTAATACAAGATGGTGTGCTATATTTAAAGGAGCTCATTAAATCAAAATGTATAGTATGCATATCAATAATGATAACACCAACTGTACAATAATCAACATATAATATTTATAATACATAATAATTATAATAATACTAATTAAAATAATACCAACAATAAAAACACAAAGTAAAAGTATTTGAGCTCATTTAAGGAATGTTACATTTCTAAATGGCACAACAGAGCAGCACTTGATCCTAGAAGTAGAATTATAATCAATGATTAAAATGGGGCATTGCCATGCGGTTGTTTTAGTTGCCCATCGTTTTGAATGTTTGTACACATTTGAGCTGGATTACAGCAAAATAGGCTGTTAAAGGAAACATTGATGTGTACGTCCGGAATCCTTAACTAAGACACAGTTACAGCCTTTTGCTGTATTGAAACAGGCCTGACAATCAACATTTAATAAAGTTTTACAGGAGTCAGAATAACGAATAACTTAACCAGCGGCTCGTCTTGACAGAGAGAGAGAGAGAGAGAGATCGCGAGCGCGGTAGATTATATATATTTTATCTAAAATGGAACACAGTGTGACCTCTACCCCCCTACACATATTTATATATTTATATTCACAATATCCTTCCAGTATGGGCTTCACTTTCCGCTGCATTGATATAGAAAGGTAATGCAAAATTAATCACGATTCGCTGATATAAAATGCAATATTTCAGGCCGCTATCGGGGTTATGAGAGGAGGCAGGCAGACGAAGGAAGCGGCTGTTTAAAAGCAGAGAGAACGGCTCTTTATTGCCTTTAGCTTTTGGCTACCGACGAACGAGCAGTTCATTAACGTGAGTACAAATTATATTTTAGTCGGACTTTTTCTTCGGTATTTAAATTAATAGCACAAGTATCTTCTAATATCAGTTCGTCAAACGTATTTTTGTTAATATATTATTTAAAGGTTTTAAGAAATAATTTCAAAAGTTTACATTTGTAATTTTAAGATTATTAGAAGTAACTTGGGGAAAAAACATCTGAATTTCTTCTCTCTCTTTTGATCGCGCAGCACAGACAGATCAGGGAGATACCATCTTCAAAAAGAAACACTGTTACTTGAGGTATAGTCGCGGTTTCTTGATTGATGTTATTAACATCGCAAATGTTAAATACATTAGTACGTTTTGACGTCTTGGGCTAATTCCCACAGCTAAGGGAGCCCCTGATCAGAATGTGTATTCATGTGTGTACGCGCGCGCGCGTGTTTGTGTAGCCTTGATATCCATCTATTTTATTTTTTCCCTTTTTTTAAAATCTCGTGAGTTCAAAGTTTCCCCATCGAACACACCACGGCTGGACCTGAACACCGTCCGCGCGCAGCACCGCACGCGCCACATGGCAATAATTTCAGCACCGCGAACAGCTCCGTTGGTTAGAGTGAAGAGTAATGCATTATTGAAAGCTTATATCAAACAGCTCTGGGGTGCTGTCTCTCTGCACAAGGGCTCTGGATGAAGTCGGACTGTCTGCCTGCACAATAGCCTCTAATATGTTAATGGCCGGAGGGGATGCTTGAGGTACCGTCCCCAGCTGCTTCGCCTTCCATATGTCAGCCCGTTACGACGGAGTCCTCTATTAATCACGTTTTTTTTTCATTGGTGTCTTCACCGATATCATAACCCTTACAGTTCTATCAATAGTGGGCCGCGCAGCATCACCTGATCGTATATGGTATTATTATTGCCTGCCACCCTGCACCCACTGGATTCCCCCCCACACCCCCACACGTCCTCTTGCATATTTCCCATGATGCTTTTGGGTGCTCTAGCTGCCTGTTGAAAACAACCATATATTCCAATTGATCACATAAAAACACGTTTTTGCAATAACCCCCCCCCAAAAAAATATTTTGATAAATTAGTGTATTAGAGTGTATTATTATCACCAGTATTCTTCTTCTTACTATTATCATTATTATTATTATGAGGAGGCTATTGCGTAACAATGCTTACGACCCTCGACTGCATTAATCCCCTCCTCTCCTTTCTCCCTCGTATCCTCGCATAAAGGCCGCGATGGATTCATCATGGAGCCTACCAGAGGATCTCATAACTTAATTCCTCCAGGCTACTAGTCGCGGGAGTAATTAATCTATACCGTGGATGTAAATAAAGGGAAATTGGATTCCTGACAGACGAGATGAGAGAGTCTTTGACACCACGTCGCCAAATAATGATTTCACCGCACGTTATGGTTACGCAGGCGCTTAGATTTACGAGCACACGACTTTTTACTATAGCTCTGAGCGGAAGGGAGTGGGCCTACCCTAATCGCAGCTGTTAGGCGCCCAGGTCAAGATGGATTAGATCATTATAATTACAAGACTACAAGCTAAAGGGAAAGGAAATGGGGAGCGCACTGCGTTGGTTCCTGTCCTTGTTTTTGACATTGTTCTTCTTCTTCTGCAGTATCTCAGAACAACAAAGAAAGAAAGAAAAAAGATCTCCCATCGAGAGGCTCCGTTGATCTAACAATGCGCAGGAAGGGTGGCCTTTGGACGGAAATGTCAAACCGTGGATGTGGATGGGTAGATCCCCCAGATCTGCACTCATTTCCCACTTATATTTGCTCAGTAATCCGCTGTGGCAGCCCTCCATCGCCCGGGACCCGGTTTGTGAGGCGCTGCTGTTGACACAGGGGTATATTTCAATCACAGAGGGTTCAGAGTCAGACGAACAACTTATTTGTCTAATAAATCCGTCATTTAGTAAGAAAAATATTTGATCTTGAGGGGCTGACCTCTTGTCATGTAGCTACCGACGGATAAAAATGGGTATGTATATGCTTCACGGATATGCAGGTCTGCAAAACCCCAATTTAGATTCATATTTGTATGAAGCACACACACAACAAACAGATCGAAGCCTGCCAGCACACATCCTCTTATTGTAGCATTTGTTAACCAAATGCTTGAGCCGGAAGAAAACCAAAAAGTTTTCTGTGTAGTCTAGAGGAGAAATGAAGGATAAAACGATTCAGATATCCAAAATGTGACTATTAGAATATATATATTTTTTATAACATAATTCTATGGAGATAGTGAAGGCATCCAGGCCAAAATACTAAACATACAAACACATAGTATAGGTTTTCACACCCTTTCATCCCGCAAACAAATAGATTATTTCTATCTTCAAGGCAACATTTAATCAACAGCATCTTCCTCAAGCAAGTAGAAAAGAAAAGTGTGCAGATTTTTGTGAGCAGATCTGTGTCATTATTTTATTTCAATATACTGTGGTTATATTTTTTAAACCAAGATAATTAATCATTAAATACCTTTTTTGGACAACTGTTTAACCTAATCTTAATCTAATTGCCAAACATCCATCTTGGACAGGTGTCACGTGACTTTGAGATTAAAAACAAACAAAACAAGATGGCCTACATCAGCTTTAATAAGACATGTTGGGCCTGCACAGTCAATGAAGCAACTGTAGTGAGCCACTTAAAGTTATTAAATCAAATCCCTCCATTAATCCGTTCATTTGCACTTCAACTCTCAAAGTTCATCATTTGTTGGAAATTCACCTCAAACTTCTTTTGTATGCAATCAGCTTGTGCCACGGAACATTACAATTTATTTTTGTCATGTTACTGCAATCTTGTAAACATTTTTTTTTACTGCTCCACGTTCAGAGAGTCCACTCTAAATTACAACGGAGACTATATGAAGACATGCACAACTAAAAGCCGGCTGCCACTCTGCAGCTTTGTTTTGACCACCCATGACCTAAACACTTACTCCTCACTCTATAGGTGATCTTTATGGGGCGTCACCCATGAGCCAACTAATGGATTATTTAAACAATTAAGCACTGCTTCAACCGTGAGGATGTCTTAGGAGTGAACACATGCTGTTGAGTTTCACTGGAGCAAAAAAAAGAAGAAAAAAGAGACTGCATACACAACTCTGAATATGGCTCCAGAGGCCTGCCATTACTCAGAGGATGTGCTGCGATTGTCAGCTGTTTAAGTTTGACATGATGACTCAACCATTTGTCATTTGCAACATCCGCATTTGTCCACTGCTAAACATATCAAACAAGCCTACGAGATATATACATTTAACAGTTTTATTTCCATCAAAACTATCAAAGGACCTCACAGGGAAGGCCATTTCATGTTTTCATTATCTGTCTTTCAGTTGATGTTGGAACTGGACCCCAAAACAAAGCGGATATGTTTGAACCCCCTGCTTGTGTGGATCAAACGTTTGTCCTCCACGCTGAAGAAGTGCTGCACTAAAACATCAAAACACTCGTCAGTGTCTGCACCGGTTCGTTTCGGGGTGTTTCACCTCGTTCAAAAAGAAGAAGAAAAAAAAAGCCACCTAAATGTCACTTTATGCTAAATCTGCCTGACTAAATGTCATTTATTTCCCAAGTCTTGGCTCTTAAGAGCTGTCATATCCCCGGGCAAAGTGCTCTTTGAACCCCTTGTATTGAACCCATTTCGTCATTACCCACACGTGCTGCAGACAGAAGGCGCACGGTCCAACTAGAGAGAGGGGGGAGGGCACACGCTAACCGGAAATAAAAGGAAAGACAACACCATATAAGGAGATTCCGCATTAATGTGGGTGTACCTTCAAGCAAACCTGAGACCGACTAAAGTTATGGGTCAAATTTGTCCACGTGGTTCACCTGCAGGCAGAATATTCAGAAGGCAATTTTTATGTGACGTTGATTTTTTTTTCTAATCAATCACTATTTGTGATTAATGTATGCGATTATATAATTACTAGCCATTGCCACATTTATAAAGCAAATATAAAGTCACAAGCAGCTCGACAAATTAGCCAGCTGTTTCCTTTAAAGCACGCATTATTGTTCTTTAGTCTTATTGCCCATGTCCAGATTTTAAAAAAGCCTGATGAGATGTGCACCTCGAGTTGATGTTGGCTTCTTACCTGTCATTATTGAGACATTATTTGATACAACAAACGCATAACGACGTTTATAAATCGTTTGAACAAGAGGACATGGTTTAAGACATTGGTGTCGTTGTTGTTTCCTCCCGTGTCGCTGGCCTTGGTGCTGAACATCACCATCACTTCCCTCATTGCACGTGCACGCTCTTCCCGGGAAAAACCTGGTCGTATTGACTTTGATCGTTCATGTCAAGTCTGCTGGAAGCTTGTCAGAGCTACACAGTGTGAACGTGCTTCCATATCCTTCGATGAACTAAACGTAGTTAGGTAGGATTCGGGAGGACATTATTAAACCGTCAGAAATGTTAAAACACAATTCAATGACAATTGTATTTAGCGTCTACTGAAGTGATGTGGAGACAGTTTTCTAGACTGTGGCTCCTGTAGAATTTACAGAGACAGCATTCCCGCAGGAGCAGCACTGCATGGGGCCACAGTGGCGAGAGAAAGAAACACCGTGACTCGTAGAACCGTGTGGAAAAAGGACACTATTAATTGAGTGCTATGTTTTGATTTTGATATAGTTCTTTTAAATCACAGTAGAGGACTATATTCTCTGTTTTTCCACACCGATACTTTTTCCAACCACATAGTTGTTGTTTTTCCCGATGAGGAACTGTGGTGGCATTTTATATGGCTGAGTGAGGCCAGTTCCCCGTCGGTAGATATTGAATATCTTCCTCTGTACACATGGACTTCGATAATGAGGAGAACGTCGGCCACCGTTTGCCCGCCGCCACGCCATCAACTATTCATCACTGTTGATTAAACAGCCGGCAGCTGCAGATCGGCTGGGTGTCAAATTTGTATCCAGCTACCTCTGTACACACCCAGGCTGCGTTCAATGAAACAGGATTTAAATCATCCACGAGATGATATAGAGGAGCGGAAGTTCACCAAATGCGTGCGTGTGCGCGTCTATGTGGGGGTGAAGGGATATCACTTTGAAATTTGGCGGAGTTTAAACATGTCCGTCTCATGGCCATCATAAAGAAAGAAGCATGGGCAGAAAGAGAGAGAGCGAGAAAGAGAGATAGAGAGGGGTTACTGTGAGGCACGTTAAATATTTCATGAGTTGTTGGAGTGGAGAGGAAAGAGGTTGGTTCTACTCATTTGCTGAACTCGGGCTGAGAGGCATGCAGGGGGAACAAATGTTCATGCAGTGGTCCTGCCCCCCCCCCCCCCACCACATGCCCCCCCCCCCCACACACACACCTTATTGACTGAATAGTTAGTACCTTGAATACCAGTGACAATACAAATATTGTATTTGTCATTTTCCTGGAGAATCTCCACTCTGTCTCACGTCTCCCGTCCCTCTGAAGATGCAAACTCCACTATGCATGAGCCATGGGACTTTACATGGCTCATTTAGCAAGACAACAGAGGATCTAATTGAATGATTGATTTCACTTTTGCTGATGGGTGGAAGGAGGAGGGGGGATTGGCAATCTTCTTGCCCCCCTGTTTGCACACACAAATGCCCACAGATGGACATCAACTTTGCAACTATAGTGTGCAAATCCTCAGTTTCCAATGAATCAAGTTTAGATTTTCATGAGACCGAGTTGCAAAGAATGTAAGTTATGTTTACATTTCATAAAGTAAGGAAATACATAAACCGTTCACCCTTTTGAAAAGATTCAAAGTCTAACAACAGGCACAAGTTTAATGCAAGGTTTTCAGTGATTAAAAAATGAATAAACTCATGCTATGGATATTATTTCCATTATTGATTAACCATTTATTGTGTCTAGTTTATAATGGCAAAAGAGTCAAGATGATTGCATGCTAATGTCTTGTTTTGTCCAAATCAGACCAAATAGTCCAACCCCCCCCAAATATTAGGTTTGCTATAAAAGAGAAAATCATAGACGCTTTTTGGTGCAAACGGCCTGAAAAATTACTCCAGCAACATATCCGTTATTCGGCAGATTAATCAATGAATTGCCTAATTGTTTCAGCTCTGAATCCTAGAACCTCCCCCACAAAGGCCTGAGCTCGATTTCAAAGCCAACACTGGGTCCTCGTTGAAAAGCATGTGCTCACCCCATTCACACCAGCTCCTCTTTGTATTGTATGTGCATGAAAAAACACAACTGGAGCATCATGTCCTGAGATCATCTCTGCCATGTCCAGTGAGTCATTGTGTGTGTGTGTGTGTGTGTGTGTGTGTGTGTGGGGGGGTTATCAGACAGCAGTCATCGGCGAGAGGAAACAAGTGTCTGAGCTAGAGGGAGACAAAAAAGAGAGCTCAGCTTACTAGCCATTGATCGACCCTCTGTGATCTTATTAGCCTCTTGTTACTCAGACTGGAATATCATCCTCTGGATCCCCTTACTGGAATATCCGCCTCATGACACGGTTGTTAGATCAGCACCTCAACCTGAGTGTCACCCATCGACCAGCCGACACACAACAAAGATGACAAGCGCTCCCCCAATTGGGGAGCGCTCTCCCAGAGCAGTGAAGTGGTGAGAAGTGGAGAGTTAAAGCATGCAGGTAAAAAGTTTGACGATGCCCTCAAGGACACTTCGGCAAGCTCCCGTCACTTCTCAGTTCACCAGAACAGTCTCCGCTACGGCCGGTGGACCCTTCCCTGCTGCCTTCCATCACTGTTACGCCACACAAAAACATCATGTAATAATCATGATCATGCCCCAGGAGACCCGCCACCAGTGCCTGCAGGATCCCGTGTAACTTCCAGCCATTTCTGACACCTCTCATCAATACCACACGTTCTGACATTGATTGTTGTGTCCTCGGCGTCCTGACTTCACACCTCGCAGGTCACACGGTGTGAAACCAGCCCCCCCGCTTTATTACTCGGGGGACCTCATCGGCTCCACAGAAGACCGGCCAGCTTTGACAGGTGGAGCTGCAGTGGACTTTGACAAAGCACTGATTAGCCTGTCACTCCGAATGCAGGAGAGCCGCAAACTATATGTAAAAAGTCATTGATCAACTCGCCTTGGGCCAGATAGGTAGCGGACGGAATGCGCCACCTGATCGAGCTAGATGAATTAAATTGAGATGACTAATTACTCTCGAGCTATGCGCACCGGTCACATTGATGCATCTGTGCAGGTGTTGCAGAGCATGGCTTTGGTGCCATTTCAGTAATTACTTGCCAGTTTATGAATTAATAGGTTGTAATTATCGGGAATAATTACTAATGTGAATAATCAGTTTGTCCTCCAAACCTCCACCTTGGAATGTTATCAGAAACTCACTTAAATTTAAGTTCATGTAGTTTTTTTCATGCAGTTTCAACATTGTTTGTGGGGCAAAACATCTGTTTTGTTGTTATTCAAGCAAACAGCTAAAGTTATTGAGCCACGTCCATCCATACAGATGTTTTAAAATAACTCTTTTTCCTGCTGTTCAATGAGCTGTCATGATCCTGAGTTTGTGTCTCGTTTTGTGTCTTGTTTTGAAGTCCTTGTGTCGTCCGTCTCCCTGTGATTGTCTGCCCTGGCCCTGATTGTTTCCTTCTGTGTGATTGCTGGCCCCGCCCTCATTGTGTCCACCTGTGTCTCGTTCCCCATTGTCCAATCACCTCCGCCTGCCTGTGTACGTAAACCCTGTGTGGTTTCGTACTGTTTGGTCCGCGTTTTTGTCGTCCTGTTAGTAGTTTGAAATTAAATATTGGTTTTTGCAGTTATGTCGGCATTTGGGTCCTCTTTCGCTGGGACATCCTTGACTCTTCATGACAGACCGAAGCCACCCTCCTTGTGCTGCTTTTTGGTTCCTGCCTTGCTCACCCCTGTCAGGGGTGAGTTCTGTCATGAACTCACCTCACGATACTGTTGATACCTCCTCTAATTACTGTGATTGACTGTTGTGCCATATTATCTGCCCGCCCCCCCCCCCCAGCCACCCTGCATCACATCTATACAACCTACAAGTCACCCTGTCCCACACTGTCAGGATCCAAATTTCACCCACTTATTGACCAGTGGTAACACTGGTATGGAGGGGGGGGGCATTCCGCAGAGAGGGGAAGGTGAGGAGATAAAGTGTGCCACTGAATAATTCAGAATGAAAACACAGAGGAAATCAATCACGAGGCCAAAATCTGATATTAACAGTAAATTACACCCGTGACTTTCCATTGGAGGTGGCGTTTGTTGTGTGTGTGACAGAGCGAGCGAGAGAGAGTGAGAGGCAACTCATTTAGTATGTGCCATGTGCATCAAACTTACTCGGTGAACTCACTTGGCTTTTATTTTATTACTTTTTAAACCAACCATCTGCACTTTAGGGTAAATGTTCTTGGCGTCAGTCAGACACTTAAGACGTTCAACTAATTAGAGCTACATTGGCTTTATAATTGGCTATCATGGGCCTTTATTGGTCAATTACCCGCTCAAATCAAGTGACTCAGCCAAATGTAACAGTCTTATTATTACTCAATTAAAACAAATGCTCTCTGTGGTAGGGGGTTTGAGAGGGGGAGAGGTGGGGAGTTAGAGTCCCAGTATATCATCAGGTAATTAATATTTTCATTAACTCGCTCTGTGTTGAGCTGCGACCTGCCTCTCTGATCATTTCATTTCCCCTCCATGGGTTCGATACTGTAGCAGCTCCGTAATTAGTTTGATTTATATCTGGCCACTGTAATGAAGGAGAGCGCTCAGTCCTTCCTCGCCCCCGTTTGCCGAAGCCCTGGCGCTCCGCTCACACTCCTCTAACGTCTGATAAATATGTTGGCCGTGTATTAAAACAGAGACACGGCTTCGTGAAGAATTCACACCATGATCTTTGAGGGAAGGAGTAACATGGCTTATTAAAGATTGAAGCATACACACATGGCTCTTTTCTGTAGGGAATAAGAGAAATGGAGAGAAAGAAGAAACTGAAGGGGAGTTAAAGGTATCAAAGGCTTCGGGGGGTAACCGTAATAGCTCATTATCAGTGCCAACAATAAAGTCTGTGGGTCATTACAAAAATTACATCTCAAGATTTCATTCGATGGGAGCACTATTCCTCTCAGGATTGTTGGATGAATATAGATCTCACGTCAGAGTACATGCGGCTACAATAGGTGTGCTTCTCCACCATGTAACACATATAATGCAATCCACTGTATCGGGTACATGCCTTCAGTGGCTTTACACTCAGCAGGGTTACACCGGAGTGCACATGAATGATTTCAGCATTAATAATGCTCCATTGATTATTGTTCTGCTGTTTAAAGGTGAATGGCAAAGCTTTCTGAGCAGCAGGGGAGGGAGAGGCCCAGGTGTGTCTCAGGGAAGACCTGATTTACATTTTGGAAAGTGCACCTTACTCCCGGTGGGTTTGCCTATCGTTTTCAGTCAATACTGGCTCTGAACTTTCTTTGTTGTAGAAGGCTCTCCAGTCCTTTACTCACATAGCTGCCTTATGGCTGCTTCACTTTTTTTTCCTCTTCCTTTTTTACAGCTAGTGCATCGTGGAAAACCCATGTCCGAATCCATACACATATGTGGTCCCTGCAGACTGTATCGAAGTTTATCTACGTCTACCAATCCAATCACAATACCCCGATTGTTCTAAATGTTTTCACGTATAGTGGATCAAAACATGTTTGCCGGGTTGCTTCAGTTCAATAAAAGAGTTTTTTTTTAAAGGTTAATTTTCCTTCAATATAAGACAATTCTTTTTTGCTGATCATAGTGTTTATCTGGCCTAATTGAGAAGCAAGCTCCCTCTTCCAAAGGCTCGAGCAACAGCTCTTGCCAACAACTGCCCTCCAGCTAGCGCTGCATTAAGGTTATCTGAGTCTCGAGATTTCTAGAAAGGTAATCGTCAGCATAATATACACACAACAACACAGGCAAAAAAAGAAGCAACACTCCCTTGATGCTGCAATGTTTGCTTCTAGAGGAAGGGTCTACTAGAAAAGTGGAAGAGTAAATGTGCTTTCTATATTTGCACTGTACATGCCATATAATGTGACAAGGCGTCTTTATGACTCACTTTTCATTCCTGAAACTTTCAGGTACCGCTTTGTAATTGTGTCCTTTATGGAGGCTCTTATCCACGAATGAGGTTAATATGCCTTCCAGGATGAGACGTGCATTTCAGGCATTTTACTTTATGTTGTTTTGATGCTCTTTGGGATCAATACGCACCACCAAACAATTGATAAACTGCAATGACAGGAAATACTGCGTGCTCTCCTCCCAGGTTTTGTAAGAGCCAAAGCTAAGCGCCTGGAAACATAAAGATAATCTTCAGTGCCACATAAAAAGGAGCCAAATTAGCAAGCTAGCCAGACTGTCCATCTCAGCATCTCTCAGGCACATTTAGCAAGCGTTGAATGCAGCTCTTTCTACCATTTCCCCTTACTCAATTATTGATGGTAATTATAATGGCATGCTTAGCCTGCACCATAACAATATATCCCTAACAAGAAGCAAGTCAGTGGGCATTCTCTCAAATGATCTTCTATTTCTTATGGGATACTCTTGGTTTCTTTCCCTCTTGACTAAAAACTCTGATAGTGGTGATTCTTCTACATGTGATATGCTTCTACAAAGTGACCTGCACAAGAATGAAAGGGAAGACTGACTAATAACACGTTTATAACACCAGCACAGACATACCTGCAATAGGACACATTCTCTAGATAGTTTTATATAAGGGCAGCAGCCTGGACTAGTTAACTGGCTATAGTAGTGAATATAAAGAATCAGCTTTCTTTCTAAAAGAATAGTAATAAATACATTGTCAAAGTATATGCGTTATTATTTTTGGCATTTAATTAAAATGTAGGGCATTTATTAAAAGAAAAGTAATTGCATTTTTCCCGTTTGAAATTCTTCGTAAATCTATGATGAAATCAAATTGTCTTACATAGGTCTTGTGACACTAAATCGGAACATTTAAAAGCAGACTAATGTAATTCTTTTTTATGGGTTGGCAAGGTGACCTGCCGAATTGATTCACTGAAAATAAAACAGAAAGAATAAAAATAAAATTCCACTGCAGGTTTTGCACCTGCATACCAAAAGGCCGTTTTTATGTTGAACATTTCTGCCCTTCAGAATAAAAAAAAAAGCCAAAGTGCAAAATGTGTCCCCCGACAAGCAGCATGTCACATGTATGTAAAATCACACTGAGCCACACATGCAAACAGACAAAAGTGACACAAACTAAACAGCTTTCGCCTCCTGATTATGATCTCGGCCTTTTTCTGTCCTCTCTTTCCCCTTCAATTCCGGTGGAAGGCCCTAGCGTTCCATCTTCCAGCGCCGCAGGGCATGGAGCTAGCCGGCGGTGAGTTTCCATCAATTAGTGCACCCCCGCGGCCTCTTGGCAGAACCCACCTTTGACTGCACAGAGATATTGATTAGTTCAGCTACACTGTCAGGTCTGGAGTGAGCAGGGCTGGGTGATCCAAGGCCTTCACCGGAGACAAGATCATGTCGACTTTCTGACACGTGTAAGCACACACAGATACACACAGGCACATGCATGCAGGCAAGCATGTGCACACACACAAACACACACACACACACACACGCACACAAAAGTGCACATGCACACATGTGCACAGATACAAATGCAGTGAAATGTGCACTCTCAGAAGACTGCAAGGTGAGAGGGAGAGGGAAGATAAGAGAAGTCCACAAGAGTGGCTTGTCACGACGGTGATGGCTGAGAACTGACAAGTGCTTGTTAGTTTTTTTCTTCTCACCCTGGTCACGTTCATATGAAAACAACGAGCCGAAGAGCCTCTCTCAGATTCAATACTACGCCTAAGAGATATGTATATTTAAGAAGGAAACAAGAAGCGGGTGGATTATGAGGCCATCATCCCAACAAAAACACCCGAAACACAACACTGCTTATATTTAATGTAAGCTTATATTTTATGGAAGAGTTGTTTTGTTTTTGCTTGGAATTTTTTTACAGATGATTAGCTGCACATAACTCCAGAACGTAAAAGTCATTATAATTCAAAGAAACTACCTGTTAGACAACTGGATGTAGAGTGAAAATAGAAACCTGTATCAGTGTATCATTATGTGTATTGCAGGTGGATTGTTGTGTATCTGCTATTCGGATATTGAAAAATAACGTTGGACGCTTGGGAGTTTTCTCAATGATGCAATCAATGGCAACTCCACAGGTGCTCACCTGTAGAGATAAACACCTCCTGAAATCTTTTAAAGCCCACGTATGAATACATACTGTACAG
The DNA here is from genome assembly GCF_029220125.1 of Pseudoliparis swirei. Taxonomy (NCBI): domain Eukaryota; kingdom Metazoa; phylum Chordata; class Actinopteri; order Perciformes; family Liparidae; genus Pseudoliparis; species Pseudoliparis swirei. The sequence goes on along the minus strand of NC_079391.1, from coordinate 17,858,260 downwards.
TTGTGTTTTCAAAATGTACGCTACATTGATTTGTCAGTCCACACGATACTCTGAGGCAGACTGAGCTACAACAATAGAATAGAGACATTAAAGAAAAGAAACAACAACAAACAAACGTGCGAAATAGGCGCCAAAAGCAAACGTGACTTGATTTAAAGCGACCAACAATGTTTTCATTGTTACTGATCACATGAACCACCTTCAATCCTTCTTTAGAAGACACATGGAATATGAATTACATGTAAAGATTCTCGCCTGAGAAGAACTGGCTGGTTATTTCTATGAACTTATAGACAGTGAAAACATCGTGGAAGACATTCTCAACAGAAGTTGCATAAAGAGCAGTGGGTAATAGGAGTCTTGTGCTATAGATTTTTCCATGGGTTTAAATAAGAGACAAAAATGAATTGTGTTGAACTGATAAAACATATTTACCCATAGAACATAATGGGCATATATCATTTAAACATCTAACTTAGCTCTCTTCAGCAAAGTGAAAAAAGTACATAGCCTACTCCTAAAAGCGAGTGGTATTGCTAAATCCTTTTTTAGACCTTTGCTAAGAAACAATTCCAGTCGTTAAAGAATCCTCTGTCTGTAAAATATCAGTATTGATTCACTGGAATGTCCAGTAAATATTTATTAGATTAGATATGAAACTTTTCAAATGACGGGAAAAAGCAAAACGTGTAACTATACCAAATAGCCAAGGCCTGGGGCACACTATGAGCCGTGTATCTGGCCCAGGATGAAATGATATGCTGCCTCTGCAGTCTGTGTGTCTCAGAGGTTAATCAGTCAGTAAACTAAAGGGGGGGGGGGGTTCATCTGTGGCCTGCACCTTGCTGTTCTGTTTGGTGCAAAGAGGTGAGCACACAACTTCCCATCTCCTCTTTACTTTATCCAAGCAGAACAAAGTTACTGATGGAGAACTGAACCCCCTGCAGTTCCCCGCTCTCTGTTGGTTAAATAATCCATTTCACCTTCTTTTTATCCCCCTCGCTCTGCTCACACAAGCTGTCATGCTATTATGCTGAGGTGTTGAGTGCCGGAGCTTTGCGTACAGAGGTTTATCTGAGGAGAACTATTGTGCTTTGTGTTGTTCAAGTATTGCACAAAATATATATAACGAAGAAACAAATAAAACACTGAGCTTGTTAGATGAAAGTTTCTCCACTTCAATACAACATTAGGAATGTTTTAATATGCAGTGATATAATTCACAATCATGATAAGACAAATGAAAGCAGCAAATCCAAACAACCGAGACTCTAGAAAGACAAAAGATCTGCAAAGATGCTGACTTCCTAACTGTTTTGTGTGGCGCCCTTTGTGTACGCTGTCGTTAAGTTCTGTGTAGTTTAAAGGCTCAACGAAGGATGGCTACGAATGGTGTTGAACAGCGTGTGGCAATGTGGTTTATTCTGAACAGCAAGTAAGCATTTAATTTCGAGCCAACACACAGCAAATAAAGTGGGAAAGACGGAGACAGAGGAAGGGCATATATATATACATATAATTTATTGTCTGATATTTATCTATACATAAATATATCTATATATATATTTAATGCTATTGTCTGATATATATATATATATATATATATATATAACATCATGTTATATACATATATATATACAGGACTGTCTCAGAAAATTAGAATATTGTGATAAAGTTCTTTATTTTCTGTAATGCAATTAAAAAAACAAAAATGTCATGCATTCTGGATTCATTACAAATCAACTGAAATATTGCAAGCCTTTTATTCTTTTAATATTGCTGATTATGGCTTACAGCTTAAGAAAACTCTAAAATCATATCTCATAAAATTTTAATATTTCCTCAGACCAAGTAAAAAAAAAGATTTATAACAGCTGAGTGTTTGTCAAGGCTCAGGAAACCCTTGCAGGTGTTTCGAGTTAATTAGACAATTCAAGTGATTTGTTTAATACCCTACTAGTATACTTTTTCATGATATTCTAATATTTAGAGATAGGATATTTGAGTTTTCTTAAGCTGTAAACCATAATCAGCAATAAATCAGAATAAAAGGCTTGCAATATTTCAGTTGATTTGTAATGAATCCAGAATGCATGACATTTTTGTTTTTTTAATTGCATTACAGAAAATAAAGAACTTCATCACAATATTCTAATTTTCTGAGACAGTCCTGTATATCAGACAATAACAATATATATATATATATAAGACAATAACATTATATATATATATATGTATATATCTATATATATACATATATCAGACAATAACTTTATATATATATATATATTGTCCGAAGATAACATTATCATTTAAGCTTGTCAACGCTCTGATGTGAGCCGCCGGCCTGTGATTTGCAGCATCCTGACGGTGTCAGCTCCCTGTCAAAAATGTGTACCTCTGCCCAAATTGATTGTGTCGCCTCGTTGCTTCCAAGGCCAGCAGGTCAAAGGAATGGTCATAATTGAGAGGAGAATTAGCAAAACCTTAAATATATGGCAGGTGATATATCATTACCCATAGACTTGACCCTGCTGACCCCTCCCTACTCCCATGTGGGTTCCTGCCCAGGCTAGCGTGCGGTAGACGGGCCGCCTGCTGCCGCTCAAACAGCTAAGTCAACAGCGTCTCGCCACAGCTCATGTTGGAGCGTTTTGCTTGAACGGTTTCATGAAAAACTAATCATCTGTTCATCATGGAGATCAAACATACTCAGGGTGCAATGATTAGGAAAAGCAATCTGATAAAGCTTGAAGAGTCACTAGTCCAGATATAATAATTTCCAGATTAAAAATGCCCCCCCTGCCCTCCTCCGCCTCCTTATCGTGCTCATCCCAGCCCTCCTGTCAGCTCTTATACTCTCCTCCAAGTTCAAGCAAGGAAGAAAAATTGTTATCTTGTTTGTAATTTGCTGCTCAATTGCCTTCTGTGCAGCAACAGTCTATCTCTGTTTCCTGAGCATTTGTCAAAGAGAGATAACCCAACCTCATGACCACTAATTCCCATTCTTCATTCTGCTGAAGAGACACCACTCAAACGACTGGATTTTCCAATTATTCTTATTCAATTTCACCTTATCACATCATATTGTTTCATACGCAGACTTCATTAGTTGTACCTGACGCATTCATAGAGCCGTCATAAATTATATAGAACAAAGCAAACACTGGTCTTTTTTTCATTTCTAATATCTATATGCAGTCTTTAATCTTGCATAGTAACATTTTCCCGTTTCACATGAAGAATGCATCCAGTAATTAGAGCAGACCTTGTCGACAGGCCGGCCACTTCGTTATCTATTTCCACTTTTGAAGCAAACGTGTGAAGCACGACAGAGGTCAAAGCAATCTCCCTGGTTCTCCAATATCCTGCTCAGACACAAACAAAATAATAATTGGTACGAGAAAGTTTCCCAAAGTGACTGGAGAAAGTTGTTCCAGGGAAAGCATTTAAAGTTGGCCAGTGTGAAGGTTCCCGGGAGATCAGATGAGAAAAATATGATTTTTTTTATGTATAGAGACTCTCTCAGGCATAAACCAATTACCTGCAGATGCCCCTGTGTTACTTAAGCAAATAAAGTGAAAATAAATAGCGTTTGTGTAATGTTGGATATACCCGCGGAACGTAATAACATTTTGTCGTTTCCACAAAGTGGACCGGAATGAAATTAGAGGTCCCTGTAGTCCGTAATGAAACGTGGTGCCTCCCGACTCTAATGCATTTTGTCATCATGAGGACATATTAATGCTCTTCTTCAACTTTCTTATGATTGATGCATGCTTCGGAAATAAAGACAAGCAAAAACATTAACATCAAGGGACTCCGGCTGGATACTGTGGCACCATTCAGTTTAGGATTTTTAAGACGTGAAATATGAGATGAACAGCTACAATTATATTTCTCGAGGTTTTCTCATGGATATGGTATTAAGATGCACTATTTTGAACTTTATACTAGTTTGAACGGAAGGATTCATGATCTTCACTTGTCATCAGGTTTTTAAAAAGTGTAATATTCAGAGACTTAGGAATTCCATTCAATTCAATTAAATTCAGTTTATTTGTATAGCCCATTTTCACAAATTACTAATTTGTCTCAGAGTGCTTTACAATCTGTACACATAGACATCCCTGTCCCAAAACCTCACATCGGATCAGGAAAAACTCCCAAATAACCCTTCAGGGGGGAAAATGGGAAGCAATCTTCAGGAGAGCAACAGAGGAGGATCCCTCTCCAGGATGGACAGGTGCAATAGATGTAATGTGACCAGAAGGAATCATTATACACAAATTAAAACACAGTAACAACACAATAAATGAATATGATAGAGTGTATGAATAGTTGGTAGGAAGAGTTTCTTTAACTGTTATTTAACTTAATGTGAAAGGGACAAAGAGCATAAATAATTCCAACTGAGAAAACTATTCTTTGAAAGCAATGAAAGATGTTTCAAGCCTGTAGAATACATAAAAGGAGTATCATTTGACTTTCTCTTCAGTATAGATATGCAAATGTCTTGAGATTTATCAGAATGCATGTTTTAATAGTTTAGTTTAATGATATTGTTTGGTGCATTTTTGCTGTTTGTTTTGTCATCATGTGTAAATCATTGTCTGTAATGTAAGTGTGATCATATTTTATATTTTACTGTAAGATTGACCTGTAAAAAATAAGTGTTGGCAAGATAACAACTCTGAGTCTGTGATGTATAGCCTCAAGAAAAAGAAAAATAAATATATCTTTTTCTTTGCATTTATATGGTGTGTCTATATATATATATAAACATATATATACGTATATATATGCATATATTTGGTGTATCTATATATACATATATACATATATATTTACATATATATATGTATATATATACATTTATATATGTACATAATGTGTCCATATATATCTATATATGTATACATATATAGATGTATATGTATGTATATATATTAATATCTTTGTTTCTGTCTGATTCAAAGTTTTTTCAAGCACAATACAAAATAAAAATTCATTATGTCACAAATCTACACAATGTAAAAAACATACTTTATTTTATAATAAATCTAACCATTCTTTTGTCAGTTGTCACAGTTACAATTTACCATGGAGCAATTTGGCCCTTATCTCCTGTGGACGCAGCTGACGGAGACTCGAGGTGGTGTTCAAATGGACCACTGGACATCCCACTGGGACCAGCCAAGATGAAATACAGTGAGGGCACAATGGAGTCCACAACTACAAATCCCCAAGGCTGCAGTATCACTCGCACCTCTATTGCATTACCACCCATTACAAAACCCCACCTCAGGGCAAAACTAGAAAATACACACTATAAACTTTTGTGTGCGGCTACATTATCTGAGATAATGTTTGGATTTATTTGGTCCTCTGGTGGTAAAAGGTTAATTATTGTGACGGTGAGGCAAAATAAAATTCACAAATGAAGCTTGGTGTGTGTCTAATTTTACTGTCACCATCTGAAGCTAGATTAGGAGGAGAAAGGGAGGTCATTATCGGGTGACAGGGAGGCGTTGGTTAATCTGTGAATAATGTCAGGGGTGAGGCTGGTGTAAAGTGTGAGGGAGGTTTTTTTGGGGGTCGGGGGGGGTGCATAGATTGTGTCGTCTGGCAGCTCATCTATATTTTATGCTGCCACTCAGACAAATGAAACAGGAGCCACCCGGAACAAGGGGGGACCCTCTGACACTTCAAAGGATAGTCCTATGGGTGGTTTCTTATTGAAGCTAGGCCTGTACCGACCCCAACCCACATACACAACCCCCCCCCCCCCAACCCATGCTGAGAAGCTGCTGGGGCCTCATTAACCCTTAAACAGGCTTGTGAGGGGTGCTGCGTACAGGGGGGCTAATTAACCCACCAACACACTAGAAGACACACACACACACACACACACACAGTGCCGGTAGTGGGGATGACAACCATGATCGTGGTCCGGTAGCTCCACGGTGTACGCCCTAATTGAAAAAACAGATCTGCTGTTTTTTTGTGTTATGATTAGCAGTTTCAGAGCATCACTCCCCTCCCCTCCTCTCCTCCCCTTTTCCATTCCCCTTCTTTGCTGTCACCCAAACGCGGTATTTCATGATTAGCAGAATCTGACAGTGATAATGAGGAGAAAGGAAAGATGAAAGCAGAGGGAAGAGAAGGGACACAGAATGAGAGAAAAAGAGGCAGATATCAAAGAAGGGTCTAATTGAGGTAACACAGCCAGCCAAATCCACAGACATTTGCATGAAGAAGTGCAGCTTCATTTGGCCATTTCTAACCACGTTAATGTCTTAACAAATTAATTTGGCTAATTAGGCACGCCCAGTGGATCTCACTAGCAGATTAAGCAGATTAAACAAACAGATGCTGATTACCCCTGGGCGGGCTGAGAGGTGCACTTCTCTGGGTGTGATCGCCATGTTGACTTCTGCGGGGCCAAGCTCGGTATTACGGGTCTCCTAGACATGTGTGATCTAGTATTTTAGGCACAGGGAAAAGATTCCCACCAAATATTTTCTGTGAACTGTCAGCTCCCACAAATCTGTGGAAATGGGACGCCGCCCAACTCTGAGTCAAAACATATTTTCCCAACTGCAGGCGGCTGATTTTAATATTTGTATTGTCAAGGTTCTCCTGACTGGACGTGAGGTGACAGTGACCTTTAACCTCTCACGACCAAAAGTCCAAATGGATATTTGTGCCAAACGTCAGGCTTCTGGAGATATCGCGCTCACATGAATTATGTGGACGTGTGTACGACCCCACGGCTATTGCCGGCGCGGAGACGTAATAAATGAATCCACTAAGATTTCTCCTGAAGGGAAATTAATTAATAAGTTTAGAATACGCTATATTTCAACTCCATTGTAGCTGGAAATATATGGAAGAATAATATCTCCTCATGTTTACATTAAATCGACAGATTAGATAGAGAGCGAGAGAGATGGGCAGACGGACCGATGTTCAGATAGAGAGATAGATGTTTTAATATCTTCGTGCACAAAGTATAAAACTGTGCCTGACTCAGAAGCTAGACCTGAAACTCAAAGGTTAAACGTCGGCGAGAGCCCATCTCAGGGTCTGACTACGATCCACTGTGTTATTAATTCTCAACACTCTCCCTGTGATAAACACATTCAACAAGAGAAAACCCAGAGTGTTTTTGCCCTTTTGCCTCAACCTGCCAAAACAAAACACTTCCCACCAGCATCATTCTGCTCACAGACAGCCTGAGAGAGCAGAGAAGAATTGAAGAGCAACCCGAGTTACAAAAAAACATCTCCATCACAGATCATATGTATGTATATATATATATACATATATATATATATGTATATATACATATGTATATATATATATAAATATATTAGAATTTGAGCAAAACTTGTATAGCATGAAAGCCCTCTGAGGAGTTATTGTTATCACCGCTGCCGTCAAGCTGTCAGTCTTTCCTTCAAGTTTTAATCCTCCTCACGGTTTCCAGCCCCAGTGTCCCTCCTCCAGTCCCCTGGTGGTGTGTTGTGTGACAGCTGCTGCCCTCTTTGGCGGTGGTGAAATGAATAGATTATGAGCAGTAATTAGGTATACAGGAGAATCAATGTGCTCTGGGGCAAGGCCTGGGGGTGGGGGTGGGAGGTGGGGGGTACAGGGTACAGGGCTGTGTGTGTGGGAAAGAGAGAGAGAGAGAGAGAGAAAGAGGGGAGAGGGGAGAATTGAAGGGGAGAGTGGAAGGAGCAGCAGGGGATTCAGGAAGAAGCCATGGTAGGGGGGTGAGGGGTGGGGTGAAGAGGTGTGGTGCGGTGGTGGTGGGTGGGTGGGGGTGCAAACTAAAAGGGGAGAATCTTGGCGTGACTCAGGATTACTCAGGATTACTGTTGGCTGGAGGCTTGTTAAAGCATAACTCTGGTTTTATTAATACTAATTTTCATAGTTTCGGCCATCATTCCTACTTGGAATAACGGAACAGGAAACATGAGCACAGGTGGCAAGCAAGCCCACAGGTCATTCATATTTATATAGAAGAAGGAACGAAGGCGGACGCTAAAATGATCACCAAAACACACGTGTGAGACTCTCGGCGGCCATGGACAACACGCCAGGCAAAGGTCACGTGACTGAAGGTGTTTGGCAGCCTTTGTCAGCTCGTCTGTAGTGTGAGAAGGTAAGCGGTGAAGGCCTTTATATAGGCGCAACTTAACCTCTTCATGAAGCGCAAGCTCAGAAAAATCATCCTTGTGATTATAACAACGTAAACATTTTCATAAGTTTAAAAAAACGTGACAGAAGTCAGCAAGCAACTTCCAAAGTATGACATTATATCCAATACGAAGAGATTTAAATGACTTTGTGTCAACTGGTGTGTCCGCCCCGGTGATAGAGAGCCAAGATGGTTGCCACTGGGGAAGACTAAACATTGTCAAACCAACAATCAGCGTTTTCCATGAAGTGAAATAGCTCACAGCCAAAAGTGGTCAGTCGGCAGTAAACATGTTAGCGGATCAGCTCGCCAGCTGTCGTGCTAGCTGGGCTCTCCCTGCATGTTGGAAAGGTCTTCTACATATCCATCACAGACCGACTCCTCCAAATAAAATCTGAACTGCAGTACTCTTCTCCACTCGTTACTACATGTGTGCCCCAAAAATGCTCTATTATGTGGGTACAGTATTCAAACACTGTGCTTTAATAATCTGATTATATTGTTTGTGTGTGCGTCGATTATCGGACAGGTCGCGATTTTGGGGCTTTTTTTTAACTTTATAGTGTCCATGTTGTTTTCTCAGAATAACTACAAATACTTTTTCCTGGCAACAACTAACAGAAATAATAGATCCTAAACTATTGAAATGAAAATCAGAACCAGCTGGAAAAAGTGGCGGACACCATTAATTAATGAAAAGGGAGGATGATGAGAGGAAGGGGTGTATACAGGAGGAGGCTGGGAGGAGAGAGAGCTGGTGGTGTATAGCTGGTGTTCTACCCATCCTCAGCTCTGGATATGCCCTCCAGGAAAGCATCTTACTTCTTTTAGTGGCAGAGTGCTGGATGACCTGCCTGTGATCTCCTCCATAATTAACATATGCTTGTTAGTCAAGGCTGGTTGGAGGCTGAGCGACACACACACACACACACACACACACACACACTCTCAAACACACACACACACACACACACACACACACACACACACACACACACACACACACACACACACACACACACACACACACACACACACACACACACACACAATAATCTGCTTCTCACACTGGTACTTGGAGAGGATACTCTGAGCCATGCAACACTAAGCAAAACCAACACATCCATACAGACGACACTTCACATGCAAATCCGTGTGTGTGTCCCTCTTGAGCACGTTGCTGCACGTGTTAATCCCCGCCATCCCTCTCGTTTTGTCCAACCTCAAATAACACTTATCGGCTTCATTGCCTTGAGAAAATCTGATCAAATTTGCTCCGAAAATGACTCCAGACCACTTTAATAGGGTCATGAATATGAAGTGCTGAATGCGCACGTGCCGTATTTGTCCAATCTCTCCCAACCTCATTTGGACATAATGAAGACATGGCCCTACTTCTGATTATTCCCTCCATTTCCCAGGGCTCTTGACCTCTCAGTGAAAAGATAAATAGAAGCTCCTTAACCAATCAGGATCACAGATGGGAGTCAGTGGGTATTAGAACTATGTTATGCCAATTCACTCCGCTCCAGACTGCCCGAAATTGTAACAAAGTGTTTCATCACGATAACGACTTTATCGGGAGTCGCTGGGGAACAGGGGCTTCCTTTTAAATACGACACCTTCTTTAAGGAAAAACAAATAAATAAAGGAGGACATGTGTCACGGGTCAAAAAGAGGGGGAAAAAACAGCTCCACAGAAGCAGAGAGAAGGAAGTAAAGTGTGATCATCCATGGGTGGTGCTGCAGCCACAAGCACATCTGTACACTATGCATGTTTATATGTGTGTGTGTTTGAGTGTGAGTGGGGTTGTGCTTTCTGTCTGGATATGTAGAGGTGTCTAGTGAGTGTGTGTGTGTGTGTGTGTTTGCTCTCGCAGCATCTCAGTGACATCAAAGCGCTGTGCAAACTGAGCCCCTGGCAGCTCTTTAGAATCCCATCTCCCCTCTCTGTTTAAAGCGGGCAAGAGAGAAAAGACCCAAACTAATAAAAGCGGTGTTATTCAAAAGAGGAATAGACTGCTCAAATGTGTGTCATGTTTGTGTGTGTGTGTGTGTGCCCACGCGTGTCTGAGAGACAGAGAGAGTGAGAGAGGTGGAGGAAATATAAAGAAGAAAGAGAGGAAAATGGGTGAAAGAAGACAGAAAGATAATAAAGAAAGTAAACAAGAGTGAGGGTGACAGGGAGCAAAAGAGGAAATGAAAAGAGGGCACATGGAGAAAATAAGTGTACGAAGCAAAAAAGGAAAAAAGGGAAGGAAGGAAGTGAATGTTTCCACAGAGTCTAGATCTTTTCACACAGCTCTTCATCGCTCGTTTCTCCTTGTGATGCTGACACAAAAGGTGAAGCGGTTGTTTGTATAATCAAACAAAGCACAGGCTAGTAATCTCTCATTTCACCTGCTCCGCCAGAGAGGGTTTTATGGCTAAAGGGAGGAAAATAAACGAAAAGGGGACCGTGTTGTGAATAATTTGAGTTTGGACCGGTCAAACACAAATTAATTTTCATCGCATTATTTTCTGTTGTTTTCAGGATTCACTCGTCCACTGAGTGCAGCGGACATTATCATTCAGTTATAATTCATTGTGTGTGTCTTCTTCATGTGGTACTTTCTCTTCTTTTCCTTTTAATGGCTGCCAATCCTTTGCATAACCTGACAAGTGTTTCCTGAAGAAAGCTCTGAGCATGTCCCCCCCCCCCCCCCCGTCCCCGTCCCCCCCTCTCTTCTTTTAACGTCTCTCATGTCTTTAGAGGCGGTGAGCGAGAAATCGAAAGCACGAGAGAAGAGGAATGAGTGCACAGGGAGAAAAAGCCCAGTTCGATTGACGTTGTAAAATAAAATACTTGTGTAAAAGGGAAATAAATGCTTCAGTGAGTGGAAGATTCATGCGCTCAAATAAACTGGGGCTTCTGAATTTTTAATTGGAGCGGCCCTAATTATGGCCATCAGACAGTACTTCTAAACACACTCGCTGCACTTTCTCCCCATTGCTCTTTCCCCCAGCCTCTCCAGTTTGGCGGTGGATGAGGCCTCGGTCCGGGTGTATTTTTCCATGCCATTAATATTTGATGAAAATGGGCCAAGCTGCATCAGCTGCTCATCGCCACTAAGAACACGGCCTCCATTATGAGCCCCGTGCTTCCTCTCAGCCGCGTACATTAGCGAGACGACGGAGTGCAAAAAAGAACACGCGGATGGATGGGAGGCGTGAACGCCCGCGATTGGTTGTGCGTGTGAGTGCGCATGTGTGTGTGTGTGTGGGAGCGCTGGCTCGTCAACCATCCCTGTCGATTGATGCTATTAGATGTTGAGAAACAGTTGGGTGTGAGCTATAATTGAGCTGACACTAATAATGAAAGCAGATACTGTCTGGAAGCCCTTGGCAATATGCTAAAGATATTGATGCCCCTAATAATTCAGGGGCTCGACAGAGTGGAGGAGGAATCTCCCCCCCTCTCTCTTTGAGATCTTACCCAGGAAGCAGGGAAATAAGATTTAAAATGGCTCTAAAATGCAGTGAAGCTCCATCTTTTAAAGCTTCTCTTTCTTGTCCGGTATTCAGTCATAATGTATCACTGACAAACGCACAAGGAAGTGCAGACAGTATAGATTACAGCGTGATGGAGCTGGGAGGAAATTGCTCCTCGTTTTAATGAAGTTATATTGTGTTGTAGTTTGCAACATACTGGTCGTATCTGGTTTGACAGGGCAGGTGGTTGGCCCTGACACACACACACACACACACACACACACACACACACACACACACACACACACACACACACACACACACACACACACACACACACACACACACACACACACACACACACACACACACACACACACACACACACTGTCTCCATGTATCATTCACTGGGGGATGTCAGAGGCCAATGTTAGGGATCGTAAGTTTGTGTTGAGCCTTAGTCAAGGACCTCCATAATGACCAACTCAACCTTGTGACTCCTGTCTGAGAGCCAGGTCCCTGGGGGTGACACGAGTGTGTGTGTGTGTGTGTGTGTGTGTCTGATGACAAGAGGGGATTACGCCCCCGTAGTCTAAAGATAAGGTAAAAGAGAACAGAAGAATAGAGTTGATAGATTGATGATATATTCTGATGTCTCTGGCGTATCTTTCATACGAACGCATGAATATATATGTACATTAATGTCAAATCTTTAAAAAAAGAGTAACAAACAGGAAATTGTACGCAAAGTTTAAATTATCTATAGACTATGTACACCCGACTGAAACTAATTCCATGTCAGTAGCTCACACAATCCACAGCTTGCATTTCTTCTTACAGCTTTTCTCATTAATCACTTAAATTATTCACAGGAATCAGTCACTGCCATGCACTTTGGTCAAAGCCATAAATGCTGCTAAAACACGAGATGACTGATTGGCAAGTTCCATTTGATGGGGCTAAAAAGGGCAACTTTGAGTTGAGGCTCAGCGGTGATGCCAAATGTAAAGAGACTGGGGTAAGTAGAGTAGAAAGCACCTGTCATCTCCAGCTCTCAGTCTGCTTGATTAACATGAAATTTTAATTTTTCTCTCAGTCAGGAACTGAAAGGTTGTTATACTCCTGCTGCACAAGCTCTTGTCTCCCAGAGTTTGTAGGTAATAAGGTTAATGCAAACCAGGGAGAGCAACGCGATATGAGGTGTATGTGTGTGTGTGTGTGAGAGAAACAGCAAAAAAGCTCATTCAAACTTTACACTCTACTGATATATTCTTGATGACCATGCCATTTCAATTAATTGCGCATTTGTGATCACAACATCCCACTATTAAGTTCTAATGGTCCCAACTTCATTAAAACAAATTCCAATCCTTCCCTGATTTATTGTCTGTTGAGTTAAACTGTATCTCACCATGTAAGAATATAAAACCCATCTGGGGAAATATAGAACACAATTACTTCAAAGGCTTCCCCAAAAGCGCAACACAAAGCTACATGAATACAGGAGCCCAAACAACTCTAAACGGTTGCAGTCCCAACATGGCGGCTGTAATATATCTTAATTGGACGATGGAAATCACACGGGCCTTTTGTTTAGCTCGCGCTCCAGCAACATGCCACGCTCCAGCCTCTCTGACTCCTGCTTGCTCTCTTTCTCCTCCTCATTTGCATATTCATTGAGATATCAATTATTTATCCTCACCACAATGTCTCGCTGCATACAATATAACATACCAGTATATGCATTTTACTGAATAATACATGCAATAAGTGGAATACATCAATATATGATAATACCAAATAACAACACAAGGATAGTCGACCTCCCCACCCCCCAAAGAACAAGACACATAGAAATATGAAAATGTAGAAAGTAAGAAAGACCCATTGAATTGTATTTATTTATTTATTATTTTTTAAATACTGTAATTCTATGGACAATTATGTAAATCACCTAAAAAACTGAATTATATCTTCATTTTAAAGTATAAATATATTATATTTTACCATGATCATGAATATACCGAAATGTATTTACTTGAATTGTTCATTAAATAATGGAACCTGCATTTAAAAATTTGTTTTTTGGAAATTCAGCAGAGAGGGAATGACAATAAATATAAAGATTAATTACACAGATGATCTTTTCCCATCAAATTTCCTGTATACACACGCACACACACACACACGTACACACACATGCACACATGCACGTACACATGCACGCACGCACACGCACACACACACTCACACTCACACACACACACACACACACACACACAAACACACACACACACACACACACCTTTACAGCTGAATTGCTCTAATCCCAGCATGTAATATATGTATGTTCATATTACGGGGCATTAGAGCGAATGCAAAGGTATCGGACACAATATGAAAACCTCTGGTACAATAAACCCGTTCGACCCCCGAGACACATTCCCATTTACACACTGTTGCCCCTGTGAGCCGTTTTCTCCTCGTATTATTATTATTGTAGGAAAACAATTTGATGACTAATCAAAATATAATTTCAGCCGTGCAGAGCAACTCTCACTACTACAGCTGCACCTCAAACAACTATGACCTGAAGGAGCAAAGAAAAAAAATCATGGCCTCAACAGCCAATAATACTCTTTCTCATTCAAACACACACACACACACACACACCTACACCCACATACACCCACACACACACACGTGCATCAACTCTCTCACAAATACACATACACAAACACACCCACCCACAGGAACACACCATCGGCCGTTGCCGTAGCACAGAATAGATGACCGCACTTACTTTAAATGTTCCGTGAAGGAAAGTTTTCCGTTTTTTTTCCTTCTCTCCTCCGCCTCCCTCAGACCGACTCCACTCTTAGTGCTTTGGCGAAGCGGAGAGAGGAGAAAGCGTATGCGCTTTAGGCACCCAGCAGTTCGCCTCTCTTATCAGATATCTATAGCTATAAAAAGCAGGTGGCTCCCTATCATTTTATACATTATCCCTTCTATGGTCTTCTACCTTGCACGGATGTAGACTGTGCTCTCTGCATCTGGTTGCACAAGCACAATCAATATGGAAGGGGAGAGCTATTTTATGATTGGAGAAGTTGTTGTGTTTTTGGTGGTGAAATTCATTATTTAGTATCTGAACCTTCAGCAATTCAGTATCATTTATTCATAAAGTCCCTTTTTTGCCAGGAGGAAATGGATACAGCTGCAGCAACTGAGAGAGAGAGAGTGGGATGGAAAGAGGGAGAGAGAGAGAGGGGTAGAGAGAGGGGGAGAGAAGTAAAGAAAGAGAACGAGGGGGAGAGATGAAGAGAAAAGAACGAGCGGGGAGTGCGAACAGGGGAGGTGACTGGATTGATGTTATTGATCAGGCACCTCTTGAAATAAAGGCATCGGGGCTTTATTTTTTCAAGCTCCGGTGATTGACAGATGAAGAGGGGAGATGGCTGGGAGGAGGAGCGGGGCCTTGAACATCACATGCCAGCACTGAGCGATTAAAGGAGCTCTTCTGACAAGCACACCGAAGGCATGCTCAAGCACACTACAGAGGCAGAGGGACGGATTGTGAGGAATCACTCGAAATGATGTTTGTTTACTTTGCAAAAAACACAGGAGAAAGAAAGCAGAGAGGGGAGAGTTGCTAAGTGGAGGAGTTATGCGAGCGTGGTGCATGTGTGTGTCACACAGCTTGCTTTGCAAATGTGTTCCTCAGAAGCTGCAGCTACACGGACCGTACAAATGCTGACTAACGTCGATGCTGCTGCACCGTTCTTTGAAATAGAAAAAGAAATACAACAGCTGCAGTAAAGGCACAGTTTTATAACAAGGAATGGCATTGCATTCCGTGAAAGTCTGAACGTGTCGTACGTTAGAGACACGAGAAGAGATGTATGAAATCATTTAGCGCGCAATGTTTTTTCCTGACAAGGAAATCTGTCTGCGCTCACAGAAACACTTTTTTCCCTCTTTCTTTTTTCATTGTCTGTTTTGTATTCTGTTCAAAATAAAAGCAATTTGAAAATCGTTCCTGGTCTTGAATTATTTAGATTCAACTTAGTGCAACGCTAGCACCTGAAATTGCCGAGATCCATCTCAGTCAGGCTGTAAAGAATGAGGTGCACCTGTAGCTGCCGCGGCCTTTGGCTTCAGAGCTGCCACTGGCGGCCAGGACTTCCTGTTTCTGTCGGAGTGCTTGTTGTGCGTTTGTGTTTCGGTGTCTGTGTTGTTGATCGTTCGATTGCTCAGAGAGAAAATGAAGTTAAATTAAAGTGTTGACATTGAATTATTCAATCATGTCTTCCGTTACTTCAACTGTTGAGAATAATACAATTGCACAAATTGCTGAAATGTTACCTAAACTACACTCATACGGAGAAGAGAGAAACCTTCAGAAATTCAAGCAGACTTTTTTCAAAAGACCAGTGAGGTGCACGGTGGTGTGGTGGCCAGCACTGTCGTCTCACAGCGAGAGGGTTCCTGGTTTGGTTCCCGGGTCTGGGCAGTTCTGTGTGGAGTTGTCATGTTCTCCCCGTGTCAGCGTGGGTTCTCTCCGGGTTCTCCAGCTTCCTCCCACAGTCTAAAGACATGCTGCTCAGGTTAATTGGAGTCTAATTCAGCTGGGATCCGCTCCAGTGTCCCTAAAATAGAAGATAAGCATTTTGGCTGGAATGTTTGCCACACCCATAATAATACTGGGATCTTTATTTTCCCAACATTTTTTTTTTACACACACATTCTCCCTAATCACCTTTTAATGGACTCAGTTTTTATTACAAAAATTGTTGCTGCAAAACAACAAAATTGCTACAATCAAACACAAAAAACAGTCTTTGTAATGCCAAGCAATTTCTGGTGTGAAATAACATCTACATTATATTCTTTTTCTTATCTTTGCTACATTTAAATTAATAGTAAATATGTAATGCAATCTGGCTCAACATAAATATTCACCTTTAGCTTTGTTAAACTGCCGACTGAATACTTTAATTGAAGGCCAGCATCTCATGGTTGAATTAAAGCACTGTGTGCGTTATTATTTTTGGTTACTTACATGTTAATACATATATTTAATTTATGTCGGTGAACCAAAAAAAAAGAAATTAATGGCTTTTAAATTCTAGAATAATAATTAAAATTAAAGGAGCAATATAATTGGATTGTAATTAATAGAATAAAAATAAAATTAAAGGAAAAATATAAGAAGAAGAATTGAGTCACTTACCCTCTGTGTGTGTTGTTTCCAGAGCTTCTCCTGGCTTTGTTCACATAGCTGGACACACCACAAGTGATCTTAGTGCATGTGCCCCGCTGGTTAGCTCATGGCCGCCGCTTTCCACTGCTCTTAGACAGTGGTTACAGCTGGTAACGCCGCCCGATCGACGCCATCGCCACTGAAGCGCAGCACCCACCCTCCTGTTCCCCTTCAGGAAGACACTCTTAGCTCCGTCAGCACTTGCGGTTAGTTCTGTTAGCGATGTTAGCACTGTTAGCTCTGTTAGCACTATTTCCTACGAGCCGCCATGTTGGGAGCCGCTGAGAGGCAGTCAAAATCTCGTATCTTGCACCAGCAAGATACGAGATTGGGAACATATTTAAATAAAGAAACCTGTTTAATATGGGTATTTGTTCCAATCAAGCTACATAACTAAAGCTATAGTGGAAAAGGGCTTTAATCTGTTTAAATTTAATGTATTTATTATTGAAGTAATTATTCATGAATTCAGTCATTAATCCTTTTATCCAAAGAAACCTTTAGCAGGAACCATTTCTGGGCGCATGAAATGCCCACATGTATAGACACCAAATGGTAATCATAAAAAATTAAAGTTACTTAACGTTCATCATGATTTTTGTTAAAACTGACAGTGTTAAGAGGAATAAATATTAATACAAATAAACAGGAAATGCTCAAATCACTAATCTTCATAATGTCTGCATTACCCTAAACTAAACATTGGCTCCTCACACCCAAGAGGTGGCATGTTTTTATGATGTAGGAAAAAAAAAGTATTGTCAAAAATGGTATATTGCATAACTATTGTATGCTATTTCCAAAAAACATTTAATAGCGTCTGCTCGGTCTGTAAATAAGTAAAATGCTGCAACATTTGTGAAAAAAGGACTTTGTGAGTACCCAAAGGGTGCTGTAAAAGACTATCAGAGTGTATATTCTATTCTATTCTATTGAATTTATATCCTGTAAGCCAGAGCAAAATGCTAGGAAGTCTGTTAAAATGGGAGACTTACTTTATGGATTTTCCTATGAAATGATTGGCAATTTAGAGCTCTGTGAATTACCCAAGCTGCTCATACTGCTCATATTCTAAGACAAATATGGGCAAGATGTGCGAGTGAGAATGAGCTACATTCACATTTCCAGCAATGGGAAAAACGTTGTAAAACAATGTAGAGAATTAAAGGAGAAAGTATAATGGCAAATATAAAGGGGAGAAGGTTTTTACACAAAACACACACACACATACACACACACACACACACACACACACACACACACACACACACACACGAACTTTATCGCGCTAATGCTTTCTGGTGTTCTGAAAACGTGTCCTTGGACGGTTTGCTTATATCTCATTCAAGTGTTTCTGTCTACACGTCTATTTTACATGTGCTTACACACGAGTGATGAGCCATTTAGATATCTCAAAGAGGAATGAAGCACAACATGTATAAAAGTTTTTTCACATCCAGACAAGCCTCAGGGTTTCATGTCTTCCCTGTCTAATGGCATCGCAGCTTGCACCTGGCAGGTTAACAGATTATTCAGTTCATGGACACACTCTCAAGAAACCTTGCCAGAAGTCATGAATGGGTCCTGTGGCCGCTGTTTCTCTCCTCACACAGCACGACTAATTATGGGATCAACTTTTTTCACTGTGTTAAATGTCAGATTAGAGAAAATGGAACATTATTTGGTGGATGGATAAAAAAACAAAACATATATACACCTTATATACATTGTTACATGGGGACCCAAGAACATAAGTGTGCCATAAAAGCATAAGATTTTTATTGCATCCAATTTGTTTAACTTTTAAGGGCGGCCATTTAGAATTACTGTAAAATGCCTCACTGTTTGAAAGCTGCATATTAAACAGAAGTCCTTTCTTCTTCTTGACGTCTTAAAAGGTTATCCTTTCGCAGAGCGAGGTTGACTTGATAAATGGTTATTGTTGAACAGGAGCAAAACATATATCGATCAAGGGCCATAACACAGCAGATTAATAGAGCGCTCTGTCTACGTTTTGATGCTCGGGGGAGTCTGCTGCCTTCCCTCCGACGTCACGGACGCAGCACAGGAGTACGTTCAGACAACGCTAACAAAAGAGGATGTCTGTTACCTCATGAGGCACAGATGAGTTATTGCATTATCTCACCTGATGTATTCCGAGTGTCACTCAATTAATTCAATAATGCAGGCAGCCTGATAACCTCGCATTACCGTAGAGCAGATCACAAAGCATGGCCATTCCTCTCGCTGTAAACTTAGCAAAGAACACTTCCACATTGCAAACTTTACAGTGTCCAGAGGATACCGTTGCAACATGGAGCAGATCGCTCTGAGAAAGAGAGAGAGAAGACAACACAAATATACAGGAAGAGGGGTGGGTGAAAAATGCCTTTCAAGTTTTCCTTGACGATTACACTGGGGCTACTCTCAGTTGCGGATTGACTGGCAACTCTGGAGCCAGTCGTGTCAGCTGTCCATCAAGCTGTCAGAGCACAGAAATCTGCTTCCCCGGCCTCCGTGGCGGCTAGCAGGACGACCACGGGCCGAGCACATGAAAGCACTCGCTCCTCGTTCCATGACCAGAGGGACACAACAGCTCATGCCAAAACCCATGTGAATTCACATTCCACTGTAAACTATAGGTACCTGCAGCCTGATGTGATACAATTAGGAGTTGATTCTGTGTAAATCAAATGACGACAGCCTGACCGTGTGGCTGTCTGGCATGTTGTCGTTCCCTGGTAGCCAATCCACTGCCTCGGGAGAGTGGTAATTGATTCTTGCCAACCCCCCCCCCCCCGTGGGAATGCCTCCCTTCCATCTTGCATGACACACCTGCACAAGTATCTCAGACATCAGAAACTGTATACATGTGTTTACATCCACATCTTTATTTCTCGATAAATATTTCTCCCACGTTGGTGCTTAATATCTTGTTGCACAGTGACGGAGGAATATGAGAGAAGCTGTATGTATACATACATACATATATTATATATATATATATATGTATGTATACACATGTGTGTGTGTGTGTTTCTGCCTCTGTGTGTATGTGTGGCTTGTGCTAAATCACAGACTTCTTTCTGAAGCCTCTTTGCAACATTTATGAGATGAACCATTGTGTTAGTGTGCGCACACCCAGTTGTGTATGTGTGTTTGTGCACTTCAAAGCGGAAGTGTGTATGTTAACCTCCGCTTTTTTATTTTTCTCTTTCTAGCTGAAGCCCCAACCCTCCCTGTGATGTGACTGCCTGAATGTATAGGCCTGACACATCAGACAATCTCTTATGAAGTGACTTATACAAATATATGGATTATGAACAATAATTTTGGTTTTCCAAACATCGATATCAATTAACTTTTTTCCTCCATTATTAACCTGAGAGCTAATTAGTTTGGATTACTACCGTCTTAGAAACAGCTGCATACCACAGCTGGAGAGAAAAGTTTATTTTGGAAAGTTTGATAAGAAATATATGTATATATATATATATATATATATATATATATATATGTTATCCAACATATATATATATATATATGTTATCCAACATAACAAAACAATACATATTTAAGAATTGGGAGACATGGGAACACTTTTAAATCTGTCGCTAAAATACATTTCTACACAATTTATGCAGAGGAAAAACAAAATTATACAATTCATTCAAACATCTGGAAGCAATAGAGCAAGACTAAGGAATACAACATAAATGGAAACAGTAACTGAAAGAGAGAGGGGAGTGTGTCCAAAAGGCGTCTTGTGAGAGCACTCCAGTTACCAGTGTGAGAGCTATGAGTGCTCTTCATCGAGGATTAGGCCTCTCAGAATCATTTGTCCACAGATCTCTACCAGTATTCCCAGTGAGACTGATTATCCGGGCCTGTCACAGACAGGAGGATAATTACAGGGTCTCCCTGAGGTCACTGCTCTCTCCATGCCCCATGAATGGAAATACACTACGGAGCGAGACGCTCAAGACGACTGGGAGGCAACGCAGGTTACTCTCTCTTGCACCCGCGTACACAAAAGAAAAACCACAGACACACAAACACATTTTTCACACCGTCTGTCCGTCTCTTGTTGCAAAAGTCTTTATCTTTCTACATTCCCCACTAGACTCTTCATATTTCTCTCCTTCACTCCTTATCTGCGACATCAGGTCTTCCTCTCCGTCTCCTTCTCAGAGATGGCTCCCAGTTAAGCTGTCTCACCCTCTCTTTCAGGTGCTCACATTCCCCTCTTTCTCTCTCTCACCCTCCACTTCATTTCCTCTCTCTTGAGTCAGCTCTGCCTCTCCCCCTAGTGGCCTTTACATGAACGACATGGTGGAGACTGGACACTGCACACAGCACACACTCATCTCCCATTCAGACAACAGAAGTAAAGGCCATTCCTGTTGGTGGGCGACACAAAAGATAGGAGAGAGAAGAAAAGAGAGGGAGAGATAGTGATAGAATCTGCACAAGGACAAAGTGACACTAGAAGAAATCCTAGACCTCCACTTGTCCCAGAGCCCCTACAGGAACATAACACCAAAGCCCCCTTTCCTTCCAAAATAAAACTGCCTGCAGACTGAATCCTCTTGGAGGACAATAACACCATGTGTGTGTCTGTTGAAAAAACAAAAACGTTCTCAACCTTCAGATTGTGTCGATTGCGTGCAGAGCCCACCATCTTTATTATTCTATTCTTTAGATGGGTTCTACAACTTTTTTTCTTTTGGGTCCTTTTAATTTCATCTTCCCCAAATGGTAATGTCGCCGGCCGGTCAAAGGATCTGCATCATGCAGTCGACACACCAAAAGGAATGAAAGCAATGACATCACCGTTGTCTTGTTCAGCAACGCGCTGATAGAGGCCCTCATGAACGAGGGATCAGGCGCAGGCTGGGCCCGGCCCGGTCACAGGGAGAGGTTAGACCCGATTAAACTAGCAGGGAACAGGAACAAGAGACATGGAGACAAGAGAGGAAGAGAGAGCGATTGGTGGACGGAAAACAGGGGGAAAAAAGACCAAGACAAAGGAAAAGATAATGCAGTGCATCACAGTCATTTAGCTGAAATGCTCCGTGCTCTCGGCCCTCTGTAACGAGCTTCAGAGACATTAGCAGTATTTAGGATCACTTCAGAGCCAACCTCGTGCACGCTCCTGGACCACACCCTCCCTTCACCCTCTCGCGCTGTGTGTGGCTGCTTAATTATTGATGCTCATGTATTGCTGATTTTGGTCTTTGTGTTGTCCCTGGTGAACGCTCTGGTGAGGCGGATGGAGGTATTTATCTATCTCAGAAAGTAGGGCTCTATTCCTCATCCTGTCCACACACCGCCGGGCCATCCCAATGGATATGACCTCAGCACTGCCGCTGTGAGAGGACGTCCTCACACACACACACACACACACACACACACACACACACACACACACACACACACACACACACACACACACACACACACACACACACACACACACACACACACACACACACACACACACACACACACACACACACACAGGCATATATACTTTCATTTACCACTGAAACTATATCCAGGACCGAGCTGAGCGCTGGGATTCTGTCTCCAGTTATCCATGAGCCAGCGTAACATGTACCATAATGTTGGAAGATCATACACTGCTGTACTTAACTTCACTTGGACTAATAATCACAACTGAAATGTCACACCATGGGATAGGCCATTTCGGACATTTTGGTTGGTTATTTCCATTATTTCTTTCTTGATAGTAATCTAAAATTAATTTTAAGCTTATTTTGCACATTCATCGACACTTTACAGTCAATGTGTTTCATACATGCTGGGATTAACATGTTCGGTTGTATGATATCTTTTTGTCTACACACTACAAGCACAATGTGTGTACACGTTTTGCTGGATTTGCGCTCTCGTGCTCTGAGGAAGTGCACTGGCGCTCTCTAGTGGTGAACGTGCATCATTGCTGTCTGTAGCTGTGTCACAAACCCATACGTCAATACATACACATCTTACTGCCTACAGTATACCGCTGGCAATTCAACCCGACCCGAAACAATTTTACCCCCCCCCCACTTCCTTTCCGATAATAGTGTTCATCAACAGTACACTCAACAATCTGTGGTATTTAGGATCTATTCTTTACATCTATATCTAATATTGACTCTGTCCCTTTTCCAGTGCGAACACACCACATACTCAAAATATCAACATGTTGTGTAATATGTAATTGGGACACAGTTGTTTGTATACAGTAAATACTAATTCTCATTGTGTGTCTTTACACTTACTCTGCTAAAAGAAATTCAACATTTCCATGTTTTACATGGAAATAAATTATACAAGCAGCTGTGAGCACACCCTCTATTTCCTCTGTTTATTATGCATTTTTTTATTGATAATATTAGCATCCACCCAGTTTTCCAGTGTGGATGCATTAAACAACCAAAACCTGTTTAGATGTACACTGTAACATGAAAATGGGACACAGAGAATATACATTGAAAAAAACATGGATATTTCATTTCACAGAAAAATTTGATATACAATTATTCTACGTAATTGGAATTACATCTCGATTCTGTGTGAATTGAACGTTGTGATGTATTACATTGGATACCGGCGTGCTGAGTGAAGCGAGATTCTTTCGTCTCTGACCGTCTGAGTATAGAGACTGTGAGGAGAAACACTCTGGCCATTTATCCCACAGTCTCCCCTTCTCAAATAGAAGATACGACCTATCGGTCTCCGACTGCCAGTCTCAGAGCTTTTCAATAGATCTTATCAAACAGATCTGGTTACACAAGCTGTAGCTCTAAGAAGGTGGAGGACCTCCAAAAACAATATTAGCAGTATTGACATCTTTAATGTGTGGCAAAGGTCTAATCCCAGAGGCCACCGCACTAATGGGGAAATATTGAGTGTTGCCAGAACAGAGGTTTTCTTCTAATCCGTCCATTATGTGCTTCGGACAACCACTTTCACCAGAGACGAGCGTAAGGAGATGGATGGGAGATAATGTGATCAATTTTGATACAATAAAAGGGGTGATAACTCAAAGTCAGTCATGATTAGCCTGGGCCCGTATGAAAGAATACTATTAAACTAAAATCTCTGATCCTTTTTCTCGCCAGCTCTCTCTCTTTCTATGCTTTGCCGCGTAATCCAATCAATGCAACCATTTTCGTCTTTCCTCATTTCATCCCTGACTTATTGCAACCCTTGAAAACCTCTTTTGTGTCATTCATTTTCTTTGGAAACTTACCGGCAATCAGCCATTTACCCCACATTGGTCCAGTCCATTAGGGCCACCTCTTCACATACCAGGAGACCTGAAAGACAGCAGGATGTAGGATGTAGGACAGACAACCCGGCAGTCTCCAACATCCAAGCCTGTACACATAGCTTTGCACGTTTGACTAAATAAGAGAGCTGGCAGCCTGTGAGAGACAGTGAGGGGATTGGGGGAGCTGCAATTGGGCGATTGAAGAAGACACATCCAGTTCTCTGATGCATAACTAAGACAACACACACAGCTTTTCTTTAGCCCCAGGCTCTCTTACGGCACCCTATCTCTCCTCCACATCCAGCCATGCAGAGTCCTCACATCAGCCCAGCCAGCCAGTGGAGGGCACTGCAGCCGGTGATAACACAATGCATTGTCTGAGTCTGGGACATGTTTGGCTGCCGTCTTGTGGTGCAACTCCGACTGAAGCTGCTGCTGGGCGGCGAGAACACTGTGCCACGTTTGTGATGGAAGTGCACTTTGTGTTATTTTCCTCTATCTTGTGAAAAGTAGGGCTGCAACTAAATGATTACTTTCATTAACCCTTTGTCTTTTTTTCATTTTTTTCTTCAATTAATCAGTTTGTTTATAAAATGTTAGAATATCGACACATGCCCATCTGAAGGTCTTCAGATTGCTTTTTTCCCCCTCCTTTTCAATTAACAGTCCAAAACCCAAAGGTATTAAATGCCCAATGCTTGAAAACACACAGGAACAAAAGAAAACTGCACAGGAGAGGCTAAAACAAGTAAACATTTATCAATCTATTTCATCAATGCTTCAGCTAGAATGAAATCATCATATCGTGTGCTCATGCAAGTGTGAAAAATGAATTCAAATATGCGTGAAATTCAGATCCACTTAAACACACCCACTAGACACTGGAAACGTTTGAAGTTTTCTCATTGACTGGAGGCAAAAGCTGCAATTGTCTCACAGACTTAGTTACAGTTAATGGTGTTGCATTGATGCAGATATGTGGATGGTTTTGTAATTAGATTGATTGATGCGTGTCACATCAGTATTTATTCTCAGTATTGTTGTTTAACATAAACAATCGTCACATCAAATGGTCTGCCGTCCACCAAGGTGGTCTTTTTTTACCTGCAGCTACTTGCTGATCTTGTCTGTCTTGAGGGAACTCTCGGTGTCGTATATGGAAATCAATAAATGCCACAACTGGTGGCCTGCATTTTAACTCAGTCCTATGCCTCTTTGTTGTGACTTTAATTGCAAACAGAAACAATCACAAAAGCATCTCATGTCACTTTTGCACAGTGATCCACTTCTACACACTTTCATCGAAATAATGCTGTTCATAAGGATGAGAAATAAAGGTGCATGAATGAAGCGTAACTTATTTTGGCAGACGCGTTGGTCTCTGACTTGAGCAATTCTTGGCTGCATCAGGGAGGGAAATTATCTCAAATGAATGCAGCATTTTCAGTGACTTTGTTTTCTTGTCGTCCATTGTTTCCCGCTGTCATATTATTCTGCATTTTCCCCTACTGAGCTACATGCTGAGACCTTTCTACCCCTGCCTGTGACCTTTACAAATGGTGCCCTTTGCCGCTGCTTTGTGTAATCTGACCTTATTAAACTTTATTTTATACCATGTGGTCACAAGAGAGAGTCAAGTCCTCATCTGAACACCGTGTTGGTGTCATTCTTGAAATAGAAAGGAGCCTGGGCATGTAAGACACTCATTAAAGTCAAACTCAAGTCTACTTTAAGTATAAACACAGAGCACGACACAGCACAGAGGTTGAAGAGCAAGACAGATATGGAGGAAGAAGGGAGGAGGTGGGAGGGAGGGAGGCAGAGTACAAGGGAGCAGAAGAGAGATGCAGGATTTTGACAAAATTCCAGTTCACACTGACTCATTACTCTACATCTGTGTGTCTGGCAGGGCGGCACATCTTTACACCACAGCAGCTGCCCAGTGCAGTCCAGCCAACCTTCGATACGCTTTACCACCCTGCAGGGTGGAGACACCATGTATAATTTCCCTCTCTCTCTCTCTTTTTCTCTCTCTGCAGTTGTATCTTCCCTTTCCCCAAACATAATATCAAATAAATAAAATGGAGAGAGCGAGAGAGAATGACTCGCCGCAAAGAGCCACAGGTCAGATCCGAACCCTGGACTCAGCCTGTGGGCCTGGATCAGCCTGATCCTGATGGCTTTAACTCACTGTGACATTTTTGGTGCAAGGTAAAAAATCTCAACAACAATACAATAAATTACAATGGAAGCAACCAATCAGTAGAATAACATCTACATCAACAAACAATAGCACTACTCACTGGCTACTACAAAGCTACCATAATGTAAAAGAACTCAAGAGACACCTCTACGGTGCGATGTTCGATATGTGTACTGTGAGGAAATACACATTAAAGAGGTTATCTTACTGTCTACATTGTGGTAACAATCCAATCTTCTGTGTGTTTCAGGCCACTGTGTGCAGTTTGGCAGATGAATCTGCAAACTAGTATTTTGTATTAGAAGGATGATACAATAAAGATTGCCTGCTGGCCCGAGACGATTGAAATGGCAAGTCAGGCTCGTAAATCTAGCAGTAAAAAAATAATCAAGCACTGTTTTTTTGCCGTCGTTGAGGATGGAGTAAGGAGTGAGCAATCTTTCCTCCGTCTCTGTTGAGGGTTGCACATGGATTGTACTAATCGGGCATAAGCAAGAAAATGGTGGTAAAGACAACGTTTATGTTTCAATTTTAATAATTTGTAAAGAGGCAAGTGAACATGTACTTTGACAAGGCAAGTAAAAAACAACAACCGTGAACCCCTGGTGTGACTAAGAACCTTTACTTGTATGATTTGCTCGATTAAAAAAACGTGTTCTCTTTGTCATTATCAACGTCTTCTTAAATGGTTCGATAGAAAATTTACTATATAGTGATATATTGCATTTTGTGATTAAAAAACTAAATATATACTGTGAAAGATGATTGTCTATTTTGTCAACGCCTTGTCGGATATACTGTATTATACCTCAACAACTTTCGAAAGTGGGCAATAATAACCTTTACTCTCCAGCAACATACACACAAATACATGCACATACAAGTAAGAGTTGAGGCTTTGAAAAGAAAAACAATAATCACACTTGTTCATTTGTGCATTTTCTTCTTAGTTAAAGGACTCAACGATAAAGATATATTTAAACTACACATTAAAGAAACCAGTAGACATCCCTCTTCCTCTTTACGCAGGCTGAAACCCCCCCTTGGCTTTCAAGAAGGATCAAGGTGGAATTAACCAACTTCCTTCCTCATTACTTGAAGTAAAAATAGATCTGCCAGTGTTAGATCGGTAATGACAACAGGGTGGGTAACATCTTTTCCCCTTTTATCCAATCATGCTCCTGATGTACTGGAGGATCGGTGACAGAAAGATGGATGAATCTTCTCAGGGTTTGATGGCTAATTCTTACAGGGACGTAGTCACTGTCTTCAAAATGTAATTAAAAATCCAGCTAGAATTACGTACTGTATCTTTAAAAATGTTCTGGCCCCTCGGTGATCTCATACCAGTATGCACCATCATTACAGTCCTTTTCGGACGCACCTTGATTATCAGTTAGACCTCCAATCATATTTTGGAAATTACTTTCTTCAGAGGATATTGGCAATTTACTCCAATCTTAGGTTCTGCTCTTTGTCGAATCATCCTTAAATACTCTATTACGACTGAGCCAGCACGATGATGCACACAACCCCAAAATGAGGCGGCTCTCAATCTCTTTGATTAACTTCATGATACTTCATGACAGAATCTCTTGGGATGGTTACAATATCGAGAAACCATTTCATAAAAGCATTTGTGTCAAATGTCTAGCTCATCAAGTTACTTCTTAGTTTATATTTAAGAAAACATCATATCAGGTGTATTGAATTTGGACTGAAATCACTCCCCTGCTAAATGAATGGATTTGAATGAACCTCTCAACAACTTAGAGTTGTGTGCCTGGTAGGCCATGTGGGATTCATGCTCTGCCAGACTTCAGTCTTTATTATTTTAGTATTGATAATATAAACTTCCTCTGAATATTTTTTAGAGCATTATAATAATAATAATAATAATCATTTATTTTATATAGCGCTTCTCTAGACACTCAAAGTCGCTTTACAGTCCAGAGTCCAGTAGTCATACACACACACAGTCATCCCGGTGGTGGTAAACTACATCAGTAGCCACAGCTGCCCTGGGGCAGACTGACGGAAGCGAGGCTGCCATTCAGCGCCTACGGCCTCCGACCACCACCAACATTCATTCACATCCATACGAACCGGGGTGAGGCTGCGGTGCATGTCTTTATGATTATACAGTATTTGTCAAGATTTTGATCTGGGGGCAAACAATTTAAAATGCAGTGCAAGTCGCTGGTGGAGGCAGCCACACATCCACACAATAGTCTTTCAAAACTATCACCAAACTAATAATAATTTGGTGATGAAAGACTATATATCAACTTTCAGGCCCACACTTCAGATTAGAGGAGTTTTAATTGAGACAGACACATACCATGTTCTTCTTTAATCCCTTATCCCTCAGTAATAATAAGACTATTACAAATATAAGAGAACACAAGATCAATGGAGGGTTTTTCAAAGATACAGCAAAAGGGTTGAAAGGGTCTATCTTCTTTGTTTGAGATGAAACTTTACTGATCCCTATGGGGAGTTTTGGAATCTGGCAGCAGGGAAAGTGATTTATCAGGAACACATTTGCAAATTTAATACAAACCTATACAACGATATCATTGTTAATGTAAGAAAACTGCAGTGGTAGAAAGGAGGAAGACGTATAGTTCTAAACATGTTTGATGACATTTTATGTTATTATTTTTTTACATACAAATGTCAAATAACAGTTTTTGATTCAAAACAAGCGTTCCTGTAAAACGCCAATCCAAGCCAAACCCAGAGCAAATTGAAAGCTATTCTTGAACCATTTGGAGTAAACAAATTGTTTTGGTCTCTTTTGAAAGGTAACAGTCTGAATCACTGTTAGTGCTACTGACATTGAGAAATATATGTTTGAACAGATTGAATTAGAAGGATTTATATACTGTATATAACATGCAATGGTAATCTGCTCTCTCTCTTTTTCTCTTTTGCTGTATTAGTGCTTTTTATTTACTTCTGCAGTGGTGAAAGACGACAACACAGCAGAAGTGTATAGAACATGTATTATCATGTATTCTGACTAGACAAACAAGAAAATAATGATTGAGGTTTGTGGTTTGCAACAGTCAATTTCAGTGGAGTTGTTACAATACAGAAACCAGAGTCTATGCATCGATTACATTTCACTTTATCATGTAATTTAACAATTGATTTATGCTACTCAAGAACAACTGCGTTTAAACACTACTGTGCACCCTAATTTTGGTGGCAAAACGAACCGTACCCATGTTCGACATCGCAAAACAGAACTTGTGTTTCACAGTATTTATTCTTGCAAGAAGAGGCACGAGTCTCACAATGCAGGCCTTGACTGCTCAAAAACAACTTATACACCAGTTGACCTAGATAAGAATTTAAAATACTCATAAGACAAAACATTGCCATTACATAATGCTACATTGTAAATGACAAGTCTGGTTTGAAATTGGCAGGAGATCTAGTTAAAGGTAGCTGTCAGCAGCCAGTGGGCAAAACAGTGCTGCTAGAATAAATATCCATTGTATTACATTAAGATGTGTTCAAGCTCTGTCCGGTAAAAATGTCTATTGGGCAAAGGTAAATTATAATGTTATATCAAGTGTTCAAATGTTGGTGTTGAGCTAGATGTTTTGACAGCTATATTAAATAGATTTTAGAGAGGGAGTTGTGTTTGTCCGTCTGAACTTTTTTTTAACACCCTTTATCAGATCGGTACTTTGTATCTGCCGATATGCAAATTCAGGTGTGAAAAAAAAAGAGTCTTGCATATACAGGACTGTCTCAGAAAATTAGAATATTGTGATAAAGTTCTTTATTTTCTGTAATGCAATTAAAAAAACAAAAATGTCATTCAATTCAATTCAGTTTATTTGTATAGCCCAATTTCACAAATTACAAATTTGTCTCGGAGTGCTTTACAATCTGTACACATAGACATCCCTGCCCCAAAACCTCACATCGGACCAGGAAAAACTCCCAAATAACCCTTCAGGGGGAAAAAAAGGGAAGAAACCTGGAGGAGAGCAACAGAGGAGGATCCCTCTCCAGGATGGACAGATGCAATAGATGTAATGTGTACAGAAGGACAGATTTAGAGTTAAAATACATTCAATGAATATGACAGAGTGTATGAATAGTTCATAGTAGGCATATTCCACGATGGAGACCTCCACGATCCATCAGGCAGATGGCGGTGGGGAGGAGGAGTGGGCGGAGTCTCAACAGTGGGCGGAGTCTCAACAGGACAGTGGCGTAGTCATGAGCAGGAATTCCACGACCCAGACGATCCATCAGGCAGATAGGATCTATGCCATCTCATAGGGTCCGATGACCCCATGAGACGTGAAGTCAAAAGGACTCCGGGGAGAAAGCAGAGTTAGTAAGGTGTGATTGAGAGATGAAAATTCATCCTTAAGGAGAGAAAAAGAGGAGATAGGTACTCAGTGCATCCTAAAACGTCCCCCGGCAGCTATAAGCCTATAGCAGCATATCAAGGGGCTGGACCAGGGCAAACCTGATTCAGCCCTAACTATAAGCTCTGTCAAAGAGGAAGGTCTTAAGTCTACTCTTAAACGAGGTGACTGTGTCTGCCTCCCGGACTGAAATTGGAAGCTGGTTCCATAAAAGAGGAGCTTGATAACTAAAGGCTCTGGCTCCCATTCTACTTTTTAAGACTCTAGGAACTACAAGTAGTCCCGCATTTAGTGAGCGTAGCTCTCTAGTGGGGCAATATGGTACTACAAGCTCCTTAAGATATGATGGAGCATCACCAATCAAGACTTTGTAGGTTAAGAGAAGAATTTTAAAAGTGATTCTTGATTTTACTGGGAGCCAGTGCAGAGCAGCTAGTGCAGGAGTGATGTGATCTCTTTTCTTAGTTTTAGTGAGAACACGAGCTGCAGCATTCTGGATCAACTGGAGGGACCTAAGAGATTTATTAGAGCAGCCTGATAATAAGGAGTTGCAGTAATCCAGTCTCGAAGTAACGAACGCGTGAATCAATTTTTCTGCATCTTTTTGAGACAAGATGTGCCTGATTTTTGAAATATTACGTAGATGAAAGAATGCAGTCCTTGAGATTTGCTTTACGTGGGAGTTAAAGGACAAGTCCCGATCAAAGATAACGCCAAGATTCTTTACAGTGGTGTTGGATGCCAGGGCAATGCCGTCTACAGAATCCACATCACCAGATAATTGATCTCTGAGGTGCTCAGGGCCGATTACAATTACTTGGTTTTGTCTGAGTTTAACATCAAGAAGTTGCAGGTCATCCATGTTTTATGTCTTTAAGACATGCTTGAATTTTACAGAGTTGGTTGCTCTCCTCTGGTTTTATCGATAAATATAGTTGAGTATCATCTGCATAACAATGAAAGTTTATGGAGTGTTTCCTGATAATATTGCCCAAAGGAAGCATGTATAAGGTAAATAAAATTGGTCCAAGCACAGAACCTTGTGGAACTCCGTGATTAACGTTGGTGGTTA
Source organism: Pseudoliparis swirei (assembly GCF_029220125.1). Lineage (NCBI taxonomy): Eukaryota > Metazoa > Chordata > Actinopteri > Perciformes > Liparidae > Pseudoliparis > Pseudoliparis swirei. The sequence continues at coordinate 17,826,363 of NC_079391.1, read as the reverse complement.
TCGAGGCGTCATCGTTTACAAATACAAATTGAGATCGATCTGATAAATAGGATTTAAACCAAAGTAGTGCCGTGCCTGAAATGCCAATCGACTGCTCCAGTCTCTGTAACAGGATGTCATGGTCAATGGTGTCGAATGCAGCACTAAGGTCTAACAAGACTAGCACAGAGAGGAGTCCTTTATCTGCTGCCATTAAGAGGTCATTTGTAATTTTCACCAGTGCTGTCTCGGTGCTGTGGTGTTTTCTAAATCCTGATTGAAATTTCTCAAATAAACTATTATGATGTAGAAAGTCGCACAACTGATTTGCGACCACTTTCTCAAGGATCTTGGAGAGGAAGGGGAGGTTAGAGATCGGTCTGTAGTTAGCCAACACCTCTGGATCCAGAGTGGGCTTCTTCAGGAGAGGTTTAATAACAGCCACCTTGAAGGAGTGTGGTACGTGGCCTGTTAGCAGAGACACATTGATAATATCTAATAGAGAGCCGCCAATTAAAGGCAAAACGTCTTTAAGCAGCCTCGTCGGGATGGGGTCCAAGAGACAGGTAGACGTGTTAGAAGTAGAAACCGTTGAAGATAATTGGTCACGGTTGATGGGAGAAAAGGCCTCCAAATATACACCAGGGCATACAGCGGTTTCCAAGGCCATTCCACTTGAGGACAGATTGGCACTGGTTATGGGCAAGAGAATATTAATCTTGTCCCTAATAGTTAAAATCTTTTCATTAAAGAAGTTCATAAAGTCATTACCACTAAGGTTTATAGGAATGCTCGGCTCCACAGAGCTGTGACTCTCTGTCAGCCTGGCTACAGTGCTGAAGAGAAACCTGGGGTTGATTTTATTTTTTTCAATTACTGATGAGTAATAGGCTGCTCTGGCATTACGGAGGGCCTTCTTATATGTTTTAAGACTATCTCGCCAAACTAAGCGGGATTCTTCGAGATTAGTTGAACGCCATATGCGTTCAAGCTTTCGTGACGTCTGCTTTAATTTGCGGGTCTGAGGGTTATACCAGGGAGCAAACCTCCTCTTCCTCACTGTCCTCTTCTTCAGAGGGGCTATCGAGTCCAGTGTCATTCTCAAAGAGCCTATGGCACTGTCAACAAGATGATCAATCTGGGACGGACTAAAGTTAGACCAGGAGTCCTCTGTTATATTGAGACGTGATATCGAATCAAATACAGAAGGAATCGCTTCTTTAAATTTAGCTACAGCACTGTCAGTTAGACATCTGGTGTAGAAACTTTTGACTAACGGAGTACACTCCGGTAGTATAAATTCAAAAGTTATGAGGTTGTGGTCTGACAGAAGAGGATTCTGTGGGAAGACGTTCAAATGCTCAATGTCAACGCCATAAGTAAGAACAAGATCAAGCGTGTGGCCAAAGCTGTGATTGGGTTTCTGTACTCTCTGACAGAAGCCAATCGAGTCCAACAAGGAGATGAATGCAGCACTAAGGCAATCATTATCAACATCCACATGGATATTAAAATCTCCAACAATAATAACTTTATCGGTTTTAAGAACCAAACTTGATATAAATTCTGAGAATTCAGATATAAACTCTGAATATGGACCTGGTGGCCGGTACAGAATCACAAATCGAATTGGCTGTAGTGTTTTCCAGGTTGGATGTGAAAGACTAAGAACAAGGCTTTCAAATGAGGTGTAGTGTAATTTTGGTTGAGGATTAATTAATAGGCTCGATTCAAAGATGGCTGCTACTCCACCTCCTCGACCGGTGCCTCGAGGAATGTGAGTATTCATATGACTTGGAGGAGTCGATTCATTCAGGCAGACATATTCTTCATGGCTCATGCATTCTGGATTCATTACAAATCAACTGAAATATTGCAAGCCTTTTATTCTTTTAATATTGCTGATTATGGCTTACAGCTTAAGAAAACTCTAAAATCCTATCTCATAAAATTTGAATATTTCCTCAGACCAAGTAAAAAAAAAGATTTATAACAGCAAAACAAAATCAAACATTTGAAAATGTGTTTCCAGGTGTTTCGAGTTAATTAGACGATTCAAGTGATTTGTTTAATACCCTACTAGTATACTTTTTCATGATATTCTAATATTTAGAGATAGGATATTTGAGTTTTCTTAAGCTGTAAGCCATAATCAGCAATATTAAAAGAATAAAAGGCTTGCAATATTTCAGTTGATTTGTAATGAATCCAGAATGCATGACATTTTTGTTTTTTTAATTGCATTACAGAAAATAAAGAACTTTATCACAATATTCTAATTTTCTGAGACAGTCCTGTATAGTTGTTAAATGTGTTTGACAAATGCTGATAGAATTTTCTCTGCAGGTTGCAGTTTGGATTTAAGTGTTGCCAACAACCGCCTTCACAAGAACTCAAGAGAGGTTTCATACGAGTAGAAACTGGTTTTGTTCCAAATCTGCACTGTAAACTGTTCATGATAACATTGTTATCAGACAATGGATAACAATGTCATTTTTTCAGAAATATGCCCAGGAAAGAAATGCCCCAGTGAATGATTATAAATACATTGTTGGTCCAGAGTCTGTTGATGTGGAGAACAATGCAGGATATCTGAGTCTCGGGTCGGTACAGGCGGACGCTTCAACATCTTCCCAGTTTGCAGAGACTAAAGGGCCATTTAGAAATGAAGGAGTCTGTTCGTGGGTGGAACAAATGAGAACCAAGAGACCTTCGTGCTGCCACCTTGGGTTGTTGAAGCAGATGCAGAATAACACCATGGAGGCGGAGGGGAATATTATCGAGGATGGAATCTGGTTTATTTGACATTTTCTCAGTCTCTTCTGCAGCCTTCAGGTCATCCAAGTTCAGACAATAGAAACATTATTTTTCCTGAAGTTTTCCACCACAGATAGAAGTGATAGTTTTTGAAGAACAGCATCCTGCCACCTCATGCACAATATATTATATTAGTCCTGTCCGGCCTGTTGTTAATATGCATCCCCAGCTACTTGTAGACTTGCACCATGTCTACCTCCTCACCCTATATTTTGACAGGTGTCACTGGCTTCCTGCTCAGTAATAAGCAGAAAAAGCCATCTTAAATGACAACCTTCATTCCTTGAGGACAAATTCTCTCTTGATCAGGGGCCACTTCGAAGTTGAAAACTGCCTGAGAGAATGACTCGTCACTGGATTGTTTGAGGAGCAGAAGTGTGACAACCTATATGTGGCAGCTGTTTCAGCCATCTGAACCCAAATGAACACTTGCAGCTGGCTGTGGATTCTTTAATTGTTTACCACCGCTACATAACAAAACACTAAATATAGTAATAGTTTGTGGAATGCCAGTGTTATATCTTCCGGGCAGAGATCCAGACATTAGTTCAAAGCAGTGGTCCCCAAACTACGGCCCGCGGGTCGGATCCGGCCCACCTCCACATTTGGCCCGGCCCCCTGAACAATACCAGAGACGCGTTCCGATGTAATATTTTTTTCACCTGGCCCGCTGCGGTTGAGATTGCAGTCAGACGCGCAGAAAATGTGAAGTGGTGCTTTTCGCAATAAAACATCTTTGATGGGACGTGTCGAGTCTCGGCCAATCAGCGTTCAGATGTCGACAGCGTTTGGGAAGTTAGGTTAGCTTGAATGTTAGCCCGCTACATCTGCTGCTGTCACGCTGCACGGTGTAGCGATACTAACAAAGTACCCGTACGTTAAAAACGATATGATTTAGCACATTTTTAGTATCGATACTTCATTAAAAGAGCTCGCGATCAGAGCGCACGTGCTGCTCCGCTCTGCTAAATACTGTCAGGTTTTTGTGGATTAATCATGATTAATCACATATCCGATATTCTCGGTATATTTTGTGAGAACATAGAGATTTATGACAAAAGACATTTATACATTCTTCTATACAATGGTGCTGCAACTCAGCAGTTATTTAGCAGTTTTTTTCCAAATGGAACATTAATACATCTTCATCCTAAACAGAATGTTTAACCCTCCTGTTACCTTTCGGGTCAATTTGACCCCATTCAATGTTTAATGTCGGTGTTCCTTGGGGTCAATTTGACCCCAGGCTGTTTTTCACTGTGTCAAACATATAAGAAATATCAACTTTTTTATATATTTAAAGGGCTATTTAGGTAGTCAACAAACAAACATAAAGTACCTCACACTTAAACTTGGGAAGCAATATTAAGTCTAATAATTTTTTGGAGGTTTTAATTGCTGGGGTCAAATTGACCCCGAGGGTAAAATATGTTGGTAAATGTAAAGGTAACAGGAGGGTTAAACAGAACATTTTTCTCTTGTTTGTCAACCATTAACTCCACCATGATACAATCTAAAGGCCTCTAGTCTTCCTCTAGCAGCTGCTGAGGCAAACTGACTGTGTGGGTTTTCTTCATGAACTGGGCCGTGATGAAAGGGACGGCGGGGACACCGCTGCAAAGCTAAAACTTAAAGGAATTGACCGAAGGGCACCAGCAGGAGTGGAGCCTGCGGCTTCATGTGACTCAACACGGGAAACCTCACCGGCCCGGACAGATGGACAGATTGACAAGTGACTTTTTTTTTTGCTCGGTCCCGATGCGCGCGCACGGAGCTCTGTGGCGCGCGAGACGGAGATCGATAAGTGTTAACGCAACGCGTAGAGACAGAAATGACATGCTGCTGTGGAGATACGAGCAACAACAGACGTTTAGTTGAATAAAAGAACAAAGACGTGCTATAGAGAACATGTCAGGGGGCGGGCCAATCGTTTTAATGTCATGCGATCTACCAACACTACGCCGCGATCGACTGGCAGGTCGCGATCGACGTGTTGAGACCCTGATCTACAGGAAGTAAAAGTCGTAACAAGGTTTCCGGAGGTGAACCTGCGGAAGGATCATTACCGATGAACAGACCGTCTGCATGAGAGCGGACAGAGTTCAGATTGAAGTGGTGGATTGGAAGCTCATTTTGCAAGTGACTTTTTTTTCGTCCCGACGACCAACAACAGACGGATTGGAAGCTCATTCTGCGCATGCGTTAAATGCGTAAAAAAAAAAACTAGTTAAACCTGGAATTGAATTAACTGAGTTAACGCGTTATTTTTCACAGCACTAATATATATTTATTTATATATATATGTGGGGCCCTCAGTAACACTGGACATTGATATTTATTTTATTGTATTTGTATTGTTATTGATTGTTAATTGTGTCATTATTCTCCTGGTGTGTGTATGCATGTGTGTGAAGGGTTAACAATGGTACAGGCACTCAGGTCAGCTCAGGGGTCCTTCTGGATGAAAGCGAGGGAAAACCTTCCGCTAGTAGTTAGCCAGATAGATCCACAGCCTGCAAGTCTGCAGTGATGTTGCTGAGTGTGTTCTGTTTCTGTGCTTTCAGGTCAGTAAACGTGATTAACTATATAAAGGTAGCGACAGGGATCATCGTCAGTAATCCGAATATGTAATAGGTAATATGTGAATGTATGTCGGAGTTGCGTGAATGTGATGTGATGATGTGTCGAAGGGTATATAGTGCGTCAGAGTCATGCTAGCGAGTGAGGAACAGTAGTAACCACCTGTAACCTGTGAGAATGAGAGTTGTGTGAACGTGCAGAATGTCGCCAGGGTGAATGGAGTAGTTAGAGTGATAGAGTAAGCCAATGTGTTGTTTGTATGTATATGTATAAAGTAGTTAGCCAGATAGATCCACAGCCTGCAAGTCTGCAGTGATGTTGCTGAGTGTGTTCTGTTTCTGTGCTTTCAGTTTCCGTGAGTTGATATAAACCATTCAAAAACCATACACGCCTGGATGTCATATGTCCAAGTGTGCAACAAATATTGGAGGTCCCACCGAGATGATTAACGTCGGGCTCATTGTGACAAGGAGCGGGATTTGACGGAGACGTCCGCGCGCAGCTACAGGGACGGTCCGCGCGCAGCTAAGGGGGCGCGGCTTCATCAGACACCATGGAGCTTGAGGAGTTGGCAGAGACCGTGTCGCAGAGACTGTGGTTGATGCAGCTGAGTCAGCTCAAAGAGGTGTGTCAAGAAGCTAAAATCAAAAGTGGTAATGTCATAACAAGACGAGCATTAATCAGACAAATAAACGAATCTATGGATGATGTCATTAATGACGAAGATCAGGAAAGTGCAAGGCATTTCCTAAGGACAATGTTGGAAACAGTTGATCAGATAAATGGAAATACTGAAAGCACAGAAACAAAGGAAAGTACAGAAAATACAGGATCAGACAGTCAGAAAGTAACTGATGAAGTGAGTTTGGCTGAAAAATATTCACAGCTCCAGCTTTCTAGTGAAGCTCTACATGATGAAGTTAGGAGGCTGAGCGACAGAATGAGTGGGACACCTCCAAGATCAGGTCCTGCTTCGTCAAATGTGTTATTTTCTCCTGTGAACAGACCACCAGAAGTAACCATTAGGAGAGAGTTCAAGATCTGTGGCCAGATTGGGGAAAAAGGACAGAAAGACAGACTCTCATACACAAATCTGACGCACCAGATTGATAAAGGTCTCCGCGGAGGACACAGTGAGGCTGAAGTCATGGAGGCTGTGATCAAATCAATCAGTCCGGGTTTGAGTATTCGAGATATGCTTGAGATTAAAAGTGACCTCACCCTGCCACAGTTGAAATCCATTTTAAAGGGGCACTTTAAAGAGGAAAGCTCAACTGACCTATACCACAGGCTAGTAAATATAACACAAGAGAGTCGTGAGTCCCCTCAAAACTTCCTCTTTAGAGCCATTGAGTTGAAAGAAAGACTTTTACTTGCTTCAAGAGAGGGAGAGTCAGATGAACAATACAGTCCTGAGCTTATCCAGAAGAAATTCTTGAGGTCAGTTAGTACTGGGTTGTTAAGCGACCACATCAAGTTTCAGCTTAAGCCTTATCTTGATGAACAGAGAGTGACAGATGAAATATTCATTGACAGGATGAACGAAGCAGCTAGTGTAGAACTCGAGAGACAGTCGAAGCAAAGTAGGAGCAGTAGCAGTAAATCACCAAAAGTGAATGAACTACGGACAGAAATGCAGCCCAGTCCTCAGCATCAGGGTGCAGTCAAAGCTAGAGTTGGGTTTCAGGATCAGTCTGCAGAGGTTGTGAAGCCAGTATTATAAAACACCTGCTGTCACCAGTCCAAGAGACTCAGAACTGTATGAAACAGTCAGATTGCTGAGGGAAGAAATGGCAGAAATGAAGAAAAGCCTAACTAACTCCCAATGGCCCAAACGCCAAGTCAGAGGTACTACGAAGAGAGGATGTAGAGCGTGTCAGGAGCAGGGAACAGGTGATCAGTGTGAACACTGCTTTAAGTGTGGTCAGACAGGGCACCTTTCCAGAGGCTGTAGAGCAGATAGGAAATTTGACCGCTTAAATGTGACGATCCAAACAGTTTCACCCCCAGAAGCATTAGCTCCAAGCCACACAGATCCAGATGAAAAGGTGCACGAGCTGTTGTGTGACCGTATCAGGCAGCTGGAGGCGGAGTCGGAGAAAAGTGGGAAGACTGAACAGACAGTTGGTGCTACCTATGCTAGCCATCTCTCACTACGTCGCCAAGCCAAGCTGAAGGCCCTTATTGGAAGAAAGTGTATGGTGGACTGTTTCTTTGAGGGAGTAGCAACACGAGCACTGTGGGACACAGGTTCACAAGTCACGATTATCAACGAAAGTTGGAGGAAATGCTGTCTCCACATATCCGCTACGGAGCATGAATGAACTCTTGGATGAAGATGAGACTCTTGTTGGCAAAGCAGCAAATCAAACACCCATCCCTTTGCTGGCTGGGTTGAGCTGAAGTTCAAGTTGGCATCAAGTAAGGGTCCTCAACCAGAGCTACTCGTGCCAGTGCTTGTTTCGGACCAGCCAGGTGTAGCAGACCCACCGATTATTGGCTACAATGCAATCGAGCATCTTGTAATGAGTGGAATGGAGCAGCATCCAGAACAGACACCTGTTGTGGTAAAAGAAGCTTTCTCCATTGACTGTAAAAAAGCAGATGTGTTGATCCATCTGATACAGAGTCGTGACCAGAATGACCGGGAAGGAGTGGTAAAGCTTGGGAGGCTAAAGACAGTGATTCCAGCAGGTCAGACCAGAGAGGTGAAGTGTAGTGTTAGGACAGGTCCCCTCTATACAAAACAGGAAGTTCTTTTTGAAGCTGAGGAGATCCCAAAGTGGCCAGAGGGCTTGAACATTACTGACACTGTCATCTGCCTACAGAAAGGAAATTGGTCAAGAGTGGCTATCCCTGTCACTAATGGAAGCAAGCAAGACATCACTCTCTTCCCTCGCACAGTGTTGGGAAAGCTGCAACAAGTCAAAGCTATATATCCAGTGGATGTAAAACCAGTTCATGCCAGTGAGCTAACAGTCAGAACAGCTTGTCAGAGAATCACGGCAACATCAGACAGCATTCCTGAGAAGCACCAAGAACAACACAGACAGGGGAACACAGTCAAAGAAGATGGATGGGACCCTCCAGTATCAGTTGATCACCTGACTACAGACCAGCAGGAACAAGTTAGACAAATGCTACGGGAAGAATGTGTGGCATTCTCAAAGGACGACAGTGATGTGGGATGTATCCCATCTCTGCAGTTGAAAATCCGATTAAGTGACACAACTCGTAAGACGCACCTACATCTCTGTACCCAAACCGCTTCACAAGGAGGTGAAGGAGTATTTGGAGGATCTACTGAATAGAGGATGGATAAAGAATTCCCGGTCCCCATACTCTTCACCAATTGTCTGTGTGCGTAAGAAAGATGGAAGTTTGTGTTTGTGCATAGATTACCGGGAACTGAATCAAAAATCGATTCCTGATCGGCACCCTATTCCCAGAGTACAAGACATGCTAAACAGCCTGAGTGGAAGTGCGTGGTTCTCTGTGCTGGACCAAGGCAAGGCTTACCATCAGGGTTTCATGGAGGAGAGTAGTCGACCGCTTACTGCTTTTATTACACCATGGGGCTTATATGAGTGGGTACGGATCCCTTTCGGCCTGTCCTCAGCTCCAGCAGAATTCCAGCGCAGTATGGAGGAATGTCTTACAGGTCTCAGAGATGAAACATCACAGCCGTACTTGGATGACAATCTTGTCCACAGCAAATCCTTTGAAGAACATCTTCAAGATTTGAGAGAAGTGCTGCGTCGTTATCAAGCACATGGAGTAAAACTGACAGCTAAAAAGTGTGAAGTGTTTAAAGACAGGGTGAGATTCTTAGGCAAGATTGTGTCAAAGGATGGCTATTGCATGGATCCAGCAGAAATAGCACCAGTACAGGCACTAAAAGACCGCAGATCTGAGACTGTCGGCGACTTGAGGAAAATGTTAGGATTCCTGTCGTACTACCGGCCATATATCCCAAACTTTTCACGCATTGCCAAGCCGCTGTACAATCTTCTGTCTACTGAGAAAATGCCAGGTAGTCAAGTTCAAGGATCAAAAGCAACCAGGAGCAAGGGAAAAACTAAGAGGTCAGCTCAGCACTCCTCAAGCCAGCCTATCGTCTGGACAGAACAACAATCAGGAAGTGCTCTGCCAGCTTCTGGAGCACCTTTTGCGTCCACCACTGCTAGGTTACCCAGACTTTGAGAAACCATTTGTATTACACTGTGATGCTTCTCAGCAGGGGCTTGGTGCAGTACTTTATCAGAGGCAGCAAGGCAAGTTGGTTGTCATCGGTTATGGGTCAAGAACACTAACCGCTCCAGAAACTAACTACCACCTTCACTCTGGAAAGCTAGAGTTCTTAGCCATGAAGTGGGCAATCTGTGAAAGGTTTAGGGATTACTTGTACTATGCACCTTCTTTTGTTGTCTACACAGACAATAATCCCTTAACTTATGTATTGACAACAGCAAAGCTGAACGCCACGACACACAGGTGGATTGCAGAATTAGCCGACTTTCCGTTCTCAATCAAATATCGGCCTGGAAAAGCCAAAGGAGACGCTGACGGCTTGTCGCGAATGCCGCTGGACATGGAGCAATACATCCACACATGCACACAGGAAATGGAGCCCGAGGTGATAACAACAGTCACAGATGCACTGCAACTCGAATTCCACGAGCATGAGCCCTGGATGTGTCCAGTCACTATTACTGCAGCATGCAATGAAGTAGAACAAGAACGAATAACATCTCCAGTGGCTGAAGTATCCATTGAAAACCTAAAGAAAACACAAGAGGATGATCCAGTCATTGGCAAGGTAAGAGAATATGTCATCACAGGACAGTGGCCTCATCTGGGAGGAAAAGACAGACGCAATGACATCTCTCTTCTAGTGAGGGAGAAAAACAAGCTGTACATCAATGAAGATGGTATCCTGTACAGAAAGTCAGTGTCTCGAGCGCAACTAGTGTTACCTGCAGCATTCCATCAACTGATCTATAGGGAGCTACATGAGGAAATGGGACACCTCGGCGTGGAGCGAACACTCAGTCTGATCCGAGATCGATTCTATTGGCCTCATATGCAAAAAGATGTGGAGCACTATGTGACCAAGGTGTGCAGCTGCCTCAAACGGAAGAGACCGAACAAGCCAACCAGAGCACCACTGGTTAATATAGTGACTACCTACCCTTTTGAGATGGTCTCAATTGACTACTTGCATCTGGAAAGCTGTAAGGGAGGATATGAGTATATCCTAGTTGTGATGGATCACTTCACGCGTTACGCGCAGGCATACGCATGCACCAACAAGTCAGCAAAAACTGCCGCTGAAAAGATATTTGGTGACTTTGTGCTCAAGTTTGGATTTCCTGCCAAGTTGCATCATGACCAAGGCCGAGAATTTGAGAATAAACTGTTTTCCAAGCTCGAAGAATACTGTGGCATCCAAGGTTCACACACAACACCCTACCATCCAGCTGGAAACGGTCAGGTGGAGAGATTTAATCGAACACTCCTTTCTATGCTCAGAAATCTGACAGAAGATGCAAAGTCAGATTGGAAGAACTCCTTAGCTAAGGTTGTGCATGCGTATAACTGTACACGAAGTGAAGCAACAGGATATGCCCCATACTACCTTCTCTATGGTAGGAACCCTAGACTTCCTGTTGACATGATGTTTGGCCTGAAACCAACTGACCAGGGGGCTTCTCACAATGAATATGCAAGCAAGTGGAGAAGGCGGATGCAGGAGGCATACAGGCTAGCATCGCAGACAGTCCAGAAGGAGAACAATAGAGCGAAGAAGCACTATGACCAAAAAGCTTATGGAGGCGAGCTACACCCAGGGTGTAGAGTACTGGTGCGAAACTTCAAAGACAGAGGAGGACCAGGAAAACTCAGATCATATTGGGAAGAGAGAATCCATGTGATAACCGAGAGGAAACATAAGGACAGTCCTGTCTACGTTGTACAGCCAGAGAGAGGCCCAGGAAGGACCAGAGTACTGCACAGAAATCTGTTACTGCCCTGTGACTTCCTGCCTGTGGAAGAAGATAAACAAGAGAAAGAGAAAATGAAAAAAAAGAAGTCGAACACAGGTATAACAAAGAAAAAACAGCAAAAACAGAAGGACAGAAACTCTGACAGTAGCTCGGAGGACGAAAAGAACTGGAGAGTCATCACCACACGACCAGCAGAACCTCTTCAACATGTTAGCCAGCTGAGAGCAAAAGCAGAGGAATTCCAGCCACAAGCCACTGTCAGAGAACTGGAGCAAACCGCCGAAGAAGAGGAGGGTCCAGTAAGAGATGATAAAGGCAGCATGGAACCAGAGGTGGAGCATGGAGAAAGAGGGGAAGCTGAGCAATTGTCGTCATTTGATGGAGCAGATGAGGTCAACGCTGGACAAGGGTCGTCATCTGATGGAGCAGACAAGGTCAACGCTGGACAAGGGTCGTCATCTGATGGAGCAGACAAGGTCAACGCTGGACAAGTGTCGTCATCGGATGAAGCAGACGAGAGTGATCCTGAGTTGCCACCAGCTTCCACCAGAAAATATCCTTTACGACAAAGAAATCCACCCAAAACACTAATTTACAACAGACTAGGTCAACCATCAGTCGTATCCATACAGAAGTAATGGAAGAAAAAGGGTTGTAGTTTCACGTTTGGTTTGGTTGTTGTGAAAGAGTAATATGAGACACGTGTTCATAAGTGTTTCGCTTAAAAGGAAATAGGAAGTTAATAGGTCAGTGTACAAGTCCATGAGTGTCAATAAGGAGAGTACTAGAACTCAGACCACTTACCATGAAGAATAATACAGGGATATGTGAAACATACAGTATTGCATGTGGGTCTGTGTGATGGGTTATGGGGTAGGACATAAGGTCAAAACCTTTCAGTCCAGGATACATAGCCGCCAGACTAGCGGAATAGCGCATCAGATATCACCCGGCCAGTGGTGTCTGCTGCTAACCCATGACATAAGCGAGAGATGAATGTCATGTCAAAGACTGTTATGCAGAAAGTATCCTGAAAGACTGACTCTCATAGAGCCTACTGCCATAACTCACCAGTTGAAGATTAAATACTCTGGGAAATCTGGAATGTCGGGTCGACATTCATTTTGGAGGGGAGAGTGTGGGGCCCTCAGTAACACTGGACATTGATATTTATTTTATTGTATTTGTATTGTTATTGATTGTTAATTGTGTCATTATTCTCCTGGTGTGTGTATGCATGTGTGTGAAGGGTTAACAATGGTACAGGCACTCAGGTCAGCTCAGGGGTCCTTCTGGATGAAAGCGAGGGAAAACCTTCCGCTAGTAGTTAGCCAGATAGATCCACAGCCTGCAGTCAGCAGTGATGTTGCTGAGTGTGTTCTGTTTCTGTGCTTTCAGGTCAGTAAACGTGATTAACTATATAAAGGTAGCGACAGGGATCATCGTCAGTAATCCGAATATGTAATATGTAATATGTGAATGTATGTCGGAGTTGCGTGAATGTGATGTGATGATGTGTCGAAGGGTATATAGTGCGTCAGAGTCATGCTAGCGAGTGAGGAACAGTAGTAACCACCTGTAACCTGTGAGAATGAGAGTTGTGTGAACGTGCAGAATGTCGCCAGGGTGAATGGAGTAGTTAGAGTGATAGAGTAAGCCAATGTGTTGTTTGTATGTATATGTATAAAGTAGTTAGCCAGATAGATCCACAGCCTGCAAGTCTGCAGTGATGTTGCTGAGTGTGTTCTGTTTCTGTGCTTTCAGTTTCCGTGAGTTGATATAAACCATTCAAAAACCATACACGCCTGGATGTCATATGTCCAAGTGTGCAACATATATAAATATTGAAACTCGACAGTTATGTTGCAGGTTGTTGAATCAAAACAAGTAAAAAATAACTTATGGAATAAAAATCTTACAATTGATTATAATAATAGTTGTCAACAAATGTGATGTACAGCAGCAAGTTACGTCTCCATGAGGGCAGCAAACCAGCCGATGCCATGCCAACAGGAAAGTTTAATAAGGCGAATGCCCCTGATCCATCACAAAACGGATATAAAAGAGAGATATTTCTAAGCACACATGACTGCACATTTAAAGACCTGGGACTCTTCACGGGCCATTTCATGATAAAGCATTTTCAATGACCAAAGACAACAGCTGTGCAGTAGTTTATTTTAACTTGATAATGTTGTAATGACATTCACATTGAGCTCCCTTTTATCTAAATGCTCTGAGTGACCTTCAGTTCCCTCTGGTGTACAGTTACGCAGTGTACTGTATACGTCCAGGGCTTTTATTGTGAAAGGTAGGAACGGAAGGAGTGGATCAGGTATATACTGCCTTAGTCAAGGTTAAAAGCAGTCATAAAGTCTGAGCCTCACTGTGCTGTTGTACCATATAGGCATAGTGTCCGTTCCGCACAATGGGATTGGTTCATTCTTTTATTTTTCCTATACTTCAATTTTCTTGAAGAACAAATGTCGTTTTTTTGTCAAATAATAGTCACGTTCTGAACAGTTCCAAAAATAAGATGTACGAAAAAAAGAAAAAAAGAAAGAAAGCGCTCCAGGTGTGTGTAGAGGACTTTAGTCTGGTTGTTTCCAGAATCCAGAAACTAGAGATCTGAAGACCAAATCTATGATGTCATCAACATATACAGCCTTGAGCTGCTAAGTTGCACCTCTTTCCAAACTAGGAAGATACCAAATATTTGGACTTTTAACTAACGTCAGCATTTTTCTCTAGCAATGATATGAAGCATCATATCAACCTTTATGTTTTTTAAATCACGAGTTAACCATTTTTGTTTTAACTGCCTTAGGTCATCACAATGTTGCATCCAGCCTTCAAAAAGAATCGGTCTCAAACAAAGAAACTTGAATGCACATATCTGGATACATTTTAATTTATGAAGTAAAAAACTGTCTATCATAACATTTTTATTCAAGACATAGCTGTGGTTGTCAATTTTATCTCAGCATGTCAATTAGGATTTGTAACAGGATTCGTGCCGTCACCCGTGGGTTTCCCTGCAAAGCACCAAGGATCAGCCAATACCAAGGTTCTGTTCAGTAACATTCTTTATTGAATTCAGCAGACGGCAAGACTGCGCCTCTGCTCACTCCTCTCCACTTCGACTCTTTGCTGCTCTTTTATGGGTGCAGCATCAGCTGCTCGCTGATTACCAACCAGCCAGCAGCCGAGGACAATTAGAGACCCCACCCCACTAGCTGCCACAGGATTTCTCAACAAGAAGTTTCATACACTCATACACCGATGATCCTCTGCCTGCCCCTTTTGGACCTTGTTTATTTTGCAACTGTTTTGCCTCATTAAAGAGTGCTTTTTGTTATTTATATTTCGTCCAGCCTGTCTCTCTGCGCCTGAGCCTCACCCCGTTACACTCCCCGTGACATTAACAACATTTTGAAATACAATCTGCCACCAATAAACAGCTAAAGGAATAAAGTATGGAATCATATACTTACCCTGTGATTATGACTGATTCTGCTACAAAATGAATGTTAATGTACGTAATATGTTTGTAAACAGTATTTGCATTTTGACCTACATAATGTATTACACATAACCACAACATATTTTCATCTAAGAACACTTTCTGGTTTGAATTCCTGATGATAATTAAGTAAATGCTTGTTCTAAAAATGTCAGCTAAACATACAGATCTACATATAAACCTGCAATAGAGCAATACCTGATAAAAAAAAAGTTACACCTATGTGTTTGTTAATTAGCAGCAAGTTAATTGTGATGGCCGAATCTATCAATTTAAGCTGCTATAATCTACATGTTCAAGTTAAAAATTGGTCAGATAACTATATGCAATGTGATAGAAGAACCATCATACCATAATTTATTAAGAATTATAACCGGACTCTATAGCACATATTAGGCTGCCATTAACAACTATATTTATAATTGATGTATCAATATTGATAATCTAATGATTTAGCATCTGCTGTCTTGTCTGTTTACCTTCGTTTAAACTTCTGCAAGTCGTACACACCATATCCCATGACGGTGATGAGGTCATAAGGTTAATTGAGTTAGGGTTAATTAATCTAGTCAATTATTCATTCACTTAGTTCCTGTGACTATAATAGCTCTCACTTGACTACCTTGGGATTTTAAAAACCTTTGCATGTTCTTAATTTTTTACTTGGGAAAAGTCAAGAGACATGCATTCAACATTTTACTAGTACAGAGGTATCAAAAGAAGAATGTAAACTTTTCAAAAGTAAAGTGTTTCCCTGTAATATTACTGTTGTTGTATTAGACCATTACAATACTTCAAATTATTCAGAAGGACTGCTTTGAGGTGTGGTGGAAATAAATACTCCGTTACCTAATGAGAAATCAAAAGTAGTTTAAGCATCTTATAACACTGTGTTACAGGAACAAGTTTACAAGTAATCAACCATGATCTAAGTAAAAATAAGTCATGAAACATTCTTGAATGGAACAGGAATCTACGAGTGTCGAAGCAAAGATGGTCAGAAATGACTGCTGAAGTTCAGTCCAAGTCTTCCGTCCTTTATACGTTCAAAGAAGGCAGTAGAATAATATCAGTGTTTTATCTACTCAGCTGATCTACACAAGCGGTGAGCAATGATAGGACAAGGCGGTCTTGAATTGATCATGTTTGGCTTAAGTCCATTAAGATGAACCCAGGACATGTCGGTCATCATTGGTGTCTTGTCCCCCCACCTTTGAACCTGTCCGAGTTCTTCTGCCACATGTACACAAATGGTACATATCAAAAGGGTTGCACACGCTATTATATCCTAAGAGGAAAAGGATTTTTACAGTCATTTTATTCTTAAAAATTATTTTGCTATGATGTGATTGAAAGAAGAACTTGGTGAAAGAACATTTCATTCATATCTTCCCCTACTGATGCATAAATGTATAATAAACTATTAAATGTTGCAGTTCGCCAAGGTGAGGGTAATAAAAGTCTAAATACGGTATACCATTGGGTGGTTGGATCTATAAAAATACTCATACTTAGTACGTACATTAGGACCTTAATTGTATACAATTTCATATTTCATATTCTGAGCATGTGTTATCAATGCCAAATACATAACTAACTTTTAATTACAGCTGACATTTTTTTTTTAGAAGAGTACAAAGTAATATCAAATGGAAATACTCAACTACACACAGACGTTTAAATACCTGAGACATATCTTTAATTTCACAGACCCGTGGATAGTTTATTTTCAACAATATCTCATAACAACTCATATAACCCATTGGACGAAATAGAGACTAATCTGCAACATTTACAACGAATGACTTTTAGCCATAAAAGTGCTTTTGAACAATGACATTTCGATCTTTACATTTATCTACATCCATAATCCTTAAGCACATATTAATGAGGTATAAGGTTAGAGAGAAAATGAAAGTTCCCATTAGTTTGGTTTAAAGCCCCATCACAGTGCAAACACAGCTCTTATAAGCCATAACCGACATGTTGGAAATCTAATGCAACATCATTTTGATTCAATAACTAAGATGATTGACATCCCTTTGCATCGCAACTGACAACATAAAAGCCAGCCTGCCAGTGAATCGGCCAACACTCCTAACATCCACCAAACAACAATCAAACATCCCTCCACATTGCCCTTCTAAATGCCCGCCGTCCATCCCCCAGGATTTAAGCAGCCCTAATAACAAGCAAACCAAGGCCATGAGCCCCGTGATTATTCCATCCCTTAATTAGAATTCTCATTATTTAGAGAGTGAAGGCAAAGACTCTGCAGTCACATCCACATCAAAGGCGTCATCCGAAGGCAAAGATGATAATTAGATAGACTAATCTGTTCTCTGAAGTGTCTGTTCCAAATCAACATTTCTGGAGTGTTTGTTTTCTTTTCCCTTTCGCTTTGCGAGGAGACCGATCAATTAAAAAAAGATTCACTGGTGACTCATTTTCAATCTGCCATATGCAAACCTTTTTTTCTTTGCCTCATTGTAGCTGACGAATGTGATTTCTATGTATTGCGCTCAAATTAGTTTTTTAGAAAAGGGAAACAATTACCTTCTCTTGTGATTTTGTAGAAGCATGTGACGTGTGTGGAAAGTATACACAAGCACAAAAGTTGTCCCTAAATGTGTGTGTTTTGCTGCATTGAAACTTCTCTCACGGTTATCAACAGATGGCACTGTTTCCTTGCTAAGTGGAACACCTCTCTCTCTCTCTCTCTCTCGCTCTTCCTTTTTTCCCTCTTTGCCTGTCTCATTCCCCTTTTCCCATTCACTTAAGCAGAATGAGGCCACAGGAGAATCATCAACTGTAACCGCTACCTGAGATTAGTGAGAAGGGCTCAAATGAAGTGTCACTAATATGAGGATTACAACAGCAAAGCCACCTGAATTCCTACCTGACCTGCTTCTAGACATGAGACAGAGAACGTGGTGGTAAATGCTCATCACACTTTTATCTTATAACTCTGTCTCCTGTTTGTTTTTATACATCGTATTCTACAATAATAACTGCCAGAGCTTCATGTCATACAATACAAAATCGAACACAAATGGAGGGAAATAACCTTTATTTGGCTCGATAGTAAATAAAGCACTGCTTTGAGGCAATACAATATATATACTGTATATATATATAATTGTGTGACATAAACACTTTCTGCATCTGATAAACTAAATACTTTGTGACAATTCGGACTATGGAATTTCATTATTATTTTTGGGTCTTTTCTTTATGAAAACTGCTCCAACGGGAATTCTTAAATCCATTTCAAGTATTTCAGAGATTATTTCTTGATTTAAACTACGTATTTTCAGCTGTGTATCTGAAAGAAAGGACACACCAATGTAGTTTTATACATATGTAACTGTTTAAGAGAAGAGTCTAAGTGAAGGCAATGGAGAAACATTGGCGTCACGTTTTAGGTTGCCTCCTTTTGTAGTTCCATATTGCAGACGTTCACCTCACTGTGATTCATCCTTCCTGTCCATCAGGTATTCTAATTAGAAACATGAGGGTGCACGGACGAGAGCTGAACCCAGGTCTCTATAGAACGCCCAGGGGAGAATGCATTAAACTCTTTTCGTCAGATTAAAAAAGAAGCACCTGCAGCTGATGCAGTTGTATGAATCGCAGTAGAACTGGGCGCATATGCACATGCCTCCCGGTCAGCTCTATAAGTGGATGTAGAAAATGCATTAAAGAGACGTTAGCATATTAACATTTACGACCGCTCCACCACTCATAAGACCTGTCAATAAGAAACACGACAGAGAAAAATGCAATTTCGCTGACCGTGGCACAATGGCAATGTTTTCCAATGCAGCGGTCATTAAGCAACGACTGTGGCTATTTGTAACACACACACCAAGAGTTCATCACATCCCCGCTAATCATCATCGTGACCAAATCTCGACCATCATGATTAAAAGTCAGAAGGATCATCGATGATAGCCCTGGTATTGAAATATACTACAAAGAGCAATTCAGGGTAAAATTTAACAACCAGTTCCAGGAAGATGACGAATCAAATGTAAATGAAAAGAACGATGAAATTTAAATAAAAATTTGTTTAAAAAAATGTACTTTTATTGACAGCTTCCTGTGTAGCCTGCAAAAAAGTTAGCAATCTCAGCTAAAACCTCAATCACCGTTCTCAAAGGCACATGGGTTGACCTGTTTTATTTTTATTTTCTACCTTTCTCTCGATGATTCTGCTTGTACTGCACATTTGTTACCTGTTTAATATGTGTTCTTGGCCAGCCATCACCCACAAATCTCATTCAATCTATCAGTGGCAGTACTTTGCTTTGCACCGGAAAACTAAAAAGCAGTGAAAAGAAACGTGTTGTGACTAAACCTTATTTGCAAGTTCTTATTCTTAAATCATTACCTCTTGTCCTTGCTGTGCTACGAGAGGGAATGCTTTAATGGGAATATCAATATGTGTAGACTGCATCAGCTGGAGAGCACTAGAAAGAGAGAGACAGACTTTGAGATCTTCAAAAACTAACCAAACACAATGTTTTATTTGCAAAGGGTATTAAAAGAGAATTTTTGATGGTTGTACTCACGCAACAGGCTACTGAGAGGCTCAATCCTCAGTTACCGCAGTCCACATACCAGGGTATTGAGGGCTGGGGATTGCTTTCAAGTAAAATCAAGTTTTTCAGGCCCAAGATTTCATCAAAACGTAATGATGCTGACTGTGGATTGGGAATTGTCTTGTTTTTATTTTCTGGATTCTTTTTGCTGCATTTTGCCTTCATTAGCCGGAACACAAAGAAGAGCGACAGGACAGAGGAGGAAAACTGACATTTCAATGCGGCTAGATCTTAAACCAGGATGCTGAGGTTACTGTATGTGGTGCTTCCATCTGCCTGATGGATCATGGAGGTCTGGATTGTGGTCCATGCCTACTACCAACTATTCATACACTCTGTCATATTCATTGATTGTGTTGTTACTCTGTAATGATTCCTTCTGGTCACATGACATATATTGCACCTGACCATCTTGGAGAGGGATCCTCCTCTGTTGCTCTCCTGAAGGTTTCTTCCCTTTTTTCCCGTGAAAGGTTTGTTTGGGAGTTTCTCCTGATCCGATGTGAGGTTCTGGGACAGGGATGTCTATGTGTTCAGATTGTAAAGCACTCTGAGGCAAATTTGTAATTTGTGAGAATGGGCTATACAAATAAACTGAATTGAATTGGTGCGAACTGTAGCCATTTGAGATGCCGCCATCTTCTTCTTGCAAAGGAAACGTCGTACTGTGGGATTTATTCAGTTTATCCTCAAAGGTCAGGGAAGAGTTCAGGCATATAAGTCAGTGTAGCAAGTATATGCATGTCTTAATACAAGTCTCATTAGCTCATGGTTGATATTGATTTAAGGTGATGGACATGAGTGGGAGAATTATTGCAGGGTAGGCTACTGTACACAGTACATTTCCCAGTGTTAAAAATTCAGTGTCAAAGTATATTAACTCATTCAGAGATATTACAACAATAGCAAGAGTAAATAGCCCCCAGTGTTGGTGTTAATATTCAGAGTGAATTCCCAAGTGTTACAAATTCTGTGTTAAAGTGAATTACAACTAGAGCCCCCCCCCCCCCTTATCCTTTCAAATTGAGTTTCATCACGTGACATTTTAATTCTGGAAAGACGGGAGTAAGTTTCTCTAATTCACTTTTTGTATATTAAATGTTGATATTTCAGCAGAAACAACATTTTAGAATAACTCTATAGGGCCTACTGTGTTCAACTTACACTGGAGCTGTTTGTGTGTCTTGAAATATCAAATTGCAGACGGCTAACGTGACCGAGTCAAAAACTACACAGAAAAATTAAGTAGTACATAACACTAAGCCAGTAAATGTGTGGCCCGTTCAATCAGGAGGTTGGTGGTTCAATTCCTGCCCTAGTTGATGTGTCATTTTGATTAACACTAGTCCGAGTGTCAAATGTAGATACAGTTGTCGTGTTATTTAAATGTTACACTCGGACTAGTATTAATTAAAATGAACACTGCTCATTGTAGTGTAGAGTAAAATAATAACTCTTACCAGAGTTGTGTTAATTCAGAAATGTTAACACTATGTTCAGTGTTACTTTAACACTCTAAAGCTAAGGGACCATATGTTCACTGGATAAGTGTTATGTACTCTTTAAGTGTTAAATTGACACTGACAATTTTACTGTGTCAGCCTGCTGTGAGTGTAGTCCTGCAAAGTTACCCCACACTGAGAATGCCCCGGTTGCAGGTATCTCCCCAGGGATCAAAGTCCACACATTTACAGCTTCTTAGTGAGATTTTCCCATTTGCCTGCAGAGGTACCATCGCCCAAATAGAATTTAGGATTGCTTATCCTCCTGCGCTTTCAAAACTGTCTTTGCCAACTATCTTCGGGTAGAAAGTGTTCATGGGGCTTTTGATTGATTGGTTGTATCAAAGGGAATTCCTCACATCAGGCAACATAAATAATGGAAAGATGTGCAATGAATGGAGGGAAAGGGATGTGAACTTTTCCCTGTCTCCAATTAATGTTTTAGCTGACTTCAGCGAGGGTGCAGGCTCACAAATTCAAGATAACAATGTGTTCAACAAAAAAGTGGACGGTGGCGCCGCACAGAGGGAAGTCGTCACAGGAACAATAGGCAATAGTTATATATGGATTTGCTCCAGTGTTTGGCCATGGAGCTACAAAATATCAATACAATGAAAAATGTCTATAAACAGGCATTTATTAGACTTTGCACAATACATTCTTGGATCAGCAGGGCTATAAAAGCCATGAAGTATATTGATTTAAAAAAAAAGGTGTATGTTTCAATATACTTTATGAGGTCGGGTCGTCAGATTATCTGCAAAACATTAGCAGAATGTCCCCACTAAGATTAGCTTTCACAGTAGAAAACAGAGTCCAGAACACTATATGTCATTACATCCACAGCTGTGAACATGAACAGCAATAAGGAACATTTGCATAATGTGCCTCATTTACATAAGCCATTGTACTAGCTATGTACTTGAAGTCACATGTTGTGAAATCTGAATCTAACCTACTTTTGCTTTATTACCCACCCGTCCAGTGTATTTTGTTTATTCTAAATTGCAGGCACATTAGAAATACACCAGTGCCATTATACCGACTAATTGGGCTGTTTAAGATTTTGGCAGTTGAGCTACTTTAGAGATACATCATAATCATAAAATAATTTTTTTTAATTTTCAATTCAGTTTATTTGTAGAGCCCAATTTCACAAATTACAAATTTGTCTCGGAGTACTTTACAATCTGTACACATAGACATCCCTGCCCCAAAACCTCACATCGGATCAGGAAAAACTCCCAAATAACCCTTCAGGGGAAAAAAGGGTGGAAACCTTCAGGAGAGCAACAGAGGAGGATCCCTCTCCAGGATGGACAGGTGCAATAGATGTAATGTGTACAGAAGGACAGATTTAGAGTTAAAATACATTCAATGAATATGACAGAGTGTATGAATAGTTCATAGTAGGCATATTCCACGATGGAGACCTCCACGATCCATCAGGCAGATGGCGGTCGAGAGGAGGAGTGGGCGGAGTCTCAACAGTGGGCGGAGTCTCAACAGGGCAGTGGCGTAGTTGGTAACAGGAATTCCACGACCCAGACGTCGATGATCCATCAGGCAGATAGGATCTATGCCATCTCTTAGGGTCCGATGACTAAAAGGACCCTATGACAGAGATCTAATATTTAGGAGACCACATTTAATAGTCCTGTTTTGTTGCACTGCTGAAATAATGGTGTTAACTTGTATAAGGTTATTGTGTACGACTCCTCTTCTGCTTACTTTTGATTTATTTAATTGAAGTGGCCGTGGGACAGACACAGTGGCTGTGTCTACTACCGCGCCTTTGATACCCGAGCACTGATGCAGTGCAAAAGTACCGGATGGGTGCATGCAAACGCCAAAAAAAAAAAGTGTAAACGATGGGACACTACTCAGACTAAGCGCCGCCATCTTGGCGACGAGCGGAAAAGGGGGAGCCCTTTCGCCAGCTTTTCATTTTATTTCTAAACAATGGCGGACACGCACGAGCGAGACCAGAGCTACAGACCGTAATGGTAGTATCAAGCGTAGTTACACATTGTACTGGTATTACTATGTACTACTAACATGCCATTCTCAGATTAGTGATCATACCTAGGTAGCATTAGATATCTGCATGGCAGTTATGATAAGATAGCTGGGTAATCCACCACCCGCCAGTCCACTTTTATCGGACACTTTTCGCTTGACGAGGGGGCAGGTCGGCTCCAGGCGCTCCAGCGGCAAGTCACAGTGTTAAACAACGGCTGTTCTGTTAAACAATCGAAATAGCAATTTTAATAATGGATTAACAATGGATATGCTCAGTTTAATAACGGGTTAACATGACACCGAACGCTTGCACACGCCGCCCCGAAATTAATACTGCTACGATCGCTATCTAAGCTTGTCCTTCTAGAAATAATTGTAGCTTTCAATCATCGTTGTGTTGTTTTTATGTATGTATTAATTTAAATGTAATATCCTATTTCTGTTTCCTGCCCCTGGCACCTCACATCCACCTCCAGGGCCTTTAAGAAGATGGACCGCCATCGCTCTTAAGTATTAAGGACCTCTCTCCACAACACCTCGCCTTTGACAGGCAGTTGTAGCTTGGAGGTGGTTATGACAGGCTGCCTGAAGGGGTCATGAGGCAGATGGGGATACAGTATCCTGGTGGAGGGTATGACTGCTCATAGAAGATGGACCCTGGCATCATGCACTGAGCCGGCCTGGTCGAGGGCCTGGCCACCACCCGATAGGAGGTGCGCTGGCAAGCCAAAAATAAAAACTAGACGGAGATCAACTGTGGTCAGTCATGCCCAGCACAGCCATGAGGGCGTTGAATGACCCGGTGAGCCTGAAGTCCACCCTCATGTCACTGTGGCTGCTGTAGAGTGTGGGAGGGGAGGAAGGAAGATTATATTAATATGTAAGTCATTTTATCAATAAAATGTTGTCATTGAGGTTTTGTAGTCTTTATTGCGTTTTCTGATTTATATTAGAATTGATGCATGTTTGTAACAATAATTAATATGCCTGTGTGTTCAATTGCTAATTGATTCTTACTGTGTGAATTCACCCAGATGATGCCTATCATTTCAGTGGATAATTACAAACATGTACAGAGTTGTCATGTTTTATTTCCATGACAAAGATAATTGAGAATTCAGCCAGAAGGCGGAGGCCCTGCCGCGATTGTGGTCACTAATTTAATTTGCTGAATGCCAGATTTTGCGTCCGTCACTTTCGCCAAGTGGTGGTTGTTAAGTGTTCGTTCCATTTGAGCAGACATCCATCAGCGACGCAGTACACTGCAATGCAGTGCACTGCATGTGTGCTGCATTGTTGTGTACTAGTTTAGTGCGCGGTAGTAGACACAGCCAGTCTCTACTCTAGAGTTGTGGGTGGGTAACTGCTCGAATGGAAGAGCAGAGAAGGGTGTTAAACTACAACTCTGCTCCCGGTTCCTGATCTGAACCAGTGGCGTCCCTAGGCTAAAAAACCCGGGGCTAAACCCCCGGATGTTTTTTAATTAGCCCCGAATGTTAATAAAAAAAAATTTAAAAAAAGATTTGGTACACAAGTGGTTAACACCTCCAGGTCGCACGTGACGTCATTCACCCAAAACAGCGGAGTCAGACTGGCAGCAGGCGCACGTAACAGCAAGCTGCTGTCTGAGAGTGTTTCTATGTCTACAAATTTCGCTGCTTCACTCTTCTGGGCTAAACCCAGCGCCGCCGCTCCCATAACGCGCATCGCTCTGCCGTGATACGCGCCGACACATCCGCGCACACAGGTGAGCACACTCTCACTAGAAAAACTCACTAGCACCAGAATTAGGGAAAGTAGAAACGAAACAATAACTGTGGTTTTCCACTCATATTCCTTCACATTTCCAACATTCACATTCATATCTCGGAGTGCACTCTTTTAACACTGAACACTTGTCAGGTTCACTGAATTAAGGGTCGAGTAGTGGTTTACTTAAAGGGTACCTGTAGTGCAAAACAACAACGTGCTACATCCATTCGGCGCATCAAATAAATCATATTTACCCCGCCGCTATTGTCAACAAGTCACGCATAGCCCGAGGATTTACATTTCTTTGTCAACATTCCGAGTCCGTGAACGCTTCAGGGCGCAGCCATTTTGCTAGTTATTTACTCATGTCAAAGCTAACTATGATGTTGAGTCGTTGAAAGGAATTCAGCCAATCCGGAGTATGCAGGCAAATGTTAGGCCTCTCGCTTATGGGAGAATAAAGGTGAATATATTCAGAATATTAGTAATAATCACACCAACTCTGGTGATCGCAAATTAGCCTACATGAAACAACTGGCAAACTTACCGATTTGACAGTTCTCCTCGGGTGCAGGCCCCCGAACATGTCGGCCGATCATTGCATCAATGAAAGACATCTCCAGCGCTGGCTTATGCGCGATGTAGCTATCAAGCTCACGCTTTTGTGTGAAGCAGATGAGGTCTAATGACACTATATCATCGGACATAAGTTCGTGCTCTTTACAACAAATGCACTCTATGTCTGTTTTTTGTGGCACACATTTCCCACAACTGCACCAAACGTCCGCCGACTTGCGTGCACGGTCCGCACGGTGAAGCATCTGGACCGGCGGTCCTTCGGCATCAACTTCATCAGAATCATCGCTATCATCGCTGTCACAATTCACTAAATGGGGATAGTCTGCTTTTAAAGGTTCAAACAAGTATCCAGTTGCTGAATCAGACAATCTTTCATCGTCCATATTATCAATCTCTCAGCATTTGTTTGCGAGCGCTCGACGTTGTTTATATTGGTATCTAAACACATCCGCTGTGGCTGGCTGTCGATCTCTCAACGATTTGACGTCACACCACCCGCGACATATTCAAGCTCCAGTGCAATGTCGCATGTCGGAGTTGAGGACTTTGAACAGCCTAAACTACGTATTGTTATTGAATACTGGACCGTCAGTGCATGAATAACCTTTAGAAACACATTATCTTTTGATCTGGCTACATATTCGCTTTCACTACAGGTACCCTTTAAGCGCCTTGACATTAAAGGGCCAAGTTTCCCATCCTCCATATTTGGAAAACCACACTTAGAAAATATATGTTATTTCTACTATTGAATAGAATAAACTTACATGAGTTTTGATCATATTACAATGACTGTAGTATTGTATTCACCAAGTTAGTTGCTGAGATCTAAGAATTTGGCGTAACAACCCTACAACAAGGTCCATCCGGGCAACAAACGTCAGCAATCAAAGAAAGTGAAAGATTTTGGTGTTCGGTGGACATTTCATCACAACAAATTTCTTTTCTTGAGGTGCAAATGAGACCTAGACAGAGGCAATGAAAGTCATGTTCCATAAAACAATGCATGTGACTATCCTGCAATTAAGGCAAGAGAGAGGGACTTAATTAATTTCATGTTTAATTAAGTTTATTGTTCTTTCTAATGCTTTTATGCACTGTGCTTCCTCTTTATGCTTTCCGTTTCTTACTCTAGCCCAAACCTACAATAACACTGACTTGATTACTGCACTAATCCATTTCATACATCTAAAATGTTGCATGTCTAGGTGCAAATTCCAATTTATGCAAAGAAATAGCCATCTTCGTATTTGTATCTCTTTACAGAGAGAGAATTTGTCTGTATTTCTGCAGACACACACTTTATAAATTAGGTCTCATGAGATTCCATAAAAGACACTCAGCACATGTAAATATACACATGCAGATACATTCCACATGTAAGATGATTAATCATTAATGATGCAATTTCAGAGTGTATTTTCCTCCTCGTTTGTATGAATCTGTGTTTAAAAGTCAAAACCTTCATGAATCAATATGTATTTACTTATTGCTGCTTACTGGAAAAACAAACACATGCTCAGATGATTAAAGTTAAAGCTGACATTTACTTCTTAACTGCCATGCCTGTCTGTCACATTTTCCCATATGCTCCACATGAAATTGTTCCCTTAGTTGGAGGATTAAACAGTTTTCAGCGGTAAACAAGTCAATGAGCTAAATGAACCAGTGCTCTGGAACATGCAGCATACCATTTCACAAACTTTCAACAGAAAAAAAAGACCTTCGCTACTTCCAGCAGAGGAAATCCTGGTTCCAGCAGTCACCACACTTGCTAAACCTCCACATTGTTGTCATGGAAACCAACAGTTTGGTTTATAATCCTCAAGCTTGTGTGGCCCAGCGGTTCGAACCATGTCACTCTTTAGGAGCGCGCATGCACACGAGACAGAAGTGATTATTAGCCTGCAGGAACAACAAGTAGCGCGATCGCTTAACTGTTGACGCCGGCCCTCTGATTGATCACAAGCATTCATCTTTGACAAGCAGCGATTTGTAGGGATTTAGGGGGTTTTACAGAAACAACAACACAAAAAGGGTGACTTTCAGCTTTATTTGTTCCTGCTTCCACCACGTCAACTATTGCCAAACAACAACAACAGAAAACAAGAGGCAGGCAGTTGTCACTTCTTCAAGCACGTCCTTGTAACAATGCACGGATCAATGTTCTCTTTTAATGGGAGCCGCAATCTTATAAAAGTCTCACTCCTCTTGTCTCTGTCATCCCTCTGTAGGACACACACATTGGACATGCTGTCAACTCAACACATTTTGAGTGGTTGTAATATTTACTTCTGGAGATGTCAGTCTGAGAATGCCCCTCGATGCAGCTTGAGTTATCCTTCTGACTGAATTTACAGTTGTGGTGATGACAAAGTTATCCCTCGCCTCAAGATTATATAGCTTTCATCCTCGGTTTGAAGGGGGCTTAAGCATTGTTGATACAGTGCAACATCTGTGAAAACGAATTGTCTCCTGCATCCATTTCCAGTGAAACAAGTAAGAGATGCTTAGCTTGGGAGTCAATGTTCGACACATTTATCACATGACAAAGTGGAAAGAAAAAGTGTGATGGCAGTAATCAGATTGTATGACGCCCGCTTACATTCTTTGGATGTTCTTCTGCATTTATGGATATTGCCGGTGGATAGCCAACCTAATGTGCGCTGCATCTAAAGCTGGTGTGCTTTGCAATGCAACACTCACAATTGATGTTTGCGAGTTCCGCAGAAGTGTAACACATCTTTGCTTTTCCATGTGCAGCGGCTTAAGAGGCACAATCATTATCTGACAACAAATCTGTAGCTGCCCTGCGTATAATAGAAATCCGTTTTAGGAGGGGTGGGAAGATGGCGGGGTGCTGCCGGATGGAAAATAAATAAATAAATTCCAAGTTCATCATGCAAATTCATCCTCCCAACCGTGGCACATTCTTCAAACAGACACCTCCTCTGGAGAGAGGGAGACACCGTCTGATAAAGAGACAAATGAGCTAGTGTTCTCCATACCAGTGCTCTATTCTCCTTGTGTGTGTGTGTGTGTGTGTGTCTGAGACCGAGTGACAGAGGGCGGTGTGGCGATGGCAGGGTGGGGGCTTTCAATGACCTTTGCAATGATGACAAGCATGTCCAGGAACCAGATACGTGTGTGTGTGGGCTTTATTTATACTAAGTGATTACTGATCTCTGCTCTATATGGAGGGCACGCTCATAACTAGTTGTTCCTCCTCAAGAAGATTCTGCATCTATCCCATGTTACTGTAGCAGGACCCATAATTACACAAGAAACACAATACTTATACCTGGTTATGATATGATAATATGGTATATATATACCTTTATTCGTCCCACAGTGGGGAAATTTCAAAAATCACAGCAGCGGTGCACATCAGAGCATTAATAAAAATAATTATAAAACACAAAACTAAATACTAAAAAACTAAAAACTAAACACTAATACTAAATATACAAGGGGAAAACAAAGTAAAGTGCTGAGTAAAGTGTTGAGTTTGCCAGGATCTCTAGTGATCTACTGCAGTGTGTTGTGCAGCCTGACAGCAGCAGGAAGGAAGGACTTGTGGTTTCTCTCCCTCAGACACCGGGGAGGAATCAGCCAGTGGCTGAAGGAGCTGAAGGAGCTGAAGGAGCTGCGAGAGTGTCAAGCATGGGGTGGGAGCAGTGGCGGTTCGTCCATAGAGGGCGCTAGGGCGCCGCCCCTCTTAAAATTTGTAGATGAAAAAAAAAAAAAAAAAACATCCTGTCAAAAAACATTATATGCCAAATCATTTAAATAGTAAATATACCGTGTTGACGCGCTAAATGTGTGTGGGAGACCGTCAGCCTGTCAACAACCACTTAAGTTAATGTGAAAAAATATAATATATCGCCATTATCACGGAGAGAAGCCCCTCCCCTTTTTGGAGGCGATCTAACGTGTGTGTACGGCATCGCTAAAACATTTCAGTCGTTTCGGCAAGGACCGGCTTCTCATTGGCAGATGAAACGTGAATCTTGGGTCGCAAAAATGTGCGCTCGTTGGCCAATGACATCGTTTTATTATTTCACGTGATGGACTATTCGGCAGATCAGAGACGTATCGTTCCCTCAGCCCAGAGAGCTCCACGGAGCTACAGAGCAGGCTGCTAACGGAGCTGGTCAGCTGGTGCTCAGTGAGTAATGCGCTGTTTAGTTTCCCCTGTCTGTTGTTCCAAAGGGACTGAAACTCTCTGGACTACAACGGGGTGAGGGATCTAAAGAGCTGCAGACAAGTGTAAAGCACGAATCTTGCCGCAGTTATCTAGCTAAGAGCATGGAGCTAACTCGCTAACAGACTGAAGCTAACCCTGTTTGCAGAGCAGCAGAAGGAGACCGAACTGGCATCGAAACACAACGAAGAAGTTCTGAAAAACAGACACATTCCCTCAAGAATAATGGAAACAGGCTGGTTACAGACATGATTGACTTTAACCAGAGAGTAAAGTGACCACTTTAAAGAGAGGAGGCTACTTTTCTTTACAGTAGTGGGTCTGCTCTGTCACCCAATGTAACTACTTCAAATATTAATCATTATTTCTAACCTTGTCAATGTCTTGACTATACATTTATAAATAAAAGTGAGTTATATGAGTTCTAATCTAACTGGTTCTATCTGTCATTTTTACTGATATATCATTTAAGAACATGTGCTGCATCTCTTTCTGACTATTCTGCTCTGAACCTCTTTTATTTTGCAAACCTCTGAAACCCAACCCAATGTTCCTTAAAGCTGCTCTGAACCTCCCATGCCCAAAGTTACAGTGTGTTGATAGTTGTTATTGGACAGTGTTGAGCACGGTGTGTTCTTGAAATAAAGCTTTGTTTTTTACAATATTCTACTCAAAACCTCTTTTCTTCTCATTGTTGAGTGATATTTAAACTGCGCCCCCCCCCTCAAAAAAATTCACCAGCCGCCACTGGGTGGGAGGTGTGGTTCATCAGGGACGAGAGCTTTGCCATTATCCTCCCGTCCCCCACCACCTCCACAGTATCCACAGGACACCCCAGCATGCTGCTGGCCTTCTTTAGCAGCTTGTTCAGCCTCTTCCTGTCAGCCGCTGCCATGCTGCTGCTCCAGAAGACCACTCCATCAAAGATGGCTGATGCCACCACAGAGTCAAAGAAGGTCTTCAGGAGTGCTCCCTGCACTCCTGAAGACCTCAGTCTCCTCAGCAGGAAGAGTCTGCTCTGTCCCTTTTGATAGAGTGCGTGTGCGTGGTCAGTCCAGTCCAGTTTGTTGTTCAGGTGAACACCCAGGTACTTATACGATTTTACAATCTCAATGTCCAGTCCCTGGATGCTCACTGGTACCGGAGGAGAGCGTTTACCACGGCGGAAGTCCTCCACCAGCTCCTTGGTCTTACTGGAGTTGATGTGGAGGCGGTTCCGCTGGCACCATTCCAAAAAGTCCTGGTTCAGTTCTCTGTTATATGATGCTCCATATATTTTTAGATGAACTGATTCGTCGAGAAATGTCAGAAAATAGTGAAAAATGACTATCATAATTTCTTATGGCTTAAGGTGGAGACATCCTCCAGAGGTCCAAAATCCAAAAACACAGAGCAATGGAAAAGACAGAAAAGTAGCCAAAAACTGATTTAGCAAATACCATGGAGACTCTTCCTATACAGCAGTAGTGCTGCAAGAAACACACCAACACATATGTTTAACATGTTCCCTCCTCTCAGCAGATAATGTATTCAGATATTCCAACAAGGTGATAACAAAATTGCCTGACATTTTCAGATTTATTGCTGTATTTTGCTATTATCGCCAAAGAAATATACAGAGATTCTGTCCCATAAATCATCGTGAGAGAGAAATCCAGACACTATTGTGTTTAGCCCATTGCCACCATTTTTGGATTAGAAATAAATTGCTGGCTCATTTTCACAAATGGAAACGAAAACCCACTGCTGGAGCCACAGCGTGACTTTCTCAAGAAAGTGTTTATCAATGGATGGATTTCCTGATTGTTGCCACAGCATGGGGACCAATTCCGATTAGCTCTTACTGGTTGTGACAATGTACTGAAATGCTTCTACATTCTGTAATATCTGTTTCCTCTCTTCTCTCCCCCTGCATGTGCCTGAGTGCCTCACTCCCTGTGTTAGATTAGAATTTCTTTGGGAAAAAAAATACACTTTAATGTAATATAAAAGGGGATTTATGTTTATGTGTCATGACAATGGATGACATACATTTGTGATTAATGTGCCAGCCTTGCAATAAACATTTCCAAGGCCATTCAATCGATTCTCTGCGAGGGGCTCCCCTCTTTCTTTCCCTCTGTCTTCCTGCTGCACATACATTATGCACAATGCCCAACATGAAAACAATTTCATATGAAAAGTATTGAATAAATATTGATCAATATCTATTTCAACTTATCTTACAAAGAATGCTGTGGATGGTATCATGGTGCCGGGAGGCCCGGGTCATTATTGGGAGTTACTGGGAGTTCTTTTGCACAGAATGATGATGATGACGAAGATAACGTTGCTCAAGCAGAGACCTTACACACGATACACAAAGTGTCATTTCCTGGTGTTAGAAAACAGATTCCGCCTCGATTGGGCTGTGACCTTTCCAAACACCTTCGAGGGTGAAGGATCCGACACAGACTTTTACAAATATTTATGGGCTTTTTGATGCCACACAAGGTCGAAGCAGATGTTCTGCCTATACTTCCCAGATAGTTCTACCTTTGAATCGCAGATGACATTTTTTTATGTTGGGAAATCACTGTTTAATGCTCAAAGTCAGCACATCACTGGAAAGGGTATTGGAAAGGATTTGAGGCAGTTTACTTTTAACTCGGGGACAAGACTGTTGGCCCTAAGTTTAGTATCTGCCTGCCGGGTTGCTCTCCTATCCGCGGTGTCACATCTTATTTGACCATTTCTGCAAGGCTAAAAGCTTCTGCGCTCTTCAGACCACAGGGCTGTTGACACACCGATGAAAGAATCAGTTCAACATTGAAGTAAATTCCCTGACTCTTTTGATTATTTCACATGCAGGTCCCAAAAATATGTCCAGGCATTATTCTGCTCATTTATAATGAGAATGAAACTTGTAATTTCTTGTTTTCTCTTTTTGAGAAGTATTACACCTAATAGTCTTCATAGCTCTACATACATATACAATATATTCCATGTGTTCATCACAGAGAATGCATATATTGTAAACAATGAATTATTTTTTAATACTAAACATATAATAGGTTCAGTTTCTCATATTTATTGCAGGTAGAGCAGTAGCAATAAAAGTGATTTACACTCATTGTGACAACTCTCCAAGGAAGATGAGCCTGAAATGACATACGAGAAACAGACGACGGCACATCGCATCAATTCATTTCCCGCCGGCAACATTAAGCACCCTGCATGTAACACTGAATATCACCAAACCAGTTACATGAGAAACAGAAACAGGGAAATGGTGTCGCTCACACACTGACAGACGCCTCCGTGTTGAAAGTGGAAGTCCAGACTGCCACGGCTCACAAAGCAGTGAAGCAACAGAGGTCTGTGGACGCAACAATCGGGATGAATTTGGTCTCATCATTTGGAAAGCCACAGCAGGACCAGGATCTCAGGGCTTTAATGTGGCACCACAATCATATAACACATAAATGAAAACCATAAACAGTAATGTTACACATAAAATAAACATGTCAAAACTAAGTAGGGCTTACTTATACAGCAGCGGTACCTATTGAGCCCAGATATTACCTGCAGAAGCACTTGAATGAGTCCCTCAGTAAACATTTTCATTGTCCGGCATTTCATGAGCTTTTTCTCTTAAATTTATTTTGTCGAATAATGCTGTGGCTCAGGAAGTGTAGTGTGTATCTTGCTCTGAATGACCAACATCAAAGCACATATCAACCTTGGCAAGAGTTTAAAAAATGGATTCAATTTCATAATTCCAGATCTTTGTCCACTTTCAACATTATGTAGAGTTAAATTTGGTCTCTCATTTAATTTAATTAATCATAATCAATGACACCTCTTTCAATCAGTCTCCGATTCCAGCATCACAGCATCACATGTACATTCCTGCTTTCTCTTTGTCATAAATCATTGTAAAGTAAATCGTTTTGGGTACTTGGGCTTGTGAAGTTGTGATGACCATTTTTATTGACATTTCATAAACTAAATGATTATCGATTAATTGATAAAAAGATCCGCGAATGAACTCGATAATGAAAACAATAAAGAGTTGCAGCATAACTAATTTTATAAAGTCAAATGTCAGATATGGGCATAGAATAGATGAACCAATGGCACACACCCACAAACAGCAGAACAAGTGATGTGAAGTGCAAGTGCCTCATGTTAGCTTTCCTCAGGAGGTGGTTAGCAGTAACTTTTTCTCCTGCAACTATCTCTCTCACTAAATGTACTTCTTTCTATCAAGCTAGCAGCAGTTATGCCCGGTCGGGAAATAAAAACAACCATCCATCCACTTAAGTGCACAGCAGGCAATAGCGCACGTCCACCTACCTCTCAAACACCCTGATAACTATCTCTTCACCATATGGCTGTAATTTTCAACCCCGCAGCGCACACACTATGCAACTAACTATGCTGTTTTACTGGGTTTGTCAGCAAGCCAAATTTATCTTTTAATTCATTGTTATCTATCATGCGCATACACATAAATAAGTACACCAGTGGTCTTTGTTTTAATTTGGTACTTAACTTTAAAATTGAGGATTTTTTGAAATTCCCCTTTCAATTTGAAAGCGTGTTTTGTTAGGGCCCATATCAGATTTTGAAAAGGTTTAAGTTGTAAGTTGTTATTATAGACAACCTTTGTGTTTTGTCTTCTTCTAAAAAAATTCAATCAACTTTTGTTTAGGGAAAAAAAAAATAGTAGACATCCTCGACTTCCAGTAAGACGTCGTCCTCTGAGATTGTCAGCTGGCACTTGGACATCAGATTTTGAAAACGGTGCCACTTATGTAAACAACCCACTCAGGCAAACTATACACTGTGGAACCTAATGGAATTCTGCAAATGAAGCCTAATGAAATTCTGCAAAAATATGTAATTCAAAAAAATAAATAACAAGTATCATTAAATCCCAATCATTAAATGAGGGCATGACTCGTCTCACATAGAGAGTAAGGGTGCGGTGCACATTTGCATTGAAATAGACAATCTGTTTTGATATTAAAGGAGCACTTTCACTTTTGCTTTTTTACGAAGATTGAGATTTGGACGACTTTCATGTTTGGACGTTGAAAATTAAGAAGCAGGCAGCGGCTGCTTAAGCATTATCTATCAACTTGAGATGGGGAAAGCAGCTAGTCTGGCCCTGCAAAAGGTAACACAATCTGTGAACCAGCCACTCTGAAACTCACTAATTAACATCTCGTTTTGTTTCTCAGAACAGAAACCAATGTCTATAATGAATAATCTCTAAAAATCAATAATGAAGCGATATTGAATAAATTATTCTCATACTACTGATATAGAATGATATATCTGAGACTGCATCACATCTGCTCTGGACAGACTCACAGACTACTGCTGAGAAACTGGACTGCTGGAGAGACTGACGACTGGCAGACTGGAGAGACACAGACTGGAGACTACTGGACTGCATCAGGACCATCAGACACTGACTGAGACTGAGAGACTGCAGACCAGACTGGAGGACTGCATCACAGACTGCATCACAGACTGGAGGACTGCATCACAGACTCAATGACTGCATCACAGACTCAATGACTGCATCACAGACTCAATGACTGCAGACTGCATCGAGACTGCATGACAGACTGACTGACTGACTGGACTGATCACAGATGACTGGAGGACTGACTGGAGGACTGCATCTGACTGACCACAGACTGCATCACTGCACCAGGACTGCATCAGGACTGCAGAGACTGGACTGACATCACAGAGACAGGACTGAGACACAGACTGGAGGAGACTCTGAAGGAGGACTGGATCAGACTACAGGACATCATCACAGACATCAGGACTGCATCTGAGCATCACAGACTGGATGACTGCATCACAGACTACATGACCAATGACCGCATCACAGAACACAGACTGCATCATGACTGGAGGACTGCACAGACTGGATGATGATCATCAGACTGGACTGGATCACTGCACTGAGGACTGGATGACTGCATCACAGACTGGAGGACTGCATCACAGACTGGAGGACTGCATCACAGACTGGAGGACTGCATCACAGACTCGATGACTGCATCACAGACTGGATGAC
The DNA here is from genome assembly GCF_029220125.1 of Pseudoliparis swirei. NCBI lineage: Eukaryota > Metazoa > Chordata > Actinopteri > Perciformes > Liparidae > Pseudoliparis > Pseudoliparis swirei. The sequence goes on along the minus strand of NC_079391.1, from coordinate 17,790,711 downwards.
TGCATTACAGACTCAATGATGAGATCATCACACAGCACAATGACTGCATCACAGACTGACAGACTCACATCAGATGACTGAGACTCACTGACTGGAGGACGACATCACAGACTCACTGACTGCACATCTGACTGCTGGACTGGACTGGAGCATCATGACTGCATGATGACTCAATGACACGCACACAGACTGAATGACTCATAGACAGACTCACTGCTCAACTCAACTCAATGATGACTCACAGGCTGGACTCAGGACTGCAGACTAGATGACTGACTCACAGGACACAGGACAGGAGACTGACTCAGACTGCATCACAGACTGATGACACTGATCACTGCATCACAGGACTGAGACAGACTCACAGACATCTGGGAGGACTGGAGGACAGACTCACCAGACTCACAGACAGAACAGACCACGAGAGGACTGCATGATCACAGACTGGACTGACACAGACTGCACTGGACCTGACTGACTGCACAGACACTGGATGACTGCATCACAGACTGGACGACCGACACATCATGGACTGCTGCACTGAAGGACGATGAGATGACTGGAGACTGCATCTGCACATCAGAGACTGGACTGCATGCATGACTGACTGACTGACCACATCAGAGACTGGGAGGATCACAGAGACTGAGGACTGCACACAGGACTCAGACACAGACTCAATGACTGCATCACAGACTCATCACTCACATCACAGACTCACCACAGACATCACAGACTGCAGACACACTTGCATCAGGACTGCATCAATCACAGGAGGACTGACTGCATCACAGAACAGACTCATCACAGACTCAATGACTGACACAGAGACATGGAGACTGCATCAGAGACTGCATCACAGACTCATCACAGACATCACAGAGACCATCACAGACTCAATGACTGCATCACAGACTCAATGATGACTGCATCACAGACTGGAGGACTGCATCACAGACTGGATGACTGCATCACAGACTGGAGGACTGCATCACAGACTCACATCATGCATCAACTCAGACAGAGAGACTGAATGACTGATCGACTGGAGGACTGCATCACAGACATCACACTGGGAGGACTGCATCACTAGATCATCTGACTCACAGACATGAGACACAGACCACAGCACAGACTGGAGGGACTCTCACAGACTGGACTGCTGCCTCACAGACACTCCAGATCTGACTCAGTGGACTGCATCATCACAGACTGGACTCTCACTGACTCACTCTCTTCATGGCTCTTTCTCTCGTTGAAGCTCCTCACACTGCAGGGAGGATCTTTCATTTTTTTTATGGTCTTAAAACATGTGATTAAACAAACAAACTGAACAACTGACATGGACATAGTAAGTGAAAGGACGAAGCAAGAGCCCAGAAGCGCAAGCAAGAGAAAACGAGACGACAAATTTTTTTGTTTTTAAATTTTTTTAGGAAACTAAAATTGTGTGTGAGAATTGTGTGTGTGCACTGACTGTATTCACCTCTCTGTGAGTAGCATTTCCTTGAGAGAGAGACTTTTTTTCATATTCATCATTTTTCATTCATTAGTACTAAATATAATATATAAAAAAAAAAAAAAAAATAAATAAGGCCAGGTTTAAATTGCCAGGAAATGTCTTTCCGAGGAGAGGTTACTAGAGTGTGTATAACAGCAAAAGAAAAGGAAAACTCCTTCTGATTTGAATACACTGGCTATCACAAATTGGTGCCATGAAATGATTTGCATTCACGGTTGAATTATTTTTCTTTAGAAACTGACCTACGGTTATTCAGATGATGGCCGATATATTGCAAGTTAAGGTATTTGTTTGCGTCGAGGTGGATTTTACAGTTACCAGCCGTTATTTATAAGACATGAGAGGCATTTGAGAGTCTTCCGATCTGGATTGATGTGTTATTGAAACAAAACTTGTCACATCTGCCTCTCGAGGGACGCGTTATCTATTCTTTTGAATTTGTTTGTTTGACCCTGTTGTTTAAAACAATGGAATACTAACCTGCAGATCACACCTTACATCCTCAGTTCAGGGAGGCACTTATCATAAATTCTCCTTTATCCATCAGTCTCTGTCCGACGATGGCTGATACAACACATATATCTCTCTGCCTCTAAAGTTGCACTAGCAATTTATTTTCCTCCCACTTGCCTCCCCCCAACACCTCTGCTTGTGTCTCTAGTGAAACCAGGAAGACATACAAGAACTGCAGTCAGAATACGTCTTCATTAAAGCCGTAACTGGAACGAGTAAAATATTGAGGCCATTAACAAAGGATAACTGAATCTCAGTGCCGATTACAGCGTGTTGTCTAAACACAGAGATCAACATTTTTTATTTCTGTCCGTTTCACATTTCCTTGAGCGAGTGTCGTGTTCAAAGTGGAAATTAGTTCAAATACAGTCATCAATCAACGATAAATAAAACACACAAGATAACGGATTTATGATACAGAGTATTTATAGGAATGTTTGGAATGATAATTTTGTGTTAATAATATGCCCACTGAGCACTCAAGCGTGCCAATATGGACTGTAGACATTCAGTCATAAGATAATTTGTTTAAAATATAACTACGATCACTCAAAACACTTGGCCACACTACACTTCTCCATGTTACTGAACTGGTGGAATTGCAGTTGAATCAAATTTTGTTGACATCATTTTGGATTGGATTCAATCTATTGTCATTGCACAGAGTAAAGGTATAGAGGCAACGAAATGTATTCTCTGCATTTAACCCATCCTTAGTTCTTAAGGAGCAGTGGGCTGCAGTGAACGGTCCGGGGAGCAACTGGGGGTTCAGTGCCTTGCTCAAGGACACTTCGACTTGCAACTAATCGGGTGAGCAGGGATCGAACCGACGACCTTGGTGTTGCAGGACTACACCCTTACCCCACTGAGCTACAGCCACACTCATTTGTTTGTAATTGTAGGGAAGATTATTGATTTTGGATCCTAGATTTCCGAGAAGCTAAAAACTGATGATAAGTGGAAGTCTCCCGATTCAAACATCAGTAACTGAAGCTGCGAGAGCTTTGAACAGAGATGACAATTCATGTACATCTCAAACACAAGAGTCCAGTAGTCGGCTCTGTAGTTTACTCCCTCGTTGTGCCTTCATGCACAGGAAATACACATGCACATACCTGCATCGGGGTACACTTAACCTTTGTGTCTCACTCGGGACATTTTCGACACATACCCATTGAAACCCATAACGGAATAAATCAGATGGGGCTTTCTATAGAAAACTCTGGCTTAAAAATGAAGAACAAATAATATTTTTCACTAGATTGAGCCATTTTGGGCAACTGTGGGTCAGTGGTTAGCAGGTCCGTCTTTCAAACAGGGGATTGGCGGTTCAATCACCGCTCTTGTTGATGCTAGGTCCTCGAGCAAAACACTTATTATTAAGATGGCGCGGCTGTGTCCAGACGCCGTCGTGGTAGCTCCGCAGAGATTGTGCGCTCTTTTAGTTTTTGTGTTTATTTTTAATATTTTCTTTGCCACAAACACATCGGCACTAACAGCATACGAACGCAGCACACTTTTGGACATAAACTTTTGCGCAAAACAAGGGTTTTTGTCCACTTTTTCCATCGATCCAGCGTGGCCGGCAGAGATTGTACGAGCGAACCACAACAACAACAGTGGAGCCGCTACTACGGGGAGACGACGAAAACATCGAGGGAAACGGAGCGGAATTCGGAACAGACTGAGAGTTCAAGCCCACCGTCCACCTCTGCCCAGCATCCTTCTTGCTAACGTCCAGTCTCTGGAAAATAAGCTGGATGATGTTAGGGCAAGGATCAGATTCCAACGGGACATGAGGGACTGTAACATCTTTTGTCTGACGGAAACATGGCTGACCCGCTGGTGCCGGATCGAGCCATATGCCCAACCGAGTCCTTCTCTGTGTTCCGTGCAGACAGAACGGAAGAGACTGGTAAATCTAAGGGTGGAGGAGTTTGCTTCATGACTAACAACAAGTGGTGCAACCCCAAGGACATTAAGACTCTTTCGTTCCTGCTCACGAACCTGGAACATCTGACGATCTCATGCCGTCCATTCTACCTTCCCGGGAGTTCAGCTCGGTCATCACCACAGCCGTCTACATACCACCACAAGCGGACACCGACGTAGCACTGTCGGACCTACATGATATGTTATGTCGGCATCAGAACAAGTATCCCGGCGCTGTGGTGGTGGCTGGGGACTTTAATAGGCAAACCTAAAAAGTCATGCCGAACTTTCACCAGCACATTACGTGTGCTACCAGAGGAAAGAACGTTGGACCATTGCTATACGCCATTCAAGAGAGGCTACAAGGCTGTCTCTCTCCTCCGTTGAAATCGGACCATGCCGCCATTTTTCTGCTACCGGAGTACCAACAAAGGATAGCGGGAAGCGGTAGTGACGAGGGACGAAGCGGTGGTCTGACCAATCAGAGGCTGAGCTACAGGACGCTCTGCGTGTCGCCGACTGGGACATGATCCAATCCAGTTCCAGTGACGTCAGCGAGTTTGCGGACGTAGCAATGAGCCTCATAGCAACGCTTAGCGGACACCATCGCCCCACGGTAAAAGTTAGGGTCTTTCCTAACCAAAAGCCGTGGGTTGATAGATCCATCCGTGAAGCTGTGAACGCCTGCATTGCTGCCTATAACTCCGGTCTTGTATCCGGCAACATGGACGAGTACAAGGCAGCGGTCTATGGACTGAGGAGGGCGGTGAAGGAGGCCAAGAGGAGGTACCGAGACAGAGTGGAATCACAGATGGAGCAGCGCGACACCAGGCGCCTATGGCAGGGGCTACGGACTATCACAGACTACCAGAGCAGACCCGCGCAATGGTGAGTGCCGACGCATCCCTAGCGGACGGCCTGAACTCATTTTATGCACGGTTTGAGGCTAGCAACAACAGCGCTAGCTCGCCGCTAACAACAACACCGTTAAGCGTAGCCGAGGTGAGTTCTACCGCTGGGGATGAACACACACTCTCTGTGACCGAGCACAGTGTGAGGAGGGCTCTGTTGAGGGTGAACACCAGGAAAGCTGCAGGTCCAGATGGCATATCTGGGCGAGTACTGAAGACCTGTGCTAACCAGCTAGCTCCAGTGTTCACCACAATATTCAACCTCTCCTGGCTGAGTCCGTGGTCCCCGCCTGCTTCAAGAGATCCACTATTGTCCATGTGCCCAAGAATGCTTCTCCAGCATGTATGAATGACTACCGACCGTGGCCCTCACCTCGGTGGTCATGAAATGCTTTGAGAGGCTGATAAAGGACTACATCTGCGCCTTCCTCCCTTCCTCCATGGACCCGCTGCAGTTTGCTTATCGCCCAAACAGATCCACGGATGATGCTGTCTCCCAGGTACTGCACACCACACTCTCTCATCTGGACAGCCAGAGGGGGGGCTATGTGGGACTGCTGTTCATTGATTATAGTTCAGCTTTCAACACCATAGTCCCTCCAGACTGGCCGGCAAGCTGATTGAGCTGGGACTGAACACCCCCCTGTGTGCTTGGATCCTGGACTTCCTGACCGCCAGGCCACAGGTGGTCAGGGTGGGCAGACACACCTCCAACTCCCTCACCCTGAACACAGGATCCCCCCAGGGTTGCGTCCTCAGCCCCCTACTGTACTCCCTGTACACACATGACTGTGTGGCCAGGTTCAGCTCCAACACCATCATCAAGTTTGCGGATGACACAGTGGTGGTGGGCCTGATCTCCGACAACGACGAGAGGGCCTACCTGGAGGAAGTTGCTGATCTGTCACTCTGGTGCCGGGACAACAGCCTCCTCATGAATGTCACCAAAACTAAGGAGCTGATTGTGGACTTCAGGAGGGTACAACAACAGAGGACGTACTCACCACTGGGGATTAACGGGACTACTGTGGAGAGGGTGAGCGGGTATAAATACCTGGGAGTCCACATCACCGAGGATCTGACATGGTCAACGAACACAGACACTCTGGTGAGAAAGGCAAGGCAGCGCCTCTACCACCTCAGGCAGCTGAGGAAATTTAAAGTTTCCCAGAGGATCCTTCAGTCCTTCTACTCTGGAGCTGTAGAGAGCGTCCTGACAGGAAGCATCACAGCCTGGTTTGGCAACTGCTCCGCTCAGGACAGGAAGGCTCTGCAGAGAGTAGTGCGTCCGGCTGAACGCACTATTGGAACTACACTCCACACCCTGCAGGACTTGTACACCAGGAGGTGCAGAACCAGAGCCGGCAGGATCATGAAGGATCCTCACCACCCCAACAACAGACTGTTTCAGCTGCTGCGGTCAGGCAGGCGCCTCCGTAGTCACGCTGCAAGAACAGAGAGACTGAGACAGAGTTTCTTTCCTCAGGCCATCAGGACTGTGAACTCCGACCTCACCAGGACCCCCACATAGACCCACACAACTGCCCCTCTTAGGCACACACACACACACACACACACACATACATATAAATATTGTACTGTAAATATTGTGTTGTTTTTTATTGTAAATAGTGTGTACTTGTTGCCCTTGCACATTCCTGCTGAGCATTGCCACTTTCATTTCACTGCACACCCTGTGTGTGTATGTGACAAATAAAACATCTTGAATCTTGAATCTTAACAATGAATTGCTCCCTGTAGCTGTGTCTACGGTGTATGAATGTAACATGATTATAAGTCGCTTCGGATAAAAGCGTCAGCTAAATGACATGTCAATTTCTCATGTTTACATGCCATTTAACTGCTCTCCACTAAGGGCAATGCTGCTTTACACTGTAACAACTGAAATAATATGTGTGTGTGTGTGTGTGTGTTTGTGATATGGACGTCGGAGAGTGGTGGTGGTGTGTGTGTGTGTGTGTGTTTTTGAGTGTATAGCTAGATATACTTTTCTTTGATAAAAAAACAAAAAAAAACAAAATTCTTCTTCATTACATTCATTACAAAAAAATCAAAGCCTTTTATTTTTTTTTAATATTTTATTATATATTATTTTAGAAGAAAAGAAACCTAATATACATAAAAAATTTTAATATTTTCAGACAAAAAAAAAAAAGATTTATAACAGCTGAGGTTTTTCAAAGCTCAGGAAACCCTGCAGGTGTGTTTCTGAATTGTAATGTCAAAGTTCGATGTTTAATACCCTACTAGTATACTTTTTTTATGATATTCTAATATTTGTTAGATATAGATATATTTTCTTTCTGTGTGTAAGAATTATCATAAAAATAAATCAGAAAAAAAGTTGCAAAATTTCAGTTGATTTTTAAAATGAACATCAGAATGACATTTTGTTTTTAAATTGCATTACAGAAAATAAAGAACTTCATCACAATATTCTAATTTTCTGAGACAGTCCTGTATATACCATATTGTATTGCAGGTCACAATTCTCTCCCTCCATATCACCTCCCTCCCACTCCCCCTCTCTCTCTTAGACCATTACAATGTAACACACACAAATTAATTACAATTTCATGAAGGGGACAATTGTGTCCGCGAAGGTAGTAACACGTGAGAATTTTTACATGAATCTCATGCTGTACAGAAAATAGAAATGTATCAAAATTAGATTTAGAGCCTGACCTATCAACTGCGGATATGCTAACCTATATGTATTTTGAGGTCTTGAGAGGTCGGGATCAGATTGTGAGGCGTTGGTGCACAAATCAGGACGACAAGCGGTAGTTTCTAACTCAAAATTCTGTATTTAAAAAAGATAAACTTGAATCCGGCTTTTCTGCCGCTACTCAAAACAAACATAAGTATGCTTCAGGTTCATTGTCTTTAACACAACATAAAACACACTCTTTCATCTCCTCTGCTCCTCTCCTTTGTTCTCCCTCTTGCCAGTCCCTCCAGGGTAATCAGCCCGATCTCTTTCAGCTGGGCAGCAGGCTTGGCTCAGCCTGCCCTGCTGACTATGGGAATTGGAGTTCATTACCCATCTGCCATGATGGGTTGTAGTCTCTGCTGCAACCGCTGGGAGGGGATGTATCTTCCATTGATGACACTTCCTCTCATGACATCACAGTATTAATATCTGTGTATATTGACCAATTTAAGTTAATTTAATAGCTATGAGTTTTATACAATATAATACAGAAAATGCAGCTCATGACTATATTTAGATTATTTTAAGTCGCTTTGGATAAAAGCGTCTGCTAAATGAGATGTATTGTAATGTAATGTAATATTTAACCAGTGTTATCATCAGATAGTTTCTTTAGATACATGCACTCTAACGAAGGCAAATAGTACAACGCAAGTGAAACATCTACAAACATCTACACTGTTTACCCTCCATCATCCAACTCAGAACACAAACCATCAGCTATAGTAAATACACCACCACTTCATGAAATGTAAATGTTATTATGAATCAGGACAAACATAATAACGACCAAGGTAAGGTGCCATATTACATATTCAATTCAATTCAGTTTATTTCATAAAGCACAATATCACAAATTTGCCTCAGAGGGCTTTACAATCTGTACACATACAACATCCCTGTCCCAGGACCTCACATGGAATCAGGAAAACTCCCAAGGAATATAAAAAAAAACTTTCACAGGGAAAAAAGGGAAGAAACCTTCAGGAGAGCAACAGAGGAGGATCCCTCTCCAGGATGGACAGAAGCAATAGATGCCATGTGTACAGATGGAATCATTATATATTTTTATATTACACAAAGTAATAAAAAACTAACATTTCCACCAACTAGCACTCAGAACCAGACAGGCATGATGAAAAAAAGTGAAATTCAGAAAATGAATGAATATTTGGTAGAAAGGACTAAAGTTGGTTAAAATATTTAACTCACTCAAAGTGTAAAATAATAAATATCAGAGCTTTTTTATTGTTGTGAGGCACATGCGTTAAGTTACAATTACTAAACTGTAAATGTGAAAAGGAGCAGCTGATTCTTTGTCTCTTTAGACTGGCAGTGAATTAATGACGTGAAGCCAAATTAATTGAATAAACATTTGTCCCATGACAAAATTACAACAGCCTGCCAGCTTTTATTTTTTTGTGCTAGTGTGAATGTACAGTATGTTTGTCAGCTCTCAGTGTCAGTCTCTGTCATTTTATTTTATGAATCTGTCGGATGTGGTAATCACTATCCCAATGAAAAACAAAGGATGTCCTTTATATGCACTGGCGTACTGTATTTACAGAGCTCTACAGCCTCGGGTATCTGCTTCTGTTTTACTTTCATCCTTTGAAAACTATTTAATACTGTCGAGCATGTCACGTTGCAAGATTAATCTGAAGTCATATGACTAATAGCTGGTTTGATTCGATGAGGAAGGAAAAACAGGACCAAAAAGGCAAATTATATTCATTACTCCATGGAGCACACTGTAATTGCTTTAGAGATGCATTAGGGGCAACCTTTTAGGTCTCGTGATGAAGTCCGGAGCTGCATGAAACGTAATTGAGAGGTTGAAATAGTGTTATTGTGTCCGTGTCTTTAAAATAACTTCATTTTCAACGACACATCCATTCTCATCATGTCAGACCACATTAAAATCAGAGCAAATGTAAACGTGACCGAGTCCATAACTCTTGAATGTTTGTACATCGGAGCTCCATCGAATGCACACTCGTGTTTGGGTGAGGAACACGACAAGCATGAGCAGCTTCCAATGCTTGTTTGTGATTCGGAGGGATTTATATTTTAGTAAACTAGCCTAAAAGAAACATTTAATTGAATATACTCTACTGTAAATCTTTATTGGGTGCGAAATAAAACACTTCCAACAAGCTGAACTGTGAATGTCTTCCCTTGCGCACAGAAAGAAAAAAAAAAATCTATGAAGCACTGGCAACATCTCAACCAAGCAGAACGGGAATCTATTAAATGCAAAGCTCTATTAAGTAGTGCCGTGAACCTTGAGAGAGACCCACTTGAAGAACTTGCTGTATAGTCCACAGCAATAATGGAAAGCTTGAATCATCAATACAGTAAATAGGCCTACCTCAAAGACTGCGGTCTAAATGAGAAGATGGCTGCTTTGCACACAAAGGCCTACTCGAAAAAACTAAATATTATATTACAACGCAGTAATGTACAAGGAGACAAAGTAAAGCATTTTGGAGGCTTAGACGGGCACGATGTGTCAAAGCTATGAACCATCTGGATCAGAGACAGAATTGGGCTATTATAATTGCTTTTCTATTTGTTCTTGTTTGTACGGCACAATATGTGGCAATGAGGGACAAATGTTACTCTAAATTAAAAAAAATCATTCAATAAGTCCTCGCCGTGTCAGCCAACCACCTGTAATGCTGTGAAGGGAGAAATATAGCGGTGCTTGACAATTTTCTTCCCAAGCTTCACGGTATTAATATGTTTTTTGGGGTATTATTATCATTTAATTTTTGTATTGTGTAAACGGAGAACAGGTACATGCCACTGAGTTTTTAAATTCTACTGCAGTTCTTGTTCCTTTACGATTTAATTCTCACATAAACAAGCTATTTCTTCAGGATGGGCCGTGTGCTAAGGCTCAATATCCATAAACGTTGAGACCATTTATTTCAAATGTTTGCAATATGCCTTTGGATTTAAGTACTGACCACCAAAGTCTCAACAAAATGATATGGACTATTATATTTACCATTTGTTCTATAATTAAGTTTGAAAAAAGACTTATAATCTGAAGTTAAAAGTAGGTGCGGTAAACAGGTAGACTATGTCACGATGACAATTCATATGGGAATATAAATGTCTCTAAATTGTCTGCTGCTGAAAAATTATATATTGAGCAGTCGTTCATGCTTGTATCTTTATGACCCCCTTATTCACTTTTAAGAGCTTATTGTCTGTCACAGAAGCCAATTGTCATTTAAACAACCTGAACAGTTTGATCCGAGATCTTTCTGGGGGCTTAAGTAGGATTTTATTCTCGTTCCCTTCGTTTCCTCTCTTCATAGACTCTGGTAGACAAAAATAAATCCCCCCAAAATATGTGAAAAGCCCGATACCGGCTTTGTTCGGGGACATTATTATAGAGATTTAGACATTACAACTGCATTCAAAAGAATTGTACTGGATACAACATAATAAAGATACGTTTGAAAACAACATATAGACTGAATAGAGCTAACTGGTAACTGGGGCTACGTCTCCTACTCCCAGCGAAGCCTCACGATGGGAATTCTAATCATTTTCTCGTTTATGCCAGTGAGAATTTAATAAACACACATAAAACATGGATGTATTATTGAATAGCCTCGGGGCAGATCTACTTCGTTCTCTGGACTGAGGGCGGACTGGACGCTACAGTGACTCAATATCGCCTCTCGAGATATACATTTAAAAAGTTACATTCAAGGAAAACCATTTTTAATTGTGAAAGCGTCAGCCTGTGAGCGTTTAAATAATATATATATATATATAAAAATAATATATACAGGACTGTCTCAGAAAATTAGAATATTGTGATGAAGTTCTTTATTTTCTGTAATGCAATTAAAAAAACAAAAATGTCATGCATTCTGGATTCATTACAAATCAACTGAAATATTGCAAGCCTTTTATTCTGATTTATTGCTGATTATGGCTTACAGTTTAAGAAAACTCAAATATCCTATCTCTAAATATTAGAATATCATGAAAAAGTATACTAGTAGGGTATTAAACAAATCACTTGAATTGTCTAATTAACTCGAAACACCTGCAAGGGTTTCCTGAGCCTTGACAAACACTCAGCTGTTATAAATCTTTTTTTTTACTTGGTCTGAGGAAATATTAAAATTTTATGAGATAGGATTTTAGAGTTTTCTTAAGCTGTAAGCCATAATCAGCAATATTAAAAGAATAAAAGGCTTGCAATATTTCAGTTGATTTGTAATGAATCCAGAATGCATGACATTTTTGTTTTTTTAATTGCATTACGGAAAATAAAGAACTTCATCACAATATTCTAATTTTCTGAGACAGTCCTGTATGTATATCTTTGACCTAACGTCAACACTACAACCTCTTCACATTCTGTTGACGATAAAAAGAAATATTTCTGGCCATATCTTACACTTTGCAACTTTGAGGCAATCTGATGTTTTTGTCCGTTTTCAATGAGCCTGTGAAATAGTAATAGGATCCAAGGGACCTAACGGTACTTTGTGGTGTAAGTACATCTATATTGTAAACAGATGCAAGAACATGCAGGACTCTAAAAGCAAGTAATAACACTCTGAATTGTATTCAATATTCAAAAGGGGGCAATAATCTACCAGCAGCAGAAACAGCAGGCAGAAAACATCTGTCTGGCAAATTCAAAATATAATGAAATGCAGTAGCCAAGTCTGGAGAATATTGGTGCGTGAATAATTACTCCAGGTCACATGGGGTAGGAAGTGCACATTTTCAGATATAAATCTACACTGAAAGAAAAAAGATACATTCAACTCCTGAATTAATCTCTTTATAAAGGTTTAGAGTCAAGCCACGATTATTAATGGAGCACATTTAAAAACAGCAAACACTGACCAATGTACTTTGCAAAGAGAAGAAATGAAAACACAGGAATAATCAAATAGAAACCCAGACATCGATAGAGAATAACAATAAATTAAAGGAAGCAAAACATTGTGACGTTAAGCGTCTTTGAGTTCTATGAAAAGCGCTATAGAAATTGTATGTATTATTATTATTATTATTGTTATTATAAAATTCACAAATGAATCAAACAAATAAAAAAACATTGTGGTTCGTCATGTCTTCATGAAGATACTAAAGAGCCTTTAGAAAAGAGATGGCTCTTTAGTTTTAGTTTTAAAGGTATCAATGAAGGGGTGAGTTCTACATTTTAGTGACAGACTAAATATTTAGGGCCCCCAAAAAAGCTCAACCCCCTTTGGTTTTTTAATTGGGTGGGTGTAACAAAGAGAAGTGATTGGTCACCAGATCTAAGTGGTCGGGAGGTGAAATAGGGGACAAGCAGCTCAGATATGAAACCCGGTGCCGGTCCATGAAGTGCTTAAAAAACAAATTCAAGAATGTTAAAATCCATTCTGTCCATTCTGTCCTTCACAGGTAACGAGGCCTGCATGATATGAGGACAATCTGCGATGTGCGATTGCACACACAATTCTCATGAAATGTCTATATGACTTGAGATAAATAAACACATTTGAAGTGTGCATACTAGTTATACATTCTCTACGTCAGCCTGCTTCACTTTTGAACCAGATTAGAAAGGAATATTTTAAGGCTACAGGCTAAATGTTGTTTCAAGAGCAGCAACAGTCATATTTACAGAGAAGTCAAGATGTGAACTCATTCATTAATTCATAAAAAATGTAAATAAAATAATCCTTTTCCTGAGTGACGTTCATGAAAATATGATTTAAAGGCCAGCACTACTGGTAACCGCTAAAGAGAGGCCAATACAGGGGCTATATGGCCTCTCTTCCCACCAGCAAGGAGGGTTGAAAGATGCTCAACATGGCGAGTCGGTGGCTTGTATTTCATGATGCAAACAACAGCAAAAGTGTTGACGGAGCCAACTGTGTTTACCTGAGGGTGAACCGGAAGGTAAGAGCCACGCCTCCACAACTATTCAATCCGTGGGGACTGCATTAAAATGTGTAACCGCCATATGACAGCTATGCAGAGTTGTTAGTTGCTTTTTGATAAAAGTGTCCGCTAAATGTGATGTGATGTAACAACCGTGCACTAAAAGCAGGCCAGTCTGGCCAAAGGGGCTGTTCGCCCCCCTGCTGCTAATACGCATGTGTAATGTGTATGACATGAAGCTTTTACCGGATATGTCTACACACAAAGCCAGAGATAGAGGAAAGAGGGGAGAGTGAAGGGGAAGGAGGCACATTTATAACATGCTGGGCTACTGGGCATTCCATTAATAGATCCCTAATTCCTCTTTCTTTCAGCGTGGGTGCGCACTAAACTGCATTTTCCAAGTAAGCCATATGTGGTAGTTAGTCTAGAGGGAAGTGAAGGCATTAATAGAAACCCTGACCTGCATGGATTTCTATCTCTTAATGAAATATATTGTATACACAGTATGGGATGCACTCAGAGTAATGGGCAACTTTCAAAGTAAAGTGCACCCTTTGCCAAATGCTGCACAAATAGTGTATTATTTATTTTATTAGGATTTTCTAGAAGCTTGTAAATAGTTGCAAGATTAAAAGCATCTCGTTAGAAAACGGAAATGAAGTTAGAATGAACGTTTCAATTTGTTGCGTGTTTGTAAACTGACTGAAATAAACAGCAACATGACATGAAACTACCGATAAGTATTCCTCACGTCTAGCTGGAATGTCCAGGCTGAGCTGTGATGTGGCTGCATAAGCACATCTCCATCGCAGTTACATCAACTCACGTGTTTCAGAAACAGCGGGTCTTCGCGCAGCCTGTTCTTTAGCAGACATATTTTATACTACTCAATCAATGTTTCCATGTTTTTCTTTCGCTTTGTATTTCTCTCTCTCTCTTGTAAGATGTGCTCCATCTAAACATATCACATTAACACCCACTATAATGTTAGAGCAATCTTACAAGATGTGAGAATTGTTAACAATTTATTTGTCCTTTCATATTGTTCAACTATTTGCACACTAAAGTAACATCCTTCAATATTAATTGGGAAAAGCTTCTTTAATGTGTGTTACAACCAAGGCTATCGTTACTGGGATTTATGCATGCAACTTAATAGAAAAAAAAGATTAAATAATCATAATAAGAAAGAAAATTAAAAGATCAAACAAAAAGGCAATAAATAAATATATGCATGTAAATTGTTTTAAAACACAGATACGATAAACACTAAATGAGGCTTTTGCTCCTTTGAAGGATTTTTGTGACTTGTATATATTGTATCACGGTTTCTAAGGGGCAAAAAAAGGAAAAGTATTTCTGTTTATAATGCGGATTGTTATCCGATTGGTCAGTATCACTGGAATCTGTGTGGGCGCGGTGAAACCTGTGTCCACCGCTGTCACGCTGACTGTAAGATGTCGCAGACTGCTCATCTATTGTCTGTCATCATGTCACACAACATGGGATCAAATACCCGATTATTATCCCAAATAACAACCAGCAGCCAGTAGATTACTCCACTGGTATCATGCAGGCTGGAGGCCACACCAGTGAAATAGTAAGTAAGGTCACCTTGACTGACGTTTGCTGAACAAGAAAAAGGATACTCCATGCTGCGTGAGATAATGGACTGCTACTGGGCTAATTTCACCCTGAAAAAGAAATCCAATGCTATGGAACAGCATGCTCCGCTGTTCAGTCATTTAGATTGAAATCATGGTACATTATTTCAGTTTACTTTTCATTTTTCAGAAGCACTGTGGTATTTACATGGATTGATGATAAGCTTGAACAATGTTAACATTATATTGGAGGGCCCCGATAACAGAACCATATTCAATTGTGCAACGACTGTTATGACCTTTACGGGAGATTCAGTCTCTTTCTCTTTTTCAGTTGCTTTTTTTATGCTTTACGTTTAGTTGTAGCATATATAAAAAATCCTGACGTGCTAGCATACGTCTGATTTTGTGTTCAAATATGAATGTTATTTATTGTGCTGTCAGATGGCCGACGGCCCTGTTAATGTGGCTTCCGGGAACATTTTGTTCTTGAAAGGCTAAATGCCAACAAATGTAGATTGAAGCAGGATATTTTGTCAAATAAAAATATCTTTGGGAACTTCTTACATCTATTTTGTTTTTTTCAACAATATTTTATTTTTGAACTGAGACAATTGCAAAGACAAGTACACACCATTGCCTTGCTTGCTGTTTTTGATTAAGAGAAAGGGGAAGAGAAGGTGGAAGCCGGTGAACTATTGGACTCAATATTTCTGTAAGTTAATAATAATAATAATAATTTGAACGTCAAAACTAAAGATGGAAACACCACAAATCTGCTCTGTTCTGCTTCTCAAAACTCACGATCCATTAGAATACACAAGTCTGCAACCGACTATCCACAAAAAGTAGCCGGACAAAAACTGCTACCACGGTAAGCAATCAACCCTCAATCATTGGGACGAAGGCGACAACATATACACTTGACAGTCACCTTTGGCGAAACTTGCCTATGGCAGTTATTACCAGTTAGACTGATTTATTGATCTCGACATGCCCTTGTCTAAAATAGTACTTACTTCCTCCTCACTTTGTGGCCATTTATAATAGATATCGATGTCCGTATTTTTTGTTACATTAAATATGGACATTATTCGGGTTTTTTCAAGCAATTTTGTCAGTAGGGGAATTTCAATACCACCATTACCCCAAGGGATGGAATAATCGACTTTCTTACATCACTGAGTGGATCGAAATGTTTACAAAGAAATATCAATCATATGCAATTGTCATTGCTAGCCAATAAGGATGAAACAGTGTCCCAGAGATGTGCTGCCCTGAAACTTGCAAGGAAAGAGTGCACATCTTTCACGAAGCATGCAAACTTTTAAAAAAATAGACACAAAAACCACAGAACCACAGCAATGTTATGATTTGGTAGTTTGACGAGGTATGGCCCTGTGAAATGGTTCTTTAAGATAATGCAATACATGACTTATTTCTTACTCATGTCTACAGACCCAAAGGTAGTTGCAGAAAGACAAAAGCACTGCTGCTCTCTACATGCGCTGATCAATCATAATGAAACATTGCAACAGTCCCTCTTACCACACACAATGTCAGCCAGTGCAAACAAAGGCACTGGCAGGGACTGGAAACTCTTCCAACATCGAAATATAATGATATTACAGCTAGACTTGAGATGAGTGTCACGGCGGGATTTAGGGTGGACCCAAATGCACGACTCAGGAGACAGATAATGAACTTAAAGATCTTTTACTTAAAGTATTTGTCAAGAACGGAACAGACTGAATAAACAAACAAACAGTGGACCGCTCAAGGGCTTGGTCTGAGAACACAAAACAATCTGGCAGAGGACAAGTGGAAGTGAGGGAGCTTAAATAGTGAGGGACTAATGAGGGGATGGGCTGCAGGTGAGAAGGGCGTGAAGACCAGGTGAAGGGAATGAGGGACTAACGAGGGAGTGATCAGAGGCAGGTGAAGGGAGTTGGATTGATGAGATGGGAAGCAGGATCTGGAATGACAAGATAGTTACTGTGACGGGATGAAAACAACTAATACAAAAAAGGTGGGGAGCTAAACTGTTACAGAATCCCCCCTCAAAGGGCCGGCTCCTGACGTCCCAAAACAAAATCGCCGGGTGGGCAGAGGGGATCTGGAGGAGGACTAATACTCTTCAGACATCTTCCTGCTCCTCATCGGTGGGTGAGTTGTCCTCATCAGAGGCTGACTCCTCCCAATGTCTGCCGAAGGGAGGGAGGGAACAGGGGCTGGCCTGGTAGCCCTTGTGGGCACAGGCCCCTTGGAGGGCTGGTCAGGGTGGCTGCGGTGAAACTCTCTTATGAGAGAAGGATCCAGGATATGTTTGGCTGGGACCCAGCATCTCGCCTCTGGTCCATAACCCTCCCAGTCGACCAAATCCACGGCGGCGGGAACGAAGCAGACGACGAACTGCGTAGGTAAAACCTCCCTCTATGAACCGTGGTGGCGGTGGGGGCTGTTCAGCAGGGACCAATGGACACTCCCGAACTGGCTTAACTCTGGAGACGTGGAACGCCGGATGGACCCGCATGGCCCGGGGCAGCTTGAGCCTCACTACTGCCGGGTTGATGACCTTTAGTATCTCG
The DNA here is from genome assembly GCF_029220125.1 of Pseudoliparis swirei. Lineage (NCBI taxonomy): Eukaryota > Metazoa > Chordata > Actinopteri > Perciformes > Liparidae > Pseudoliparis > Pseudoliparis swirei. The sequence continues at coordinate 17,772,988 of NC_079391.1, read as the reverse complement.
AATGGTCCGATGAACCTGGGTGCCAACTTCTTCGACTCCACTCGCAAGGGTAAGTCCTTGGTTGATAGCCACACCCTCTGGCCAACCTGGTAGATGGGGGCTTTAGAGCGGCGCCGGTTGGCTGCTGTAGAGTAACGGTCGGCCGAGCTGAGAAGCACCAGTCTGGCCTATACCCAGGTACGGTGGCAGCGGCAGACAAAAGCCTGGACTGAGGGGTAGGAAACCTCCTTCTCCAGGGCCGAAAACAATGGAGGTTGAAATCCGTAGGCACACTGAAACGGGGACATACCAGTAGCAGAGCTGATCAGGGTGTTGTGGGCATATTCCACCCACAGGAGCTGTTGGGACCAGGATGCTGGAGTCTCGGAAACCAAACACCGTAGGGCCGTCTCCATCTCCTGGTTCTTGTGCTCAGTCTGGCCGTTTGACTGCGGGTGGAATCCAGATGACAGACTGACTGTGGCCCCGATTAAAGTGCAGAACTCCCTCCAGAACACGGATGTAAACTGAGGACCCCGGTCAGAGACTACGTCTGTGGGAAGACCGTGAAGCCGGAAGACGTGCAGCAGAACCAGCTCAGCAGTCTCCTTGGCCGAGGGGAGCTTCTGCAAGGGCACGAAGTGGGCCATCTTGCTGAACCAATCTACCACTGTTAGGATGGCGGTGTGTTTGTTGGACAGTGGGAGACCAGTAACAAAGTCCAGGGAGATGTGAGACCAGGGCCGATGGGGCACAGACAGCGGTTTCAGGAAACCAGCGGGAGCCTGGTGGGAAGGTTTGTGCGAGTTGCAGACAGGACAGGCGTTGACGAATTCCCGGGTGTCCTTCTCCAGAGTAGCCCACCAGAACCTCTGCTGCAAGGCATCCCTAGTATGCTGGCTCCCAGGATGGCAAGTGAGCTTGGAGCTATGGGCCCACTGGAGGACCTCCAACCTCAGGGTCTGGGGAACGAACAGACTGTTAGGGGGACAGGAGCTCGGGCCGAGCTGGACCTCCAGGGCAGCGTTGACTCTATCCTCTACCTCCCAGGTGATAGAGGCCATCAAGACTGGGGCAGAAAGGATGTTGTCATCACAAGGGGTGGAATCCCCCTTGTCCACAAACTGGCGGGACAGGGCGTCTGGCTTGACATTACGGGGACCGGGCCTGTAACAGAGTGAAAAGTTAAACCGGGTAAAAAACAGAGACCATCTGGCTTGCCGAGAGTTGAGCCTCTTGGCGGACTGAATGTACTCGAGATTCTTGTGATCAGTCCAACACAAAAATGGCAGACTGGTCCCCTCAAGCCAGTGTCGCCACTCCTCAAGGGCCAGCTTAACGGCAAACAGCTCTCGGTTACCAACATCATAGTTACTCTCAGCAGGAGAGAGTCGCCTAGAGAAGAAGGTGCATGGGTGGAGCTTCTGTTCGCTGGCAGCCTGCTGAGAAAGGATGGCCCCCACTCCCACATCGGAGGCATCCACCTCAACAACAAACTGTTGCTCGGGGTCAGGAACTTGGAGGATAGGGGCAGAGGTAAACCGGGCCTCAAGTCCCTGGAAGGCCCCCTCAGCCGAGGGTGACCACAGGAACTGGACCTTAGATGAGGTAAGGGCCGTGAGTGGGGCAGCTATGGTGCTATAACCGCGGATAAATCTCCGATAAAAATTGGTGAACCCCAGGAATCGTTGCAGCTGCTTACGCGAGTCAGGGATGTGCCAGGACGTTACTGCTGCCACCTTGTCAGGATCCATCTGCACGATCCCCTGTCCCACGATGTAGCCCAGGAAGGAGACAGAAGAGGCGTGGAATTCACACTTCTCTGCCTTAACGAACAGAGAATTCCTCAGAAGACGTTGAAGGACTGCTTGGACATGGTGAATGTGCTCCTCTTGGGACCTCGAGAAAATAAGAATGTCGTCTAGGTAGACGAACACCTGCTTATTTAACATGTCTCTGAGCACATCATTCACCAGGGCCTGGAAAACGGCTGGGGCATTAGTCAGACTGAAGGGCATAACCAGGTATTCATAATGTCCAGTGGGGGTGTTGAAAGCTGTCTTCCACTCATCCCCCTCTCGGATCCGGACTAAGTGATAGGCGTTATGCAGGTCTAGCTTTGGGAAGATGGTAGCCCCCCGCAGCAACTCAAAAGCAGAAGAGATGAGTGGGAGTGGGTAACGGTTCTTTATGGTAATGTTATTGAGTCCCCTGTAGTCAATGCAAGGCCTAAGTGACTTGTCTTTCTTCCCTACGAAGAAGAACCCCGCCCCTGCAGGTGAAGAAGAGGGACGGATGAGCCCAGCAGCTAGAGAGGAACTAATGTATGCCTCCATGGCCTCTCTCTCTGGAGCAGATAAGGAATACAGGCGACCCCTGGGTGGGGTGGTGCCTGGTTGCAGGTTAATGGCGCAGTCGTACGGTCGATGTGGTGGCAGACATGAGGCCTTGACCTTACTGAATACCTCCTTATAGTCATGGTATTCCGTAGGTACTCCTGACAGTTCCAATGCAGAGCTGGGGCAAACTGACTGCTGAGGTGCAGCAGCCTGTTTCAGGCAGATCAGGTCACAAGATGCACTCCAACCCAGGATGGCTCCTGTGGCCCAGTCAATGTGGGGGTTGTGGCGGCGGAGCCAGGGGTGCCCCAGGATGAGTGGATGCTGAGGTGAGCAGGATAAGAAACCGAATGGTCTCATGGTGATTACCAGACAGGAGCATACGGACTGGCGTGGTCTGGTGAGTCACTGTCCCCAGTAGGTGGCCGTCCAGGGCGTTGACCGGAACAGGGCATGGAAGCAGTACCTGCTGGATCCCCAGCTGACGAACTAGATAGATAGATAGATAGATATATACTTTATTAATCCCCAAGGGGAAATTTGTCGAGTCAGTAGCAGCAACACACAAGAAGGTCCTCGTCAATGAAGCTGTCGTCAGCACCTGAGTCAATGAATGTAGCGAGGGTCTGTGGCCCGTCTGCGAGCAGCAGTTGAGCGTGGAAGAGGGGTCTTTGGTTGGGAGAGAGTCTTGTGGTTCGGCTCACCAGTACCTCTCCTGGTAGAGACCCGGGGGTGATGCTGGTCGCTGCTGGAGCGAAAACGCGATGATCTGTCTCCCCCCTCCGTCGCTCCTGTCGCCTTGCCTGGATGCGTCTGTCCACTCGGGAAGTCAGTTCTATTAGGCCATCCAAGTTGGCAGACAAATCAAAAGAGATGAGTTCATCCTTGACATAATCTGCTAGTCCAGTCAAGAACACCTCACACTGAGCGGCCTCATTCCAGTTGCTCAGGCGTGCTCTCGTACGGAACTCCAGGGCATAATCTGCCACAGTTCGGTCCCCCTGGCACAGCTCCGCCAGTCCCCCGCTTGGATCTGGGCCCCTAGAGACCTCTCCGAATACCTTGCGAAGCTCCGCCGAAAACAGCAGGAACGAAGTGCAGGCTGGTGTCTGTCTCTCCCACTCCGCGGTGCCCCACAGTCTTGCTCTGCCCGTCAAGTTGTTTATGGTGAAGGCTACCTTAGCCTCCTCCGCGGCAAAGGTGTGGGGCTGCAGGGAGAACAGGATGGAGCAGTTTATGATGAATGGGTTGCAGCCCTCAGGTTCTCCAGCATAGCGCTCCGGGGTTCCCACTCGAGGCTTGGGTGTTGGCTCAGGTGGCGGTGAAACAGGAGACGACGGCAAGGCTCCGTGCTGGGTCAGGGCTGTAGCTAGTTCTTGGATCTGGTTAGCCATCGCCGCCATAGTCTGCCGTGTCTCCTCGGCGAAGCTGACCATCTGCGTTCGCTGTTGCTGGAAGACCTCCTCAATCCTCTCAAACCGGCTCGCTGCAGGAGGGTGTGCTGGGTCCATGATTTTGCCAGGTTGTAATGTCACAGCGGGATTTAGGGTGGACCCAAATGCACGACTCAGGAGACAGTAGTGTTGTTACGAGATGTGCCGACGCTTCGAAGCGTGTGTCGAGTAATGGAGGGGGCGTTTCCTCGAAGCGCGTATCGAGGCTTGCTTCATTTAGGGGAGGAGCCAGAAATGATGACGTCCGAAGCCTCGCTGCCCGGCTGTACCACGTGACTGCTTCGGGAAGTGGTTCAGATATTGCCGGGAGGTTTGACAGCAATATAAACCCCTCAGGCTCCATTCAACATGTGGGTTGTTGGTTGAGAGTTTGGAGAGTTTAGAGAGAGAAATAGTTTGGAGAGTGAGGAAAGAAGGAGAGGTGATAAGATGGAACTGTTGAGAAACTGTTATTTCTGAATAAAAATGAATAAAATGTCCCCTGTCCTGTACATAACTGTCCAAGTTACACAAGCATATTCAGTCCCCTCTTCCTAGTTCCACGAGCACTTTCACTGTCCTCTGCCTGCTTAAGCCCATGCCATTTTCCTAAAGGGACATAATAACATTATTACACAACCTGCCATATCATATGATACTACCATTTTGGGAACATTAATACACACAGAATACATTAAAACAATATTTTATTATGCACATATGTGATAATTTATGTACAGAAATTATTTGGTCATAGATTTTTGTAATTCATAGTCATTCCCAACAGCCATAACAGACACACACACATTCAATGCATCACATTATGTGGTTCAGAAACAGCTGCCTGTGATTATACACTTGGCCAGTAGGTGGTTTCGTGAACACATGAAGCTTCGAGAAATGAACCCTTTCTCGAACCAATTGGCTGAAGTGGTTCGATGCCTCATGAGGCTTCATCTCACCATCACTAGGAGACAGATAATGAACTTAAAGATCTTTTACTTAAATTATTTGTCAAGAACGGAACAGACTGAATGAATAAACAAACAAACAAACAGTGGACCACTCAAGGGCTTGGTCTGAGAACACAAAACAATCTGGCAGAGGACAAGTGGAAGTGAGGGAGCTTAAATAGTGAGGGACTAATGAGGGGATGGGCTGCAGGTGAGAAGGGCGTGAGGACCAGGTGAAGGGAATGAGGGACTAACGAGGGAGTGATCAGAGGCAGGTGAAGGGAGTTGGATTGACGAGATGGGTAGCAGGATCTGGAATGACAGGATAGTTACTGTGACGGGATGAAAACAACTAATACAAAAAAGGTGGGGAGCTAAACTGTTACAATGAGAGCTGTTCCTAAGGTTCAGTATTGGCGAACACAAAATTATCTTTCTTTACCGTACGCTATTGCATTTCGTTGTATAACAGCAAGGCTCTACAGGTTGGCAAAATGCAGGGATTTGCTAAACTTCTACACTACAATATAATAGTTTGGAAACTGGAACACCAGTATTTGGATCAAGCAGCTTGTAACAAGTTAGATTTAGTATGCTACTGCTACAGTATAACGTAAGTATGCCGGATAGATATTCATCAGTATTTAGGCAACTAATAGTATCTGACTTGGTTTTGGCGGATTATCCTCAACGTTACAGGACTCAGATCGGCACGATGGCAAAGCCAAATTCATTAGATCATCCAGACTACACAGTGAAGTAGAACCACACCTGCTCAGAATAAAGTGCCGTTTTGGTATTTCAAATTAAACTTTAAATTAAATGAATCTTCCTGCCTATCGGTGTGCCAGTGCCACCTGTTGCAGGAACCAACAGAAACATCTTCGGAGTGATAATGCTTCGCTGGGGATCTACTCTGCTCACATTTGATTATGCCCTCGATCCTCGTTAGGTATGATGAGAATGTACAAGTGTAATGTGGAGGTGTATATGCAAAAGTCGGTTGGTGACTTCATGTCACATATTTAAGAGCTACTGTCGTTAACCGTGTCTGCTCTGGATATATGCTGACTTTACTCTCTGGTAGCCGACAGTTTTCTAAGATAATGGTAACTATTACATCTTTAAAGGGTCCCTTGCCTCTTGTGAATGGCTGCCGCAATTTCTTTCAGATGTGGAGGAGGCTGTGAAACACACTACACCTCTGAAGGCTCCTCTGTGGAAAATATGATTTTCTCTGGAAAGTGTTATTCTCAGTCTGTGTTGTCATCAACAAAGGATAATGCTTGCGTTGTCCCTTTTCTCTTCTGAAACTCACTGTTTCGAATATCATAACAAATGTAGTCAATAATACTGAAATTAAATCAATCAATATGGTCGCCATGACTTCTTTAGAGAAATTGACCAAATGTTAGTCAGTTGCCAGTTCACTTAGCAAACACTGATGCGCTTTACAGCAGCCTGCAATACTTGCATGGAGGTGACAGTGCTCTGTTTTTGTTTAAAAACAGTTTTAGAGAGGTGTTCATTCAACTTAATGGTCATTTTGGGGGCGAGGGATGGTGGCTTGAGTATAGGCACACTGCCAGCTGTTTCTATTATTTTACAACATATTGAATAGCATTCAGCGACAGGTTACATTTAAAATGCATATACAATGCATGTATCAAATACATGACTGACATACTCATCCTATCTATTGTATACAAATGGACCACATGTAGTATTGCTTATCATATCACGAATTCATTAATCTTTGTCCTTGAGCACTTTGTAACTGTTAAGACAACGTCAAAACAAATACATTATATTTCTATATCAGTGTTTTCAAATATTGTTTCAAACAATGGTGGGCTCTTTAGGAAAAGAAGTAGAAGCAAAATAAACACATCAACAACAATCACATCAACATCAACAACAACAACAATGTGTCAACTCACAGAGGACCAGACGAGGAGGAGAGTGTTTGTGCTCTAACGCTACTTGTGTCTGAAGAAAGCTTCATGGTGGCAAAGTGTTCGAGGTATAATGCCCCTCTGGAAAACTTGAGATCTTCCATCACAAACGACTCCGTATATATATTACAGGGCTCTACTGTCCACCCGGGGGCAGGTCCAGTTTCAGGGTAGCGGCCTCTCATCCCATCAACGTTTTATTTTGGGCTGACCACTTTGTGCAGAATTCTTCACTTTGCTTCTCGGGGGCTAACTAGCTGACTGGTCGGCCCTGTAGCTACTAGCTGATATAAGTAGAACACATTCTACATTCGGCAAAGTAACTGCTCTGTCAGCGGCGTAAACAACGCTTTTTCACCCGAGTCCTGACCGTAAACGCGACATCGAGGAATTATTCGGCGCGGACGCTTTCCCCCGTAGCTTAGCCGTGGACAGAGCGCACAGGGTGGCTGTCCAGAGGAGACCGGACGGCGCGCCTCGGCCCTTCATCGCCTGCGTTCATCACTTCCAGACAAAGCAACGTATAATGCAGCTGGCACGAGAGAAAGGTACCTTGTCCTACAGGGGCTCGGAAATTCATATTTACGCCGACTATAGCGCTGAAGTGGCTAAAAAGAGAGCTACCTTTTCCCCCGTCAAATCCGCGCTGAGGAAAGCAGGCTATCAATTCAGCCTGATCTTCCCGGCTAAGCTGCGAGTGATCGCCGATGGAACCAGGCACGAGTTCAATACCCCGGGTGAAGCGGCTTCCTTCCTGGAGAACATTCGGAACATTCAACCGGCAGTATGAGACTCCTCGGCAACTATAACGGACCTTGGTGACACTACCTTTTCTTAGCTTAGGTTGGTTGGGCTCACCGGTGAGTGAATACTTTTGCGTGCTAAGCTGACACGTTGTATAAATAGTCACATTTATGAACAGTATATTACTAACCTGATCGTGTTCATATAACGCTGAACATTCATATACTCTTCACTGAACCTTATTACCCGAATGTCAAACTGTCCTAAACATTACTTAAAAACAGCATTTTGGGTCAGTTGAAAGTGTCACGCTCTCGAGGTCTGTGTTATTAAGACTGCCGTAGATTACAGGGATATTATATCCCCACTCTGGGATCACAGTTAATGCTCCTTGTTCTTATTTTTTATTATCTTACTATCTAATTTGCGTTGAATGTATATATCATCTCCTCTTGTTAAATTCTAACCCCATAATATACAGAACGGTTGTTTGTTGTGTTGACCAATGTTTAGAAAATGTCTTTCACGGTACGGCTCCGTAGATTCTTTAAAAGAAGCGGTTCACAAGTTAAGATCCTTTCCTTTTTTTGCCTTTACATTCATTCTGATAGACAGAGTTTAAAGTGCATGATAGAGTTATGCACAAAGTTTTCAATAGTGCAACAGGTAGGGTTAACAGGTTTAGGTACCAAGGACTGGAGCCTTTTATTCTTAATGTGTTTTTGTTGTTGTTGTTGTTTTTGTGTGTTTTTTTTCTTTTTTTCGTATCTTCCTTTGTCTCCCCCCCACACCTCTCCTACTCCCCCACCCTTCCATTGGTGCTCTGTTGCTATATCCCTCTATTTAAACTATGAACAGTCGGTCCAATAAGGTGACTAATGTGCCAACCAAGTTCATATCCTGGAATGTAAAAGGTGTCAATAGCCCGGTTAAGAGACAAAGGGTCATGTCTCATCTACAACAATTGACAGTAGACGTAGCATTTCTTCAAGAAACCCACCTTTGTAACATTAGCGTTGCTGCTCTCAAGAGAGGTTGGGTGGGCCAGGTGTTCCACTCTAGATTTAATGCAAAGGCCAGAGGGACAGCCATATTGATTAACAAAAACACCTCTTTTCATCCCGAAGAGATTATTAGCGACCCAAATGGGAGATATGTTATCGTTACTGGACAACTCTGGGCTAATCCTGTGATTTTGGTAAATGTTTATGCCCCGAACTGCGACGACAGTAACTTTTTTGATAAGCTATTTCTTTCCATACCTAAGCTTGACAATGGATTGCTTATAATAGGAGGTGATTTTAATCTTGTGCTTGATGTTACCTTGGATAGGTCATCCCAGAAGCCTCAGAACCTTTCCAAATCGGCTGGAGTTGTAAATGATTTCATGCGTAAGTGTGGCCTCTCAGATATTTGGAGATTTAAGTTTCCCAACACCAGAGCTTACTCCTTTTTCTCAAATGTGCATCATAACTATACCCTCATAGACTATTTCTTACTCGATAATAGATTGCTCCCTCAGGTTAAATCCTGCTCGTATAATAGTATTGTCATATCGGATCACAGTGCCTTTCTATTTGATTTAGACCTCCCAAACCGCCCCCCCCCAAAACAGAATCTGGAGACTCAACCCTCTTACTTTCAGATGACGATTTTGTGAAGTTCATTTCAGCCCAAATACAATTCTTTCTAGAGACTAATTCCTCCCCAGAGATCTCGCAAGCTACATTATGGGAAACTCTTAAAGCATACCTGCGCGGGCAAATCATAGCCTATACCTCTACGATCAAGAAACGGAAAAACTCCAAACTGACTGAAATTTCCCAAAAAATCCTGGATGTGGACTCTAAATATGCTCATTCCCCGAATACAGGTCTGTATAAAGAACGGTTGAGACTCCAAACTGAATTTAATCTTTTATCTACCGACGAGGCAACACGTCTCATCCTAAAATCCAGACATAATGTGTACGAATTTGGAGATAAATCCAGTAGACTATTGGCTTTGCAAGCCCGCCAAGTAGCTACCACCCGCAATATCACAATGATTCAATCTGACGCAGGAGAAATGTTGATAGATCATAAAGACATAAATAAAGCATTTTTACAATTCTATTCCAACCTTTACACCTCAGAACTTAACAACGACCCCGGCCCCTCATGTGCCTTCTTTGATAATTTGACTATCCCTACTGTATCGGAGGAACAAAACACCAACTTGAGTGCAGATATCTCAGCTGCTGAAATCAGCATGGCTATAAAATCTATGCAGAGCAACAAGTCACCAGGCCCGGATGGGTTCACAACAGAATTCTATAAAAAGTTCTCCTATCAGCTGGCACCAACTCTTGAAGCAATGTTTAAAGAAGCACTGTCCTCAGGCATTCTCCCTGTAACGTTGAGACAGGCCTCTATATCCCTACTAGCTAAGAAGGATAAAGACCCAGTATTCTGCTCATCCTATCGCCCTATCTCCCTACTTAATGTGGATTTTAAAGTGCTGTCTAAGGTCCTAGCTAAACGCCTGGAAAGTGTGATCCCAGATATTATCTCGCCTGATCAAACAGGATTTATCCAGGGCCGACACTCCCACTCAAATTTACGAAAACTATTCAATGTTATCCATTCGGCCCCATCAAGGTGCCCGGAGGTAGTGGTTTCTCTTGATGCAGAGAAGGCCTTTGACCGGGTCGAGTGGAAATATCTATTTGCTGCCCTCAAAAAATTTGGTTTCTCTGAGGAATTCACTGCCTGGATTAGACTACTATATTCCTCTCCCTTAGCAGCTGTAATCTCGAACAATACTAAATCTGACTACTTTCCCCTTGGACGGGGAACAAGACAAGGGTGCCCTCTTTCTCCTCTTTTGTTCGCTCTCGCCATTGAGCCCCTAGCAGTGGCACTGCGACGCTGTGGGGGCTTTAAGGGTATACCTCGGGGTGATTTGGAACTAAAAGTTTCTCTCTACGCGGATGATTTGCTGCTGTATGTCTCTGACCCCTCTCTATCTCTTCCCTATATTCTAGATATCCTGAATCAGTTTGGGAAAATATCAGGATATAAGTTAAATTTGCAAAAAAGCGAACTTTTCCCTCTAAACTCTGAAGCAGAGGCACTCCCCTCCAGCCTTTTCCCCTTTAAGGTGGCCCGGGATGGCATTAGGTACTTGGGGATTGAGGTCACGCGGTCCTTCCACTCTACTTTTAAAAATAACTATATTACCCTTTTGAATAAATGCAAACAGGATATGACTCGCTGGGCCTCATTACCATTATCATTAGTGGGTCGTGTTAACCTAGTTAAAATGATAGTATTACCCAAATTTTTATATCTCTTTCAAAATATTCCTATCCTGATTAAAAAATCTTTCTTTAAAAATCTTGATACAAATATAATCTCGTTCATATGGGGGACCAAACCTAGTCGGATCAGCAAAACTCAACTCCAAAGACCAAAGCGAGCGGGAGGCTTAGCTTTACCTACTTTTCTCCTTTACTATTGGGCATGCAATATCCAGAAGCTACTACACTGGTGTGAAGACAGTCCAATTGAGGGAAAGGCGGACTGGGTACAAATAGAATTCACCTCCTACCAGCACCATCTCAGCTCAGTGGTCTGTGCAGCCCTGCCTCTTCTTAGCAATAACTTGAGTACAAACATAATAGTAAATCACACAATAAGAATATGGGCTCAGTTTAGGAGACATTTTGGGCTGCAAGCAGCCTCCACCCGCTCCCCCATTAAATGTAACCTTATGTTTACTCCCTCATGTACAGATAACGCATTTGGTCTGTGGTTTGACAAAGGGATTAGATCAATCCATAATTTATACATAGAAGACACGTTTGCTTCATTCTCCCAATTATCGCAAACCTATGATCTACCGAAGAACAATTTCTTCCGCTACTTGCAGATCAGGAGCTTTGTAAGAAACACGTTTAACTCTTTTCCAAACAAGCCCTTGAAATCTCATGTTGACAGCCTCCTAGAACTGAACCCGAATAGTAGAGGATTGATATCCCAAATTTACGGGCTCATTAATGATATCAACCCACACTCCTTGGAAAATGTAAGAATGGCCTGGGACTCCGATCTTGGAGTGGTTATAACAAATGACCAATGGGACTCTATTTTAGATTTGATATACACATCATCTACATCCGCTAAACACAACTTAATACAGCTGAAAGTGGTACACAGGGCGCAGTACTCTAATGCTAGACTGGCAAAAATTTACCCTAACTCTGACCCATTATGTCCTCGATGTAGAGGCCAGCCAGCAGACTTGTTGCATATGTTCTGGCTATGCCCTAAACTCGCCAACTTTTGGTTAAGTATTTTTAAAGCTTATAGTGAGATGTTTGCGGCTCAATTTGACCCAGACCCAATTTGTGCACTCTTTGGCTTAATTCCAGAGGAAGTCCGTACCCGTTTACCAAATAAAGCCAATGTGATCATAGCCCTCACGACGCTTCTTGCTCGACGTTTGATCCTTCTGAGATGGAAGCAGCGCGCCCCCCCATCGTTCCCCCACTGGATCAAAGATGTCATGTATTTCCTGACACTTGAAAAAATCAAATATACCCTCAGAGTGTCCTCCCAAACCTTTAGTAAAGTATGGAGACCTTTTCTAGAATACTACGACTCCTTACAAGAACCTCTCGACATAGACTAAGGTGGATCCGCTCCAGAGCAACAGTGAGCATCTCCCCTCCCTCCCTCCCCTCCCCTTGTTGTTTTTTGTTGGTTTTTTTTCTTTTCTTTTTCTGTTTTTGGTTTTTGTCCTTTAGCCATTACTCATTCTCTTTTTTACATGCAACTTCTCACTTTGTTAATTTTCATTTCCAAATTGCTTTACATTACCTGATGGATTAATCTAATTATTTGATTCTGTTTACATTTTCGTCTCCTGAATGTACCTGAAATTACCTGAATGTATTGTATAAGTTCTGTAGCCTGTAACCCTACAGTGGGTGGGGGGTGGGTGGGTGGGTGGGGTAAGGGGGGGGTCGGGAATGAGGTTTTAAATTTTCAATCTGTAATTGCCCTGAGACAAGTGTGAATCCTCTTCCCTGGTGGGATAAAAACTGTGAAAATCAATAAAACATATAAAAAAACACATTAATGGGCTGCGCTGCACCACAGTGGCTTTAGACTGCGCCGAATAAAGCGTGAGCAAGGGAGAGCAGGCCCTCCAACGAAGTTTGGGATGGAGAGCGGTACTCTCGAGTAGTCCAGATTGCTACCTCAGGACTACGCCTGTGGTTAAAAAATAAAAAGATGTCATCAAATTTGCACCATTTGTTTTATATGTCATTGAAAATTCAAACCCATGGTTTTCTTTTTGTTGGAATGGTTATAATGGTGAGTAGTAATCTATAACAAGATGATATGCTTATCTTACATAAAGTATAAATAAACTATGAAAAAAAAAAGATTAAATTAAACAATCACTTATTTTTGTTTGGTGTTTTTTTCATGTACAGATATGCAATAATCATTTCTGGGCAATATGTACATTGATGCTGCCCAATGTCAAGTAATGCACAATTAGATCACTTAAAACCAAAAGAACATACGTATTTAAAACTAGTTTCACTCTATCTCCTTTCTTCTTCCCTTTCTGTTTTCTTAATTAGATTTTCTTGTCTTTTTTTGGTGTGATGGTAGTCTAACTAAACAACAGCTTTCTCAATAATCCAATGTGGCACTTCGAAGAGGCGATAATACATTTGTATTTGGAAAGAAAACTTGAGATCGTAAAACATGCTCATGAACGCTGCACAATGCTACTAAAAATACTTCTGGGCAATTCTCACCTTGTAAATGCCAAGACCTATAATTTAAACCTGAAATTAATGTGAAACCCTGCAGCTCACATAATTCATCAGGGCTGGCACACTGCAGGCCAGTGTCACAGGCGTGGATTAATGGAACAAAACTGTATCACAAAATCTACTACAGCCATGAAAAGCAACTGTATTTATCTTGTGCAGTTTGAGCTGCTGCACCTTCGAGACAGAAGATCAGCTGCAGGTTTAGTCGCTAAGAAGGTGTATTTCACTTATAAACACTGAAAAAGCCGTTTATGTTGTTATTTTCTCACGCCGAAGAGGATACTAGCTACTCTTTCAGGCCTCTTTCAGCAGAAGTCATAGGCATCTTGGATTCGTGCAGTATGTGACAGACAAATTACCACAGATCTGGATCTATCTTACAGCATGAGTTTGTTTGGGCCATGTCATCCGTTTTTTAAGTAAATGTTCAGGACAAATTGTTGAGAAATTCAGGATATCCGTCATGAAGTGTGTGACATACACTTGATCCTTTGTCACTTGACATAGATATTTGGGTTTTCATTTTTATTCTTCTCCTCATTCCAAAAGTAAAATGACCTCATGAATCCGAAGTTGGTAATTAGTTCTAATTTGAAGAATTGGATCAAATTAATCTGACACTTGAGGTGAGTGAATAATGTTTTGTTTTATGCAAATTATTGTGCAAACGTAATGTTGACATATTTGTTATATCAACTGCTGATAAATAAACAGTGTCATTTGCTTGATGTGTATTATTGTGTATTATTATTAAGTCAACAATGGGTCTACCACTGGAAAATAATAATTCAAATTTAGAATGCTTTGCTTTCCCTTTTCCAAAGACAGAGGTGCCAAAGCCCTGTTTTTGCCCTTCAAATTGCGGTTCACTTTTTTCTGCAGGGCTGTGGCCAACAGCTCATTGCAGAGTGTCCAGAGGAATGTCAGAATGCCGACAGGTTGTTATCATCTCTGCCCTTATCTTTCCATTGCAGGTGCACCAGCACAAGGCAAGGCAAGTTTCATAAAAAAAGAATATTAAATAAAAAAAAAAAAAAACAAAAAGAAACAAAAAAAAAGAATAAAAAATAAAAAAAAAAAAAAAAAGATACAAAGAAAAGAAAAAAAAAAAAAAACAAATTCCAAAAAAGAAAATAAAGATTAAAAGAAAATACAAATTTCATTTAAGGCAATGGATTTCATAATCGTTTTCTTATGTTTTATAAGGATTAGATTCAATTTAGTAAAATAAAAAATTTAAAAAAATTATTTTTTAGCCTGTTTTGGTATGTATAAGTCTAGATGCTTCCAAATCTTGTTTTGTTTGTGGTGTATAACTTGAATGCTGCCGTTTCTGTTTGTTTTTGTTTAGGGAACAGTAAGAATAAGAAAATCAACCAGATGACCTAAAGAGAGAAGAGTTGGGAGAGAAACACCAAAAAGAGAGATATTTTTTTTGAACAATTTTTTAAGAGATTTAGAGCGACAGCATACATTTTATGAGAGATAATTGAGATGTTGTGTGAGTGTGATGCTTTCTAGTCTTGTAGATGCTGTTTGAATAAGTTGTCTTTGTTTGTGCTTTTTTGTTAGACTCTGAGTCTCTAAATAGAGTCTACAATAGTTGGACTGACTGGAGTGAGATTTGAAAATTACTATTTTGTTTGGACATTCTGAATCTAATTCTAGTTTTTTTTATTTTTGTTTTAGCATGTTTTTGTTTTATTATTATTTTTTTATAGAAACAATCAATATGTCAAATTTGATATTGGTATTTATTTTTGACTTTATTTATTTTAACTTAAGAATTTTGACTTGATTTTTAATTTTTTTTTTTTTTTTTTCTCAGAAAGAACAAAATTTTTATTTTGTTTTTCTTTTTTTTTTTGTTTTCTTTTTTTTATTTTAATTTAATTTTTGATTTGGTTGTTTATTTAGAATCATTGATTATGGGAGCATTGTGACGAGAGAGATATGGGTCTATAGTCAGTTGGTGAGAGAGCTAATTATGGTAGAGTTGAGGTGTTATTTATATGTAGCCCTGCCTGTGATGTTTGATATTTTTGAAGGGAGAGGGGAATTGGTAGAGGTTGAATAGAAGAGGCCCAAGGGTTGAACCAGATATAGTTGCCAATGGAGACAAAATGGTCCGCTTCAGATACATATGCAGAGGGAGACAAAATAGTGTAGAGTCTTGTAGAGAGTCCCCAGCAGTTTTTAGAGTTAGTAGAGAGAGATTAGTTGGTCGACAGTATCAAAATTTGCTAAGATCATCAATCACACTAGAGAGAAATTACCACAATAGGATATTATCTTTTCATTACTTATCAGTGTAGTTATCATTTAGAATGTTGTGTGAGAACTTTTCAGGGCTGGTGTGATGGAGAGAAATATTGTGATTAAGTGTCTAAAATACCATGATAGGTTACCTTTCTTTCTATTATTTTACTTATAAAGGTAGATTTGATATAGTATAAAGGTAGCAGTTAAGTAGCCTGCCTAGGTTACAGTTTTAGTAGAGCCTAGGTTGTTTTTCTTTTTCAGAGAAAAATAATGATTGGAGAGAGCTGTTGGAAAATGAATGTAGGAGAGCTGTTAACTGTTTGCAAAAAAAAAAAAAAAAACTAGGTAAAAAAAAAAAAAAAAAAAGGGCAAGGGCAAAAAGACAACAGGTAGATTTCTCCTTAGTAGAGTTGGTTTTTGTTTTAGTTTGTGTCATGTTTATAAACTACTTTGTGTGTTATTAAACTGGTGATATTTTTTTTTTTTGTATTTGAAATATTTATGTTTAATTTGATGTTTATGTTTTGTTTTAAGAATTTTAATTTTATCCCAAAAATAAAAGTTATACATGGTTCAGGGGTATGGGGGTAGGGGTTACAGTCAGCCTATCCAGTGCCAAATAGTCACAAGTGCATTATTAATGTTTTTATGTTAATTGTGGAGAAAATGGATGTCTGTAATTTTTTCTAGATTGATTGTAGAGATTAATCTAGATTAAGTCTGTTGTCATGGTGAATCTGTTAAGTTTTTTTCATTTTTTCATTCTTTTTTTTTTTCTTTTCCGCTTTTTTTTCTGGATTTTTACAGATGCAGTTTTTCTCCGGGTGCTTTTTTATTAGAAATTAATTAAAGGTATGGGTATCTATATATCTAAATCTTTCTAAATGAATCAATTATCTAGAAAACCAAACAGAGGTTGAGGTGAGGTGGTGAGAGAGAGATAGTTAGAGATAGTGACAAGTATATTCATATGATATATCGTTTTTTTTCGATTTATCTACTATGAATGTCAGGAAAAAAATGGACATTTAAAGAAGAGAAAGAGATCGGACAAAGCAACATCATAGCAGTAAGAAATGATGACACAATAAACCCTTGTGAAATAAGTCATAGTGTGCCCCCATTGTTGTGTGGGTGGGAGACATGTTGATACAGTCCAAAGGTGTCAAGTAAGTGATAAGTTCTTTTGGTTTGTTGTCAGAGTTATCCATATGATGATTAAAAAATCTCCTGATATAGACAGACAGTCATATTCCATGGATACTATGGACAGTAGTTCAGCAAAATCAAAGAAACTTCCAGGGGTCTTTGGGGTCTGTAAATAATAAGTAGTAAACACATAGGGGAACATTCAGAACAGCAGCAATGAAAAAAAATGAAAAAAAATATATCTGCCTACATTGAAACAACATGAATCTGAAAAAAAAAAAAATATAATCTCCCCCTCCCTTCTTTTCTCGGGGCATCTGGGAAGTAAAATTTGGGGGGGTTGATTTCAAGAGAACAGTCAAGCCAGGTTCATATCAAGCCAGGTCTCAGTAAAAAGGAAATTCAAATCAGGTCATTGAAATCAGGATTAGAAAATTAAAAGACTTATTCGACAGTACGATTTTTTTTTGCAGCAGCTTTTTTGGTTTTAGTTATACAGAGAGAGAATATTGTTGGGGAACAGCAGCTAGGTTAGCTGCTGTGTCAGCTGTATTTCTTTATGATTGATTTTTTCTAGCGGTAATCCTGACTGACACCAGGATGGCGCTGGGGTGGGTTGAGGGGACAGAGAGAGGGGGGGAGGGGGGTGAGGGGGGGTGAGGGGGTGGGGGGGTGGGGGTGGGGGTTTTAGGGGTGGTCTGGGGAGGGATGGATGAGGTGGGGGGGGGGGATGGGGGGTGATAGCCAAGGGCTGGCTAGGATGGAATGGGGGAAGGATCGGGGGGTCAGTTTGAGGCCAGCATTCACCAGTTGTTCTTTTTTTCTGCCTGCACATCTCACCAGTCAAGATTTGATGGCCTATTGCAGCAAGGTGATCAACTTCACACTCATATAAGAGCAACATTTAGCATCTTCCAAAATAACTGCAATTTAAAAAAATGCTTTGAATAAAGTGGTATAGAATTAGTCAAACTTGTATAGCTTGCGAGATTGTGTGCGGTGATTGCAGGAGCTATTATTTCTTTATGTCAGTGGGGACAGAGCCATCAGAGGAACAGTGAGAAGAAAGGCATTAAGATAGGTTGTCTAGGAAACAAGACTGTCAAATTCAAAAGTCATGGGGATGTCATGGCAATCCGTCCAGTAGTTGCTCAGACATTTCAGTCTGTGATGCTGCGATCCACAGATCTGTCTCTGGAAAGTTTTCTTTGTTACAAAGTAGTTACTATAAAACATTGTTCTAGCAGATACATATTACTGCTGTTGATGAATGTCTCAAACCTGGGGGTACAAATAAAGAGGTAAATAAGAAAATGTGCTTTTGTAAATTGGATGAACAAAGATTTTCCCCCTGTATTACTTGTAGTATTTCCAAATATCAGTGTAACTGATCTAAAAACAATCTATAGGACAGGCAAGTCTTTAAAAGAGTAAAAATAAGAAGTTTTGAGCGATCCAGCCTTGGTCTAAGGGACTCCAGTTACATTTAAGCATCCAAATCAAAGCATAATCATTTGTAAAAGAGATCAAGTATATCTCTGCATTACAATTTAATTCAAACTTAGTACAGGAAATGATGGGACCCTTTTTTATTCTAAAGGTTTGTTTAATCTTCACACACATGCTAACATACATTTCTATGATCCCCTTCTCGCCTTTAATCAGGGAACATGCTCTCCTCCCTCCCTCCCATTTCCTCTGTCTCTTATTCAGACTTGTTCCTCCTCAAAACTTCTGGCTCCTTGTTCTGGTTTCATTTCTGTTGACAAAGCATTATAGAGCTCCCTTGTCTTGTCTTGCCTAATTGGTCCTTGTGGACTAATTTAGCACCTAATTACCAAGCTAGTTTTCAAGCTTCTGAATTTTCAGGGTCTTGTTTTGCCTTTCGTTAACTTTCCTACCACTCAAGGCTATAGTTGCTCACATTTCAATCAACCATATGAATAATTATGTGGCCTATTGTAATGGTTTTAAATAATAGCTATACACAACAATGACCATGATTTGGAAGCAAGACCTAAATACACCCAAAAGTAGCAACATGGGGAGAGCTTGGGCTTCGATAAAAATCTTTAAAAGTGTGTGAGGATGTCAAAAATGATAGATGGTGATTGAGTTGTGGCCATTAATGTGACCACATGTCGGTTGACAACAAAAACGGCCCAGAGCTTAGACAGATTTATAGCTGACTTAGTGACAGCAGTAATGTACATATAGAACAAAATATATAGTATGGTTGACATGGTTGGAATGAGAAATAAAAAACAGACCAACAAATTGTAATTTCTCCCATCAACACTGTGGTTGAAATGAATTATCTTAGCATTAAGATTTTCCACAGACCTGAAAGCTGTAAGCTGAAGCTTCCATATAGTCGTACTCTGTTTCCATCCTGCTTTACTTTGGTTGTTTAGTTTCTGTATATTGCCTACTGATCACATCTTTGTGTCATCTTGGAATAAAAATGTACAGCAGTGCTCAATTCTATTTCCAGCCTATTAATGATGGCCATTATTATAAAGGCTTATATTTTAAGTGGGTTTTAAAATGTTCCGCACAGTAGTTACTTCACAATTACCTTAATTACGCCTACAGTCGATTGGTCCGAGAGGGCGAACACATCAAGACTTCCGGGGAGATGTGAGTGCTGGTGGCAGTGCTGTAGTGTTTTTTTTTTTGAGAAGTGGGAGTTTCTCAGAGGGTCTGACAACACCAGCATTTTCAGAAGTATCCACTCTGGGGAGCATTCTTGAAAAAGTAACAGCAATGTGTGAGTAAAACACTGGCCCTGTGTGGACGTGGCCCGAGGCTGGAGTGTTTATTGCTAACTACAGCTAGATCAAGAAAAGCAATATCTACTGTTGTTATTGGTTCTTGTCCTCATTACTCGTGCTCATGTTTTTCTGTGAAGAAAAGCCAAATGTCTTCCCAGAAAATGATGCAATAGTAGACCAACGCTGCGATGATCGCAGTCTTTGGCCTGTGTACTCTATTTTTCGTGGAGCTTAGAGTTCTATGTAAAGCCCCATGGGATGTGATATTTGGAAAGATGCAGAAGTTCAGTAAGTGGGCGGTGGAAGCAAAAAGCAAAGGTGTTTTTGTGGTGAAGTTTGAACTATCAAAAGCCGTCTTAAAATTACATTTTTTTCCTCAAAAGATAGCAGTGTATATGATCTGCAATGGCTTGAAGTATGCAGTAGCATTTCTCTAATGTTTCCCAACATTTTGTATGATTATTTATTTATTTATTTAAATTGAATTTACCTTGGCAAATCCTCTCTAGACAGATTGGACAGAGTGGGATCTTTCCTGTAAGAATCTGCAGATATAAAATTCAACGAAACCCATCTGTGTTTGTACAAGCTTGAAGTATGTTAATGGTACACAGAAATACATTACATCCAGTGTCTTGATAAATGGCTGGAAATACTAAATGTGTATATGTGTTGCTTTGGTAACTGTAGAGTACCAACATGTTGGAGGAACTTCTGTACTGTTCTGAACTCACCAGTTACACTGTGGGAATGTTAGCTGCTGAGTAAGTTGACAGATTGAGATAAGAAAGGTGCACTCTGTAGACTGCAGATCTCGGGCCAGGTGCGTCTGCAACGACGATGTGCTATATTGTGTGATCAAAGAAATACAACGTACAACATGGTTAACCCACCGTCTGGACACCAATGAGCTGTGCGGCGTCGTAAAACACACTTCATTCACACTTCATTCATACTGAAAAATCAAGCGGCAATGAATGCAGGATAACAGCCAGAAAGAAGTCTTTGTGTAGGATATTACATACAATCTTTCCAAACGCACTATTAAGCGCACACAGCTGTCTCCCTGTGTAGAAGCACTCAGCTGTGTGTGCACTGGTTGGTCCATTGGTTGTTACATGTTGGCTTGCGAAACACACCGTCTAAAACACTAAAAGTGAGCAACCTGTTATCCCCCACTGTATTTTGCAACAGAGTAGCTGCTGGGGATTAAGCGATCCACTTAGCTTTGACATCTCTTGTGGCCCCTACCAGCTGGGGGCCAGTTAAGTGTGAGTGAGGGTTAGCAGGCAATGGCAGTACAAAGCAGGTAAAAAAAAGTTTTGGGAGAAAGTGTAAGTCACCGCCACCAAGAGAGGTCCTTGAGCATGCAGCCATGACTCGGCACCCAGACTTTTGTGCAATTTCTTGAAGCAGGATAAAATTCTGGGTGTGGAAAGAGACAGAGGTGGACACTCACTTACAGGCGAATGCCAGCGATATGACCAGAAAGTACACCGTTTTTCCTGAGTGTACCAGACAGCATATGCAGTTTCTAAGATTATAAAAATGTAATAGCAAGGTTCACACTCACCTGAAGTTGCATACTGGACGACGATTGAGTTCCATATAGGTTGTGATGTCACAAATTCCTACTAAAAGGCATTTGTCCTGAACTCATATTTGAGGCATCGATACATTTTCCCCTTTCCAGCAGGTGAAGCGAGGATATTTTTTCACAAGGCAATTCAAAGTGCTTTACATAAGACATAAAAAAGCATAATGAAAAGTTACAAAGAAATAATAGGCAATATAAAAAAGACTTTAAAAAAACGCATCGGCTACATGTGATATTATAGAGCAAAATATAATAGAAGATAAAGAATAAGCTAAAATTTAATAAACATTACAGTGCAACTACATTACAGGATAATACTCTCTAGTTTAACTTAATAATTTTTTTTAGCGCCTGTCTCTTTAAGCCAGGCCACCCCTCTCTGTGTCAAGTTGAAGACGATCTAAGGCAGGGGTCCCCAGCGGGGGGGGTGCTAGTGAGAGTGTGCAGACTGCATTTAACGGAGCGGAACGGTGCGCTCTGATCGCTCTTTTAATGAAGTATCGATACTAAAAATATGCTAAATCACATCTGAACGCTGATTGGCCGAGACGCGACACGTCCCATCAAAGATGTTTTATTGCGAAGAGCACCACTTCACATTTTCTCCGCGTCTCACTGCAATCTCAACGGCAGCGGGCCGGGTGAAAAAAATAATAAATCGGAACGCGTCTCTGGTATTGTTCAGGGGGCCGGTCCAAATGTGGAGGCGGGCCGGATGCGGCCCGCGGGCCGTAGTTTGGGGACCACTGATCTAAGGGGTTTCTGTGGTTCATAACAGTGCAGAAGATAAGAAATGTATTTTGGTCCTAAATTACTCAAAACAATCTATGTGAACCCCCCACGTCCTCAACACCTATATAGACTTGCACTTCATATCACTGTCCTATTTTCAGCCTCACTGCGCTTGAAAAAACAATTCCCCCTCATCTCCTCTCATGCTCCAATGATAAGGTCCTTTCAGTAGTTAACAATTTTCTTTTTCCGGTTAAAACGTAGATGGGCAGGCTACTGTTGTGCTTCTGTAGAAAATAGCCTGATTGAGCTCAAAGCTTAAGTTTAGGTGTAGTATATTCTCGATCCCGGTCGTGATACCAAATATGTAGTATCTTCTTGTCGACCGTGGAAGATTGAAGAAATGATGATGGAGAAGGAAAGTTCGAGCGACTCAGCACTTGAGAGGAACACAAAGTTTATTCTACAAGATACAGGTCAATAACAGACGCCTAGAACGACTGGGGACTTTCAGGAGCCAGATTGCGAAAGTCCAAAGATGTGACATCCTGCTACACGTTATATAGGGAGAAGGCAGGCCGTTTAAGGTCACAATCTATAGCCGGCCAAGTCAGTTGGGGCTAAAAGTGTGCTTCTGACCCCCACCCTACATGATCATCTTCTGCACCAAGGCCTTCACCCCAGTGGGCTTCTATTCTCAGATCTTCCCCCGACCTACAGCATTGATACTTGATACTGTTGTACACCACAAATTCCCCACATATTCCCCCCTTCGAGATTTAACAAACTCTCGAAAATAAACAAACATCTAATGCAAACATACAGGTGTATAATCATGACAAAAATACCACCCCGTTCTACAGTAGAGTTCAACAATACTGGGCCTGTATGAAGTGTAACAATGGTATCAAAAATTGAGTAGTTATATGTGAAATTGAAAAACCTGTCTGGCAGTTATCTTTTCTTGAAATTTCAATTAAACAATGTAGACAGGAAAATTCTTTCACGGTCCCTCTGCCAAGGCGACCCTGTATCGAACTCCATACCACTGAAATGAGGAATGTTTAGCAAATTGGATAGGGAAATGATTCAATTGAATACATCTGGAATTTCTCAGCAAATAATAACAAAATAATAATGTCGAGAGTCAAGTTGGTCAACCCATCGCCTTACCTCTCGACCTCCTCCTGCCTAAATCACCTCTGTCCCTAAACGTCACGAAAAGAAAACATCTGAGATTCCATTATATTCACCAAACAACAGAAAATATCGTTTCCCCAACAATTAATACCTAAACAAGAAAATTCATTTTTAATATTACTAATGTAGAATATTCGAGAAGACATAGCACTGCAGTTCTTCAGCAGCCTTGACACTCGGTGTAGTGTCGATGACGTCTTGTTCTCGTTCAAAGTTTTTCAGGCCACTCGTCATGTCACCCGAATGCTCTAGAATGACAGAAGACAACCAGTATCTTCTTGCATACAGAACAGATGCAAATCAAAACATCAAACATGAATTATCACTTCTATGAGTAAATGTGAAATTATAAAATTTTTGTCCCTTTAATATATTGTCCTTTATTTCACCTCCCCCTCGGGACTCTTCAGAGTTCCGAAAGAGCAAAAAATCAAATCAAAAATGTTTTAGGATTCTAAGAATCATAAGATATCAAAAATGTGTATTCTTTTCGCACCAAGATGCTGTTTAACTCCTAGTTTTTCTAAATCATTTTCATCGTCTTATCCACAAACTTTTTGAGCATTTTACTTGGCAACTGTTGAGCACTGTTTTATTTTCAGCTAGACACGCTTCGGGCCATCGTGGGAATCTGTCTACACCTGTTTAATAATTACAGGAACAGCTTTCTTCATTACAGTCACATCCTTGAGTGTAATATTGACCTTCAAGTTCACTCCCTCTCCAATATTGTTCATAATCAAAGACTGGCTGTTGGTAGAAGGCAACTGGAGCCACTGGAGGTGGCTCGAACGACTGGAACTCAGGTGGTGTTACAGGTTGATTTGGTGGGGCCTGATTCTGCATCAGGGCCTGCTTCTTCTCCACCTTATCACTCACCAGTTGTATTTGATTGAGTTTCCTGAGGGTCTCTCGATCTTGTTCTTTCAAATCGTCTTCCTTCTTCCGATACAGCTCTACCTGGTGGGCTATATGATCGGTGTACACACTCTTTTTCATGTTTCCCATGCCGATTACTTCTGATAATTTGTTTCTAACTGCAATGGGCAACCCCATCAGAATTTTGTTCCTCAAAATCGACTGGTCCATAAGATGCAAATCTGGATCGTTTCCTGTGATATTCATCCACACTTGATGAGACCTCGAAACAAAAGCTCTTGGATTTTCATTCGATCCTAGTGGCTCAATCAAGATACTGTCGGGATGGACATTTGTGGGAAATGTTTCCCTTAACGCTTTGCAGAAGCGACCTCTGAGAGCTCTCTCTCTCTTGAAATCAGAAGGATTTTCTGCTTCGAATTACGAAAAAGGATCGCTGCGGGTAAAGCGGTAGTAGGGTTGGGTGGCGTGGGAAGCTGACCACGGGGAACGGACTGCGGTGGCTGAGCCAAGCTCTTGCTGAGCTACAGGACATGATGAGTATCCAGTGATGAGCAGTGATCCAGTGGAGTTCAGTAAGCTAGAGCATAGCGACCGCGGACACCACGGTAAGCGGACACAAGTTAGGGTCTTTCCTAATCAAAGATAGATCCATCTGAAGATCTTCCTAGCAGAAGCTGCTGTTGACTGGAACATCCGTGAAACGCTTGTATCGTACCAGGCAACGGTACAAGTTGTGGACGATCTATGGACTGAAAAGGCAAAGGAAGGCAGTGAAGAGAGAGAGGACAGAGAGGAGCAGAGTGGGGCAGGGCGACACCAATCGCCTATGCATGGCAGGGGACAGGGCTCTGCGGGCAAGCTGATGGAGCTGGGGGCTCAACACCCCTGTGCTGGGGATCCTCCCCCCTCCTGACCGACTGGCCACAGGTGGTGCCAGGTCACAACACCACCAAATCCACCCCCACAACAGATCCCAATCCCCCTGCCTCAGCCCCCCCTCCCCCTGCGTCCCACCTGTGACTGTGACTGTGGGTTCTTCAACTCAATATCATCATCAAGTTTATTTGGGTGTGGTGGGGTGGATGGTGGGACTGATCTCGGACCGAGAAGAAGGCCTACCTGGAGACCTGGATCTGTGGTCTGGTGCCAGGACAATCAGCCTCTCTGGTGCCAGGACAAAAAAAGGAAATGTGGAGTGGACTTTAAGGAGCTGAAGGAAACAGAGGGCGTACACACCACTGGGACGTTACTGTGGAGAGGAGAGGAGAGGGGGTATAAATGGGTGACTGGGAGTCCACATCACCATCTGTCCTGACATGGCACACAGACACACAAAGGCAGTGGCTCAGGCAGCCAGGCAGGCCACCTACCACAGCTGAGAGCAGCTGAGGAAATCCTTCAGTTTCTCTCCTCTCCTTCTCCTCTGCTGGAGAGAAGGCGTCATGACAGCCCTGACAGGGCCTGGTTTGGCCTGGCTCAGGAAGGGGAGCAGGAGGCAGAGAGTAGTGGCAGAGTTAGTGGCATTCGCACCCACCAACACCACTCCCCCACCACCCAGGACTTGTGCACCCAGAGCAGCAGCAGCAGGGCAGGATCCTCACCACCCTCACCACAACAACAACCAGCTGCAGCTGCTGCGGTCTGCGGCAGGCGCCTCCGTAGTCACGCTGCAGACAGAGAGAGAGAGAGTTTTTTTCAGGCCATCAGCCATCAGGATTGAACCCTCACCAGGACCCCCCCCCACCACACCCCACACAACCCTGCCCACACACACAACACACACACACACACACACACACACACAACTGTAAATGTTTTGTTGTTTTTATTTGTAAATAGTGTGTTGTTGTTGCTTTCTGCACATTCCTGCTGAGCATTGCCACTTTCATTTCACTGCACACCCTGTGTGTGTATGTGACAAATAAAACATCTTGAATCTTGAATCTTGAATCTTGAATCGCAGCAAACAAGTCTGAATCATTCACACTAGTTCCTACGTATTGATTAAGTCCAGCTTTCTGTAAAATCTCTTCCAAAACGTAAATGCCTACGATATTAGCCAAGAGTTTCTTAATATCCCCCATCGCAGGATGCTCTCCGACAAAAATCTGTTCCAGTTTTGCAATCCAAGGATGCGCTCTGTCTTGGATAATGGGAAGCTTTTCAAGTATGGCTGACATATCGGTGCTCTGCAATGGTCTATATTCGAAACCTTGTTCTCTGATGACCACTGGGAACATGCTTCCTGGTGCTGGCACTTTATTAGATTGCAGTAACTCTCTCTTCCTTATCTGCAACTGTCTGACCTCACTCAAAGTCATCTGGGAGTCTTCTTCATCGCTGTCTTCCTTCTCGCTGTCGTCTGCCTCTTTTGCTCTGCTCCACTTGGCTTTGGGGTCGCAACCCCCCTTGACCTCTTCCTGATCACTCTCGTCACTGATCTGAGGTCGCCCCTTTTGACTGGATACTGGGACCTGAGGACAGACTAACTTGGGATGCATTACCGACGCAGCTGCAATCCGTTTCTGTCCCTCATCTGCAAATAGCTGGAGAACTCCAAGCTTGACTCGTCTTTTTTCTTTGCGTTTCTCTCCCTTGTTTCCCTTCTTTTGTTCTGCCTTGTATGTAGATACAAGTACATGCATTATTTTAATTACATCTGGATTAAGCGTCCCCTCCATGGGCCATGGTCGGTCAATTTGCGGCCATCGCTTGCACCATTTCTCGGAGATCTTTGCAACGTTTGTGATGGTGCTGACTAAAGGATTATTCCTCTGCACTACATCAACAGGAGTAATCATTTTGGATTGTTAGTGCCCTTTTTTTTCCCATTATCCTGTTTTTATTTGTATTTATTCTGTATTTTTTATTAATTAACCAATTAAATTAATTAACCAATTAACCAATGATCAAACGATAAATCAGCTGCCAAGCCTTCTATTTATTTATTCTTCTTTTAAAACTGACTTCAGCATTTATTCTTCATGTGTATGCAAACAGATCGATATTCTCATACGCTTATAAATGAAAGCAGGTTCAAATGTATACCATCAATAATCACTATTACTAAGAACACACAAAAGTATGGAAAATTCAGGCTTTTTGTTAAAGTGACTGTGGATGGATCGTACAGGCCTTTTTCGTCACAGCAGGTGATGCCGAACGTCAGTCAGGACGTCAGTCAGTCAGCGGCCACGTTCTGGACTTGGCACCGAGTCAACTGCCTTCTTGTGTTCATCTCATTCATCGTGCATGAATAAAAGGAAAGAAATATGCAATGATTATTCTCTTTTATCACATCGTAAATTTCATTCTCCAAATAAAAAACCCCTCATTTTGGATTTTACTAAGAGTAGTCTTCCACAGAAAGTTCACTCTCAACATAAGGGTGTATGCTTTCCCCCCAGAATGCATGGAGATGCGTAACAGAAATAGCCCTCTGTGTAACGGGCACCTAACCTCTATCTCTCCCAGACATGTTTACATGCATACCAGCACAGAAGGTCACGGCCTGTCTGCTACTCTTTACTATTTACGTTCAACCTAGACGCATAAATCCGTGTGGATGTTATCCGTCACTTCTAAGCTTTCGTGCTTATTTACCCCATCTAGCAATGGTCAGTTCCATATTAGTCCGACTCTCCCCCAAAATAGCCCACGACTATGCGCGCTCCCACGGAAGCCACTCGCACCTTCTTTTTTTTCCCTTTCTCTCTTCTCTTGTGATCAGGCCCCTGCCTACACATCGCACAAATGTCTGTTTTCTTCCTAAAATCAGTCATTTATACCATCCATACGTATTAGCATGCTCTTTGCCGCTGTTTTTCCTCTTCTTAAGGTTTAATTTCTGCTACCGTCTGAGATTTCATTTCCGATGAGAGGCTGCTTCATGCATTTATTCGTCAATACCTGCCGAGTGGAAGCATTCAATCGTACTTTATTTCTTAATCTCTTAAGCCCTTATTTATAATTTCTTTTTGACTATGTTCTATCCGATTGAGCGACTTCCTATGATCATTTTCCTTTAAGCTTCTCTTATCTGTTTTACTTCTTTATTCTGTTCCTTTTATTTATTTCAAATAACCTAGGCCTAGGTTTCCCCAATTTGTCTTTGTTACCTTAATTCCTGACTATTTCTAGCGAAATGTTAGTTAGCAGCTAATTTTCACGTGTCTTAATGTTAAAACAAATCAAAGGCCTTATTTTTGGATAATCTGCACCTACTAATTAACACACTTATTCTAACATTTGCTATTCTACACCTCTTCCTTTTGAGTCACACTATTCCCCTTGTCTGCGCATTCATTGCGCAGATCAACTTAAAATTTAACCCGAAATGACCTTTCACCATCAAATCTCAACAATATCACTTCCCACACTAAAAAGTTATTTCACGGTGAACGAATTTACAGCCACACCCTCCACAGCACGCAACAGCTCCAATTAACGCGTTTAAATGAAGCCAAGATGCTCACCGTAAGAGAGAATGTCGTTGATGCTGCAGGTCTGCACATCCGTGTCTGTTCTTGACGCCAAATATGTAGTATATTCTTGTCGACCGTGGAAGATTGAAGAAATGATGATGGAGAAGGAAAGTTCGAGCGACTCAGCACTTGAGAGGAACACAAAGTTTATTCTACAAGATACAGGTCAATAACAGACGCCTAGAACGACTGGGGACTTTCAGGAGCCAGATTGCGAAAGTCCAAAGATGTGACATCCTGCTACACGTTATATAGGGAGAAGGCAGGCCGTTTAAGGTCACAATCTATAGCCGGCCAAGTCAGTTGGGGCTAAAAGTGTGCTTCTGACCCCCACCCTACATGGTCATCTTCTGCACCAAGGCCTTCACCCCAGTGGGCTTCTATTCTCAGATCTTCCCCCAACCTACAGCATTGATACTTGATACTGTTGTACACCACAAATTCCCCACGTAGGCTAAATGTAGTTAGAAAATCACTGGAATATGGTAGCCTATACCAACTGTGATGGTTGAGCTGCTCGGAAGTTTTTCAAGTTTTTAATCAAAAGGAGAAAACTACAATAGGCAATTTTAGCCAGGGCTTTCTTTTATCTGTCGATTGTTGAGGGGGGGAAAAACCCAAGGACATGGTATTTCCTGCACTGTATGTGGTCTTCTGTTGATGCGCTACAGCTCTTCCTCTTGGTGCTCAGGGTGTCACATGACACTTGCCTTTTCTTTTTATTTTTTATTAATGTGACATTTCTTTCTTACCAGGTCCTACCTTTACTGTCGTGGGGGCAAGGACATCAATAACGTTCGTAATGTTTGAACTGAAATTATCTAAAGGATCATTGAGAGCGAGTTTGGGTGTGGAATAGGGAGCCTGAATAAATAATTCACTGATGTTTTCAGTGAAACACCGTTATCTGCTTAGCTCTTATGTGAACATTTGTGTGAAGAGTGATAAGACATCTACAAAATAAATAAATAACGTAATGAAAGAGTATCATCAGTCACCACAACCTGAGAAATGTTAAGATCCTTGGAGTACATAGTGTACGCCTAATTGTGTGAGAGCTCCGTCACATGCTGAATATCCATATTATTAATACAACATCATTTGCTTGCCAAATACCTGATAAGTTAAGTTTGTTAAAAAATAGTCTAGGCCAATTAAAAGAAGTTTTTCTGTGGCTGAC
The DNA here is from genome assembly GCF_029220125.1 of Pseudoliparis swirei. Taxonomy (NCBI): domain Eukaryota; kingdom Metazoa; phylum Chordata; class Actinopteri; order Perciformes; family Liparidae; genus Pseudoliparis; species Pseudoliparis swirei. Next base: position 17,743,489 of record NC_079391.1, on the reverse strand, counting down.
AAGGATCACATTTGCTAAATTATTTGAGAACATCTCATTCAAGCTACTACTTATTTTAAGAGGAAAGGAAACGTGAAGTCCAGAAAAAGACTCTTCAAAGAGCATTTGATTAATTTTGAGGTGTTTACTTTTCTCTTCATTTTCTCTGCAAGATTTGGGAAGCAATATATTTTAATTGGGCAGTTAAACCCTGATCCGAACAAATACAGGCAGATTTATATGCCGGCTGACTAAGATGCTGAATTCAATATTCAATGCGGTAATGTAGTCGCAAACTCATATTTTCTATGTAAAGATATAGTGGAGTTATGTCTACCTGGAGAATGACGCCGCTTCCGGTTAATGTGCCCCACTGGGCGCTCGCGGCTGGCGCTCATACCACTTTTGCCGTGGTTCACACTGAAATAAATAAATAACTAATAGGATAAAATCATATTTGTCAGAATTAATTAAACTGCAACTCTACTGGGGGGGGGGGGGGGGGGGGGTTATAACACCACAAGTCAGTAATTATATAGTTACAGCTGTAGGTTGTTACAGGCCCTCTCTGTTGTCGTTGTCATCATTGGAACTTTTTATTTTATGTTTATGTTGTATCTTTACTTGAGTACAAATAGATTGTTTTCGATAGAGACCCTAATTGGTACTTGGTAACTCAAGTCCGATCATTAAAAAAAACCTTTGTGTCCGACTGCTTATCAGATTGTGAATAGTACCACTCGGCCTAATATTTATCATGATTTTCTGAAATTATAGATAGACATGCACCTCTGGGTAATACGTATAGATGGAAGGGCTGAGTAATTCAGATTTGTATTTTATTTTGAAATCTACCTTAATACATAAGAAAAGACAGGCCTGTGTTGTGTAATTTAGTTAAATAATAATAAGCCAATCTCTAAGTCTAAGTTGTCAGTTCAGGCTATGATCATTAAACAGCTAGAAAGTGAACAGTTGAGTATTTATGTAAAATGCCATTCTATCCAAACATCAGTCTGGTTTCAGAAAGCAACATAGCACTATTAGCGTGGCCATGAATAGGATGAACGATGGCATTTGCATATTGTATAGGAATCAGAGCTGTGTAATTCTTTTTATTGAACTGTTAAAATCATTTGATACGAAGGCCAATAGAAGAGGGGTCTCTGCTACATTTCTTCCTGGTTTCTGTTGTACATTGTCTAGATAAAGTAAGAACGAATTAATTATACTATTAAAAAAGATGTGACAATAAAAACTTGAAACTTGAAACTTGAAAAGTAAAAACTAGATTTGTAACAATTGTAAAGCCCTCAACTCATCGTTGTTTTATTTACCCAAGGGATAGTTGGTCATCTCTGACCATTTGTAAACTCATTCATTGATTCATTTGTAAAGCCCTTCTGGATAAACTCCCATCATAGATTTGCACTTTGATTGTATATAAATCAGACTGCTGTCATAGTCTGAGATCACAAGATATGGTCTAGTTTTCTCTCTTGTGTACAGATTGAGCCTTCAAAAGAGTAAAGGGAAGAGGAATTGACCCTTTGCTAAATTGCACAACTCATACACCGACTGGTCAACCGCTGTGACCAGGGTCATCTGTGCCCCATAGGAACATCCAATTGTTCCTGATTTTCAGGCTGCAGTAGTAATACTTGAGCACTTCTGTGAAAGTAAGTTTATAAATTGTAACAGTGCATAAAGTAGGGATGCACCCATCCACCCTGAAATAGACATTTATTTCCAGTAGATTTTAGCTTTCAATGGAGTTGATCCCTTTTCCAACCAGAGGTTTTGTTGAGCCAAGTGTTGAGTCCTAAGAGGTCTGCTGGACATGTTGATCCCTCTGTTGACTGCTGCCACTGATGCACTATAAACAAAGTGAGGCTTCCACTTTATCCAGACAATTAAACAGTTCAATGAAATCCTGCTTGAGCACTTCTGATTGTTGTCTGCACACATCATTGGTGCCCACATGTAGAATAATTGGATTTAGTTTGAGGTATTTATCCGTCACTTCATTTCCTCTTACATCACGGACCATAGCATCCGGGAAGCAGTGCGTTTGAATCGTCTTACTGCATATGCTTCTGATAATGGTGTCTCCCTCAGTAGTAAGAGGTCGAATTTCTCTGTTGAGCTATTTCCATCTCCCTTGTCTCGCAATACTATTGACTTTTTTTGTCTTTTTTCTTTCGGTTGGCATATTTAGATTAATTAATTGTTTAAACATGTTTTGAAGTTGTGTTGTCTTTATGTTTAAGGCAGTTAAAAGTAGATAATTGGAACAAAGAATTGTCAGAAATGATCGTCCCAATGATTTTGTTGTAATAGTATACCTCCTTTAAATGTGTTGTAGTTGTAGACAAGTAGCAGGGAGCGAAAAGTGAGTGTAGCGGGCGCAATATGTAGAGCTGATACTTAGCTATGACTGCTGTTTTCTGAATATATATGCTGAGTATCGAGTAATTAGCATATCAAAATGTTTAAAAAAACCCCACATATACACACAAATGAATAGCATGGCTCTAAGACTAACCCCTCTCTGCACCCCCTGCCTGGCACAGAGTCAATAGCTCCACTAATAGTCGTGACTCGTAGCACTTCACAGCCAACAGGACCCTTGTATCAGATGTGTGTATGAACAATATATTCACATCGTTGAAACTTCATTTTTGCTGTAATAAATACAAAATAAAGTCGAATAATTCAAATTTCTTCTTAGCTTCTAAAAAATGGCCAAAAGAAATCTCAAACCATACTGAATAAACCAGCATTGGGAGATGTGTATATCTCTCAATACATCATTAGAAGGAATCTGAGGTACCTTTTTTAAAGACTAAAATGTCATAGCATAATGACCTTTTATTAAGTTCCATTGATTAGAGCGGCTTTCAATTTCACTCTTTTGGCAAAAATGGAATAAGAATATTCAATCCCCAGTAAAATGTTAATACAGTCTGAAGGTACACAGGCATGATTATGCTTTCTAACATAATTAATGTGTACACTCTCCTTCCGCATGGACTTGGGGAACAATAGCGGTGGGTAAATGTAAAATTGGAAGTTTGCTGCACACACTTTCTGATATGGCTTCAGCCAGTGTCTGCTGCAATATTAGTTTAACTGTTCTCCACATACAATTAGTTAATAAGAGTATTAAATGCAACCATGGGTGCGCTCAGTCAATATGGTAATCTACTCAACTTTCTTTTCTCATATGGATTCAGGAGGGAGGAGGAAGAAAGGATTGTCTGTTTATCTGAAGCCAACCTAAAAATTTACACCCTAGAGTTAAATTATATAAAGTGTCCGTAACACACTGTTTGAATACAACTGTGGTGCACTGATGCCTATGCACAGAATGAAGTAGTGTTGGGGACACTGACAATATGCTACAGTAGTTGTGCTTTTATCAAATGAAATATCCTTCCCACTATTAAATAACACACAAAATAAACAAAATATTACTTCACTTTCAAATGTCATTCCTTATTATTATTTTGTTACTACGCACCTATACACAGGTGTATACATTGATCACAAGATCAGAATGTGTTTGTTATTTGTCCTCTCCACCAAAGATTAATTTAACATTATTAGACAACAGAAAACAAGATGTGTGAGCAGATCTTAATAAAGTTAATGTTAAAGCTAATGCAAATGAAATAAAGAATGGAACTGCAAACCTGCCTTTGAATGAGGAAATATACTGTATAGCTAGCTACACATGAAAATACAATCTTGTACAGAACAGCAGTGCATTTCATAAAAATCTAATTACAATCCTAGAATACTTACTCAAATATCCCTCTGCATAATGGCGTGAGATTAGATCAGGCACTAAACAAACATATTCACAGCTTCCCAAGGGCACTCCAGGATCTGCACCAGATCTATACAGTAATGATGAGGTGGTTGGTGGAACGCACAGAATAAAACATGATTTAAAATACTGATGAATTCAATAACCTCTCAGTGCTTGTATGGGTGGACACGGGCAGTGTGGAAAAGGAGAATGGGCAGGGGCAGTTGTGCTGCAGACCGTAATCTGTGTTTACCAGTGCAGCTCTCTGTGGCGGGGAGCAAATAAATCTGCCAAGCAGCAGCAGATTCATAAAATCCCTCAGGTGGCTGTGTTCATTTATCTACATTTGCCAGGGATTCCAGCTGCCAAAAGCAGGTGGCACACTTTGGCTTGGAAATTGGCTCTTTTTAAGATGCAGAGCTCTTTAAAGGGGCACGACAGCAGACAGGGAGCGGCTGGTGGGGCTCTAAAGGGTAGCAGTGGGGTATAGGTGACAAGGTTGTAAGGTAAAGGGTATCAACTGAGTGAGAGTCCCACATTGTAGCCTTGAAAGGACCTACATCAAAACTGTCTCATTGGAAAGATGAATTGAAATGATAATGCCCTCATTTCTAATTTCCTCTCCTTAAATTCAATTTCTAGATTGGGTTGAGGGGGAGGCAGAAGGAACCAGATAAGAAATTATAGATGGAAATAATCTGGGGATCTATTTCCTCTCCTCCCCTCCCCGGCCTGCTGTAAATATGATATGGTGAAGAGGGAAATTAAAAGTCACCATAATACACCTCATTGCACCTAGCACTTGATGGTGACCAAGGTGCTTCTTGGGATTGCACTCAGGGCCTCAAACAGCTGCTGGCCAGCGCGCACTGACTGCTTGATTCATATTAACAAACTACTAACCTGAGACGGCTTCCACAATTTACACTGTTCATTCCTGCACCCAACCACATAATTGGAATTTGTAGACAGTGTGAAGTAACACATGCATTAAGAACTCTTTCATGTAATAATCCACTATATTTGAATGCAAATATTCTATTATTTTGTGCACATAGTGGTTAACTTGTGGGGCAAATATTTTATATTTGCTCTTCTATTAAAGGTAATGGTCTTCAGCTAGGATGGCCAAACTATGGCCCTCGGGCGGACTGCGGGCTGCAGCCTGTTAGTAAAGGGCCTGTGCTGAATAAAATAAAAAACTACAATATGGCTTGAGTGTGCACAATGTGTTACATTAGACTTATAGATTTAAATCTTACATTTGCATCATAATCTTTTAAGTTGGCCTTTAGGCCATGAACTGAAACCAGTATTTGGAAACTTTTTTTGTTTTACAAATTAACATCCTAACAACCACATTTTTGAAGTGGACACTTAAGCCACGTACAGAATTGGAGTTATAAAGTAGTGAATGCATTTTAACTGTATTTAATAGCAGCAGACACAGAATATTATAATATTTTTTAGAATATGTGGGAACACCAATAACACCTGTAGTGTCAAACTATTTAGGAGTGTTAAGAAGTAATTTTTATAGAATATACATTTTTTATAACACATGGTGGTCACTGGTCTAGAAACACAGATTTCCATGTAGTGAATGCCATGCCTCCGCGGATTGGGCCATGATTCATTAATATTTTTTCTGTACCAACTTACAGATCAAATATTGAAACAACCGTCACTTAGCATGTCTTCAAAAGTCTTTGCAATGACACAGGGAAGTCTCTAATGCATACACATCCCCATGGCAATATTCTCCCTCAGTCTTTTTTGCATTTAATTGCATCTCCATCTGAATTCAACGGTGGCATTACTCTGCTTTCAGTTGCTTTCAGTACACTGCGGAATGAAATCAGCATAAGCAAACATTGATAGGAGTTTTCAAACAACGTTTCCCTAAAGAGCTTAAAGATCGACAAGAATAACTTTGTTTCCTCTCACTGCTCTCAGGAAAATGATGGAACACATGAGGAGAATCATCAATCAAAGCCATTCATGATTTTCAACATACACTATGAAATCATTAAAAAATTAGGCAAATTCATGGTCTTCTTTTTAAAATCTGAATGTACTCAATGGTCTATTTATTGAGGTGTGAAAATAAGTCTTCTCCGGCTTTCTCTGTGAAGTGAAGTAGAGTATTCTGCAAAAGGTGTCCCTGGATATCAGTGGTGCTTGATGGTCTCTCCCAACATTGAAGGCATTATGCAGGAAACCACTGTGATTACACATCATTAGAGGCGGTGCAATGCCGCTGACTGTATCTTTTTTTAGAGCAGGTCAGGGGTAAGTAAAAAGGAGAAAAGTGCATGAGTGGCAGATTTCTTCCATTCCATGTGGTCAAGTCTTGCAGCATCACATCATGCCCACTTTGACACTGCTGCATGTTTTTTTTACAGAAAAATGCTTTCAAAGCATGTATCATCACTTCAGAGGCTTTTAGGCTGGATAAAGTTTCATAAAACATCAGTTACAAATAGATGTAGCATCTGCTGTAACACATTAAAGATAGCTCATAACGGCAGTATTTTAAAAAAATGTTAATTTCTCAATAATTAGTTAACATTGCAGCACTATAACTTATACATTCAGTGTTTCTTTGGGCTCATTAGAAAGTGAGCCACTGCTCTGATTGGCTGTCTGTACATGGGGTCACTCCTTGTCTTTAGCCCCAATTAGTTGTTTTTCATATGTAGAATGCCATTGTTAATGATACAGCATGAAAGATATACTGCCATTTATAAGGGGCCCAGAGCTGGAGCATCGGATGTAATATTTTTTTAATTGTTGTTCAAATTCAGAAGTTATGATCCAGTAGAAAGTCATAGCAGGGTGTGTGTCTTTTCTGAGTGTTGCTTATACAGTCTTAAAAAAATAGAGGGAGAAAGATGTGCTCTCTTGCAGAGAGTGAGATGGGAGGAGCGATACCACTCACAAAGTTGTGTTGCCTTTTCAATGAATGACATCTGACCCTTATCGGTTGGTAAAATGCATTTGCTGCAGATTAGTGTGGACTTGAGGATGATATTGATCTCCTCATCTATTTTTTTGCAAAGAAAGCTAATTAATAAATAGTTCTGAATTTCAAACTATTCCTGTAATGGTTTTCTTGACAAAATAGTTTGGATTTTTGTTTTTGTTTTTAGAAGGTTTTGTTTCATTGGCCGTGTTACAGGAGTTATTATAACTTCTGCTACACTGACGGGAGCAGCCACCTAAATTAATAAGAATGAAAAATGTTTAAATGTTCGCTCAAATATTTTCATTGCTTGACCTTGCTCTGAGATTTGTTGCGGAACTGAAATCATTACTGCTCTCTGCAAAACTAAAAGACTCCATTGACAAAAAACTTAATTTCACCTCGTAGAACATTGGACTTGCTGGTCATATGATGCCGTCATCGTTTTTGTTATTGTGTTGATTTGGTGTTTTTAAAGGGTTCGAAATGTAAGTTTAGAAAACCAACAAACTCACTGATTAAGGCATTGGTAGACCAGCAACCCCAAAGTTCTGCAAAGTGAAGTCACTGCTTTGAAAACAGCACAGATGGATGTAACTGTCTTTCTTTTCATCGAATTCGAAGACTCGTAATAATTCAGTTTTTGACATGGCTGATCCACTCGGGGCCTCTCGAATAACTACCTGATTTTGTGTAAAACATTTTTGATATGATCTGTTTGTGTCCATGTTGTGTGGCAGACTCAGATCATCACTTTCATATTTGCCCTGGGCATCAATTTCTGTGTCTTGGGTGGGTTGCTGTTGGCAGGGCCTATCAATTAACCCTAAAACCCAGGAGTAAAGCAGCTAGCTGAGACGCCGTTTGTTGAGCTGCTGTTGGACTTGGGGAGAGCCTGCACCACTCGGCCCACTGGTCTTTTGTTAAGAACTGCTGAGCCCACAACCTCGAGTTCTGATAGTTTTCTTTTGGATAAAGCCACTCCAGAAACTAATAAAGAGTAATTCTCATAACAGTCTAATCATGTGTTGAAGTCACAGATTGACACTGACAAATATCCCTAAAAGCCAATACTTTTTTAGTTGTTTATATGATGCACAGTGTCGGCTGATTACATTCTATATAAAGGTTTCCTGCAAAACTTATGTCTTCATATTTCATACCTCTCAGCCTTGCAAACTACATGCTGAGTTATTGTTCTGCATAATGTACAAAGCACACTCGGCTCCTTTTGTCACCATGACTACATCCAGATCTTTCATTTTTTCTTCTTCAGTTAATAATTGTGGACACACAGTGAGTGAGACTGGTCAGTAGCCTTGCAGGATACGTCAAGTTTGTATTAAATCTTAGGCTCAAAGTTTAGACTTTGACTACAGCGTAGCTGTAGCAGCTCTACTGCCGCTACCCGTGGGTTTCCCCCAAAAGCTCCAAGGATCAGCCAGGCACCAAGAGGTTTCGTTGAACGACATTTTATTCACACACACAGCAGACCGCAAAACCTGCGCCTCTGCTCACTTCTCCCTCCCCCACCCTCAACTGGGAGCTTTTATGAGGGCGGCCTCGGCTGCTGACTGATTGCCAATCACCAGCAGCCGAGGCCAAATTAGAGACAGCTGCCACAGTAGCATATGATACCAGTCCTTTTGTCAACATTTGTTTTACATGTTGGCTTCATGAACTAGAAAATAACTTCATGAAGTCTCACACAATTGCATTTGTAATATCTTCTCCAAACTGTTTAACTGCTGGGCTTTTGACTGCTGACCCGTCAAAAGCCCTTTTAGTTCTCTACATGCTGCCTCCTGTTGCTGCAAACGACTTTGATCCTGACCTTCTGCCAGACACAGGGAAGGCTTGCTTTGGGCATTAAGGTCCAACCAAGACACTAAACCATGTGTTGCAAATTGGGAATAACAAATTATCTTAAAATCAAGCCATGTCTATGTTAATGACCCTGCGGCTGCACGGCTCAAAAGAGAAATGATTCACTCAAGTCTATTTTTAGACTCCTGTCTTCAAGTCCTTTTTGTCTATAAGACATTTTTTATTATTTGTGGAAACGATCAGAGATCGATCCCTGAATTTGAGCAATCTTATTCTGACAAGATTGGTCTGATTAGTCAAGTTTATTATTTGTTTTAATCTCCAAAATACTGTATTTATCTATTAGTTTGGGGTTAACCCTCTGCAGTGGCGAGTAGCATTATGATTACAAGGTGTCTATCCGTCCCTCATGTATGTCAGGGCCATCCGGTACATTCTTGTGAACGCCGGTGGGGAATTTATTTATTTGTGTTGCTAAAATGTCCACTTTTGGTGTTCAAGCTCAAGGTCGCTTTGACGTCATGTCGGCCCCATTTCCATTGTTTCTAAGAACTTCAGCTCATTTCCTTATTAAATTATGCACAAACTACTAGTTTGAACTAATTAAAATTTGGTGGTCAAACTTTGACCTCACAATACATGTTTTGGCCATAACTCAATAATGAATTAATAACTAATTATGACAATTGCAAAAAGCAATATTGATTGGCTAAAATAATTTATTGTCACATTTTGGCCAGACATGGATGTAAACTGCGTTACAGTAACTGTAGTTTACAATTTATTTGAATATGTTTACAATATGTACAGTATGAATAATCATCACCATAATTGTTATTAAGAGAAGCACAATTAAAAAAAAAGAAATTCTCCGTCCCCGCCCCCTCGCTCCCTGGAGAGCCAGCAGAGAAGAAAAACGGCTTCATGCAGAGTGTCAGAATTTCCACGGGAAACCGCTTAATGACTGCCTGGATGTCCAATTATAATTGTTTTCAAGTCCAAAATCTCAAGGAGAAATGTGCAATATCATGCCTAGCTGGTACAATATCTTGAAGTTAGTTTGAATTTATGAAAATGTGATCTGACCTGAAGATTATTGCATCGCTTCCTGTGAGAAAATTAAATTGCTGCCATGGAAGTAATCTGTTGAACACTCAATCTGCATATTTAAAAATGCCTCCCTTGATATGTGAGGATGTGATTACAGTGTTCACTTCACTGATCTTTCCTTTTCCATAGGACAGTGTTATCTTTTTTATGGAAAAATAAATCTGCATGTCAGATTCAAACAAAAGGATCAGTTTTCCCCTCAAAAGAGAAATGTTCTTTTAAAATAGATACATGCATGATGTTTGTTGGCGACAAAATATTTGACCACGGTTACTAATTTTCTAATTAATTCTCCCCAAATGTTCCGATCCATCATCATCAATCATAATGAGTTTTATAGTGTCTCCCATTGACCCAGTCATCTGGTCTACCTGCTGCCGCCCTTTCATATTCTTTTCATCTCATTAATTTAACAAATTTCACTTGTGTACACTTTTGACAGGTTTCATTTTCTGTCTGCCATTTTAAATGTTTTTATCACTGTGGAATTAAGGACTGCCAACTCATGCAACAATGTAAGGCTCAGTAAATAATAAAGGTTAATAACACTCACTCAGACCTCTCCCTCATTCGCTCGCTCACAGATGTGCCCGCACACGTTCACACACATCAGGAAAGGCGAGGGTATTTAAAGAGGAATTAAGAGAAGAATAATGGAATCAAAAGGAAGGTGACATAAAATGGCGTTCACAAAGCAAACAAGTCAGAGCTACCGAGGTTTTGAACTATGCAAAGACGGATTAATCACCTGAGAATGAGCAATACAATATGCCAGCAATCAATCAAGCCATGAAATTACCAACTGTGACAGCAATCTATTCTCCTATTTAGCCCCCTCTGTATATATTAAATCTTGCGGTCAAACCACCTCCACTTCAATCTGCCCCACCACAGGAATCCATTTGAGCATTAAAATGGCCTCTGGCAGATATTCTTTTACTGAAATGCCTTTTGAATTCCATCTGATTATTACTTAGCTTTACATAGAACAGACATACAGGCTGTCATCGCTGAATGCTCTGCAGAATACAATTTAAAATGTCCAACCCATTCTCTAAACATAATGCCAATACACATTGTTTATTACCTTGCAAAACTACTTTAGTAGTAGATTTAGTTATAGAAAAGCTGCAACATTTGGGTGGATGGATGGGTCAAGAAAATGTGAGAGAATGTCTTAGAACATGTTGAGTGAAAAACAGGCTCCTGAGTCCTGAGTGATTTAAGATTGCCCCCTTTAGAAATATTGCTGTGGTAAAAGAAAACTAAAATTAAACAATTACTGGTGACATTTGTTACTATGGCAAAACAAAGGGAAACTCATCTCAGTCATGCCTTTTGAATTAGTTTTTGGGGAAATAGTCTATAGCTTCAACAAAAGTATATAAATATTCTACATAAACTATGAATAGATTATATCTTATATATTATAAGGATGCATATATTATTTTCTGTGCCATTTTGTCATACACAGATATGCCACGATGCTTGCTGGGTAAAATGTATGTTCCTATTGTCCAATATGACATCTCTATTAAATCAATGTGATGGGCCAATCTAATTGTATGTGTGTGCTTATAGACAGCATATAAGTGAACGTAGTCATTGGGACGTCACCCATCGGTTTGTGGGATGACATTTTAAAGCCTCAAGTTTGGCGATTTTTGCATCCCACACACGGAAGTTACTGTGATTGGAAAGCAGAGGAGTGACGCAGACGCTGAATACAGCTTTGGTAGCGCAGTGACCTGTAACTTACAAGCCCACCCTAAAGCATATTCCACTTTTTGGTCCATTTTACTCTTAATGGGACCATCATTTACTAAATGAACATCATGTTGTATTAAGGAAGACTTGAGACGAACGATTGCGAGCATAAACTCATGTTCTCACTTGATTTATTACCACAGGAAACACTGTGAAGTCATTTTCTCATACAAACTACAGTGCGCCGCTGCATGTAGAAGCTAAGACTCAGGCTACTTGTGTCTTGCAAAACAACCACGTTGTGGCCTAGAGACAGACACAAATATCTTCTCCTTTACATAATAAAACATAACACTTGTCTAACATTACTGCAAATATTACTCAGTCTCAATTGGATTAGGTGCACGTCAACTTGAGCCGAAGCAGCCCTGACACACAAGAGAGTCATGGTTTAGTGCAGGTCAGTGTCATAGGGATATGTTTCACGACAGAACTCACAAAGATCATCTTGTTATTTCAGAACTCATTTGACACAATCTGAGGATTGATATTAAGAATATACAGTATCGCAACATGGTATGAAATGTTGTAGTTTAAATAATGTATGACTCTTTTCTCCTGTATATCTCAGATGGGAAACAAATCAAATAGAGAATTTCTGACTGACGCAAATAGCAGATTTCTTATATTCATCAGTAAACAAGTTGAACGCATTGATTTTCAAAGCAAGTTACTTAATTATGATTTCAGTTTTTAAGCATGGTTGATTTTTAAATGAGGTAAGGGAATTTGAAATACAACAGGGAGTCTTAGGTTTGTCAAGGTTGCTTGCATGTACATATATTTGCAGGCTGCGCTTAATGTGGCAAATGGCTTTTGATGCACATTTTGATTTACATAGCGTCGGAGGAGGGATGCGGTAAAGGATTCCCTCAGCACCAAAGGACATGGAAGATACTGCGGTGTATTAATGACTGACTCTTCTCCCCAGCGAAGAATCAAACAGAAATTTCAAGCAGGATAGTGAGGCCGGGCAGGGAGATCTGACAGATTCCTGCATCACACACAGTCTGCCGTATTCTATTACTGATTGAGGATGTGTAATTCCATGACCTTCTTTTCTTCGGCTATGTGCTCCGGTTCCCCTCACACACATTCCAAAACCTCCAACTACTGTATGTGGACACACACACACACACACACAGACAAACACGCACACAAACACACACACATACACACACCACAGCTAGTTTTTTGTCAAAGAACATGTCTGTCGTATTTGAGCAACGGCTTCTTGAGAAAAGCCTGAACATACATCGTGTCTATCAGGGTTTGACTGGGACCGCTTCTGTCATCGCACGGTCGCCTCGGAACCACTCTGTGGATCAATAAGAGATGTTTGCGTATTCACTCTACCAGGTTCTAGCCACACAAAGCCCCATCATTTACCTAGACTGCATTTGCAGCCTGATAAAGGGGCTGTGTGTTGTCTTGCTTAGCCTTTTAAACACAGGGGGAATGTATTTATATTGCCTCCATTAATATCAAACATAACTAATGAGGTGTGATTATCCTGTGTGCTTATTGTGATAATGATGCGAATCACACACTAATGGAGAGCCAGCTCTCTGAGCGAGGAGGGCTTGGCTTGCTGCTCGGCTATCGTGGAATTCGAGCTTGATTCTATTTCAATACCTGTGAGCATGTGTTACTACCATGAAGCAGTAAATCAACTGTAGCACAGAGGAACATCGAACAACAAAATAGCTCCCACTGGAGAAAGTGCAGCACAGGCTTTGCAATGCTTTATGAAAATGATGAGGCTTATCAATACACCTAACATAAATATGACACAATGCACTATTATCAGTCATAATGATCATGCAGTACAAACGGTTGCATGTAAGTGTGATTAATGACTAATCATTTAGACAACACCTCTCCACAAGCAATTGTATATCATTACATTACATTACATGTCATTTAGCAGACGCTTTTATCCAAAGCGACTTACAATAAGTGCATTTCAACCTAGAGTACAAACTAAGAACAACAAGAATACAGGAAGTAACATTTCCTCAACATAGTCGAACTACAAAAGTACCATAAGTAAGTGCTATCTAAGTGCCACTGAAGTGCTAATCTGTGTTTTAATCCAGATATAGTCGGAAAAGGTGTGTTTTCAGTCTCCGACGGAAGATGTAGAGACTTTCTGCTGTCCTGATGTCAGTGGGGAGCTCGTTCCACCACTGAGGAGCCAGGACAGCAAACAGTCTGGATTTCGAGTGATTAGCTCGAGGTGCAGTAGTCACAAGTCGATTGGCTGTTGCCGAGCGGAGCGAACGTGCGGGTGTACGGTGTGACCATATCCCGGATGTAGACGGGGCCCGATCCGTTCAGAGCACGGTACGCCAGAACCAGTGTTTTGAAGCGGATGCGAGCAGCCACCGTAACCAGTGGAGAGGCGGAGGAGCGGAGTGGTGTGGGTGAATTTCGGGAGGCTGAAGACCAGTCGAGCTGCTGCATTCTGGATGAGCTGCAGGGGTCGGATGGCCTTAGCAGGTAGACCAGCCAGGAGGGAGTTGCAGTAGTCAAGGCGTGAAATGACCAGAGCCTGGATCAGAACCTGCGCCGCCTTCTGAGTAAGAAGAGGACGTATTCTCCTGATGTTGTGCAGCATGTACCTACAGGAACGCGTTGTCGCAGTGATGTTGGCTGTCAGGGAGAGTTGACTGTCGAGTGTCACCCCGAGGTTCCTGGCAGTCAGGGTAGGGGCCAACACAGAGCTGTTGAAGGTGATAGTCAGGTCGTGGTTGGGGGAGCCTTTCCCTGGAAGGAATAGTAGCTCAGTCTTGTCAGGGTTGATCTTCAGGTGGTGAGCAGACATCCACTGAGAGATGTCAGTCAGACAGGCAGAGATTCGTGCCGCCACTTGTGTTTCGGACGGTGGAAACGAGAAGATCAGTTGGGTGTCGTCAGCATAGCTATGGTAGGAGAAGCCATGCGAACGAATGACAGAGCCGAGAGAATTTGTGTACAGAGAGAAGAGGAGCGGACCCAGGACGGAGCCTTGAGGAACCCCAGTAGTGAGAGGACAAGGATCAGACACAGATCCTCTCCACGTTACCCGGTAGGTGCGGTCTTATCAAACATCCTTTTTGTTTCTCTGTCTCTATCGCTACCTTTGTCACTATATATTATCAGGTATTTGGACTCTTTTCTTCCTGTCATAGCTGGGAACCACATTTAATGTGAATGGGTCACCATGGGTTTTTCTGACCTCGCTTAGCAAGATAATTATAGGACCCCCACAGGGGAACCAGAAGAAAACCCTGCTGGAAGACATGCTCAGATGTTTTATTTAAATAATTTTACCAACATATCAATGTAGAAATGGCGTGCTTTCTAATTTAAAATGTAAATTGTAAAACTAAACTTAAAAAGTTAAAAATCGGAGATTTAGCAGGTAAATTAGGTACCGTACTTGATCGAGAAAAGAAGAAATATGATACTGTTGTAATTTTAACCTCTAAATACATATAATGTTATAGTTTAGTCCTGTTGTGGCCAATTTAGAATTTGGCCCCCCTCCAAATAGATAAATCTAAGGCTCATGAGATGATTAATTGTAAAAGAAAGAAAAAGCTACATTCTTCCACACACATTTCTATGATTGGTTTCTTTTACATTTTTGTAATTTTCTATTTTATGGGGAATACAATAGTATTGGATACTTTCACTTCTTTCTGCCTCAAATGAGAGGAAATCACCATAATTCCTAAGTATCTCAAACTTGGCAGAGGGCCTCATACACAGTGTTTTAGGTAGGAAGTGACAAGCCAAAAAGGTTGTGTGCCTCTGGCTAGATAACTTAGAAATGTATTTCATTTTATAAAGTAATCACAGAATGTGGTTTTTTTCATCATGGTCAGACACATTAATATAAGTACCTTCTATATGTTTCACAACCTGAGCCGTTGCATTACAGTAACTTAGGGATGATGGTTCTACGTCTGTGAACCTAGGTCATGGAAAAAAGAGTATTTACCAAGCAATTAAGATGGATACTGCAGTTTCTCCAAAGGCCCCTTGAGGCTGGCTCCAAAAGCGAGTCAATCTCCCTAGACCCCAATGTTAAATCCTCTAGCTTAACAGCAGAATCATGTTTACAGCCCAAGACACGGTTTTGGTCCCTGTTGCTAATTTCTCCATTCATGACAGATGTACCTGGGGTGACGTTTATACAACGCCCTAGTATTAATTATATTATCCCCTAATGTTATGCCTAATTGAGGGCAAGGCCATGTTGAGTGACAGGCGGGTACCATCTCAGGTCGTTAGTTGCTAACTGTTTCCTTTGCTGTGTCACCCTGTCCCGCCTCAGCTCCCCCGGCGATCATCTTTTGGCCCATTTTTGTATTAGCCATGAGTTAGGCTGCGTGGTCACCGCCAAGATGGCGACAGGAAGGAAGAGCCGCCCACTTTGACCTTTACAACGACTCCTCAGAAACCTACGGATGACATCACAGGGACACATATTTCATACAGTCTAAAGCAGTGTTACCCATAACCAACAGTCTGGTATGACAATTCAAACATGGTTTGAACATGTTAACAACTCATTGAAAAATTACAAAATAACAGAATTAGTCATTTGTTCAAATGCTTAAGACACCTATGTTTCCTTTTGTGTAGTTGTTCACAATCCCAGACATATACTTTATTATACCTCAAACTTTCTAAGGCAGGAGGTCAGGATGGATTGGACAAGGTACCGAAAGTTACCTTCAATGTGAACGATCCAATCTCCTACCAAGAGTGCAACGCTTTCTTTTGGGTCATTGTATAATGTGTGTTCTCTGGCGGTGAAACAGCTTTTGTTAGACCTGTCTTAGTTACTGTACTTGTCCACTTCAATGGCCATTCTATGCTCCTCTCTACCAGTCAAGTGGTTCGATGCTTTATTCTGCTTTTTGGCCTGCCATTCTTTTTGCGACTGATGAGGCCTTGACACCGGTCACAGCTCTGGAGTCGGCCTCTCTGCACTCCGCTGTCAAATTCAAGTATTTCAATCTTTTGTTTGCCTCACTCTCCCAGCTTCTGTGGCAGGGCTAATTTGACGGTGCTCCTTTTCTCTTCATAATATTTGCTAATGGTGAGATGTCTTTGTTAGCCTTTTATTTGATGAACCATTAACAATGTCTTTCATTGTTTTTGCAATGATAGTATGAGACAGACTAATTGCTGTGCAGTCACACTGGGTTGCTTCACATTTATCATCATTTTTATTGTGACCTTAATAATATATCTCTGATTGTGTGGCGTGTAATGCACGTGGTGATTAATAGTGTGTGATTATCCGCTTTTCCTCGTCACAGTGCTGAAGAGATTTGTTTAGATAGGGGTTGACTCATTCTAGATATTTCAACACAATCCGTTCACCAGGTTATTTCCGAGGCAGGACTTGATACAACGGGAAGCTTGTAGGGCTGCTGTAGTGGCCTGTTGTTTATCCACCCCCCACACACCCACCCCCCACCCCACAAACCATATTGGCTTCACATTATTGCTTCACATTATTCCTTTAACTCAAGCATTTCTTTGGTCTGTTATGGCCAATTGTCCTCTGGCACGGTTTGAAATTCTCTTTGAATATTAAATAATCAATGTCGAATTTTTTAAAGGATGTGAATTACTTCGATTGATGAAGTATCTAACACAATCAACCACTTTCTTTCCTTATCTTGTCAATCAATAGAAGTCTGTGGTGCTTTTCAGCGCCTTCTTTCCTCAGGATGCCATTTCATTGACTTGTTTTTTGTCTGTGTACTTCTGTCAGCTAAATGGTATTGTGGCATGAGCAATCGCTCACGAGGAGGCTTACCAAACAGCAGGCACCAAACGCATGCTGGAAAAAAAAAAGTTTCTATTAATTAATGGTGTAATTAAGGTTTTGTCATTGACATGCCACCAGCTGACAGGGATGGATTGGGTACTTGGTCCTGCACCAGGCAGTCGCACATTCGATAATGAATGGCAGCTATTACCAGCACGTTTCGGTAGTGATGGGGCCACCTGCAAAGGCTTGTCTTTCCCACCTCCCTTTACTCCCTTTCCTTCCCAAGATCTGTATCTGTTCCCAACCCTTTGGTTTCCCATTTCTGACCTTATCCTTTATTTAGCTTCCTCCTAATTCAACACAGTCTTGTTTCCTGTTGCGGTCACACAGAGCTTACTAGACCTGCTGCTCAAACTGCCGGAAATGAATGTGAGGTAAATTCCACATTTATTTTTGTTGGCAATTATTTCTCACCTTTGCCGAATTTTTACTGAATTCAAGCTGGGAAAAATATTCATGTTGTGTTAATGTGCAGTCCATCTGGGTAGTCGCTGTTTGTCACTGAAATGTCCCCCTACGAAACGTAATTCCATTTTAGTTTTAGTTTAAACGTCTACACTTAGTCCAGCTGCACCTGCTGAGGAATATTACCATTACCCTCGATCGTTGTATGATACATTATTGGAATTCAGGTTCCTATTGTACAAAGAACACATGCTTTACAAAGTTACCATGGCTACCAAAAGCAACATTATAGCAAATCACAGAGTTTTAAGCTGTCAGTCTGTAGCCCAGAAGACCAGGACAACTTATTTCCACCCTCTTTGAAAGTGTACATGAATAGCTTGCTTCAGTACACTCTGGTAACTCAAAAGGATGCTCAGTGCTGAAGTGCATTACAAATATGTCTTAGATTAAATCCCATTTAAAGTCATGAAAAAGTGGTGCTTTTTACATGCAGCTGTTTTCCCTTTAAAACCAACTGAAAGCTTCTAATCAACATCAATGTCTTTAATTATTAAAACCAAAAGGATGGCATATAATATTAAAACATCTTCAGGCACTCCACAATTCGAAGGGTGATGGTGATGAGGTAGTGAATCTAATTCTGAGATAAGGTGTTATTTTCATTTCCTATCTTGGGTAAGATTGGACAGGTTTTGGAGCTATATGTTTGAGGTCATGTCTCAAAAATTTGCTGTTTTCGTGATTTATGAGAAGGCTAATTTTCATATTTCAAGAGTGAAGTTCTAAAGAGCACACAGTTTGAATGCTCATCATCCAAAAAGGGTTATATTAGTCAACACAGATGTTCACATTCACTCGCCCAGTCACAGTTGTGGGATCTTTTTTTACTTAACTAGAGCATCATGTTTGTGTAACGGGAAAACCAGAGCACTTGAAGGAAGCCCGTTCAAACATGGGGCGGGTATGCAAACGCCACACTATAAGAACACGGGCTGAAATCTAAACCTATATTGTCAAGTGTCTTCATGCTAGATGTAAAAAACAGAGCCGCCAAGCTGCCAAATATGGCATCAAGTGCAAAAAAGAACATTATAAAAGAAAAGGAAGGCAGCTTTGTCTTAGAAAAAGGGTGTGTGGTAGAGTCAGTGCATCCTGATGAAGGCTGCTATGCTTCAACACCCTGCTGCAATAACCTTGCAAGATTCAATAACCAAATAAAAAAACGATTTCAAAGGCATCTTGGGTAGTTTTGACTTGATTTTTGTAGATGAAGTACATATTTCATTAGAGATATGCACACACAACAGTTTTAGTCTTCTTTTTTTTCTGGCAAAAACTTCTGATCTGAAAAATGGGAAGTAAATGCTTGGACATATTGCATTAATTACTAGACTGTGGCGGCTCTCCAAAGTCTATGTTGCTCCATAATGAAGTGAAAATATGTCTACACTTGTCAACTGGTGGGCTGACTGGCTCTCTCGATGTGCATTTCCTCTCCAGCGGTGTTCAGCAACTGGCGCTTTAGTGGGAAGTGAAAGGTTCTGCTTTTGTCAGCTTTGCAGCACCCCTCGGCCCGGAATGTGCCGCTTCCCCGGGGCACAAACTTATTGCTTGCTGTGCCCTCTTTCCTTGCGGGGAATGACTGAGCCCCCTGCAAGTGACTTTAATCTGTGGCGGACTGTGCTCAGTGTGCGGTCTGCAGTGATATCTGCAACCAACCTGTCCCGTCTTGAAACACAAAACCAGTCTTGTTTAACAACCTTTCTTTTACTTTGTGAGTGTCACTTTTTTGCCATTTCACCATTCATATTCACACAACACAGTGGCTTTATGATTGAATTATTTACAAGAGCACGGTGCAAAAAATACTCTGTGATAAGTTAAAGTCATGCATTCAAAATGTTATTTCAGTAACAGTACCAAAAATAAAATCATTCTCATTCCATTCGTCTGCCTTCATCCTGATGCAACCATGTCCATGGTATTAAATTACCTGAAAACCTGTTTTTTTGGAGCAATAATGAAAAAAAATTCCTTCAAGAGAGTCAGAGAGACACTTTAGTATAATAATTTAAGTTCTTGTTGCATGGCCTTGGTGATGGTTTATCAGTTATAAAAATGAATAATTTCATGTCTGTGCCATCAGCAGTGTAGCGGTTATTCAGCTGATTAGATCAATCACATACATGGCACGGTGATGTTTATCCCCCCCTTGATCAGGCAGGGTTTTGTATCAACATATATCCTAATGTTTTATGATCATTCAGTCAAGGTTACCCCCTGCTTTGGATTCTTGGCAAGTTAACCCGCCGTATGACCTTTCCCTGCATCTTATTCTCCTCAAGTTCCCAAATTCTCTTCGATGTAATATCAACTCCTTTGAAGAAATCAATCATCCTCATTTAAATTCCTTTCTCAAGTTGACCTGTTTCCAGATTAAATATTATAGTGAAGTGATGGGATTTTTGATTCAAGGGCATCAAGGGCTTCTCTTTCCCTTTGTTTTAAGGTTGAACACATTTGGAAATATTTAGTTGGTTAGTTTGTTCAACATTCACATGTTGTGTTGAATTGGATTTTGTTGGAGATGGCGGATCATCATAACATCATAAACATGCATTAATATAGAGGGAATTTAATCCTCCGAAAAGTAAGACCACAGTTTTATTAAATGTATTTGCTTGCTGTGAGTGGCTTTACCAAGCGAGGTAGACATGCATGCACACAATATGGAGGTACCATCTTAAAATGAGTCAAACATAGGGTTAAAGGTTTTCAAATTTCAATTACCCTTTAGGAGGTAAGAAAAGGAGAGGAAAGAAGGATGAAGAGGAATGAGAAAATAGAAGGAGGGTGGGGGTTGTCACTGAAATGCGAGAGAAGCTATATCCGTCTGATCAGTCAACCGTCCTCCTCCAATCTCCTGATAACGCAGGTACTGCAGGAGGTGAAACGATGTGTATCAAAAACCTCATGAAGATCGATGGCATCCTTCTCTCTTTGAGAGAGACAAAAGAGAATGAGCGCAAGAAATCAAAAAGAGCGGAAGGCTATCTAAATTGGTCCACACAAAAGCGACAACAACCGGGAGACAGAGGAGATTGTGGGGCTATTAAAAAAAAGTAGCAGGGAGAACATTTTATTTCACGGCGGTCTGTTAACACAATGTCATGAGATGCGGCAAATAAGTCCCCGAGAAATGATAGAAGGCTGCATTCGGAATCCAGTGGGATCTTGAGCCCCGACGTGTTTATGTACACGGTGCAAACAGGCAAACAGTGCGGCGACATGTGATATCAGCCGCGAGAGCTTAACAGGCCTTCAGACATAGAGGTCATGTCTTGGTTTCACAAACACAGGTGGGCATTTAGAGAGCCACAATCAGCTTCTCAATAGAATAAACATGAGAGAAAGGTTTGTCAAGCTACTGTGAATGCATGCTCGGTTTCTTTATTAGAGATGTTGAGGACATCTTTATTAAAATCAGATATAGTTATTTTAAAGCCAGCAGAGGATTAATTACGTTTCAAAATGCGATGATAAAAAACACGAAAGAACAGCATGCAAATCATGTGCCTGGAAATATATTTTTAAAAATGCTAATTTGTTTATCAGCCATGAGAGCATAACATGCCTACAGACATAGAGGTCATGTCTTGGTTTCACAAAGACACGTGGGCATTTAGAGAGCCACGGTTTCCCATTTCTGTCCATACATGCATTAGCTTCTCGATAGAATAAACATCAGAGGAAGGTGTGTCGGGCTACTGTAAATGCATGCTTGATTTCTTTATTAGAGATGTTGAGGACATCTCTATTAAAATCAGATATAGTTCTTTTATAGCCAGCAGAGGATTAATTACATTACGAAATGCGATGATGAAAATCACGAAAGAACAGCATGCAAATCGTGTCCCTGGAAATATTTCTCAAAAAATGCTAATTTATTTACAGCGACTCGTATCCCACAATACTGTAATCACAAGAACAAAGAAGACATGTAAAAACCAGCATGTTATATGGTATATTATGTTTCACATGTGTTATGCTATTCATCACAACTGTCTATTTCTACCATCATATCATTTACATTGTATATGAACACACAGAGATTATTTATTTTCCCTTAGGAGCTAAAGAATCCTTAATTATTCCACAGGGAAAAACATATCGCACGCGGTGTCCAAACAAATGCCGTTCTCTTCAACACACAGACTGATATCTGGCAAACTGAGACTATGCAAGTTAACTGAGAAACCAAAACACAAGAACATCCTTACCTTCTGTAAGATGCTAAATACTTGCAGATATAAATTCAGCTTTCTTTTACTGGGACATTTGAATGGAAAAGAGGCGTCGTTAATGGTATTACTGACACCAAGTCAAAATGTCCGATGTGAAAAAGGTCAAGTGTTAATATGAGTTCTCTCATTTGAACAGAAAAACTATCAGTAGCTGTAAGTGGACCATCATTTTTACACAAAATGGGTCTGCACACTACGCCTCAGAGTCTGTGGCCAGCTTTACCAGTGCTCAGTCCAAAACTATTGCTGGGCAAAGATGAACTATTTTTTATCGATTAATCGCATGGTTTTTCTGTGATTAATCGCGATTAATTGCATTATTCGCACCATTTTATAATGAATTAAAAACTAGTCTATTGTACATATTTATTTTAAAGTAATATTATTGGAACAATATAGCAGGCTCTCTCAGAGCAACAGCATGTTAACACACAGTATATACATCAGTTTTCTTTTCTGAACTGTCTTCTTTTTTCATGACAGTGAAAGCATGTGAATGCAGGACCCACAGTTCATCCATATAAGGAACTGTAACCCCGAGATAACTGTGGGTATCCAGCGATGTCCTCTATAGTCTCCAGTGAGAGCAACAGTTAGTGCACGTTGTAACGCAGCCATTTTTGTAGTCCGCTCTGTTTCATACGACGTCTGTATTCTTCTTACTATCATGTGTCTTGAGGGCGGATCATACGCACCGTCATTGGTCGCGATTCTCAGGACGCTCTTCAGACATCTTCCACCACAGTGGTCGGACTGCAGTCCGTCGTAGTATCCACTTGGCCAAGGTGTTAATTTGACTTCCGTTGATTTGTCGACAGTTCTTTCCGCACGCCGCATCCAAAGTAGTCGACAAAGGTTTCGCTCCACTGGTAGTTTTGGGAGCTAGGCTGAATCAATGTGGTGCACCGCCTTCAGTGATAAGCTCATTCCAGTTTGCAGTGGTTAGAAATTACTTTAATTTGATCAACTATGCCGTCTGGTAGAGATTTTAAATTAAAATCTCCATTTAAAAGTGAAACGTTACCTTTCTCCATTTTCTCGGTTAATGTGTGCATCAGTGATAAGCCCCTCCAAATGCAAAAACAAAAAGGCGTTAACGCAATATAAAATCATTAACGGCGTGAAAGGATGCTGCGTTAACGCATTTATAACGCGTTAACGTGCTCACCCCTATCCAAAACATTTTGAAACAGGTCAGACTGTTATGATGTGCAAGTTTGCTGTGTGAATACTCACAAATGGCACAAGGATGGTTGGAGAACTCTTTGGCGAATAATTCTTGGCAGGAAATAACTAAACATTGGCAATATAAATACACAAATATGTATGTAACATACTGTATATGCAACATTGTACTTCTGTTTATTTGTCTCATTCATAAAAAGAACTGAAAGCAGTAGCCGTATAGTAAGAGCCTCTCAATTCTAAGGCAACAAGCGATGCTTTGTCACAATTAAGTTTGACCTTGATGCCCAGTAAACTTCGGAAGCGTTTCATTAAATATATTTTTCCATTACTTGCAGTGACAATGGATACCACAGGGACTCAGACAATCATACTTTCTTTTGTCGAAAGAAATCACTTCTTACTTTTTTTTGTGAGCTGTTGGATTCAAAGCCTTAAGAATAGTCCTGTAAGATATTTAAT
This sequence comes from Pseudoliparis swirei, assembly GCF_029220125.1. Lineage (NCBI taxonomy): Eukaryota > Metazoa > Chordata > Actinopteri > Perciformes > Liparidae > Pseudoliparis > Pseudoliparis swirei. The sequence continues at coordinate 17,719,829 of NC_079391.1, read as the reverse complement.
ATAATATGCATGCAGTGAACACACATAAGAATAGTCAAATATTAAGACTCAGTCAACATTACATTCACTTTTTCCAGTTCAATGCTGTGGCATGTGTCACGCACCTGCTCTCCGGAGGTGGGAGGGACAACAGCTGGAGGGGAGGGGCCTGTTAACACTCCATGAATTACACACTGAGCTGGATACAAAGGGACAGAAAACCGAAACGAGGACAAAGAGACTGCACAGTTACAACAAACATTTTAAGATTTTATGCTGTAAGTTGATGCACACAGTGTGTACCACGGTCTGCAAACTTGTTAATATTGTTCTGCTGTTTAGAAGTACATTCTAAATGTGTCACACCTATTTTGCCAACCTGTGAAAATATTTGCGAACAAACGCATTTAAAGGGAGCAGTAACAGTTGTTAATTATTTCGCTATATTACTGAAAACGCTGCTGTCATTTTGGCAGAATCCTCCCACAGAATAAGGTTGGAACATTGAATGTGTGTGTGTTTTAAGTAAAAGAGACCTTTGTTGGCCGATTGACGACTGGAGGACTGCCAAAACATGGGGCCTGCCCACTCTTCACGTAGCCAGCCACAAATGACGTGCACATTTCTCTCAAGCTTCAATACAACTACTTTAATAGTTGCTGAATTTTTTTTCATGGTGAATTAGGTGATCCAATAAACTGAAGTACAGCCTAAATGTCTTTTCTCAAACTCTCCAGGCATGACTGACTGCAGACAATGAAAGTAGACACAGAGATGATGGTCGTCCACAGCACGAGCTCCACATTAGAGGTTTATAATGGTGAATTACCAGTTGCCCTGTCCAATATCCAATAGTAATTATATGTGTGTGTGTGTGTGTGTTTGTGTGTGACTTCAAGTACTTCTCTGGTGATGTGGAGTGAACAAATGTACGACTGAGAGAACAACAATCAGTTGAAAACATCACAAGCAATTTTAAGTGATTGTATGGCTCAAACAACATCACACAATCCAATTAAACAGGGAAACAATTATGTTTTTTTATCTTGATGCACGTTTGAGAAATTACCTTCTAAAATGTAAACGTCTAAAAAATCTCATGGTGTCCTTGGAAGATTCCGCACACAAGCATTGATGATGGTTCATGAGGCCAGCTACATGTGCAGTGATTTCTGTCGACATGTCAGAAGCAGTAACTGTAAAGCAAGGAATCTTTCTATTTGTGTGTGTGGCCCTTTCCATATTTATAGAGAACCGTTAATCCGGTCACACTTGGTGGGGGTGTTGCTATAGGTAGCCTATCCAAGGAAGGTATAGGAAGTGCAGTGTCGAAGTTGGTGCAATTTGACCACCCGGCAGTCATTATTAATACACTTCAAATCAACAAGCGATAGCACTCTGTGCAGCAGAGGGGAGCGAGTTGTCCGCAGGGGATAATTGACTGCAGTTCCCTTTTACTTCTGGATGCTGCTGGAGTCCGGGGGACCAATCGGCCTGCACCACATGCTCCGGACGACCATGCGCTCCAAATGGGCATGCCAACCTAGCAACGTCGCAGGCAGCGCTCCCGGGAGTAAAGCAATCGGTCTGTTCCCAAAGGGCAGGTGCTCCAAGCGGCCATGCCCTGAGTGTGCACCCCACTAGTGCAAGTAAAGATGGCATGTTTCCCAGTTATGACTTGAAAGGAGCTGGGAGTTAAACAACTCTGATATACGGTAGAGATAAAGGCCACAAGTATGTAGTAATGATTTAATGGATAAGACTTTAATATATCATGCCCTCTCATGAATTTTGAAGTAATTACTTGCCCTTGGCTAAGTGATTGGAGTCCAGTTGTGAACTGAGACAATATGCACTCTATGGGTGCTTTTCATTACCCTTAAGGCTCTCCTTGCTTCCTTCACTTGCGTCTGTTTCTCGCCTCTTAGATACTCACAGTGAGGATGTGAGAAAGACACACAGGGATGGGAGAACCCAAGCTGCCACATGCGAGTGCCCATAGTGTCGGTCTGAAGCATCCGTTACCCATGAGGTGCTGTTCAGCTGTATCAACGGTCAAACCGTCTCGTACGAATGTCCACAGAACCCCTTACATAAGAACTATTTCAAAACCTTACAGATGAACGGATAGATGAGTAACGATTCTACAGTGTAGAAGGGTATCCACAAGTAAAAGCCAGGCATTCAAAATTTTGAACTAAGTGAAAATATACGTAGGCAGCAAAATCAACCCTTAAAGTTCCAAAAGTAAACATAGTTTTCTTTTCAGAATAATGTTTATTAAAATGTTGAATTAATCAAGTAAATAGTACAATATCTGATAGGAGTGGAAATATAAAGTAGCAGAACATGGAAATACTCCAGTAAGTGTATGAATCCCATAAATGTGCTGTGCTTGAGTAAACATACTTAGTTACTATCCACCACTACTATTATGAGATGTCAATTAGAATTTTAATTGAAAAGTCTCTTCCGGGGTACGGACAAGTTTGCCTTGGCTGGTTGCCCAGGTAAGGCCTATGTATCGGAAACACTGATCTGGCATACACAAGCAGTTTGGACAGTTTCCAAGGCACCTCTCAAAACTCACTCTTCACGCCTTCCCTCTGCTGCTGCGAAAGCCTCATCCAAAATGTTCTCCAAACACAACAAGAGAGTCGGGGCCGTGATGTTAGTCGTGTAGAACGACTGATTAGGCTTTGTTGGTCTTTTGTTGCTGTTTCAACATATAGAGCCACATTTTCGAGTTGTACTGCTCTTCTCCTATTAATGTCACTGCAACAGCAAAAAGGGAGCATTTTTAAATTTCAAGTGAGATATATGTAATCAACCAGGTCTCATAAAAGTGTTTTTATATATTACAGCAAGTTTGTATTGAAAGACATTTATGCTAACAGAATTATACGTGCAACGTTTTTTGAGAGCACACACAATGCAAGTCCATCAAAATAGTACGCCATGATTTTATTTTCAACCCCTTCATCAGGGGTTGATTCGGTTGTTTCCATTGTAACTAAAGAATGAGGATACATGTATAAACATATGTATGTATTGCCATTTAGATCATCTTGCACATGTCTGTATTTACTCATGTAAATATGGTGGATTCTAAAATGTATAGTGTTTTAGAAAAACGTTGACAACATTGTTTTGTACACTTGCTGTCTATAGGTCACATGACTGATCAATGGACTGTCTCTAACGGAACCAGACCACTAACCTGATGAAGCTAAGAGAGGAAAACATTTGGTGAATAAAACATGCTATCCTGGGAAATATGCATATCTGCAAAGCATCCACTCATAGTGTATTTCATTTGTTTCTGCTCTCAGCAACTAAAGCTATTCATGTTTTTATGTTTTATGTTAATGCTAAAACCACTCTAACCACTTGGTTATGGTGAGGAAGAGATGCATGCCTCGGTCATCTACCAAGGCTGCAGGTTAACATAACATTCATAAATGATGTTTACTGTAAAACGTATAAGACTAAACCGTTTAGAACTAAAATATATTAAATTTTTTAGGGGACGGGATTGGTTTGAATAATTTATTTTCCTCATTTGAAATGGAAATCTCACTCTTAAAAGTGCCATTATGGTTGAAAGTCAAACGGTCATTGGTATGTTTGTGATGAGCATTAAATCAAACACATCACATGGCAACATTCCCTTCTCAACACAAATAAACCTAAATCTACCAATGTAAGGCTGGATATCACTGCAGTATTAAACCTGCTGTGTACCAAGGAGATGAGGGGAGAGCTGTGGGGGGCTGACGGGGGGGATGGGATGTTTGTGTGCTCAATTTTGCAGCAGTCCAGCCAGCCACAACACGGATCTGTGTGTGCAAACACTTCAGTGATAAGAAATCTGTATCTAAGTATACCTCTGCCTTTTCCAACAACAGTCTAATTTCATGGTGTGTCGTGTTTATTCTCTCAAGATGTTTGACTCCTTATGGAACAATTCAGATTTAATTTGTGGCAGAAAGATGCAAAATACCGCAGACACAGAGTCATAGAGTTAAGCTTTCCCTACTTGGGAAATTGCTGTGGGGGCACAGGGGTGTGATTTAGTCGAAAAGTAGTTTATTTATAAGGGGATTTGTGCTGATCTGCCGTAAACACAAACAATGGAAAGGCTATTATCCTATCACAAACCATAGTCCAATAATATGTTTTTAATTACAGTATTTGGTCCCTCAGTTGTACACTATTTAATGGGAATTCAGAAGAATCATTTGGCTTTTACAGCAGCGGAACATTTGTTGTATTTTATACTAATCTTCCTATATTTCTACTCAGACCAGGTCTCGGTGGTATTATACACCATGCTGGTTTACAGTGGTTTAGTATCATGTATTTCATTATTTTAGTGCACAATAAAACACACCGAAAGTGTACAAAATATCCTATTCTTACAATCACACATTTTTATCTTCGTTTGACTGCCACAAATAAACCAAACACAGTTCACGTGTCTCTGCAGTCTGTTGGAAGATCTTGGGGATGCTTGCCTCCTCAATGTTGTCAGCGATCAGGGTTATCTCTCTGACCTCTTTATGTTGTATAGCTACTGTCATTAACATGTCCTCAGTGATTACATTGTGATTGGAAAGTGCAAACGCATAAAAGCCTGAAGGAAACGCTTGCAGAAGGCTTTAAGACCTGATCACCTCAGCAAATTCTGGTGGTTCGTTATAATACAATCTTATATAGGAAACAGCATGAAGAGTGGGCAGAGAACTAAATCAACACTCGACCCGCAAGCACAACAATTAAGATCGTTAGCTTCACAAAGGTTGAGGGAAACAATAAGAGTGTCATTTGACTCAAGTGTCCAGAAAAGCATTTATTTCATCACATGTTCGCCATATTGTAGGGGAATAAGTTCCTGTCTATTTTGATATTTGATTAATTTGGGGTGGGGTTTGCAGATCATTCGCTGGTTTCTGCTTCCTAAATATGCTGCTTTTCTTTGTCATATATGTTATTCACGACAGAGTATGTTTGGGTTTTGGAATGACAAATCAAGGAATTTAAGGAAACCCCCTTGTGTTTGGGAAATGATAGATATATATTGCCACATTTTATTTAACTTTATAGACAAAAACAATGAAAAAATTAACTTCACACATTAATTGAAAATATAAATAATTGACAGTTGCCAAAGAAGTGAATTGTTACCTTCTACTGTGACTGCATCTCCTCCCGGTATTGCACGTCCTGCATGGCAGGCATCATATGTATTAAATATTCAACAGCTATGGTCTATGTTCCATGTGTAGAGGAATATGTGGGATTAGGCTTGAGTAAACGACAACTGAGCTCTGAGGAGAACACACTGAGGTGGAAGGCATTGTCATCTGTCACGTTTTACGCACACCCGCTGAGCACCAGAAATTCCGCATAATTAAAGGGATCTACTGAACTCCCATTCTTCTTTCTTCAGAGGAAGAGGCCCCGTGCTGTCTTGACACTCAGTGCGTTTACATGCAATCGAATTATTGGCTTAGTCGGACTGAAATCGAATTATCCGTTTCATGTAAACACCTTAGTCGGACTATGTGCGGTCCGACTTCGGTCCGATTAACACCCCTGGATAGCTCGGTCCGATCCAGTTGATAATTCGACTCGCGGCATGTAACTCTGAATTCGATTCGGAACTGGACTTTGCGTCTTTGCGCATGCTCGAGATCCCGCCGCCCGCCCTCCTCCTCCCTCCCTCCCATGTCGTGACCCGGAAGTCGAAAGAGACGATAAATTGTTTCTGCCGGCCAGGTTGCAACAAATAACCAGTCCCGCTGCTAACCATGTTGGTGCCCTAAGCATAACTCCTCATGATGCCCCCCTGAGATCGGGTCTGTGTGCGCGGATGTGTCGGCGCGCATCACGGCAGAGCGATGCGACCCGAGAAGTGTTAACGGGGGGGGGGGGGAGTTGCTGTGAGCGATTAAACATCTCTCTTGTTCTGCCTGTTTTGTGATATACATGCCTAAAAGGCGCCTAATATTTCTAGACTGAAATAATATCGGCATTATAATTATTATAACTATGAGGATTTTATTAGTTGCCTATTTTGTGGAGCCCCCTCAGGACTTGGTGCCCTACGCGCAGCGCGTCGTGCAGCGTTATGGGAGCGGCGCTGCAAACAACGCTATGGAGAACACAAGAGCCACCACACATTTCTGGACCGAAGAGCAGACAGAATTTATGCTTAATGTATTGAAGGAGTTGAACATATTAAAGTTCATGGTTCTTTCTCGAAATGTTGATGTTGTTGTTGGTGGTGGTGAAGAGGTCAAGCGGAAATGGCTGTATCACCACGAGTTGTAATGAAAACAGCGCCACCTATCGTATCAGATATGACATGCTTTCGGCCAATGATTCGAATTACTCACTGCCACACACTAGTATCGGTTTTAAAGCTCATGCCCCGAAAATAAAGGGTCCCTGGAACCACATGCATCATTGAGAATATCTTCAGCTGTCACATCTGCCTTCTGATCTCAAGTCGTGAATGGCTGATTATACTTTGGGTGAATGGGACTGACAAAAAAAAAGTAAATTATATCCACCAATTACCCATTATTTCAACCAAGGACATTGTTGCATTTCTATTCCAACTATATTCTAGCTTTGAATGTGATACATAGGGCTCAGGGCATCACAGTTGGTTTCCAGTCGATAATCAGAAACTTTTCTTCAAATTAAAAAAGTACCTACCCAGAGCTAATTGAGGATGCATGGATTACCAACAATAATTGACTATCCGACGAGTGACAATGCAAGACGGCTGAACAGGCCACAGTTCTGTCAGAAACACTTGTGTCATTTTCTATTTTTCTTTTGCTGATCATTTAGCCGTGACAAAGTTGGCACCGGAGACACAAACAGGAAGTGAGCCATATCGATGCTGCGATGCTCCAATCATAATCACAATTGCTCAGTAGACAAGCAGACAGGTTCTCATTGTACCTGTTTGCAATGCACTCTGCTTGATTGGCTTCTGCCCGGCCCTGCTATTGCTGCTTGCACCAGTAGCTCCTGTTTATTAGGCTACTCCGTAAAACAAAAGGAACAGAGTCAAGTGTTTCAAGGCTGTAATATCACTTGTTTTAGAGGAGCAGCTGGAATATGTTCCAGATGAGTTCTAAAACCATTCCTTGCCTGATGGAATGGCATCATACATACAGATGAGGGACACATGTTGGATTATGCACAGAGTGGCTGAAACAACCACTTATCCTTACTTAGTGTGGTTAAGTCCTTATGTGCTGTCGAAATCAGTGCAAACTGAGATAGCTACTGATTAAACCTACAGAACACAATAATTACCAATACAATTATGCAGAGCATCTTAAGTGGAGTGGGATGGAAACGAACACCCTGTGAGACACATTTATCCACAATAAGTGCTACACACTACAGCAGGGAAAGGGAAAACGTGCACATCCAACAGCTCCTTCTTTCATCTCTGCTTCACTTTATCACTTTAAATTGACCGTGTATTTTTATTTCATCATGGTGTTACTATTATAGCATGATTACATTAACTGCAACACTCATTTGTACTTCGCTAAGAATACTCCCCTTTATCTCTTTGCGCCAATTGAAATGGGAATGTATTGTTTTCCTCTGCCGCAATGTTTCGGGCACATGCTGTACATCTTCATTGACCTTATATTAGCTGTGTTCTTGTGTGTGACAGGACTGAGCTTTCTAAAGCCATCTGACTTCTTTCAACTATCAGCATTGAACATGACAAGTGGTCATGTATAGTCCGGATACTTGACTCTGTGAACCATGCAATGAAGAATGTCATGGCACAGATATGACATCCTCACTGCTCGCCTGATGGCTACATTGTTCTCGCATACATTGCTCCAAACTGTTTTTATTGTAATTTGAAGTGCACACTTGGCAAAGAGAATACTTTGCACATTACAGTAGACAAGAACAGTAATTCCCCAGCTTTGCAAATTGAAACAAACACATTTTTAAAAAAAGGGAGCGGAGAAAGGAGATAATACAATGGTTCATATAACCGAAGCCAAATCAATTACGTACGTGTCAGAGGGAGGGGAGAGACACACGTGTGGTTTGAAACTTGTATTTATCCCATGATCACTTGTTCAGGTTGTAGTGTTATAACATTTTTATGATAACAGAATGTGGCTTTATTGTACACATTGTTACAAAATGTATAAATCAACAAGTGAAAAATATATTTAAAAACAAAAGGTTAAGATAAAGACATTTGATCCAGTAAAATCAAGATTATTTTTGACGATTCTGAATCGATTCACAACTTTCAAAAAAACAACTTTAGTGACTGCTAATGATGGAAAGTAATCCCACCAACCATATCTAGCATTTTTTGTGATTTGTTAAAAATCAAACAAGAAGCCAGTTTTTCAATGTTGAATTTTTGTAATTGACACATTTGTTTTGTGTAGCTTGTTGTTCTTGAAAACACTTAGAATTGAGAAACACTAACACTTTCTTGTAAAATGTATTTATTTTGTGCCAGTTAAGCATCAATACATGTAACCAGTTGTCTTTTTTTGTCTTTACAGTATTGAAAAAAGTATTGGCTTTTACCAATATACAAACTCTATAATCTTATACTCTGCTTTTATGCCATAGTTTGCCACACCGCCTTGATGCACCTGTAGGCAACGAGATCGAGGCGACTGCAGTTTATTGATCTTGGAGCCACAGTTCCACCAACTGCAAGACTCTGCATGATGGGAAACGCCGGGCTGTCGCCTGATCGAAAAGCTGCGTTGTTTTTAGTTTTGAGAACAAAAAACACGTTTTGTAGAAAATATACATTTTCTGGAAATTGTCAAATCTAATGCCAGATTGTGGATTATGGGATGCAGGAATGAGTCACAAAACCCATAAATGACTTGCGCTTAAGGTTTGGTTAGATGCTTGAAATTAGGTCTGCGGTTAACACGATTAATAAAATTGAATATGATGCTTTTTAGTTCTGGCAAACAGTTGTGTACATTTGTGAAGATCATCTTGCTGAACAAACTAGTAAGTATCATTAAATTGTGTTTGCAGCAGAGTTTATATTCTGCAATAATAAAAAATCCAATGTAAAAAAAAACTTAGACTTTTTCTTGAGTAAACCAGTGCCATTGACTTGAGGGGTTGGCTGGGGTATTTTAAACAGCACTTATGAAAACGAGCAGCAATTACAAAGTGCTTTACAAGGCAGACATGAAAAGAATAAAGGATATAATACAATGCCAGAACATTACATGTCATTTAGCTGACGCTTTTATCCAAAGCGACTTACAATCCTGTTACATTCATACACCATAGACACGGCTACAGGAGCAATTCAGGTTAAGTGTCTTTTTCAAGGACACGTCGACTAGGGCGGGGATTGAACCTCCAACCCCCTGAATGAAAGACGGACCTGCTACCCACTGACCTATAGTCGCTCAGAACCACACAAATTTACATAATTAAAGACAATATAAATGTATCTGCAACTCAATCACATATTTTTGTCAAGTCGAGATCTATTGTTAACTAGAGGTTTATGGAAATATTGGACACGGTGTTTTTTTTAATGAATTGAGTAAGTTATTTTATTTTTATAGTGGTTGTTTGCACTTGCTTACCTAGAAATAGACATACCTTATACCTCATCTGCCACAGACTTGCAGAAAACAGCAGACTGACATCCAATTGAAGGAATGGGTCATGTAATTATCTGCTTATAAGTTTATCATGCATGTTTTATGGGAAGAACACAATTCATTAGTCAACAGTTGTGGTTACATTTTGCTGAGACTGGTATGTGTGTACCATAGATCGGAATAAGCAATGTGATCCTCAATTAGCGAGGAGAAGAAACTCATTAGGAAACAATTACAGTCACATATTCCTGTGAATCCCCACAGAGTACTCTCACTGGCTGTCCCGGGCTGCAGAATAAAAACCTGGAAGCAAAGAAAGTGGAATGCATCCTCTCTGCACCTGCGATTCCTCTTCCAGAAGTCTCCACCAGCTGCAGCCCCTTAAAGGCCGGAGGTAGCAGTTAAATTTAAGTATTATGGATAAAATAGCAAATGGTTTTCAGTGAAAGGTACCCTGTTTAGCCAGTTGCCACCGCAACCCCGACATGGATGAGAGGCGGAAAATGGATGGATGGATGGACGGATGGTTGGGCTATCCAGTTGTCTTTGTTTGTGTGGTGGAATAAATGTTCCGATGCCTTGTGAGAAAATCAAGAGTATTCTAAGCACGATGGTCTTATCACACTTTATTATATAGTAACAAGTTCACAAATGATCAGAATGTGAGCCAGGTACAAACAAGTGGACAAGTGATTCAACTGGACAAATAAGTCATGGAACAAATAAGTATATCACATCAAACAAGTCATGGAAACACCCAGCTGAGCGGAGCAAAGTCTGTCACTCTCCTTTGTAGGAGACTCGGACTTAATGCTGCCCTTCTCATCGGCTCGTCTCGTTCTTATACACATCGCCGAGACGTACACATTCCAGAGTCCATCTGTTGCCACTAAAGAGGAAGTGGAGATCCCTGACGGCTCTGTTTATTCTGCAACCCCCCAACATTTGAGTGACCTTTCCGGTTGGTCCATCACCTCAAGTCATCGGTTTGTGACCTTTTCACATGACCCCACACAGGATTAGATTATCCCCCATAGACAGATGGGAGAGACAACTGTTGACACATTTTCTCCTCCAACAATCCTCTCTTTTTGTCATTTTTGACAATTTAACAACTGAAAAATAGTAACAAAATGTTAAACATTCTTCGAGCATACATCCGTGGTGTAGATTCACAAAGATTTCAAAACATCACATCATCAACCTCAAAGAAGTACATACAAAATTGAATATAGTTTGCTAAATCTACTGTGTAAATACATTGCTTGCTTAAACCTTGTCCTCAAGCTCATTATCACTATCAGAGCTGTCAAGATACTGTGGAATTCTTTTTCGGACTGGGAGTTCTACCGGTGTGGTCATGTGCTGACCTGATGCGTGAGTTGTAACTATCTTCCGAACACAAATCTTAGAAGCGGTTGTGATTAGGGTGATAGTAATTATAACAAGAATGATGACTGCTATTATCCATACCAATCCCTTGAGAAGAGAAGCTCCCCATGATCCTAACCATGCCTGCATCCCCCCAAAGGGATTCCAGCCATGGTCTTTATGCAACTCCTCAATTCCTCGTTCCGTGTCTGTTATCACATCGTGAACCGCAGAACTTGCATCTGAAATGTAAGTGCAACATTCAGTATTAATGACTTTACATACTCCTCCCTGTGCGTCAGAACAAGATCTAGAGCCATTCTATTTTGGAGTGCCATGTGTTTGATCTCGTCTATTTCTTTTTGCATGGCAGTGAGTGCTATTGACGTTTTGTTCATGTGCCTCTCTAATATTGTTGAGAGTGTTGCAATCTCCTCTTGACTCCTATAGGTGCCATATGCTGGTAATATCACGCTTAATATCCTTGAACCTAAGGAAATTGCTCGTTTCTGACGTACGTGAGAAGGAGCGAGTTCCTTGGAGTCAGCTCGTCTAATCAAAGGTATAAGATAGGCTAAGTAGCATTTCCCCTCCAGCGACCTCTTATGGACGTCTCCTATTACTGGGACACAGCTATAGGCGATGTTTCCACACACTAGATAAGCTTGTTCAGGTAATGACAACTCTTTATTCTCACTAACGTATCTAACCGAATCGTTAGTGCAGTCACTTGCTCCCAAGAAATAGCCCCCAAATGCATAGAAATTAATGCAGCGGTTGACCTTGGTCAGGGGATGTACTGGAATGGGTGGTTGTAGGTTAGTGCAATTTCTATTCCTAGGTCTAATCGGAATTAGAGGTTGAGTACAATTATGTCTTGTCCAAGACATATGTGTGACTTTTAGTGTATTAGCCCAAGGTATGCTCTGTACACCTATTTCTAATCGAATAGATGCTGTGTTTGGCTGAAGAGTACACATTGAACTTATCTCCTTACTCCCTACTGTGCAATTAGTTTCAGCAAGAGTCATTTGCATTTGATATCTTAGCCCTTGTTGGGCGTATCTTTTGTAATAGCTTAGTCTAAACAATGCTACTTGATTGGTACCTTCAGTTCTATTTTTATCATTAAATGTTTTCACTGCAAATTGTATAACTTTTCCTTTTTCACCATTATTTCTAACAATGTTCTCTGTGTTGGTGGAAGTGTCTATTGTCGGAGTGTAACAGTGTTCATCATTGCTCACGAATTGACGAGCTATATCAGGCCATCCCATCCTCGTCGCCAATTTGTGGTGGAATAAATGTTCCGATGCCTTGTGAGAAAATCAAGAGTATTCTAAGCACGATGGTCTTATCACACTTTATTATATAGTAACAAGTTCACAAATGATCAGAATGTGAGCCAGGTACAAACAAGTGGACAAGTGATTCAACTGGACAAATAAGTCATGGAACAAATAAGTATATCACATCAAACAAGTCATGGAAACACCCAGCTGAGCGGAGCAAAGTCTGTCACTCTCCTTTGTAGGAGACTCGGACTTAATGCTGCCCTTCTCATCGGCTCGTCTCGTTCTTATACACATCGCCGAGACGTACACATTCCAGAGTCCATCTGTTGCCACTAAAGAGGAAGTGGAGATCCCTGACGGCTCTGTTTATTCTGCAACCCCCCAACATTTGAGTGACCTTTCCGGTTGGTCCATCACCTCAAGTCATCGGTTTGTGACCTTTTCACATGACCCCACACAGGATTAGATTATCCCCCATAGACAGATGGGAGAGACAACTGTTGACACATTTTCTCCTCCAACAGTTTGTCTTTACAGTATTGAAAAAAGTATTGGCTTTTACCAATATACAAACTCTATAATCTTATACTCTGCTTTTATGCCATAGTTTGCCACACCGCCTTGATGCACCTGTAGGCAACGAGATCGAGGCGACTGCAGTTTATTGATCTTGGAGCCACAGTTCCACCAACTGCAAAACTCGGCATGATGGGAAACGCCGGGCTGTCGCCTGATCGAAAAGCTGCGTTGTTTTTAGTTTTGAGAACAAAAAACACGTTTTGTAGAAAATATACATTTTCTGGAAATTGTCAAATCTAATGCCAGATTGTGGATTATGGGATGCAGGAATGAGTCACAAAACCCATAAATGACTTGCGCTTAAGGTTTGGTTAGATGCTTGAAATAAGGTCTGCGGTTAACACGATTAATAAAATAGAATATGATGCTTTTTAGTTCTGGCAAATAGTTGTGTACATTTGTGAAGATCATCTTGCTGAACAAACTAGTAAGTATCATTAAATTGTGTTTGCAGCAGAGTTTATATTCTGCAATAATAAAAAATCCAATGTAAAAAAAAACTTAGACTTTTTCTTGAGTAAACCAGTGCCATTGACTTGAGGGGTTGGCTGGGGTATTTTAAACAGCACTTATGAAAACGAGCAGCAATTACAAAGTGCTTTACAAGGCAGACATGAAAAGAATAAAGGATATAATACAATGCCAGAACATTACATGTCATTTAGCTGACGCTTTTATCCAAAGCGACTTACAATCCTGTTACATTCATACACCATAGACACGGCTACAGGGAGCAATTCAGGGTTAAGTGTCTTTTTCAAGGACACGTCGACTAGGGCGGGGATTGAACCTCCAACCCCCTGAATGAAAGACGGACCTGCTACCCACTGACCTATAGTCGCTCAGAACCACACAAATTTACATAATTAAAGACAATATAAATGTATCTGCAACTCAATCACATATTTTTGTCAAGTCGAGATCTATTGTTAACTAGAGGTTTATGGAAATATTGGACACGGTGTTTTTTTTAATGAATTGAGTAAGTTATTTTATTTTTATAGTGGTTGTTTGCACTTGCTTACCTAGAAATAGACATACCTTATACCTCATCTGCCACAGACTTGCAGAAAACAGCAGACTGACATCCAATTGAAGGAACGGGTCATGTAATTATCTGCTTATAAGTTTATCATGCATGTTTTATGGGAAGAACACAATTCATTAGTCAACAGTTGTGGTTACATTTTGCTGAGACTGGTATGTGTGTACCATAGATCGGAATAAGCAATGTGATCCTCAATTAGCGAGGAGAAGAAACTCATTAGGAAACAATTACAGTCACATATTCCTGTGAATCCCCACAGAGTACTCTCACTGGCTGTCCCGGGCTGCAGAATAAAAACCTGGAAGCAATGAAAGTGGAATGCATCCTCTCTGCACCTGCGATTCCTCTTCCAGAAGTCTCCACCAGCTGCAGCCCCTTAAAGGCCGGAGGTAGCAGTTAAATTTAAGTATTATGGATAAAATAGCAAATGGTTTTCAGTGAAAGGTACCCTGTTTAGCCAGTTGCCACCGCAACCCCGACATGGATGAGAGGCGGAAAATGGATGGATGGATGGACGGATGGTTGGGCTATCCAAGTGCTCTTTTCTGGAAACAGGGAAGAGCCGTGCTCAGACCTAATAGGGTGACCAAGACTGAAAATATGATCCTTGTTGCTGCTCACCTCCAAACGTGGTTTTCAGCTGTTGGAGACACAACAGAGTATGGTGCACAGTGCATGTCGAAGGTAGATTATTTAATACAATACACATAATCAACCTAAAAGACTGCCTGCTAAGGTATGGCCACACCCTATTCTCAATATAACTCAAACAACTTAATTTTAGCGCTGCTTATAAAAATCTACCATGTGCTTTTCTTGCAGATTGTGGGTCCTTAAAACAGCCTAATATTAACGGCTAAAAGGGGTGTGTGCATGTGCGCCTGTGTAAAAAGATCATGAATTAGCCTTTCCGTGCCCTTGAAGTGCTCCATCCTGTGGCATTGTTTGCTGTGTTCACCATGCACACAAGGTGATTGGCAATCCATGCATCAGACATCACACCCGACAAAATGGATGACAACAACACATCACACTATTTTCTCAGCTGAATCTGTGCTTTTGGAAACGTGGCCACTGGGAGAGTGACATTTTCTATTCAGCGGCTCATTTACCAAACATAAATTGTATGTTGTCATCTGATAAAACCTTCTGACTTTGGACAGTGATTTGATTGCACTGTACAGTCCATTTGCTATTATATTAGGTCATAGTTGTTGCGCACATGTTGTTTTAGCACCAACATCGGATGTTTCAAAATAGTCTGCTTTAATTACCACTTTAAGAGTATTTACCAGAAACTGGCAAATAACTATAACAAGATGTGAATGCAGTATTAAGGAAACAAGGACACTCATGTACTTTAGTTAAAGAAACACTCTCTTTTTCTCGTCCTCGTCCTCGTCCCCCAACCCCCACCAGCGCACGTATCCAGCATCAGAATTACTTTTTGTAATTACAGGACACATCTATGGCACCTCATTTCGAGGGAGTGAGTCGCTGCTGTAGACCAAATGATTACAACTGATAAGTGGGTGTATTTTTATGTAAAAGGGTAAGCTGCGACAAAGATTGCACACCTACAGGGTGATCTTAGTATTTTGACAGTGTAGATCAATTTCATTCAGCAGAGCGGGGCTTTGTTTTCTTTCTCTGTGTCTGTGTTGGATGCAATGAAAGACATTTGGTAGGAGACTCGGTTCATTCCACTCTGTTGATGTTACCCAGACTGCACAAGAGGCTTGAGCTCTTTACTGTAGCGCCCATCTTTTCCGATAACAGCTTTATTAGCAGAATGTGTTGATGTATCTGGTAGACAATTTGTGATTTGTGTGATGTAGAATTTCTCTCAATACTTTATCACCAATTATTAAGCCACAATTGAGATGAAGGATGGGCGGAACAATATTGAAAACATTTTTAATTCCTCAATCAATTTAATCAAAATGTAATATAAAAATGTTCCATTGCTACTCTGCCATTGTTGAACCGACATAATATAAAAGCTGGTAGCATTTTGATTGTCTCTCGGCTCTCGACATGACGAGACCTCAGCTGGCGGCCTGCAGCTAACGATGCTAAGAGCGGCAACAGCGCAAAAGTGCTGACAGAACTTACCGGAAGTAGGGTGCTATGCTTCTGCAACAACGCTGTCGTGGTTATCACCTGGAACCGCCACATTAGAGCGGTTCAGAGTGGCAATAGCATTGCGCAAGGATCTTTTGTCATATCGTCAGCCTCCCAGTCAAAGTAGTATTTGAACACATTTTCCACAAGCTACTTTAACTTAACTCATTTTGTACCGTGCGCTGATTTAATCAGCTCTTGTGCAAAAAAGTATATGATCTGTGAAAACTAGTAAGACGGGTAGTTCGATCTGCATTATACCTGAATGACAAATTAGCCACATCCTCTAAGTAAATGTGACTCCGCTTGGCTAATGCATGAAAAAAACTCCCATGTAACAGTTTGACCTTTTAGGATGTCACATTAGAGTCTCAGTGTACATGCAGCCGATTCCTTGACACATCTCCCCTCTTGTCGTGAGCTATCTTCACTGTGACAGTCATAATTACTACTAGAAATAAACGAGTTAAATATGCATTGCGTTCACAGGTTCATGCAGACATTAAGACAGATATTGTCACCATACGTCTGTAGTAACACATCCAGCACTGTATGGAGTCGTTACACATTTCGCACTTGACTGGACCTCGTTTTAGAAATATTAGAGACTGATAAAGTACGTGTTGTGGAACACCTCTGAGGAAATGGTGTCTTGTTACTTGTCAGTTAAAATGTCAATCTTATGCACAGTAGCCTACAACACTCTTCAAAGCTGTGACTTGTGGGGTCTTGCATTAATATAAGTCAACCTTGGAACAGAAGACAGAAGAGGCAACGAGGAGAGAGATGCCCGAAAAAGGACTAAAGATTAAATCAATCTAGAGACATATATGCATTTAACAAGTTTGTGTGGAGCTGTTATAGAGACAACTTTTTAACAACCCTGTGTGCGTATGAGAGTGTGTGTCTGTGTGTGTGAGTATGTGTGTGTCTCTGCCTGCGTGTGTGTACGTATATGAGTGTCTATGTGTTTCTGTCAGTGTGTGTGTGTGTGTGTGTGTGTGTGTGTGTGTGTGTGTGTGTGTGTGTGTGAAACGATGTCTTAGTTTGCATGCATATCAGTGGAAGTTGAAGGGTAAATCATGTTTTATTAACAATTCCCAAATTATTTCCCAGATTTTTCCGGGTCCCTGCTCTTTTTGTTTGATGAGAAGTAAAAACGCCTGTAAATAACGCCATGAAGGGTTTATTGTTTTGAGTTGTTTGACTGTTTAGCATTTTCCTTATTGATTTTGATGTGTATGCCTTTTATATTGCATTGTTTGAATAAATATAGACGTTTTATACTACTTCCGCTGAACAGATAAATCGGACTTTTATTTTGAAAGGTTAAAAGGAAGCGCACTTTTTTTTAGGTTAAAATGCGAACTTTATGGTCTAGATTACGGACAGATGCGCATTTTATAACAAGTTTAATAGTTGATTTTACCCGTATGGGACTAACTCTGTTAAGGTGGTGATGAGGTGGTGATAGTGTACGAGTTTTAATTAATGTATTGTCACCTAAAAAAAGAAAATAAAGGAGAGTCACCAGCAGTAAATCTTCACGCCAATTATGATCCGTTACAACGCCTATTGCTGTCAGAATACGCAGGCGAAACAACAGATACAATAATAATAAATAAGACTAGAGGACTCTTTTTACAATTCATAACAGCATTGTAGAAAAGAGAGATAGGCCTAACAAACGGCAAAGATACGTTGATCAGAGACGTATTTGTAATTATAATACGTCAAATGCAAACGTAATCTGGAGAGAAATACGTTTCAGTCAAACGTAACTGCAAATTGCATTTTAGGTCTGGGGGAACGTAATTTTTGTGATACAGGGTTGCTTTTTAAATACATGTCATCCCTTTCAAAATTAGACAGCTCAGTTTGACGGGATCTGAACAAAAAAAAGAGTGTTGGTGTTGGAGTGCATGTCAAGTACCTCAGAACTTGCTTGCTCTTCATTCATTCTGCACAAGGTCAAATCAGCCTATACACTGGGCAGAGAAGGATCTTGCTCAACTTTCTTTCCCTGGTTCGCAGCGGTCTTTGACCAGGATCCATTTCAGAGACAGGCAGGCTTCTGGCTTTCACATCAGTGAGAAAAGAAAATGGGAGAGTGTTTGACCTTTTTGGGTGCACAGTGTGGAAAGGGATATGTGACTCAAATGTGTGAGGGAGCATAAAAAAATGAGGAGAGACGGAATGCAAAGCAAGAGAGCAAATTATAGTGAGACTCAGTGGGGAGGTATGAAGACAGAAGAAGCATATCTTATGAGAGATATCTAAACTCTAATCCTCCCAGGATCTCTCCTTTGATCAAACAGTGCGTCAATCAATGTTCAAGGGATTATTATGAATGGCATTATACCTCTCAAATGCCAACTATCAGGCAGAAAAGGATGTGCTGGGTGCACAAAAATATCTTTGAAAAAGATTCTACAATAATTAAGGAGGCTCAGCAGCCACCATGTGATGTCTATGCGGTTGCCATATAACGAATAAAAACATAACCTTGAGCAAACATTTCCATTTGAGCTCCTAACCCCGCTGCTGTATAATATCACAGTATCGTATAACTATCTTGTTAAGTAACACCACTACCTCAAAGGAATTCAAAGTTTTGATTTTACCCGAATCCCTCGGAGAGAAAATGTGAAAAACATTTCCTATCTCAACTTTTTCAGTTGGAGATGTCTGATTAGAAGCTCCGATTAGTATTCAGCGTCCACAGCATGTGTGATGCCAATTATCCACTGGGTCATTACCACTCTTGAGAGAAGTAGCTCTGCCAAAATGGTTTTAAGGGAAAGGGTCTAAACTTTCATCTGCAGTGGAGTTGACGAGGAACAAATGAAACCAGTGCATTCATGGGATTAAATAAAGAGGACGCTAAACCATTGGAATATAACCTGTTAACTTTCTATTTAGACATTGGAAAACATTAAAGGTATAGGTGATGGAAAAAAGAGTCTCTCTGTTCGTATCTTACACATCTCACTGGAAATGTAACTTTAACTCTAACTTTATAAAAGCAGCAGATTTGCGCACAAATAAAACAACTCATTATAGTTTATTAACAACCAATAACAATAATTGGCGGGTGGTGGTACAGTATCGAGAGCAGCAGGATTCAGTTCATGTGATTATAGCCCCACTGATGTTTTTTCTCTGCGAGTCAGCTGATTACAGGAGCCGAGGTGGGAAGGAGATAGTAAAAATAACTGTTTATTACACTATGAGGATGTACAGTGTGTTGTTAAATTACTTTATTTTGACGTTTCTAATAGATTTGGATCATTTGGGATCTTCTGGCTGAATTACATTGCGTTATTTTGAACACCGACAGGTGTTTTATTATCTTGTTATCTCACACACTCATCACTGGCTTCAGCTCACTGCTCCTTCTTCACTTTTCCTGGCACCGGTTCCTCAGAGCTTATTTAAGTTAGAAAATGCATGAATTACTAGTATGACCTTGTACTTCATCCGACACTGAAAATAAACATATCTGTTACTTGTTTTATTCATGAGGCCAATTCAACAAGTCAATAAGTCCGAGTGAGAATCAAGGTGAAAAGAGTGATTGATTGCATCTGTATTTGGGGAATCAGAAGGCCTTAGGTTTGGACCCTTCCCTTAGGCTCTCTCTTCAGTCGGAGGAACACCAGAATACCCAGAGCATATTTTAGCGTACTACATTATTTATCACTTGTCAGGAACTTGACTGGCAGAAACATTAGCTGCAGCCAGTTCAAAACACACAAAGTATAAACTTGAGAGACCGGGCAAATTTAGAATTGGGAGTTGTGCAGTTGCTGCGTTTGCTGCTTTTTGGCCCCCTCGAGTCAACGTCATGTGACACATAATCAGTGGGAACCAATAAAAATAAAAGTGTGTTTACAGTTTTAATATTATTGGTTTGCACAGTGATTATGATCACGTGACCTTGACCCCAGACTTATCTTTTGATTAGATTTTAACACAAAATGACCATAATACGTCTGTTTTATTGGTAGATTTAGCGATTAAATACCAGTGTCTTCAACAATTACTTCACACGATGTTTGGGGGGTTTGTGGCTTTTCAAAGTGTACCATCTGTCCAGTAAAAATCCCAGTTACTGTGTAATGGGGCCCAGTGCTCACACACTGAACTTTTCATGCTAGCGATGGGTTCCTAATGACTCCAGCGTGCCAGCCGAGCAAGACAGCGTTCCACCACTGTAGACGGTCAGGTTGTCATTTTTCCCTCTGCGTCAGGGTGGCAAACTTTAAACTGAAGTGACAGATCACTCCTTTAGCTGCTCTCTCCCAGCAAGGAACACTGACGGCTGCATCCAGAGGCAGAAAGGTCAGGTTGGTCGTGCTAATGGACTGCTGACCAGGCAGTAAGCCAGCCTCTCAGGAGACACTGGTAGCCTAGTTCTCACCTCAACAGTGTGGCTCCTGTGTCCTTTTGCTTCACTCTCATTGCCGTTCGCCACCACCGGGCAGAATTCTCACTCCTTCCGCTGACTCTTCATTCACACGTTTGCTTCCTGACCCAGTCATTCACTGCGCCCTTTATTCTGTTGTCACGTTTTTTCGAAGAAGAGCATGTGCGCTAAGTGTTGGTGCATCGATGTTTATTTAGTCGGTTGATTTCTGAAGCCTCAAAGCTCACAGGACAGTTCAGGCATGTGTGTCAGAGCACCTCTAGATGGCAGTGTTCACCATGGCAGGCTAAGCAGCCTTTTGGGCTCAACAGCTCGTCTTTCTCAGCAGCAGCACAGGCACAGAGCCGTGGATGAAATTGAGGGTTATCTGCTGCATTGAAATTAAAGAATGATTGGATGGCAGTGTGCATTAAATGATGGTTGAATGTGGACGGCTGACTCTGATTTCCATGTTATTAAATCTGCTGTTTTCCAGTCCTACAGTGACACTTCTGACATGTGTTTTGTTGGTGAGCGCGGGTGTTAGTCGGCTCTGTCACACAGTTCAGCCACCTCTTGTTGCTCTGCAACTTGCCGAGTAAGATCGTCTGCGGTGACGTGCAATTCCAAATTCTCATCGCAGATTACTCAGATCATCCTGGCAAGAGGCAGCAAACTTTAAAAAATGGGACCAAAAAAATAAAAGAGATGCGATTCACTTGTTTGCGCGAAGAGCTCGCACCACCCGCCGCGGTGTGGCTGTGATGAATGGGCAACAGTCAAGGTTATTATGTTTTTTTCCGGTAACAGACTAATGCTGACGTGAATACGCACCTTGCGCAAACACAAGAGCGTCTTTGTCTGGAGTGCAATTATCAGTCTCACACAAGGCTTGAATTGTATCCCATGTGCCTGTGTTTGTTCTTAGCAAGTTACCGTTGCAGTTCATCCGTGTTCTTTGTCATGTGGCTTTTCTGTTTGTTTGTGTGTGCGTGTGTGTGCGCGCGTGTGTGTGTCCACCCCAATTAGTGCAGCCTACCAGACATCAGCCTCACAGGTCGGCTTAGTCTTCTGCTGCGTCCCTTAAGAGCCAATGACTGTTATATGCCTTTTATATAAACATCAAAAGCGTCAAAGCTAGAGGAAAATCACTCTTTTTTTAAACTACATTATCATCAGCAGCACAAGCAGCTTCATCATCCTGAACAGCGTCATCATCCTCGCCCCCAATCCCCCCCACCCATGATTTTTATTTGTATTTATTAATTTGTTTGGATTAAGCGTCTCTGCAGCCTGCAGCATCTCCACGGAGCATCTCACCGCGGACAACACTCCGGTCCGCACATTGAGTGACGTGACTCCGGGCCAATCCCGTGGCCGCTCGGTTTGTCGACGCCACATAAAGAGAGAGGCGGTGTCCAATGACCAGAGTCGGCGGGGTGGAGGCGTCGTTGTGGTGTACTTCACCACCCTTCCTATGGGTTTACACAGAGTTAGTGCAAGATATCCTGCTCCGGGAGTGAGAGTGCACGGATAAACGGCACATACATGCTGCGTATCGGTGTCACACTGAACAGCCTTTATATTGAGGCTGGCACTTCCAAGTGGGATCGACTCTGATATTTATCTCTCTCTCTTTTTCCCTTCTTTTTTTCCTTTCTACTGCTCGCACGCCTTCGCGATCTCTTTTTAACCTTGTGTCTTTGCCGACTGATGAACTTGAAACATGACCGGACACCGGTGTCTCCTCTTGCATTCACCTGGTCGGCGCCTTCACCTTAACAGGTAGCTGAGAGGGTAACACACAACAACAAAAAAGAAAAGAAAAGAGAAGACACCCACCGGTTTTCCTTGGGATGTGATCGGGAGATGAGAACTGATTTTTTTTTCCTCCGGGGGGAGGGAGGTGGTGCACCGGTTCTAATGGAAGGCACCACGAGCCACTGATCACCTGGCTGTGACTGCTGGAGAGCGACGCAATCACTGCAGGTCGTACAAGTAGATCCTGTCCGTTCCTGAAGTTAAATGGGGGAAACGGAACTGCGACATTTGCAGCTTCTTATTTATCCCAGTTTGTGCGACCAGCTGCTTTTACCCCAAACCTGCTCTCGAGTCTGATTACTCCTGCGGGCCGAATATATATCTATATATTTTTTTCTCTCCTCTTTCCTGGACCCCCAGCCTGAGCTGACAGAGGAGGATATCTTTACCTGAATATAAGCTTGCAGCCACACTGGAGGAGAAGAACATATGAGCTGATTCACTCCAGCTTTTATCCCGCGCTGTAACGGATTTGGGTATGTACTAAGAGAATAAGGTCTCAGTTGCCAACTAAGTATTCACATTCTGTCTGAGCTCATTTTGTCGGCTTCATTCATGCGCATTCATACGAGTAGGAGCCCCCACGCACAGCTACAGCGCTTTAATTTCGTCAATCAAAGTGTAACATTAATACCAGAGTGTAATGTGTTGTGAAGTTTTAAAAAATCATATTTTTTGGGCTATGTGGGTTTGAGATGCTGAAGATTCTTAGCGACTATAACATGTGGAGGATTTATTAAGGGAGCAACAGACATGAATGGCTGCCTAAATGGGTGCTGCAGTATTATTATTGTTTTTTTTCCTCTTTCTTCTCTCTTATAAATTGTTTATAAAGGCCTATCGGCATATCTAAAAGAGAGTCATGTAACTAAAATCAAAGCTAAAGTGGACAATAACAGCTGACTGTGAGATGTGTGGGCTGTTGGGTAATTAAATGTAACTGCACGGCAAAGTTATTTTACTGAAATTCTGTCATGTATTTATTTGTAGGTTTGTCCGTGGAAGATTCCTGCCATCACATTCAAGGAGTCGCTGCCTGTAACGACGTTGCATAGAAAGACACCTTTTGAGTTGTAAAGACTGGAAAGACATTTACGTTGTCATGGATCTAAAAGACTATTACCTGTTGGGCACCCTATTTGCCTGCTTATGGCTGGATCCTTCAATAGCCCAAGAGCTGATCTACCCCATCAGAGAGGAGTTGCAAGAAAATGTCCTGATTGGAAATATACCAAAGGACCTAAACATTTCCCACATGAATGCTGCCACTGGAGCAAGTGCTAATCTTGTGTACCGGCTCGTCTCCAAAGCGGGAGATAACCCACTGGTGCGCGTTCTGAGCAGTACGGGCGAGATATTCACAACATCAAACCGGATGGACAGGGAGAAGTTGTGCCCCGGCCCCTCGTTTGAGGACAGCGAGTGCTCCTTTGAAATCGAAGTGGTCATCCTCCCTAATGACTATTTCAGGCTGATTAAGATCAAAATAATTGTGAAAGACACAAACGATAATGCCCCCATGTTCCCGTCCCCTGTGATCAACATCTCCATCCCCGAGAACACGCTCATTACCAGCCGATTTGCTATTCCTTCTGCCACTGACCCAGACACTGGCCCCAACAGTGTCCACAAATACGAGCTGATCAACGGGCAAAGTGCCTTCGGCTTAGACATAGTCGAAACGCCTGAGGGGGAGAAGTGGCCCCAGCTCATTGTGCAGCAGAATCTGGACAGAGAGCAGAGGGATACATATGTGATGAAGATCAAAGTGGAGGATGGGGGCAGTCCACAGAAATCCAGCACCGCCATTCTGCAAGTTACGGTGACGGATGTCAATGATAACAGGCCGGTGTTTAAAGAGGTTCAGATAGATGTGCATATACCAGAGAACTCCCAGATTGGCACGTCTGTTGTGCAGCTTCTGGCCACAGATGCAGACATAGGGGGGAATGCAGAGATACGTTATGTGTTTGGGACTCAGGTGTCTCCTGCTACGAAAAGACTCTTTGCATTAAACACAACATCTGGCCTAATTTCCGTGCAGAGGCTCCTGGACAGAGAGGAGACTGCCATTCATAAGCTCTCTGTTTTAGCCAGTGATGGCAGCTCCACTCCTGCCAGAGCTACTGTTACCATAAATGTGACTGATGTTAATGACAATCCGCCTAATATAGACCTGCGATACATAATCAGCCCCATTAATGGCACTGTTTTCCTCTCGGAGAAGGATCCCATCAATACTAAGATAGCTCTCATCACGGTGTCGGATAAAGACACAGACATCAACGGCAAGGTCATATGCTTCATAGAGAAGGATGTGCCCTTCCATCTCAAGGCCGTGTACGACAACCAATATCTGCTGGAGACCTCTGCTCTGCTCGACTACGAAGGGACAAAGGAATACAACTTTAAAATTGTGGCTTCTGACTCCGGGAAACCAAGCTTGAATCAGACTGCTTTGGTAAGAGTGAGGCTGGAGGATGAGAATGACAACCCGCCCATTTTCACTCAGCCAGTCATTGAGCTGGCCATCATGGAAAACAACAAACGTGACCTGTTCCTCACTACCCTGAGCGCCACAGACGAGGACAGCGGGAAAAACGCAGAGATAGTTTATCAGCTGGGCCCGAATGCGTCCTTCTTCGATCTCGACCGTAAAACGGGGGTCCTGACTGCATCCAGGGTTTTTGACCGGGAGGATCAGGACCGGTTTCTCTTCACTATCACGGCGAGAGACAACGGGACGCCCCCTCTGCAAACGCAGGCGGCCATCATTGTAACCGTGCTGGATGAAAATGATAACAACCCAAAGTTCACACACAACCACTTTCAGTTCTTTGTGTCTGAGAATCTTCCTAAATACAGCACAGTGGGCGTGATAACTGTGACAGATTCAGATGCCGGAGAAAATGCTGCTGTTTCTCTATCCATACTGAATGACAACGAGAACTTTATACTGGATCCCTACTCTGGAGTGATAAAATCCAACGTGTCATTTGACAGGGAGCAGCAGAGCTCCTACACTTTCGATGTCAGGGCCGTGGACAGTGGCAGGCCCCCTTGTTCCTCGGCCGCCAAGGTGACCATCAATGTCATTGACGTTAACGACAACACCCCCATAGTCATCTATCCCCCCTCCAACACGTCATTCAAGCTCGTCCCTCTCTCCTCCATCCCGGGATCCGTAGTCGCAGAGGTGTTTGCCGTAGACGGTGACACAGGCATGAATGCTGAACTCAAATACACGATTGTGAGTGGAAACAACAAAGGTTTGTTCAGAATTGACCCTGTCACTGGCAATATTACTCTGGAGGAAAAACCAGCTGTGACTGATATAGGCTTGCACAGATTAGTGGTCAATATTAGTGACCTGGGATATCCCAGATCCCTCCATACTCTGGTGCTGGTATTCCTGTATGTCAATGACACCGTGGGCAACTCAACGCTCATCTACGACCTCATCCGTCGCACTATGGAGACCCCGATTGACCGAAACATTGGTGAAAGCAGCGAAACCTATCAAAGCGGCGACTATTTAACCATAATGATAGCCTTTGTTACAGGCGCCTTGGTGGTGATTATTGTCATATTTGTCACTGTGCTGCTGCGCTGCCGCCACGCCTCCAGGTTCAAGGCTGCACAGAGGAAAAAGCAGGGGGCTGAGTGGATGTCACCCAACACCGAGAACAAGCAGAACAAGAAGAAGAAGCGCAAGAAAAGGAAGTCCCCAAAAAGCTCCCTGCTCAACTTTGTCACCATCGAGGGGAACAAACCCGACGACCCTGCGCACGAGCCGATCAACGGAACCATTAGCCTGCCCACCGAGCTGGAGGAGCAAGGGATTGGACGCTTCGATTGGAATGCCACGCCTACCACGACCTTCAAACCCAGCAGCCCTGACCTGGCCCGGCACTACAAGTCCGCCTCGCCGCAGTCGGCCTTCCACCTCAAGGCCGACACGCCGGTCTCCGTGAAGAAGCATCACGTGATTCAGGAGCTCCCATTGGATAACACATTTGTCGGAGGCTGTGACACCCTTTCCAAGAGGTCCTCCACGAGCTCCGACCACTTCAGTGCCTCAGAATGCAGCTCCCAAGGAGGGTTCAAGACAAAGGGGCCAATGCACACCAGACAGCAGGTAAAAGAGCACTTTTACTGGTCTATAAGTACTGCCTATAACTGCCCTGTTCCACAGTGCTAAAGTGCCAGTCTAGATTAGAGTCACTCTAAGTTACTGTGAAGCAACAGAAAAGAGTGAAGGAGACATACAGTTTCAGCAAGTTCCACTATTTATCAAAAAATAAATAAAAAGAGAAAATAAAAAGAGAAAAAGTAAGTCAAACTGCTATTTAATGAAGTTGATTATGGACTCAACAATCACATGCAGAATTTTGGGGGAATCATTATAGACTGATGTTTTGTTATTCATACATATTTAATTCATATTTAACAAAAATGCAAGTGGGTGAGGAATTGCTTTGCCTTATTACGCCTATTCAGAACCCAGGTTAGATCACTGGTAAAATGTACCAAAATAACATTAATTGTGACTCAATGTTCTTTGTGAAAGAAACATTTTTTTCTTGCCTATATCTACTCAGATTCCTGTTTTCATCAGAGATAACTGCTGCACACACTCTTCCAAAAACGTAGCTGACTTTTCACCTCCTCATACAACTCTGAGTGTATTCATGTTTGTTTATTATTAATTTATTATTATTTTCTTATTTGTTTTGATATGTATTATTATTATACCACAAGAGACTGTGTAACCTTTTCCACACCTGCAACAATAATAACAGTCAATAATTAGACTGGTGCGGTGCTATTGTGAATGTCACTGAAGGCTTTGCCACATCATCTAAACTCAAATTAAATGCCTGCTCTCAAAGCACACTAGCGGACTGACTGAAGCTTGTCTGGAACTTGATGCACATCCAATTCAAAAAGGATTCGCCAATAATGAGCCTCAAATTTCGACGTAATCCATGCTGCTTTTTTTATAAAAGACGTATTAATTTTTTCCGATAATAAAACACTACTTCACACAACACACAGTTGGAACACATGTGCACAAATACAGAGAAGAGGGGGGGAGAAATAGAGAGAGAAAAGGGAGGCAGAGTGAGAGTGTTTGTCAGTGGGTTATATTTGACGGGTGGTGGTACTGAACCTTTAGGTGGCAGTGTTGAGCTGCATGGCTCAGCCTGGCAACCCGCCAAACTGCAGTGGATTTATAAATGCAAGGGAGGAGAAGAAAGGAGTGAAACCTATGTTGGTGTTCTTGGTGAAATACTCTCACTTAATGATGCAGAAGGGTGAAGAGGGAAGATTGATAATGGCAGTTAGAGATGTGAGGGATAAGATGTATCCAGAATGAGAGAGAGAAATTACAGGGTCGACACTGTGCGGCTGCCATCGCTGCATTCCTCCGGGTCACTGCATCTGGGGTTGCATCTAATGCGTTTCTGTGCGATAGGTAGCAGTCAAAAGAGGCATTCAGTGTGGCGTCATTGGCCAAGCGATGCTTGTGTGTATGTGTGTGTGTGGTTAGTGTGATGTGTGAGAAAGACAGAGACGAGACAAGGCGATGAAACGGGTGTCGGCGGCGGTGGGGAAGCCTAGAGGGGAACACATGAGAAATGACACTATACTGTAAGCACAACTTCATTGATTTGCTAAGTCATCCCACAATAGCACACAAGATTTATTGGAATCAATAATTCTGACAAATGCTGCAAAGAAGCATTCAAACCGAGCCGGCGTGCTCCATATAGCGATTACTGTTGATATAAATGATTGACCATCTCAGATACTTTGGCTCATGCACACGTTTGTCTGAAATGCACACTTTAAATCACACTTCTCTCATAGAGCACAGATGTAATCGTTCTCGAAGCCGAGGGTGGAAATCAGTCTCAAGTTGTGCCTCGGTCATTCCTTTTCATTCCTTAATGACCCAAACCAGTTCAGTTGAGTCTCGCCAATCCCCATTGTGACATATTTCAAAAAAAAAAAAAAATCTGGAACATGAAGCATGAGCATCAAATCTTAGAACCATTCATTCACAAATCAAATCAGTATTTATTTAGTGATTCAACTATTTTTTTCCAGATCCAGACAAAACCCACTCGCAAAAACAGTCCAGAGGAAGTGAGATGGCCCTCCCTTTCGCAGTACCCATGGATCACTCAAATGAATATGCACTAATATAGTTGACGGCACACAAGGGTACACTTTCTTATCTTCATTTCCTTATTACTAGAAGGAAAGTCACTGTCTCCCTTTCCACTATTTCATAATATTGTTCTTTGGAGAATTGTAATGAAGACTATCTGCTTGGTTCTCAATCATAATTATTTCAAAGGATCTCTCTTTAAAGGAGCCCACTTCAGATTTGTGGTTAAATGGCAGTTATTGATTGTGGTAAAATGATTGCATGGACACATCTGAATGGATAAAGCCGGGTATGTTATCAATGTCATTGCTACATCCATATTTTGATTATTTTGCATGATGAAACTGTTTGTATTGGCATGCACATGTCACCTCTCATTCACGAATATTGATAAGTAGACGTATGTTAATTTTTTTATTTTTATTCTGCCTGAGTATTAAATAAAAACAGAGAGGAGATAAGCTGTAACTTAAAAAGAAAAAGTAAGTAAAAGCCCCAAAAATACCAATTACTTTTGAGTGAATCTTTAAACAGACACTATATCCAAAAGGTAATATCATAGGCTTATCATATCATATCCCCCACAGAGTAAAAGCGCTTTGGCAAAAGATAATAACTGTATTATTAAAAGATTTATTATACATACAGGATAAAAAAAATGTAGAACCATTTATTTTTCAGACTTAAAATGTGGTGTGATGCCCTGCATTTCAAAATGAGTCCAGTAAGATCCTACATTTAAATATAGTATTACAAAGGTATATATATATATATATATATATGTGATAGGATGATGAAATATATCATTAGATTTTTCCTTACGAGTGAATAACCGCCATCAATCACCCTGAAGTTGACACAAAATGAGCGATTAAGTAAATGTGGATTCGGGAGAAAAAGATGTGGGAAGCTGAGGGGAATTTCTTTTAAAACTGAACATCTGTCTTCAGATTTTTAAAAGGCATTTTTGCTCCAGTTTCTCGAGAGTCACTTCTATGCAATATCGGCACCAATCAATAAATAGAGAAAATAAAAGGAAATTGATGATCAAGGAGGCGGGGGTGGGGGTTATAAAGAGGTGGAGAATAATGGCAAAGAATGCAGGTTACAGTGGCGTCTCCCTCTCAGAGAATAAAGAAAACAGTGTATGGAAATAGCAGACATCTTTAACAGCGTCACCACAGATGAATGCCTAGTGGAATCAGCCTCATACACACCCCAAACTTGCTCATTATCTTTACTTTTTTTCCTTTCGCCCTCACTTATTACTTACCCTCCAGGGACCTGCATTAGTGTAAACAACATTGAGGGAAAAAAAGAAGCATGAAAACGCTGTCCTAGTTTTACGAGCATCTTAGAAAGCAAGTATAATCATAGACGTTGCACCATAAGTCTTACTCTCTACCTTTTAGTCGCCTTATGGGGGAGACGGAGATGTGGTGCGCTAACGGAGCACAAGCCCAGTGGCTACGCACTCAGCATGTACTGAGCATCAGATCCCCAAAAGCCCATGCTGCGAGCGCATTAACATGGTTGCAATGGGGATGCAGGATTTGTCACGGAGATGGTGGTGTGTGACAAGCGCTGAATCGATTCAAATAAAAAATGTAGGTTCGACACAAGTCACCACTCGCCTTAAATAAATCCCACGGTGAATGTGAATTTAAGGCTGTTTAGTGTCTTGTTGAGTGTGCGAGCAGATAGGTGCTACTCTCATGTACATTTTTGCAGATCCACAAGATGCGTCCTTTTTCCATTCGCTTTGTTATGGTAATATACATCATAAGCTAGACTACCCAATTATGGCCATTACATCGGGCTTTCAGTTGTGCGACCGTGTGGCCTGAACAACTCTGTGCAAAAAAGGCTTAATTGCTGTGAATTATTTGTGTGTTTTTCTGGCATGGCGGGAAAAAATGCGAGCTCTAAAAGGAAGTCTGTACCTCCAGTTCAGTTAGGCTACACTGCTCTGATGTGCTCTTCTGCAGCAGAAGCCTCAGCTCTGAGGACGCAAGATAGCCGCTCCCTCTCCACTGGCTTTGCTGTAGACACGGCACATATCGAACATCAGCCAGCATTTCAGGTTGGCTTAATCAAAATAATTTGGATTCTTTGGAATTTAGTTAATTTTTGTTCGATTGCGTCCAACACGCATATCATTGAGTTATCCTTACAATCAAAATAGATTTGTACTGGACAGTCAAAATAAGTAGATATCAGCAGGGAGTTTGATAATATAGTAGATGAAGTATTCAGTCCCAAGAGCAGGGCAAGAGAGCGACCAATGCGAGGAAAAGCGGGGAATCTTTCCCAGGGTATTCCTGAAGCAGTCTTGTCAGGACATTTAATGAATGGCCATTCTTTGCAAACAGGAGTTTGTACAGACCATTGTAATTATGGAGCCTTGGGGGAGTCGTCCTTCTTGTGCAGGTTCATTTGCCACATTAATAAGGGGATTAGTAGTACGTACGGGGGCTGATGGCAGCAGGAGAAGTTTGAGAAGATTAATGAACTATGACAATGTGGCACCTGAGGGGAAAAGTCTGTTGCAATATCTTCTGGGTTGTGCTGACACAGAGTTTGGCGGTATGAAAGAGGAAGATGGAGAGAGGCTAGTGATTGTTGCCGACTGTGATCATACATCCTTCTCCTCAGCTATTCTGTCACTCCTCCAGGATGCTGCGTTTGTAATATTACATACTGTACACGTCCATGACACTTTTGACGGAGGATGTTCTGTCGGATTTGAAGTTTTCTTTAAGGACGCCAACTTGTAAAGTCTCACACGTCCTGTGAATATGAGTAAATGTTTCACACTGGATAACTACCAAGGAAGACTTTAATGAACCAAATATATTTGAGCAAACGTGTTGTCTTCAATTGGGTCTGTCGCCAACACGCGCGTAATTATTAAGCGAGCTACTGGTGCATGACAAGTAGCCCATTCTGAAATCTCTTACTGAATAAAATGTTGCCGATCCTCAAAACAAATGTAGCTATCAGGAGATCGTAAGCCAATAAGTCTGTGAGTGAAGTTCCTATCAAAGTGTCACATCATCAGTGGAGGATTTGCAGGGTTCTTTACTGCAGAGAACATTGTGTTTCTTTAAAAAACGTGTCATGTCTTCTATGTCTAGATGGGTAAAAGGAAATGAAATGGATTGCGGGCTATACTAAGGTAGTGGGTGTGAGTGCTACCAGAGTAGATTATTGCCCCAAGGGGATCTAGTTTTGTCTGTACAAAACAACAAAATAAATCAAAGCTCCCTGTTGGTGCTCTGGCTGTACTACGGAGTTCATTTATGTGTTGTTATTTCCCTCTGTTGAGAAAAATGAAGTGCCACTGATTTTAATATATTTATTTATTTATAGCCTTTTGTTATTCAGTGCTTTATATTACTGCCGGGGACCGTATTGACAAAACACAGATGATGGCAAGTTACCAGGAATGACATTTTTGTATAATATTTTTTTGTGAGCATTTTTATTATTTTTTTATTTCTGTCATCACCATTTTCATACATGTGTTGAGATACCTCTCTTCATCATTGTATTGTTGAAAGTAATACAATACAATTTTGATAGTGACAAATACAGTCATGTATCAAAAGGCCATTGGTGTGCGTGCATAGGCGACCGTCTGTGATTCTTTTCTTTCTTGTTTGGTTGTTTGTCCATCACTTTCAGCTGGTAACACATGTATTTCAAATTCATCATCCATGTCCACAACTGCTCAAATCAAATTGATTGATCATCAATCTTCAGGGGGTTTGCTTTCTGAAATGAATTTTTTGCATGCACAAAAACCAAAGTAATCGCGGCTTTCATTCCTTAATTCATCTCCATGTTTTCGCTAATCCACAAAACACATTTCCCATTTTTCTGAAGCAATCAGTCAAGTGCACATACTAGCTTCGTACTATTTCCCCCCAAACACTGCATGATGAGAAAAGAGACAAACTGCAGCTCTAAACACTTACAGTATCAACACCTCATCGGAATTCTCTCCGATTTACCTTAAATACGGTCCAAGAGTAGAAGGTGGAAGAAAATGTTTCTTGACTACTTGTTGTCTCCAAAAAAAGAAGAAAAAAAGATGATCTAAAAAGATGAAGTTATGATGCTACTTCATTGTTTGAATGCCCCCCACAACCCATCTCTCCTCTCCACCCCTGACTTAGTCCCTCCACCCACTTCCTTATCTTCCCCCGTCTCCAGCCCACACCTCTCATCCATGCTTTATCGGGGTCAATGCAGTTACATGCAATGCTAAATCACTGAGGGGTGTGTTCACCTTTTGTGTCCAGATTACTTGTGACAGATGAGGGGGCTTTGTGTTCGTAGACCCAATTTCTCCCTGATACCGTCCCCTCTCCCCTTACCATTAGAGAGATGGGTGTGTGTGTGTGTGTGTGTGTGTGTGTGTAACAGACGGGCAAAGTGGTGCTGTACGTCCTGGCTTGACAAAACCCAGAGGGAGACGCGTCCTTGTCACCGAGTTTTGTTTTGTCAAGTGACACACACAGGCCGCCGCTCAGTCACTACCATGTGCCAGTGTCTGGACTAATAGTTGTGTTAATAGCATTGCCAGCCAACCCCCCCCCCCCCCCCCCCAAGAAAAGAGCCACACTTGATTTGAAATGTGACTACCATTGACTGCTTTGCCACTGGGCCCCATAGCTCACAAAGACTCTGTAACCCTCTTCGATGTAAATCTTTCTTGTATATATGAGATGTTTCATGTCAATTGAACTCCTGGTAATCTTGCCTAATGTGCTGTGTTAAACATAATGGACTTGTTTTATTTTTCTTTTGTTTTATTTATTAATTTGCCGTGCTTTCTCCTTTTTCTTTTTTGCATTGCTGGCTATACTTTAATTACATCTGAAATAAACTCTGCCAGTTATTCAGGACACTGCAACTCATATTCTGTTAAAAAAAAGAAGCTTAATTTGAACAGTGCTGTTCTACCTTTATAATTTCATAATAAATGTTTCAAAGAGATCATTTCTTTCTTGTTTTTAATTCGTCCGTTTGTTCTCCATGTTGTGATGTTGTGATAAGACGGTATGTATAAAACTGGGACAATTATCAATCAAGCCAGTACGTGTGAACCAGCTCCAATCAGCTTTTGCCTGCAAACAAGCGCTTCGGCAGATAATAATGCCAAGTTGTGTATTTTAAGAAGGAAACTTATTTTTCCATTTGACTGAATCCAATATTTTAAATGAAGCACACAACGTCCCTGACACAACGCCAATGCAATAATTCACTTTCAGTGGAATTTAATTTCAAAGTGCATCGAAAGAGGTAGCCTGGTTTGGGGGATTTTAGACTCCTCACGAGTCACAAGAGCACATCGATGTCTTTGTGTCTCTGAATGTTGAGTATAGCACGTCTGACCTAAAAACTGCATGTCAATGGGATCAAGTGAGCAGCTGCTCTCAAACATCTGATGCTCAGGCTCTAATTATTTGCACCGGCTAGTCTATGCTCACATTAAATGATTACTTGATATTCGGTTTGTCTTTAAACAAAACTCACAGCTGATATGTACTTTTCCAGACTCATAGGTCACTAATTTTTAAAGCTGCTGGTTTTGAAGACATCTCTCCCTCACACAACTTGGGTCAAAATCCACAAGCCCAGGCTTCACTCAGAGATGCATGCTTATTATATTGGTAACTTCCAAAGTTACAGTCCTTTCAGCACTATTTATCCTCCATCTCTTGCACGATGAAATTTTTTCACCCTCATAATCCTTCTACTGCATTAGTTCAGAACAACTTTTAACACATCATGTGCTTGTGTTGACGCTCGTCTGACGTGGCTGTGAGCTAAATGAGGATAATATCAGAAGGAGACTGTCTGGGTAAATAGGATGAACAGAAAAAAGACTTCCCAAAATTATCTTCACGGGAGAATCTTAGTCCTAAAGTCCTCCTTTCCTGCACGTTTTTGTCATGTCTTTCTCTTGCACACCTAATTCAATTAAGATTACATTCTAATTGGTATAGCAGCAGAGGCAAGTGTAACTGAACAGCTCTTAATTACATCTGGTGTACAAAGAAAGAAATAATAAATTTCATTTTTGTGTCTCCAGTAGCAACTGGAATATCCTAACCCACACCACCACCATCACCATCATCTTGATCATCATCATTCTCATCATCATCATCATCATCATCATCATCATCATCATCATCATCATCGTCATCACCACAACAACAAAAACAGTTACACATTCAAAATGTGTTGTGTGTCCCAAGAGATATTAAGGGAAATAAATTCAACGATGTTGCTTCTTTTTTCTTCTTCTTGCAAAAGCGGACTTTTCTTATTTGTTAATCTCCGGCTACCGTCCAGTTTGAGAAATAAAGATGTGTCACCTCCTAACCGTTTCTTGCAGAAAGAGGAGGGTGCTTGTAAATGGAAGTGCCACGCCAACAAATCGTTGGAAAGAGGGCCCAACTCAGCTTAATCTGTCTACTCCATTTGAAAGCCAGAAGTCTTCATTTGAGTGAGGACGAGGAACAAAAAGAGGATAGATAAATAAATATAGGCTTTCAAGTTTGACCTTATCCAAACGGTCACTTTCAGAAAGCTGTGTGCACTTACTGACTGGAATTTAAAACCTGATGTCTGACCTAAAATATAATAATATTGCATGTCCTTTCCAAAGAAAAGGGGGGAATTGATCTCATGTGGCCAGATTTCTAAATTCCTTGGACTTAATGTGGGATGGTATAAGACTAGATAACATGGATATTTGAAAATGCTGCGCTTTCATTGGATTTGCTGAATTTCCTGTGGCAGTTTTTTTTTCTTTCTTCTCTGGCACAGACTATATTTACAAACTTTGAGATGGAGTCAAATGTGACCTCTACATGCATTGTATGCTAAGTGAAAGAAGAATATTAATAGTCAGTCCTTTCAACCTGTGCAGAGCTTTTGTTCGATCAACACGCCTGCGACAAAAGGTAGCATACGTTTTGCCAACGAGGAGGCAAATAGAAGATGTAGAACACATAGAAGACTTAAAGGCAACCAGATGCATTTACGTCTCTCTGTGTTACGCAGAAAGCTTATGTCTGTGCCGATGTGCGCACACAGTCTTTTCAGCAGATTTATAAACCACCCGTGTTCACATTGTTCTGCTGCACAACTCTGTCATCCTGAAATTGAGTGCACATGACGGAGCATAACATCCACTCTGACAATTATCCACACAGGGATGATGTCACATGCCTTTTTAACCTTGTTTGGACAGAAAACAGATTAATTCTGTCCTTGGTCTTCCCCCAGCGACGTCCTCAGAGGGAGCCCTTGTTTCATTATGCACAGCCATCACGTGTCGGTATGTATCGTAAGCCAATAAAGGGCACTGATTGATGACCCACAGGTGGATAAACATACGACTCAGCTGCAGTGGTTGAGCAATTATTTAGGTCCTTCATTCGAGTAAATGCAGAAATACAACACGGTAGAAACACTCTTTTGCAAGTAAAAGTCATTTATTCATAATGTTAACAAAATAAAAGTATGACAAGTAATAATGTTTTTTGCAGAAAGTGACTCATGAGATCAATATATGATTGCATTTCATATTATGTGACTACTACAGATGGATTCATGTGTGATTGACATTTTACTTTGGAGGTGATGGCGGTAACGCTAATTTGAACTGTTTTATTTACTTTAATGTTTAATCTTAAGTAACTGGTTGTCAAAAAAACCCTAAAATGTTAGCTTTTAAAATGTAGTCAAGTAAAATAGAAGTACAAGTACCTCAACATTGTACCCAAGTCCAGGAGTTGAGTACATGCACCTGGTTGCTTTCACTTCGTTTGACTTGGAAGTCTACTTATGTTAGTGTACAGTTTGGGGGACAGGATGTGGGCTACATCTATTTGCACCAGAATAAAGTCTGTAAGGCTCCAAATAAAAAAGTCCCTCTGAGAGGTTTCTTTTCTCTTTTCCACATTGTAGCATCACACCCTACCCTTCATAAAGATCTGTGTATACACAGTGTAGCAATGTTAGAAATATATATGTTTTATCCGTACGCACGAATGACTGAATTATGATTAGAAATATTTGTATGCCCTTCCAATATGTGCAAAGCAATATGTACGACTGTAAAGTTACATTTTGGAATAAATGTTCTAGATATTTTGACAAATGTGGAATTTATAGTCGTTACCGTGTCAGAGTATTGCTAAGAGATAGAAAACAGAATGTATGTTAAGACGCCTCCAAGCCTTAATTTTGAGAATATGAAAATAGAGCAATAGTTATAGTGATTTGATAACTGTGAGGCCAGGTTGACAAAAAGCTGAAAGATAAATGCAGAAATAATCAGAACAACCAGATGTAAGGACTCTCTAATGTGCCACTTCTGTTAAAGCAGGCTGAATAGCCGACTTCAGGTTTATAAAAAAAAAAAAATGTTTTAGAAATTTTTGACTTCACTGAATATGCTTATATATGCTCCGTTCTCATATCTCACAATGATTTGACAGATGCTTTTTGAACATAGAGTGTGAGTTGGGAACTTCACTGAATTAGTCATTCGCCCGACTCTATTGCACTGGATTAGAATCTGCATCTGTAAAATGAGGCCCTGAGAGCTTCAGCCACGTCATTTTGTCTTTCTTTCTTTTCATTTCTGCTGCTGATGCACACGCTGTCATATGTCCCTCTAGTGACAGCGTGGTCTCGTCCCTTTTGTAATCGTTCCATAACCACTATCTACACTCAAAAAAATGATTCAAGCCCTTCTTAGAGGTGACACATTTAAATATTGTTTGATACATTTAAATAAATCAATGACAAAACGAAGATATTTATATTGAATGGGTGTAACACAAAATGTATGAATACTTTAATTTATTAGATTTATTTAGGTTACACTCACAAAAACGATTCAAGCCCTTCTTTGAGGTGACACATTTAAATATTGTTTGATACATTTAAATAAATCAATTACAAAAATAGATATTTATATTTCATGGGTGTAACACAAAATGTATGAATACTTTCATTTATTAGATTTATTTAGGTTAGATGGTGTGCATATCAACTCAAAATAAATGTGTTTCATTGAGGACTACCCTTTGCGCATGCGCCAGCTGAAAATCAGTTGTTTGCATGAGGTGAAGACACTTTCTTGGCTGTACGGTGGTGTAGTGGCTAGCACTGTTGCCTCACAGCCAGAGGTTGGTGGGTTCAATTCCCAGTCAGGGTGTTCCTTCTGTGTGGAGTTTGCATATTTTGTTAGTTAGTTAGTTTATATTTTGAGTTGGACAAACACAAATTAATTTAATTTAATGAATATCGTTATTTTATTTTAGATGTATTTGATACAAATGAGTTGGACTAACTTAATTACATTTTATTGCACTGATGTGCTAAATTTGAGTTGGAGTTGCATATAATTATTGGATGGAAAACCTGCCAACAATTTAATTGAGTTCATCCAATGAGTCATTTCTTTGAGTGTAGTCATTCCCTTTTTGGGAAGAAAAAAAGAAAACAAAGGTGAACGTCTTCCTCAGATTTAATTCCCACATGTATTTGACTCTAGACAAAGTGAGAAACTATTTTCATTTTCACCCATAACCGTCCAGACTCCTACAGGGCAGTACTAAGTTATTCAGTAGTGTTGCAGGGGGGGAGCCTATAGCCACTCTAATGTAAGATCTTTATTAAAGGTTGGTGCAGTGGTCACACCACTGGGTGCCTGAGGCAAATGTTATTATTCTGTTTTCCCTTTGTTTCAAGAGACAGGCTGACATATTCAAACTACACACATACGAGAAGAAAAGGAAAGTGGCTTAAAGGTTGCAAGAAGGGAACTTTTGACCAGGGGGTTGTGGGGTCAATCCTTGGACAGGCTTGAGAAATTAGACTTGGGAAGAGAAACGCCACTCGGATGCCCTTTAGCAAGGCACTTAACCCCCCCTTGCTCTGGTGGGGTCGCTCAGAGGATAAGACTAAGTTGTACTGGGCAACTTCCAGGTGTTGATGTGTGAACTAAAAAAGTGTGCAGCAGGATACTCCTAGAAACCAGCAGAGAGAGATGTGTATGCTTCTCTTCTATATATTCTCTTTTGACGGATGATTGAAATGTAACTTTCAAGCAGACACTATGATATTTACACACAGCCCTCTTAAGACTTGGCAGTTGGTTCCACATGGGTTCTTACACACTCTAAAAAACAATACAAGGTCTTCATAGAGGGGACACATTTAAATATTGTTTGATACATTTAAATAAATCAATTACAAAAATAGATATTTATATTTAATGGGTGTAACACAACATTTAGGAATACTTTCATTTATTAGGTTTATTTAGGTTAGATGGTGTGCATATCAAATCAAAATAAATGTGTTTAATTGGGGACTACCCTTTGCGCATGCGCCAGCTGAAAATCAGTTGTTTGCATGAGTTGAAGATGCTTTCAGGGCTGGTGTAGTGGCTATCACTGTCGCCTCACAGCTACAGGGCCGTGGGTTCAATTCCCGGTCGGGGCGGTCCTTCTGTGTGGAGTTTGCATGTTCTCCCTGTGGCAGCATGGGTTCCCTCCGGGTTCTCCGGCTTCCTCCCAAAGACATGCAGTCAGGTTAATCAATGTCTAAATTGCCCATAGTTGTGAATGGTTGTCTGTCTCTATGTCTCCTGGATGGACTGGCGGCCTGTCCAGGTGACCCGGCCCAATGTCAGCTGGGGTCGGCTCCAGCGCCCCGTGACCCTAATGAGGATAAGCAGTATGGAATAGAATATTTAATTTCCAATTTATATTTTGAGTTGGACAATTTAATGAATATCGTTATTTTATTTTAGATGTATTTGATACAAATGAGTTGGACTAACTTAATTACATTTTATTGCACTGATGTGCTAAATTTGAGTTGGAGTTGCATATAATTATTGGATGGAAAACCTGCCAACACTTTAACTGAGTTCATCCAATGAGTCATTTCTTTGAGTGCAGGAATCACACAGACTAAGAATAAAAGCATGAATCTGATTCCATGGGGATCCATTTAAGCACAAAGTAATGATTAACATGGAGATAAAAAGGGACCTTTCAACAACATCTTGGTCTTTATGAGCCGCTTGCTTCCAAAAATGTATTCTTAAATCCTAAACTAAGGTTTGTGTCGCTAAATGATATCATACGTGGGTTTTCCCTGATTCGTTCCATGGCAGTTAATGACAGACTTAGAAACCTCAACATGAAACCAATTCTGTACAGAAACTGTTCAACATTTACTGTTAACAGAGCAACTCCAGGACTGGAGGTATCGTACTCTAGATGTGAAGCTTTACCTGACTGGTCCTAACACAGGGAGAGGTTTTGATATTTCTGATTGAACTGTAGCAGATCATAGCATTAAGTATATTTGATTTCCTGTGGTGAATTGGATGAAGAACCTTGATTGATTGGTGTTAAGACAAATGATATACTTCTTTAAATCTGTACTACATCATTAATAGATTCCCTTCATCATGACAACAAAAATCACGATACTTAGCTTGGATGGCATATGATTTTCTCTCTAGCGGAAAGTGCAATGAGGGATATAGCAATGCTCTTCAGGGAGCTAATTCGATAAGAAGTTAAGATGTATGGCTGCTGGAAGGATGTGTGTCAATCCACTCCTGTTCAATGTATGGACTGCAGATTTGTATTGATTGTATGCTTTGTCCTGTGCCTCAGGCATCAGCACGCTACAGAGCAAGCTGTGAGCCTTGCCTTTGTCTCGTGAGTTGAGCAGATAAGGGTTGTGATAAATCTGCCCGAGAATAAGCTGTCATAGAGGTGCCGCACATGGGAATATTTAACGCAAACATAAAATATAGCTTGTCTGTTGTTTTATCGTCGAGGGTATAACATATGGCAGGGTTTTAAAATACTCTCACTTCCTTATTTTTGCCCGTTTCTATCTCTGCAGCCATGGCATGCACAGGAGCTTACACAGTCCTGCTCATCTTTGTTAAAGGCCATGAGGCGGACACAAATACAAAATTAAAACAGGAAAAGAAGCGATGCTTTGCAGGGAACGGTGAACCAGCATCTTATCTCGACTCAGTAATATGCAGAGGTGTAAAACATTTGGCGAGTTAGATGAAATGATTTAGTCCTGGCTGTGCAGAGTTAGCGAGGGCTGTAACAAGTCGTGCGTTGGGGATGAGAACTGGGGAGGTGAAAATTGGTTTCCCCTATCTCACGGCGCACATAGGGACCCAGCATGGTTCCCTCTCTCTCCACAGACTCCCCTCTGACGATAGCCTGCCCTGATAATGGATATATGGACCCAGATTTATTTTCTATTTCCTGCAGGTAACTTCTTCGTCTTTCTTTCCCTTCTTCATGTAAAAGCTTTGTGGCTGCTTTCAGCTCTGACGTTCAGAGTGCAGAGCACCAGTGCCAGAGCGAGGAGGGGAACATTCGCCATGCAAAAAAAATAGAGGAGGATGCTCTTCAAAGGGCTGCAACTTTGTCTGCCCACTTTTTGAGCGTTCATCCCCTTCAGGAAACATTGCGGGAAGCTTCCTTAAATATACTCTATCCACTGCGATCTTCAGAAATCTATGGCTCCCTCTGTCATGTGACATGTGACCCTGCTACATGCTTGGTAGGGCGTCTCAGTGTCCAAGAAACCAGCCCAGTCCAGCCTCTGTCCCGGGAACAATGAGGTCCCTTCATCACCACAGACTTAGGACTGTAGTTGCCGCAGGCCACACATCACATGGAATCCCTTATGAATGGTGCACGTGTGTATGTGTGTGTGTGTGTGTGTGTGTGTGTGTGCGTGTGTGGTTGTGTACGTGTGTGTGTGTGTGTGTGTTTTTGTGTGGTAAGGATGGGACTTTACTCCCTCAACACTTATTCAACACTGTTTTAAGCTGTTAACCCATGGAGATCAGTGGCTGCCTTGTTCTGGTCTGTATCTTCACAGTAGGAAGTGTGTGTGTGTCTGTGTGTGTGTGTGTGTGTATGTGTGTCCACTTATTAATAGCCCAGCTTCTGGAATGATATTCATAACCAGAGCAGGGTAGAGGGGATTTCAAAGCAACATACTGGGCAGATTGGACTGATTAATATCTTAGAGGAGCATGTTCTTTGATCTTTTCTTTACTTTGTGATTCGGGACACAGTTTGGAGCCATGTCTGTCCCGTAGACATAGAAAGACAACATTGATTTAGTATTGGTCATGTGGTCTTTGATGCGTCTGTTATTCTGCCATGGTGCTAGATATATTTTATTAGGATCATACTCTATGCGCTGTATTTTCTTAAAAGAAGCCAAATCAATAATTTTAAAATGTGCATATATAAATGTTCTTTCCTTATTTGGAATAAAAATGAATAAAAAAATCTTGCCTTGAAACAAAAGGGAGCTTTATCTGTTATTAACTCACCTTATTGACAAAAACTGTTTATTTATGTTATGAAACTCATACAAATGCAAATCAAATGTTGACGACTTCTGTTATTTATTTTATTTGACGTGTTTGGCTTAAATGTCAGCCGTCCACCACTTTGT
This sequence comes from Pseudoliparis swirei, assembly GCF_029220125.1. NCBI lineage: Eukaryota > Metazoa > Chordata > Actinopteri > Perciformes > Liparidae > Pseudoliparis > Pseudoliparis swirei. The sequence continues at coordinate 17,677,804 of NC_079391.1, read as the reverse complement.
TCCAGACCATGAGATGTTTTGCTAGTAAATTGTATACAGACATTCAAGTTCCCCAGAGGATGAATCCTGCTGACATTAGTGATCTCCTGATTTTACAACCAGTAGGTTGCCATTTGTGGTTTTGAAGATAAAAGTGTTACATTAATTGCCATCAAATGTTCGCACAGCCATTCATATTCCCCGCAGGATGAATTTGAATCACTTTGGTGATCCCTGATGCTTCTTCAAACAGGTCAAAATAATAATTTCTTCTTTGGTTTGTGACTACATATCTTAGTGCATACATTAGCATGCTGAGGACGTCAAACACATCGGGGGCTTGACAAATTAACAATACAAAAATGCATTTTACTCGACTGTGAATATTATATGTATTGGGCAAAGGTAAGGGTGGAAGAAAATGATCTGGTATGTGCTGCTTTTAAAAACTTAAGGGAGTATTACAACTTGCAGTCCTGCTTCTTACTATGGAGCCTCCGCACAAGGTGATTGATTGATGCAATCAACATCGTTGCGAAAAAACACGACTGTGTTAAAGTATTCGTAACAAAAACAACAGTTTGAAACAAACCATATATATGTATGATTTAATCATGTAAAATAGTTATCATCTGATTGTAATGCAAGTCTGATTGACCAATTTGTTACTGATTGTCACAGAGGACTTCCTTATCAATGTAACGCTTGTCATCCTTTCTAAAACAACAAATAGCAGGCACACTTTCCACCTACTATGACATCTACGTTTTTTTCCTTAATAATTCATATTTGAATATTTTTGACTTTGTCAACTTAAAATGAAAAAAATATTTATACATAAAGCATCATTTGATGTCATAGCTTCCTATTCTGCACATGGCTGCCTCCATCAGGGCTTCACAAGAAGGAACGTTTTCTTCTCTTTGTGTGGGGGGTGTGTGTGGGGGTGTGTGTGAGCGCAAGGGCTGTGGAGAGGTCACTGCCTGAATTGAATGATTGACTAGAAGAACACTATCTTGCCAGAAAACATAGACATAAAGAAAAAAATTGGAAGTCACTGACTTGGAAAAACAGTCAAATTGACAATGAACCCTAAAGCTAAACAGAAATGGCAAGTATTTGCTAATTAGATGAAGGCTTCCTCCATCATTTCTCATTGCCGGATGATAACACACAGGTCTGTGTTTAGTTTTTCTATCCCCTAGGGTTTACCAAATGCCATCTCTAATTTTTGACGAGGATCTGGCCTTGAAGGCCACGGTAATATCAAGCACAAACAATCAATCTCGACCAATCTCTTGAGGCCTTTATGGACTTGGAAAGAATATGAAGAGGTTTTGTCTGCAGAGAAGCTTTCTGCCACAGCAGTCGTCCCTCAGCTAATTTGTGTTTGTGTGCCAAGGGAGGCCACACACTGGGACTGCTGTAACAGGCTCTCAGTCCTACTTTCAGAGGAGCTGCTGCCAGGCCAACAAGCACAAGCACACACACACACACACACACACACACACATGCAAATATGTGCGCCCACATAGACAGAGAAAGACTGAACAGGCTTCATTTTGCAGTTTTCAGTCGATCCCAACAATACAATTGTGACTGTTGACTGTTGTCTTTCGGTATTAATGTTGGGCATCTGTGACAAATGCGGCTTGTCCATAATGCTTATTTTTATATTATGTTTGAGGTTGCATGTGTTTGTACAAGTGAGACAGCGAGAAAGAAAGACAAAATCAGAGGTGGCATTTTAGGATGGCAGACTGAATGTGGGGTAACCATGAGGATGTGGGACCAGTGCCCAATCCCTGTGTGTGGCGGTCCAGTTGTAATTCTGCCTGTTGTCGCCACACATTGCTAATGAAACTAAACACCGGCCCAGAAGTGTCACCGTGTGTTAGCCTTACCTCGCTGGTTATCATAAGAAAAATCAGCTCTAAAAATCTAATTCAAACGGGCTACTGTTGACACCCTATCCTAGTTATTAGCTTTTCTGGAGAGCGCCTGCCTGTGTGGTGTGAGATGAGAGGCTTGGCTTAAGATGCTGGCATAATACTAGCCTGACATTTGTTTAGTTTGTTATTCTTATTTCACTGATCTTCTCCCTCTGTCAGTATTCATTTTTCTTCTCAGCTGGAGTGCAGGGACCAGACCACAGGCTCACTCGCAGACTAGCTCTTCTCTCCACACATGTATTTATTTGCCATTCGCTGGAGAAGAATAAACCCACCCGCTCCAAACGTTATCAACCAATTGAATTGAATGGGCGGTTAACGGCACCATTGATATGTTTGATAATGGGCTAACTACACCTACCAGCAGGTTCAGAAGGCCAAATACAAGAGGAGTCATGATGGGAGCAAAGAAAGAAGGCGAGTGATGAAATAAAATCAGCGACAAAGTCTGTACGTAGGAGGTGGATGTGTTGGGTTGAATCCACACAAGACTTTCCCCCAGCAGACTGCTATTAACAGCCTTTAAAACCAAAAGACAACACTGACTTCTGTTATGTAAGTATCGCCACATAGTGTAGTTAGCATAAGCTTCTTATTTAAAGCCAAACCACATTTTTTCTTGTAACCTAACCACAAATGTTGTTGCCTAAACCTAACAAAAAGTTGGATTGTTTCAGTTCACAACTTTAACTTTCACAACGTGGCAGGTAAAGTTCGGCCCTTTTCAGAATTAGAACCATTTATTGCCAAGTATGTTGGACATACACCACATTTGTCTTGGCGGTTGGTGCATACATAACATTGGACAATAAGATAATATAAACAAAGTTCAAGAAATAGTATGTTTAATTTACAGAATATTAAAAGAATTAGAATATAGAATATTAAATTAAAATAGAGTGTGCAGGTAATGATAAACAATACTCTACACAAGTGTACTGAAGCGTTAAAATAGATAACCTGTGATAACCAGTGAAGATAACCAGTCACGAGCCAGCCAGTCAGGTGATAGCATACACAAGACAATAAGTTCCTCCATTATTATAATTTTAAACTTTTCTCCTTGCCCCTGTATCCAGTGCCCCCCTTTGTCTTCGTCTTCTTCTTTTTTGATTTCCAATTTTCATGGCTGCATTTTCTTCTCCATTGCTTCCCTGCTGCTCCACTCGTTCCATTCTCCGGCGACATTCTTCAGTCTTCCGTCTTTTACATTTGCATCTCATTCCTTCCTTTTTTTTTCTCATCTTGTTCTCTAATTTATTTCTCAATTTTCATCATTCGCCAACTGCCTGTCAATGTGATTTCACCTCAGCCCTCACTCCATCCCTTTGTTGGACGGCAACGCCTCAGCATTCCACATTTTCTTCGCTTCTTGTTTTCAATATGCACTCACCCACAGTGCACAACGCAGTATATAACTATTTGATTTTACCCACCTAAACCTCCCTCTCTAAGTGGCTGCTTAGCTGACTGCCAATTTAGAGTTTAACCTCAGGAGAGGAGGGATTGTGCCAGAGAGGCAGATGGTCAGAGGCATAAAGATGCTGGGAAATTCATCCCTTAACCTCTGTTGCCCACTCTTTCATGCTGTCTGTCCTCTCTCTTTATTTCTCTGAATCAGAAATTTGAGAGCAAGAGGCAAAGAGAAATAAAGAGAGGTAGAAAAACAAGAGGGAGAGGAGGATATGCGGGTGTGTTTGCAGGGTGGCAGCAGCACTTCACAACCAATACCTGCATATTTCAAAACCCTTGTGCAATATTGCCTCTCAGTCTTCAGCTGTTGTCGGCTGTCGCTCTCACCAATTTTCTGCCTCATTGTCATTCATGCGCTATCTGTTTGTTTGGCAAACCTCCTCATATTCAGACCGTCTCAGCCGAGCAACTTCATGTCCATGTGTCACCGGGTGTATTTTTTGCTATCTTTTGTATGGTCCGCTTTGCCTTGGTGATTCATTCCTCAATCAGAAATGCTGCAGGACCTCTTTACAAGCTCAAGGCTTTCACAGCGCCTTGATGTGTAAAACTGGAACAATAAAACCTTCCATGAGGTCTTACAATTGCATGATTGCTTTCTTTGCTTTGCCTCTTCAGGAGGGTGCCTTTATAAAAATGTTATACAAACAGAGAACCTGTACTCTTGCATTATACAATGATTTAGTGAGGTGACTGCCACCGGTAGTTTTGTACTAATTAAAAATGATTTATATCTGCTATTTCAATTGCATATGACCCAGTCGAACACACAGCTATACTCTCTCCAACACTCATTAGCATATGCAATGTGAATTCATCAGCTTACTGCACTGTTTTGGTGCTTGAACATCAGCAAGTCGTATATATGAACCTGAAAAGTTCAGTGTTAAAAAGTTGTTTGATATATCACACTTTAAGCTGGCACTGAGCAAATATTTTGCTAATGTACAGTAACAGAACAAACTGGTTTGCATACAACCCTGATACTCTTAATATAGCTGATGTGTACCATTCCACTTTCATCAGGAAAATCCTGCACAGCATAAAGTCAGAAACACATGTTGTTCTTATTTATAGTCTGAGTGCAAGATGACTAATTTGTAGATACTATTTAGCTTTTTCAGGGACATGAAATAGACCGCAGCATGTTTGAAGGTCTAGAAATGATTTCTCATTATTGCATTTCCGATGAGGAAATGGAGAAATATCCGGATCTTCAAACTACATTATTTTCTGCCTTATTATGAATGCTACAATAATTCTGCTGTGCTTTGCTGCTCATGTCAGAGCTTTTATGGTTTTCAATGGTAACCCAGCAGAATAAGAGGATGAAAGGCTCATTATGACCCCACTGAATGAAGATTCGCCCCTCTCTCTCTCTCTCTCAAAAGTGCACTAGCTTCTTCTTCACCGGACAGTCATACATATCTGTTGCCATGATAATCGACTTCTTCTCTGAGAGTGGGGAAGCCATTTTCAGCTCCGTGGGGCTTTTTAAATTTTTGTATCCAGGCTGAGAATGCTCCGTGTTCAAGAGTGTTCACAGCATGCATGTACGTGTGTTTATTTCATTGCATGTTTATTCATCTTTGTGAGTGACTGCTTCTTTAATGATAAAGCATGAATTACTCTGCAACATAGACTTGTATAGTTAAAAAGCAAAGCTATCTGTGAATGGGAAATTATGGGATGATTCCCCCGCCGTTGGTGCGTGAGACATCAGGAGATGTCCTTTTTGCATTATGGCCTTGACATTCTAAAACAGAAGATCTATTCCGTTGCTTTGGATGTGTGAGATGATGGTTACATTGTGTGCATCTATAGAGTGTGTGTTCTGCTCTGGGAAACAGACATGTGTACATTTGTATATGTCCGGTGGCTCACAAATGGGTCAGAAGAAATGCTTCCAGCTCCATGTTGATATTTTTTCTAACCTAATGTAACTAACCTTATACTATTTTTGTATGGACAGGAGCAAACATATATACTTATAATGTTCATTAACCATCCAGTCACACTTACCCTTAATCACTCTGATTACTATGACTAATTGTTATGTGAACACTGAATACATTTTTGTCCAGATTATTTCTCAGTGTTTAATTATTTTCATTATCAGAATGTTGAAATCCTGTAAAATAATGCTATGCAAATCCCAGAAAATAAGCTCCTGCTAAATAATACCTACAATAATAATTTATGTTGTTCATATATACATGTTTATACGCATGGTAAAAAGGATTCAGGCCTGCTCATTACGGAGTCACTTATCAGCCATGGCCTGGAACAAGTTCACTTTCAGTTTTGTTCCTTTATCAAATAGGTTGAGAGTTGCAAAACTCTCTTTAAAGATCCTGCAGTTTAATTGTGCCTCGCTATACTCCACATTCTGGAATTTTTGTCTTTTGGTAAAGTTGATGTTAAGATTTAAATATAACGGTAACTCCATGTTGGATGAATGTAATGAAGTGCACACAGCAACAGCCCCTATATCATTTGCTCCATATAACCGACCTCCGACAACTGTCGTGAATTAGCCCCTCACTGCATACAGCAGGTGTGCATTGTGAAGCTAACTCCCTACTGTTAATTGTACCTTTCCATTGGATGTGGTTAACCAGTGCTGTGAAAAAGTAGCTCACATGGTAAAATCGGCAGACCTTGCAGTAGTTTTTGGATTATTAGTCTTTAGAAAATGCCCAAATGTTCCAAAATAGCAGAACCACATTCTAGTCAATGATCTATGTACACAGAGTTTAGGGAATACACACTTGAATGTACATCCATCATTTTAAGAAACAGGTGTTTCAAAACACTGCACACAGGCTCTGCAGACTCATCCATTTAGATCAGGGGTGTCACACTCATTTTCAGCGAGGGCCACACCAGCATCATGCCTGCCCTCAAAGGGACAGTTGTAACGTATAAACTACACAAACATATTGTTAAATAACTCTCTTTGCATTTGATTATTTTTTATTTGAGTGTGGAAATATGGTACATAAGAACATTTCTCTAATCTTATAACATAAATCCATTTAATTTGAAACCTTCAAAATAAAAGCACAGGGTATTTGTCTTAAGTTTTTTTAAGTAAAGGTGATCATGTGTCTTTCAAGCTGTCAGGGGCCACATAAAATGATGTGGCGGGCCGGATTTGGCCCGCGGGCCTTGTGTTTAACACCTGTGATTTAGATGATCACGATCCAATTGGGAGTTTCAAAAAAATAAGCTCTGGATCTTTTGAGCTTTTCAAAAAAGTCTAAATTGTATTAATTTTATTAATTTGAGAAAGAACCACACTTGATCAATAAAGCAATACAAATCCCATTGCTGTGACCATTTAATTTACTTTAGTAAAAAAATATATGCTACGGTGCTGCTAGTTACTTGACAGTACACACGCATTCTTGCACATCCAATCTCCAAACAATCCGACATCTCATCGGGTCCAACACTGTGTCTCCCTCTTTTAATGGTGCAGCCACTAAAACCAGTGCAAAGTGCAAGGGCATGTGCGCAAGGTCAATGAGGCTGGCTATTTTCGCTCCAAGAGGCCCGCCGCACAACATGGTGGGGTTGTGGAGCGCATGACGGGAGGGTGAGGTTATTAATCACTTTGTCCTCACCCATTTACATGACTGGTAGTGGCACTGTTTTTATTTGTAGAGATTCGTTTTTGTGCTACATCTAAAAAACACAAAATGCCAACATGTGCAATGGGCACAAAAATACCGAATAGTCAGACAATGTGTGTGTGTGTATTTCAAGGTCAGGAACACAACACTTACTTGGCCTATTGTGTTTCTGTGCCTGTGCTTCGTTGTGTGCCGTTTCCATATCCGTAAATAAGCTGCACTCACTGTACATCTCCCTTGCTACGTAGCTTATGCTGCAGTCACATACGTGCAGAACAAAGTGTGCTTATTAGACAGTTGTTGACAGATAGTTACAATTAGGATTCCTCTTTCCCTGTTACACAAATCCAGAGAAGAACCATCGGTTCCTTCGGGATTGCGGCCACGGAAGCAGCTGAACAGAGGAAATTAGCGGATGTTTGTATTGTTATGCTGCAACTGATCTATAGGATCCGGTGAATGCTTTTTTTGTGCTTGTTTGTTGCTCTTTACAGACACATGCTACTTTTGGGCGAGGACATTTGGATTTGGCTTTATTATTGTGGCATAAACAGACAAGTAAATAGATAGACCGTGAGATAAACAATACAACCATCAACTCTTCTCAAGAAACACCACATCCTCCCATCACCATCCTGCTGTCTACTTTGCAGTAAAATACAAAACACTTTCCGAAAAAACTTTTCTCTAAATCGTTGTCTACCTTGCTTTTTTAAAATTTATTTGTTTTGTGTTTGACCGGCTGCGACAGAAACACTGCTCCGTCTGAGCTCTTATTTTTAAGCTATTTAAAACTTGCAGGTTGCTAGGAATATATATTCATATCACAGTCAGTCCAAATGAGTTGACTTCAGAAAATCCCACTGCAATTAAATTTAATTCATAATTAATGCGGAGCAGACTGGGGACCTAATTTACACTTGCACATTGTCAGTTTCCCTGCATGTGCTTGTCATTCTGCATAAGAGTAAACATGGTTTGCTTTGGAAAGAGGGTAGTGTTACCGAGGCTCTGGGGAGCGCTGCACTGTGGCACACAATTGTGCCATGAGATGCTAAAAACAAAGGAAATGATCTGACTTTCCAGTTGCTCCAAACAGGAGCAGGTGTGCACAGCTGTGTTAACAACAGGGAGTAACCTCTTATTGTGTTGTCAGCAGCATTGTTTATTATTGAACACCTTCAGACTTTGACTTGATGCAGGAGAAAACAAAGTCTGTGTTCATCCGCAAATCACATCCTCGCAGAGCTTGTGATTATAACAAGACCTGAATGCATGTGTATACATGTGTACTGTATGTGAGTGGGTGTTCATGCATGAGTTTGATCAGATTTTGCGTGTGTGCGTGGTTAAGATAGAAAGAGAGAGAGAGAGAGTAAAAGAGAATGGGCGTCTTCGGCAGTCTTTAGAAGTGTCATTTTGAGATGGTGTGGCTCTTGATCTTTGTTGTTTGTGCTGTATTGTGCTCTTCTGATGCGCTGCAGCCGATGTGCACAGACAGAGGCTGCTTCGGATAACCACAGAGTATTAGTGCAATCACAGCACTGGCAGTCAAGCTGACATCCAACAATTGTTTATTCTCCTTTATTCAAGCTCCAACATTCACTCATATCCGGTCTGTTGGATCGGACTGATCTGCGTGCTCGGTGTCGGTTATGGACAGTATTTGTCTGTGTCATAAGGTTTGGGAACTAGTTATAAATTGGAATAAGTGGAGATTCAGAAAAAAATTTGCTTTTTAAATCCAGTTACTATTTTCCCAAAGCAAAGTTGACCTAATCTATCTCAAATATGGCACACTGGAAAGTGGGACCAAGCTTCACTGAAACAGTACAACACACTACGAGAAGATACTTTATTAAATTACATTTACTGAAGCATGGTATACAAGTGTTGTTGTTGTCCCTAGAAATGACAAGTATAGCAATATATAGATTTATGTTCTTTATTTGGCATTATAAGCCAAAACAATTACACTATAGATTGTTATAAGAAAGTATACTTCTTACAGAAGCTTAGACCTGCTACAAGTAAAGCTGGCTTTTAATTTCAGCACATTGTGGGTTTATTTACTCAAATGATACTAATATTAACTACTGATTTGCAATAGTCAATAGGTATACAGAATATACTAGGACAACTTTCACTGGCAATATTTTTTTACATTATTATATCTTGCAATATCCACTTGTAGCTGATATAACATTTTAGCAATGATGTTAAAGGACACTTCCAGGTAATTTCAACCTAAATGTGGCTGTAGTAGGTCAATGGGTAATGCTTACTTTGTACTCTGAAGACAAGTGTTTGATATTATTTCTGTAATAGTTTGTTTGGAAAGCTGTATGAGGTCCGGTGCTGTTTGGCGAAAGAAAGGAAACCGAATTTTCCTTTAAAGAATTCCTGTTCTTCGTTGAAAATTGAAAAAGTCAACAGGGACTTAACTCAGATGGCAGTGGGAGCTCCACAATAGCAGAAACAATACATCATTCCTGCCAACTGCAATTACACTTTATCATAAATCACCTCTGGCCAAATCCTCTTCAAATTGAAATTTAACAACATCAATAAACCCTGCACCGCTTTCACTGTACATACCTTATATACATTGTATACACCTTAGATCTTTTTTTTAGCATTTTTGTATTTTATATATTTAATTTTCTTACATTTTATTTTATTGTATTGTATATATTTCATAATTAATATTATTATTTTATGTTTATTCTGTAACCTTGCTTGCTCCTGCTACAACCAAATTTCCCCCTGGGGATGAATAAAGTATATATCTATCTCTATCCATATTACCAAAACCGTGATCTTTCCCAAACGCGGGTACTGGGATCTGAACCCCGGTTTCTAGTGCAAAAGTTCTGCACATTTAAATGACAGAAAAGAAAAGAAAACACTTCCACCTACCAAACGCTACTCGAACCGCAATATTTTTTTTAAGTGGGAAGTCTTAAATTGCTCTTTGTCTGTTTGGTTCTAATCATAGGGTAGACGCAGAG